>NC_136661.1:30644922-31244922 GCF_903797595.1 Erithacus rubecula
GTGGCTGATTTCTCTCCAGAGTCTTCTGTCTGTACTAGTCTGCTGCAGTTCAGAAGGGGTTTCCAGCCTTGATCTTAGCCTTGTCACATGTCTGCTGGGATGGATAATCAAATTACACTATGACTGCTCCTGATAGTGTTGTTCCATGTGTTATCACCTATAAGCTCAGTCTCTGTACACTCAGGTGTGGGTAAATTCTGTCCCCAAAAGCTTGCTTGGACACTTCCCAGGCTCAGTGCATTTCCCATCAGGACTGAGGTCACGGCTGGCAGCATCACCTGGGCAGGATGAGCCAGCATTGCAGTGGCTTTTCAGCATCAGCCATGGTCCATGAACTTGCCTTGGAGCTGGAGCTGCTGTTAAAAGTGATTAGTGAGCCTCCAGTTTCCAGAGGAGCCAGGGATGATGCTCTGCCCCTCTCTGCTCAGATGCAGCAGGAGGCTGCCTTTTCTGTCCCTTTTCCCTTCTGCTGTCACTGTGTGCACTTTGATTTTGGTTTTTTTTTTTTTTTTTTTTTTTTTTTTTTACACGGGGGATTCTCTTCCTTTTTTGTCAGCTTGGAGAATGATTTTCCTTACGCTCTTCTCTATTTAGGGCTGTGGGGGAGGAAATGACTCAGCCTTTCCCCCCACTCTGATTTGCACAGTCATCCCTTGCTGCCTTTGCCAAGTTGAGCACCTCCAGTTACTCTGGCTTCATTCAGCAGGAGCATTCCCACCTCCTCGCCGCACGTTCCGGCAGGGAAGGGCACAGTGGGGAAGGAGAGCCTTCAGCAGGATGTTTCCCCGTGCCAGGAGGAGAGTGAAGCAGTGATCCAGACCTGTGGCAGCTCCAGGTCTCCTGTCTGCTCCTTTCCCATACAGACATCTGTGGAGGAAGGGCCAGCCAAATGGAATTTCGAGGGATGGCCTGATCATACTGTAAAAAAATGATGGAATGTTATGTCATGGGCTCTCCCAGGAGGGGAGGCAGCTGGGGTTGTGCTGCTGGCACTGCTGGAGGATGCCCTGCTCGCTGGGTGGTGGTGGGAGAGGTGGGTGTGGGTGATGGATGGATGGTGACACCAGCTCTGTGCAGGACTGCTGCCAGCTTGCCTTTCATGGCAGGGCTGCTAAATACCAGGGAGGACACACTGCCTGCTCTGCTCTCCGCAGGGCTTTCAGACACTGCTGCTCAGCAAGGAAGCCAATAAATCATCTGCCACTCTGAGTGATACCAGGCATTCAGTGTCCCATGTTCTGTATGAAAAACAAGTGCGTTAAATTTGGGTTAATTATTCTCCTACTCTGGAAGCCAGCATAGCTCTGCTTCTCTCTAAAGGGCAGAAGAATAGATAAAAAGAATATGAAGCTCCCGAGCCCCCTAGTATCTTTCTTCTCTGTTCCCAAATCTGATATTCAAATCCTTAAAGCAATTTTGATCTACTGAAGGATTCCACAGCATACATGCTTTGCCTCATAACACGAGGTAGTTTGGCAGCCAAAATGAATATTTCCATGGTGATGAAGGAAGTTCTGAAAAGTGCAAAGTTGGTCATCACCTAGAAATACTCCAGTAAACTCTCTTAGACTTGCTTGTATTCATCTTTTTTCTCCTCCTTTAAGAAATTCAGCCACATGACGGACCTGTCCTCACACCTATGCTTTACTCAAGCCATATTAACTACTCTCTGAACAACTCTGCCTGTTGATTAAAGCATTAGGACGAATGTCAGCTTGGAAGCAATAGGTTTGATTAGCTGATTATTCTAACAAAAAAAGAGATGAACTTTAATTAAAAGTACAGAGGGAGCTGTAGTCACTGTGTTTTAATGTGCTGGAAGGGAGGTCAGAGAACATAACCAAATGAGAGCATTGGTCAGGATGCTAATGAGGAGAGTTGCGAGGCTAAAGGTCAACATTGTGCATGACATCTTCTGCATGACCTAGGAATGTGGAAAATTACTTGCATGTGTTTAATGGGGGCTGCTGGTTTTTGGCTAGTGAACTGTAGTGAGTGTAGGAACTTCATGGTTGCATGAAGCACACAGAAAACAGTTGAGTCTGTAGGATGCTATTCCTGTGTGGATTAGTCAATCAGTGGAGTAATTACATCCTGAAGTACTTACTGAATTCAGAGAATCATAGAATCCTGGTATCGTTTAGGTGGGAAGGAACTTTTAATATTCCCTGTGCAGGGACACCTTCCCAAGTTGTTCCAAGCCCTGTCCAGCCTGGCCCTGGGCACTGCCAGGGATGCAGGGGCAGCCACAGCTGCTCTGGGCACCCTGTGCCAGCCCTGCCCACCCTCCCAGCCAGCAATTCCTCCCCAATATCCCAGCCAGCCCTGCCCTCTGGCACTGGGAGCCATTGCCTGTGTCCTGTCCCTGCCTTGTCCCCAGTCCCTGTGCAGCTCTCCTGGAGCCCCTTCAGGCCCTGCCAGGGGCTCTGAGCTCTCCCTGGAGCCTTCTCTGTGCAGCTGAGCACCCCCAGCTCTGCCAGCCTGGCTCCAGAGCAGAGGGGCTCCAGCCCTGCAGCATCTCCTGCCTCCTCTGCACTGGCTGCAGCAGCTCCACCTCCTTGTGCTGCTGGAGCCCAGGGCTGGAGCAGCTCTGCAGGTGGGGTCTCACCTGGGCACAGGGTTAGAGGTTGAATATTCCTCAGCTGGCAGGTGGGAGAATCTTGCTGGTATCAACACAGCTGTGTGGACTGCAAGCAGGAGGCTTCACAAAACCATCCTGTGCTGTTTGTTGTTGTTTGCACTGTTCTGAGGATCTTTTGTGGGTTATAGGGGCAGGTGGGAGTATTGATAAGGTGTTCAGAAAGAAGCAGCTTAGAAAACAGTGTGTAGGCTCCAGTGAGGGTGTGTTGACCTCCTCTGCTAAGAAAAGCAAATGTCTTTTGGAAGATAATGGTTTGATTCAAATTAGGGCCAGGAGGGAGACTGGAAACCCAAGCAATAGGTGACTGGTTTCTGTGTTCTGGGCTGGAGGCTGGGCCCCAGTAATTGATGGCCAAATCTGAGACAGGCAGATGATAGCACAGGTGAGGAGGAAGAGCCAAGAGCGGGTCAGGGCAGTGAGCACATCCTCCTCTTTGGTCTATCCCTTCCTGTTTGCTTGATCTGGAGTCAAACATCTGGATGTGATCTCAGTCCATCCTGCACTCTGGGCCTGCAGCTGTGGCTCTTTCAAATCATCTAGTCCTGAGACTGTCAGCATGGGTAGAGTTGATGGCAAACCATCCAGGAAGGAGGAGATGAGTAATAAAAAGCTTCTGTCTCCCTTTTCTACAGGGAAAAGTATGTGCATACCCTGCTCAGCATTCACTGCATGGGACCGTTCTCTGTCTCTCACAGCAGGCAACTTTGCTCAGTGGGATTGTCATGTACTTGAATTTCATGTCAGCCTGTTTCCTCTCCTAAAGGTCAGCCTGATCCCTTGCTGTGTTAAGAAGTTTCTTTTGGTTTTGATTAAGTTTGAAGTGCATCTTTCTCACTTTGTCCTAGAAGTCTGGGCTCAGGGAAGGTCTCCCTAGCTAAGATCCTGGATGGGAGTAAGCTCCTCCAGTCCAGCCCTCTGCTCAGTGCAGAGCCAGCTTCTACATCAAACCTGCTCAGGGCTTCCTCCAGCTGAGTCCTGATGATATTTCCAAGCTGCTCACCCAGATCTCACACCTAAGTTACACGTTGGCTGCAGAACCAAAGGAGTCAAAGCAAAGGAATTTTCCAGTATCCCATCAGAATTTCCCAATCTTCGTCTACCGAGCCCCAGACACCTGGAGCTGAGCAGCTGCAGCTGTTTGCTGCTGGAGGAGGCTTTCTGCTCCTGGTGTTTCCCGTGTCCCTGGCGTTCTGCTGCTGGGTTTCTCAGCTCCTGGAGGATGTCCCTGCTCCCTGTCCGAGCAGCAGCGTGTGTGTGCTGGGGAGGCTTATCGCCAACTGACCTAATTATTGTAATCTTGCTCTTCCCTAGATAGTGCAGGTTTCCTTGGCTCTCAGGAGGCTTCACGGGTTCTTCCAAGCTGTTCTTTGATTTATTGCCCATCTCTTAATAATATTCTTCTTTCACTCAGGCTAGATGAAGCCTGAGAATGAGGACTGTAGCCAGGGAGAGTGCAGTACTTGTGAACTGCCTCTCCTGCTCCAATGGCCATCCTGCTGGGCTTGGTGGTCCCAGCCTGCCAGACATTCCAGGCATCCACCCTGCAGGGATTTCTTTGCAGCCATGCTCTTCATCACAGCTCCCTCCTCTTCCTCTGCCGTGATTGTACATGTGCATCCTCTTACTGCAGAAATCCTCTAAAGTTTGCTAAAGTTAACAGGTGAAAACTGTGCAGTGCCACTTTCTGCCCAGCTCTTGGATGCAGAGTTGTTGCCTGACCCTTTTTCTTTATCTGCCCATCCCTTTCTATCCTATCTTTCTATCCCATTTTTTTTCTTTTATACCCCTTCTTTTATGTTGCCTATCCCATTTTTATGTCCCTTATCCCCCATCACATTTGTATTTTTTTCCTGATCTTTTTTTTTGTTGCTTGTTTTGGGTTTGGGGTTTTTTTTTGATGTTTTGTTTTTGTTTTGGTGACTATTATGATTTTTTTATTTGCTCTCCCATTTTTAATTCCTTTTGCCCTTCCCACTGTGGTTTCTCCCTTCTCTATCTGACCCTTTTCCTGTTTACAACATGTTTATTTGGCTACAGGTACAGGCCAGGTCCCTTTTAGAGGTCCCAAATTCTTTTTTTTTTTCCCTCACAAGACATGGATTTTCAGCATGTTAACAGAGTTTAACATGTGCTTCAACATGAAAAAAATAAAACATAGGACATAAAAAAAACCCCTAAATCCAGCCCAACAGTAAAACATTACAACGTGGGATGAATTTCCTCCTTTCATGCACTTAATTTTCTTCCTGAAGGCTGTAGCTGGGATTTTGGAGCCAAGAGCTCCAGGGTTGTGCAGAGAATAACCCACGTAACACGGTGCCTTCCTTGCAGGAGCAGGGCTTACTGCTAAGCTTCCCAGTTAAACCACCTGATGGGATCAGCAGAGGTTAGCAGCACTGCAGGGGCTGGGTGGCAGAGGGCTTGGAAAACAACAAGGCAGCAGCACTGCCCTGGAAACCTGTTTTGTTTGAGGTTTTTTTTTTTATCCCCTCGCCCCACATGAGATCCAGTTGTACCTGAAAGGGAGTGGGGGAGGATGGAGCAGGGCATCACGTTTCTGCAGCCCTGGGTGTTATCTTGTGCTGTGCCTGGTAGTCTCTGGAGACTAAATATTTTCTCCTGTGGCAGAGCAGCCTGTGGAGGAGCTGGGAACAAGCCAAAACAGAGGCATTGCTGGGAGGTTAAAGCCTGATAGGGCTGGCACTGGGCTTGTGCCTCGTGTTCCACCTTGCCAGCAGAATTAATGCTGTGCCAGTGCCTCTTCTTTTTGGGGGAATGTGGTTTACTATTTTCCTTATTTCCCTCTTTAGAAAAAAAAGGTTTGTGTGAACTTTCCTGAGGGCCCTGAATTTCTAACTTTCAAGTGAATTACAGTAACACTTTAAATTTCATCTTCTTTCTGAAGCACTGCTGCATCCTTTGGGTGGATACCCCAAGTTATCCTCAGATTCTTAGTGAATACTCTTCCAACACCAGGCCGTAAAACAGATAGGTAATGCTAACTCAATTTTTTTTCTTTAATTAGCCATATAGAAAAATCATAGTGCTAAGGATAGCTGTGAGGGACAAGAGTGTTTTTAGCTGTGTACAATGGAATAGATATTTTTATTTTGTTGAAACAGGAAGCAGAGTAATGTCAAGTCCCATTTCAATCCAAAATGAAATGTGGTTGTAATTATTTTACACTATAAGGGAGAGTTGTGGAAATTCAGTGTACATCACCACAAAATAAATGAAAAAATCCTTTGTTTCAAAATACAGAACTCTTAAAAAATGAAACCATTTTTTCAGTGTTTTCTTCCTGGTGGTTTGGCTGCAGTGACTTGACCAAAACTATTTAAAATTCATCAAACCAAATCTGAAATGCTGGCAAACAAGTAATTTTAAAAATTTTATTGTTTTGATGTGATAGGTTCAGACTTTTGTTTCTTCAAGGGTGAATTCTGTTTCTTCTGGAGATTGTGGTCCCACACTGATAGAGGGGACTTGTGTGGCTTGAGTGCCAGGTGTCACCTCTGGTTCCTGATGCTGGAAGTCCTTTGGATGTCATAGATCTGTGGGAATGCTCACCAGCAGCAGGGTGTTCTCATGGTCCACTGGTACAAAGTTTCCCACGGCAGCTGTGACTGTTCCATCCCTGGCAGTGTCCAAGGCTGGAACACCCTGGGATAAGTGGAAGGTGTCCCTGCCCATGGGGTGGCACTGGATGGCATTGACAATCCCATCCAACTCAAACCATTCCATGGTTCTGTGGAAGCTCTAGAAGGAGTGGGAGGAACCTGCCCCAAGCCCCAGAGTTGTGTTTTTATCTTGGCATTCTTTGCATCTTCCTCTGAAGCCTCCAAGTCCTGCACTACCTCATCACTAGGAGTGATGTTTATTTTCTTTATCTCTCATACTGTATAATTTATTGCAGAAATGCCTTTTCCAATCCCATGTTAAATTCTGCTACTGAATTGTTGGATCACAGAGACCCCTCAGATGGACATCCCTGCCCTGTGCTGGCACCCAGGAGCTGGGAATGTTGGGGCTCTACCTTCAACACCCTTTCATGTGAGACACTGTCTGGGTTTATATCACTAAACAGTCTCTTGATCAATCAAATCCCCTCTTACCTCTTTTCTTTCCTTTTTATTCTTTTTTTCTGCAAAGCACTGTAATTTGGGCTCTCTATTTAATCTCTGAAGTCAAAGGTATGTGAATAGCAGATGTCCTGCTGTGATGTTTCACCTGAAGGTGCTGATGCTGCTCTCCTGTGCTGCACCTGGAGCCCTCCATGATCCCATTCCACTGCTGCATCCTTTGGGCAGTACCCTTAGTTGTCCTCAGCTTGTGAATTGTCCTCAACAAGTAATTATTGCTGACTCTAGCTTTTTTTCTTAATTAGCCCGTAGAGAAATCGTGATGCCAAGGATAGTTGTGGGAGGTAAGAGTATTTTTAGCTGGGTCCAATGGGGGGCAGATATTTTGTTGAAACAGGAAACAATGTCAAGTCCCATTTCAATCCCAAATGAAATGTCTTAAATATTTTTGCACTATAATGGAGAGATGTGGAAATTTAGTGCACCATGAAAGAAAAGAACAGGGTAGAGGAGCTGGTGACACCCCAGTCACACCTGTAGTGCATGGCACATTTGGGTCCACAGGCACAAAGAGCAGCTCAAGGGTATTTTGGGACAAATTTTATGTTCTTCTCCCCAGTACACCAGCAGCAACACTGGGACTCAACAAGGCTTTCTTGCAGTGCATGGAGGGAGCCTACAGGAAAGATGGAGAGAGACTATTGCAGTGACAGGATGCAGAGGGATGGCTTCAGAGTAGAGTGAGATTAGATATTAGGAAAGAAGTAGGTGGTGAGGTTCTGGTACAGGCTGCACAGGGAATTTGTATCTGGCCCATCCCTGGAGTGTCCAAGGCCAGGTTGGATGAGGTTTGGAGCATCCTGAGGTAGTAGAAGGTGTCTTTCCCATGGCAGGGGTGGCACTGGAAGATCCCTTCCAGCCCAAGCATTCTTTAATTCTGTGGTCCAAGACCTGGAGCTAGCAGAAGTGACTGGTGTCAAGCTCACTGACAGCAGGAAGATTAGGACACAGGGTTGGTGAATCCCAAAGCTGTCTTGATCAGGGCCAGTCCCAGCTGTCCTTGCTGTTGGTGGAGGTAAATAGACACTCCCAAGCTCATGGTCATTTTACTTGTCATGTCCTGAAAGTATCTGTTTGCTTTATAATAACAAACTCCTCCCTGTCCTGCTCCTGCCTTCTGGGGCTCAGCCAGGTTCCCTGAGTGATAAATGTAGCTGTGCAAGTGGTTGCAGCATCTTTTATTCCTGGGAGTCAGCAGGCTGCTCTTCCCACCCCCATTGCTGGCTTCTTGTCATCCCTCACTCACTGCAGTTTAGGAGAGGATTACCACAGGAGGAGTGAGTCTACCTGGGAAAGGAATTTTTGGAGTTCTGCAGCAACATTGCTGGTGCAGTGCGCCCAACAGACTGATAGTCTGGGAGTGATTGCAAAAAAATGCACTCCAAGCCTCAAAAAGGAGGCTGGTGGCTGGCCAGTAGCTCCCAAAAATTCCTGTCTGGGGAGGTGCTTGGTATTTTTGGGTTGGTTCCCTAAGGCAGGCGTTTTCCTGGTGAATTGATTCAAGCTGCCTCATCAGCTGTTGGAAGGAGCTAAAAGCTAGGGATGAATTTCAGAGAAGGGTTGAACTCGTGGGCTTTGTTTGTGCTGCTTGTGCAAAGCAAAGCTTGGAGGGTCTGGGTCCCCCCTGCCCTAGGCTGGGCATTCCTGCTGCTGTGACTTTTGTCAGTGTGGTGGGCTCACAGGGAGCCCATCCCTGCCATGCAGCAGCATCCTTGAGCTTGGTGAGGCTTTGAGCTTTGGTGGGTGCTGTCGTGGCTGTGCTGCATTGTGTTCCTTCCTGAGACAGCTGCTGGGAGCCTAATTAAAAACCTGGGTCCACCTGCATATCACATTTGTTTTCCTAAGTTCAGTGGAAATTATGTGGGAGAGTACGGCATGAGATCCCTGTAGGCTGAAAACTGGATTTAGGGTCTGCAGGGGCATCTAGGAAGAAACTCTTTTATGGAGAAATTCTTCCCTGCAATGGTGGTGAAGCCCTGGCACAGGTTTCCCAGAGCAGCTGTGGCTGCCTCATCCTTGGAAGTGTCCAAGGCCAGATTCAACAGAGCTTGGAGCAACCTGGGCTAGTGGGAGGTGTCCCTGCCCACGGCAGGGGTTGGAATGAAATGAGGTTTAAGGTCTCTTCCAACTCCAACCAGTCTGTTATTCTGTGATCTTCTCAACCTATAGGAGCTGCCTTAGATGGTGCTCTTTGCCCACAGCAGTCACAGGGATCTCAGTTGAATTCATATGGTCCCTCTGACTGAGGTGGGAGTCACTTTTCCAATATGCAGGCTCTTTGCTGGATGAAAGCTGACTGTCTTGACCACATCCAGCCCACGCTTCCAGGAGCAGGAGCTAAGGAGGGCACTGTGTGAAACCCCAGGTGGAGGTAAAGCTTTGGTCACTGTCTCAGTCTGGGGTCAAAAATAAGGAGTCAATTGCCTTGCTGGGGTCTTTTCAGGCTGCGTCTTTCTCTGCCAAGCAGAGACTTCCAAAAGGTGGGAAGAGCATGGGGGATGCTGGCCATGGCCACCTTTGTCACAGTGAACCTGTTCATGTGGTGTTAGACACTGACCCCACAGGATTCCCTTTCCCCATGTGCTTCTTCAGGCCTTTTGTTTGGTTTTCTATTAATTATTATTATTACTATTATTATTATTATTACCAGATGTAGTGTAAAGAAACATCTGTTTTTCCTTCTTCATGTACAGAATTGCAGAAGGAACTGTACTTTTCCCAAATCCTGTTCTTTTCCACTGGAATATTTAGAGTATCTCATCTCATGCCTATATGGGAGCTAATAAGGTCAGTAGCTGGTGGATGTGATGTAAAAAACAATCTTCTGCTTCTTTTATAACTTAAACATTAGAACATGGTGGAATAGTAGGGGTCCAGAGGCAGGTTTGGGAAATTTCATTTGTTTGTGGGTGTAGGTGAGTGGGATTTTTTAGAGTTTTTTGGGGTTTTTTAAGAACTGAAGGTAATTAAAGATTCAGAAAATCTCTGAATATACTCACTTGTGCATGGAGTTTTTCAGTAGACTTTAACTGGCTCAGAGAAGACTTGGTAAGTTATTTTCCACTTTCCCCTGCAATGTGGCACAGGTTTACTTGATTTATCTTTCCAGTACCAGCTGAGCAACTCATGGTAGGCAGAATGCACAGAGATCCCTATGAGTGAGCCAGCTTCAGGTCAGAGGGAATTGTCTCTCCTTCGGCTCTTCCTCATGTAACCCCATCCCAACCAGCAGCATACCCAAGACTGGAAAGGTTTTAGCAGCAGATACCCACACAAGGTTTGCTTTTAATGGTGCAGAAGGTGGATGATGTCCTTAAAGACATCTTGCTTCGACATTCCCATCTCATCTTCAAGAAATGTTGAATTTGGGATGCACCAGAGTCTCTCCTGTCTCTGTCCTTGTTGCACAGAAGAACTTCATTTCCAAAAAAGGGGAGCACTGTGATGAGGGGAAGCAGTTGGTGGGGGTGGAGGTGAGAAACCTTAAGGATGGGAACCTCATGAGGTTTAACAAGACCAGGTGCTGGAGCTGCAGTGGGTCAGGGCAGCCCCAGGATCAATCCAGGCTGGGGATGAGCAGAGGGAGCAGCCCTGGGAGAAGGAGCTGGGGGTGCTGTGGGTGAGAGCTGGAGCTGCCCAGCCTGAGCCCCCTGCCCTGGGCTGAGCCCCCAGCGTGGGCAGCAGGGCAGGGGGGATTCTGCCCCTGTGCCCCTGTGCCCAGGTGAGACCCCACCTGCAGAGCTGCTCCAGCCCTGGGCTCCAGCAGCACAAGGAGGTGGAGCTGCTGCAGCCAGTGCAGAGGAGGCAGGAGATGCTGCAGGGCTGGAGCCCCTCTGCTCTGGAGCCAGGCTGGCAGAGCTGGGGGTGCTCAGCTGCACAGAGAAGGCTCCAGGGAGAGCTCAGAGCCCCTGGCAGGGCCTGAAGGGGCTCCAGGAGAGCTGCACAGGGACTGGGGACAAGGCAGGGACAGGACACAGGCAATGGCTCCCAGTGCCAGAGGGCAGGGCTGGCTGGGATATTGGGGAGGAATTGCTGGCTGGGAGGGTGGGCAGGGCTGGCACAGGGTGCCCAGAGCAGCTGTGGCTGCCCCTGCATCCCTGGCAGTGTCCAGAACCAGTTGGATGGGACTTGCAACAGCCTCATCAAGTGGGAGGTGTCCCTTTCCATGCGCAGGGTTGCACTGGATGACCTTTAAAGGTTTGTTCCAACCCAGACCGTTCTGTGATCCTGTGGTTCCCAAGAGGAGAGGACTGGCTGGCTCCTCCTAGCATAAATTCTATCCCAGAACAGCAGCTCCAGCGTTTTGGCTGGTGGCCAAGCTATGCTTCTTTGAATGCTGCTACAAGTTGGTGTACAGGCACAAAAATGCATTTTTCCAGTGAACCACGGGCATGTTTTAATAGGGATTAAGCCCTCCACGCCTGCCCTGCTGCTGACCGGGGTGTGCTGCCCCCGCCCAGCCCCTCCCATCGGCAGCCGCCTGCAGGATGGATTACTTCAGCAGGTTGACATCTCAACTTAGAGTTGGATGTGTCTTTTAGGATTACAGAGCTTTTCACTGCCCAAGTGCCCATTATATTGCCTGGGTGCCTGGAAAGAAAAGATTTTGTCCCAGTAATGGTTTCCGTTCTTATTTTTTACAAAAGACCACGCGTGGCGGCCGGCACGGGTGTGTGAGCGACTGTGTATGGATGAGCTTGTGGTGTGATGCCTTTATTTAGGGTGTGGGCTGTGCTCTCTGCTTTGCACCCTGGCTGCTGTTTCCATAGGATCATGGCTCATCCCTTGGGGTGCCAGAAGAGCTGGGCAAAAAACCAAAAAAACAGGTGTTGGTTGCCTGAGAATTGCAGCCTGCCAGGTGAATCACAGAGGGCCACACACAGGTGCATGGTGCACATGTGCAAGCTCATCTGGCAGGAGAGCATCCTTGGTTCATGTCTTCCAGTACAATCCCTGCAGCCAGCACATCCTGACCAGCACCAGGATGATGCTGTGTGCTCTCCAAGGAGAAATAGTGCAGCTCTGAAGAGGAGAGCATGTGTGAAATGCTGTGTCTTCAGATATTCATAATAATTGTTCAATATCTTTACCTGGCAACATTATCCTTGTAAAGGTGAAAACTAACAAGAGTGAGATATAATGTGGGCTCTTGTTCGAGTAGCTTAGAGTAGAAGCAGGGGAATGTAGAAATTGATTATGTCTGGCTTAAGTCACAGTTTGTAGCATGAACCAGTGTAAAATAGGTTATAAAACTCAGGCTGTTCACAGTTCAGGGGTTTGTGGTAGCAGGCTTTTTATGGCCTGTTTCAGATTTTATATCTAGAAATGCTGATCCATTGCATGTGTTGAATTTGTATCAAAATCTGTGAGAGTTGCTTGCTGTTGCTGCTGCAGCTGGAGTGTTGCTCCAGCAGTCTCCTTGCCCTGACATCCCCTGCAGTGGAGCATCCTCCCACAGGGTGAGCCCATAAACCCAACTCCACTCACCTGATATTCAGACAGTAGTTTTCTTAGTTGTGTGCTGTTTTTTCCTTTCCTTTTTTGATAGTATCTATCACATGCCAAAGGTAATGTCTTCCCCCAGGCAAGGAAACCCATCTGGTGGAAAACCACTCCAACCTCATGCACAGATTTGACACACTAAAAGACTTTATGTTTCTAAAGGTGATGTGGGTTTGGTTTTTTTAAAAGACAAGAAGAAAAGGTTCGCTTTCCAACCACAAAGAGTTGCTTATTGCAGGGAAGCAAGCTACATAATAAATGATTGTCTGGGTGAGAATGAGAGATTTCTGGCTTTCTGGTTATTCCTCTCCCTTCCCTGCTGGATCAAGCTGGCTGTTTTGGGTTGGATTCTGCAGCACTTGCCTATCCCTCTTTTTTCCCCCCATTAATTTCTGTGTTTGTTTTGATGGCTGTGTTTCGATGCACTGTGGTGTTTGCCTGCTGTGTTCTGTGCCAGGCTCGTGAGCAGCACTGCAGCGTGGCAGCTGGTGGGCTCCTGTCCTGTCACTGGGGCTTTTCTGCATCACCAGCTACCAGAAACCAGACCTGAGACTGGAGATGATGAAGTACATTAAATGCTCAGCCAGCTGTGGATGCATCAGTGTCTGAAAAGCCCAAGGCTGGCTCCCCTAGTAAACACTCATGTGGTTTTCAAAGGTGTTTACATTTTAATTAGAAAAGGGTCAGATCTGGGGTACAATAATTTCCATTCCTGTGCTTGATGTTTTGATGTCTGGAAAGGTAGTGGTTTTTGAGCAGCAAATCCAAGAAGGACACATGATGCTTTGTGGAGCTGCAGCAGTACCTGGGCGCAGGGAGTCATGGTTCATCTCTGTTGCTTTTATTTTCCATAGTAACTGTTCCTGCGGGCGGCTGGGTACGAGAGCTGCCTGCCAGCAATAAAGATAAACTGCTCGTCTCATTCTCTGAGATGCTCTCACCACTCGAGAAAGACACATTGCTAATTGCTTGTTGTTGGAAATGGGCTGGATGAGGAGAGAGAAAATATTGCTGCAGAAGGGGCTCATTAAAAGGAGACGCTGGGAATCGAGCCCTGCTGAGGGCCAGGAATTCCAGCCCCAAACGCAGACAGTCAAAGGTCCTTGTGCCTGTGCTGCTGTCAGAGCATTAGCTGGTGTGTGGTTGTTTGCAGAGTCGAGACACTCAGAAGGTTTCACCTGTCCCAGAGGGGCTGCTAAGAAGCAGATAAGAAGCTGAAGTGTTGTCCTGCACTATCTGCTCTTCCTTGGTCTGTGTGGTCAAAGCATCCCTCTTGTCTGGGGTTGCAGGGACTTAATCCTTCAGTGTGTGCTCCAGCAGCAGCTTTGGGAAGCCTTGGAGTCTCAGTGAGCAGGAAATGTGATGATGGAGGGTTTGGCCATGAGCTGTTCCTCCCTGCCCAGCCCCAGCGTGGCACTGAGCAGAAGAGGGTGTCACCTCACCCTGGATATCCATCCCCACCTGCACAAGGTGATGTCCAGCGTCGCTGGAGGGGGCAGGGGTGGGGGAACAGTGGGGTGGGTTTTGGAGCCTGCACAAGAGATGTGGAAGTTGTTGGTTCCTCCTGAGAGAGGATGTGCTGTCTGGATCTGGGCTGGGGCCTTTCCCTCTGTCTTTCTGAAGATCAGTTTGGGGTTTTTTGTTTTTGTTTTTGCCATCATCCCATTCAGGCACAGACAAATATGGGCTGCTGAACTGTTGCTCACTTAATATCCCAGGTGTCTCAGAGCAGAAGGGGCCTGCTGGATCACAGTCTGTTACAAACACCCAAGGGAGAACTTACACAAGAGGGATGCTGGCTGTCTTACCACAGAACATTCTGGAAGCAGGTGGCTGCATTGCTACGTGAAGAATTTGCACTGCAGTTGCCTTTTATAGGAAGCATCTCTTGTTCCTAGAAAACTCTGGGATGATAAATCCCATGTGGCAAGACAAAGGCTTCCAGGGATCTGCCAGGATAGCTCTGTAGCCTGTCACAACTTGTCTCTGCAGCAGCTGGCCTGTGATGGCATTTCTGAGAAATAAATATTGTATGCACAAAGGATGCTCTGCATTCCTCCTGACTTCACTTTGGAGTCATGGAGGATTGGCCTGGGATTTTTTTTGGTGTTTAACTGAAGGATAAGTAAGGAGGAAATGTAAGTTTTCCAGTTAAATGCTGTAAGTCAGTTAGTCAAGCCTAAACAGCTGAGGCCATGTGGTTGGAAGGGTAGGCTGGGCACTTGTCCTTTATTGAGCTTTGGTGGTGGTTGCACCTTTCAATAATTGAATTTCAATTCAGGTGAGGAGAATACTAATGCATGAAGTAGCTCTGCCTGAACTCTGTATTTTAGAGATCTCTCCCAATGACCTTACCTAGGCATTGGCATTGGGTATTAGCTCCTGGCTGTGTAGTTGTCAGGAAAATACACTTCTAACTTTCACCATTTTGGTTGTGTGTGACAGTGAGGTGTTTCTGTTTGCTCTTGTCTTTGAAAGCCACAGTCTTCAAAGAAAGTCATTATGTGTGCAAAATTGTTTTAAGCTCTTAGCATCCATCCAGGGGAAGCAAAACACTGTGAAAATCAATCTTTGTTTTCTTCCCTTTGTTGATGCTCAATCACATTGAACCTTGCATAGGAGCAAGGTGTGCTCTTGTTGTCCTAATAGCAGGTAAGGATATGGGTTTGTCAGGATGAATTGGAGCAAGAACTGGCTTGCTCTTGGATCACCCCAGCCCCCTGCAGCTCTGGGTTGGCACAGAGGGGCTGGAAATCTTGGCAAGGCCCTGGGGATGCTGGTGCTGGGACCCCTCCAGTGCTGGGGACACTGTGGAACCCTCAGGACAAGAGAGACCCCGAGGGGCTGGAGCGTGTCCAGGGCAGGAACGGAGCTGGGGAAGGGGCTGGAGCCCCAGGAGAGGCTGAGGGAGCTGGGAAGGGGCTCAGCCTGGAGAAAAGGAGGCTCAGGGGGGACCTTGTGGCTCTGCACAGCTCCTGACAGGAGGGGACAGCCAGGGGGATTTGGGATCTTATCCCAGGGAACAGGGACAGGAGGAGAGGGAACGGCCTCAGGCTGGGCATGGGGAGGTTCTAGTTGCAAACTGGGGAGAATTTTTTCCCTGAGAAGAGCTGTGCAGCCCTGGCACAGCTGCCCAGGGAAGTGATGGAGTCCCCATCCCTGGAGGGATTTCAAAGCCTTGTGGATGTGTGGAACATGAGACAGTGGTGGCCTTGGCAGTGCCAGGGTAATGGTTGGACTTGATGGTCTTGGAGGGCTTTCCAATCTAAACAGTTCCATGATTCAACAATTCTGTAAGAATCGTTTTAGGAAGATCTCTTTATGGGTAGCAGTTCCAGTGTAACGTTGCTGTGCCAGTGTGTTTTTGCCAGAAGCTTGTTTTGGGGCTAGAGTCCCTTGGCGTGGCTGGGACACGGATGTGTCTCATCCCAGGGAATGATCTGTGTGAACGTGCCCTGCTGTGCTGTCTTGGCACTGCCAGGCTGCTGCAGTCCAGATTTTGGAGAGGTTTAGGTGTGAAGGGAAATGTCTGGAGCCTCCTCCCTGGTGGGGAACACATGTGTTGTTCTCAGTGAGGTGAGATGGAAATTCATCACTGTCCTGCCTGTCTGTGGTCTTCTCATCACAGATTCACCATTTCTTAAATAATTTTGATTGCAAGTTCCGCTCTCCTGTTGCCTCCCAACCCAAAGTGGGTTCCTTTCCCATTGCTGTTCTTCACCTGTCAAATTAACCACTTGTTTCCACAAGTTTAACAGGCCTGGAGCACCTTTGGGAGAAAGGGAGTGAGCCTACAATTGTCATACTTGTTCTTATTATCTACTGATGAAGAGTGAAATTGTATAATTGCCAAAAAAACCCCTGTATAATCATGCTAGAGCAAGAACCCCATTTAGATCACCCTTAATAACAGCTATTAATAATTATATATTACAGTAATGCTGATAATTACTAAGTTATAATGAGCAGTTTGCACATCTATTGACTTTTTGTGCCAATGATTCCTTCTTTAATGATCACAATAATGAGAACAACATGGACTCTGTAAAAGCATAGGATTCTACAATGATTTAAGTCAGAAAGGAACTTCAGGATCCTCCAGTTCTGCCCCTTTGCCATGGATAGGCATGTATTCCACTGCACCAGGTTGCTCCAGGTCTCATCCAACCTGGCCTTGAACACTTCCAGAGATAGGAACGGTTTGGAAGGTAATTTTCAGACCCCCCTAACCTCCAAACTTTATGCTTTGACAAAGTAAGAGGGGAGAGAAGTGGGAAGTGGAAAAAAAAGTGCAAATTTGAGATTGATCTCTATTTGTTATGATTAAGAAATGTGCTTGGTGTCTGGGAATCCTTTGTGGTAGGTGCTGAGCCAGCACAGAGCTGAGGGATCACTGCTTCATTAAGAGGTCTCACCAAGATTTGTTTGCTCTGTGTGGGAGGATAGTAAATGCTTTGATACTCAAGTGTGGGTTTGGATTTCTCTTTGAAAACCTCTTTTTTGTATGTGTTTTGAGGGCAAAGTGAGAAGCCAGGAAGAGCAGGAGTTTTCTTCCTGTTGAGTGATGGTTTCCTTTAGGGAGAGGTGAAGGCACCACAAGATGAATTGGTTTTAGAGTTTCCCACTAGAGATGCACAAATATCTCAGATATGTGGTTTGTGTTTTCTGGACCTGGTGACTTCTGATGAACGTGTTTTCTTTCAGTTTGCCATCTCTCCTGTTGCTGCTTGACAAAATGCTGGTTGTGCACTGTGGTGAGCACCCCAAAAGTGAGGCATATGATAGTTCTTCCTCTACATTTTATCATGGATGTTCAAGGGGTAGCATCACTTGGACAGTGTCCTGGGCTTGATTTCCTCCAGTCCTGCCCTCAAAAAACCCTGTAATAGGCAGGAGAACTTAGAGCTTAGGTTGTGTGTGGCCTAGTGAGATGGAGGATAACCTCTGACCCTGCTCACTCCATCCTGAGTGATGCCACCTGTATCATTTGTCCCCTGCCTCGTGCCATCTCTCCATGCCATCACAGGACTCAATAGGAGCCTCCTATTCTCCCAACTCTTTCTTTAGCGCTCCCTGTTTGATAATTGGTGTTTTCCATTTGATAATTTGCACTAATTAGTGAAAAGGAAGGAAGCATGCCCTTCTCTAGGGCTCCACACTCTCTAGCGCTCCTTCTTTTTTCTTTCTTGACTTTCTTCTTTTTTGTATGTCCTTTTTAATATGGCATATGATTTTTGTTCAGGAGCTAATGTGCGATATTGGTCTACATAATGAGCCTTTTTGACAGTCTGGGCACATTAGGGAATAATTCCTTGAGCAGATGAAATCCTTAGGCCAGAACTGCTCATTCTCAGTTTCTCATTCTCAGTTTCCAAATGAAACCACAATTGTTCAGAAGTGACAGAGGAGAAAATAGTTGAGGAGCTGGAAACTACATGAGCTTAGAACAGATATTTTTTCCCCCCTTCCCTTCTGGATGGCATGTGACTAACTCCGAATTTGCTTAGCAATTTTATGCCTGTCTCAAAGCAGATTGCAAACACCCATTCCTGGTGAAGGAGAGGTGAGGAATGAAGTTGTTTTGTCCTGCAGTGTGCTGGCAGCTCCCATATCTTCTCCCTCCCAGCTGTAGGAAGGGAGGAATATGAGATTTACCACAAGACACTGGGCCAAAGCCTAGTTCTTTCTGAATGTAGAGTTATAAAATATCCTGAGCTGGAAGGGATCATCCAGCCCAGCTCCTGTCCCTGCACATTCACCCCAGCAATCCCACCCTGTGCATCCCTGGAGCAGTGTCCAAACTCTCCTGGATCTCTGGCAGCCTCGGGGCTGTGCCCATTCCCTGGGGAGCCCGGGCAGTGCCAGCACCCTCTGGGGGAAAAACCTTTCCTGAAATCCAACCCAAACCTCCCTGGCACAGCTCCAGCCCTTCCCTGTCACCACTGGGAGAAGATCAGCACCATGCCCAGCCCAGGTCCAGGGTCTGGTGGTTTCCTTTCTTTACAGTGTTACTGGCATTTAGCCCTGGAAAAAAAATAGGAAAGAGAATTATAAATCCCCTTTGTCTTCTATAGGGCAGTTTTCTGCAGCGAGAGGAAAAGTGAATTCTGTTGTGATCTTGGTTTCACCTCCTCACTGAACTGTTGGCAGTCTCACTATTAGCTCGGTGTTATTTACTGCCACTGCCCTAGAGAAGCTTTTCAGTTATCATCCTCTTCCTCACCCTTGTCCTTTACCCCCAGCTTCTCACCCTTATCCTGCACAACTAGTGCTTTGGATTTATTAAATCAAGCATTTTAGTGTGAGATTTTTTTTGTCCTGTGCATATGTCTGGAGGTTTTTCTGCAGCTTGGGTTTTAAGCAGGAGGCCAGGAAATACGTCTGTTGCCCTTAAATGCAGGAATATTACAGAAATTGAGCATTTTTTGCATTCCTAGAAGCCCTAAATGCAACCACCTAGGATGATTATAAATTATATTAAAAATGCAGATGCACAGAAAAAACATCCTGCCCGTGGTAACCGACCGGCTTTGTCTTCAGTATTTTTTATTCTCTTTTATAATTACCAAGGAATAACTCCTCTCCGTGTTTTTCTGCCTCGCTCCCTCAGGCCCCTGCATTCCCTACGTGTCCCCTGAAGGGATGGAGAGCTCCTCAGTGGCATCAGCCTCCTCGGAGGCGGGGAGCAGCCGCTCCCAGGAGATCGAGGAGCTGGAGCGCTTCATCGACAGCTACGTCCTGGAGTACCAGGTGCAGGGGCTGCTCACAGACAAGACTGAGGGCGATGGCGAGAGCGAGAAGACACAGTCCCACGTCTCACAGGTGGGTGGAAAGATCACTGAAGGGTGGGAGAGGGGCTGGGGGCACGCTGGTGTCCTCTAGGCTGGATTGGGGGGGGGTGTTCTCAGCTGAAGTAGTTTTTGCCAGGGTTTGGATGTGAGGCAGGGTGTGATGAAAGGCTGGGATTGGGGTAGCTGACTTGTTTGGGGATGTATTTGAGGTGTCCAGTCTGCTGGTAGCAGTTTCCTGATGCTGGGTTTGGTTTTTTTTGTGGTCTCAAGATGTGTTACTGAAAGTGTTCCAGGTCAGGTTGGATGGGGCTTGGAGTAGTCTGGGATAGTGGAAGGTGTCCCTGCCCATGGCAGGGGCTGGAATGAAGTGGAGTTTAAGGTCCCTTCCAACCCCAACCTTTTCATGATTCTGTATATGAAGGTTCTCATCTTTATCTGGTATCAGCAGTGTTTGATCTAATCTGTCAGAGCTCTACAGGAGCTGAGGATCTGACCCAGAGCTCTAGGCCAAGGATCTGACCCAGAGCTCTAGACCAAGGATCTGACCCAGAACTCTAGACCAAGGATCTGACCCAGAACTCTAGACCAAGGATCTGACCCAGAGCTCTAGACCAAGGATCTGACCCAGAACTCTAGACCAAGGATCTGACCCAGAGCTCTAGGCCAAGGATCTGACCCAGAACTCTAGACCTATTTTATATCATTTCAATGTAAAGAAATTACCAAACAAAGGAACCATTTTAACAGTAGATTTTGTTAAAGAGGTCTTTTACAATTTGAAGATCAAAGCCCTTAGAAGTGGGAGAAAATATATTTAAAAATCTAATGATCCAAAGTGTATTTTTTCAACCCAAGGCTGGAAGATGTTTATGTTTGAAGTGACACTTTGGAGGGGCTTCAGGTCAAACACACAAATTCTGCTTTTTAATGTGTCAAGTTCTAAAGTAGTATTGAATTAGAAATAAATTAATAGAAAAAGTTCTGCAACCTCTTCCAGCCTGTCCATTGCTCTGCCAGTAAGCCCAGGCTTCCTCTGCATCTTAAGGACAAAAATTTCTGATATTTGTGGCAGCCTGTGTACATTTTTTGCATTAAGATCTTTGATTGCAACAACCAAATCCATCTTCCAGTTGTGGGAATGTCATTTTAACTTTCCTTCCTGGCCTGCCCTGGAAAGAAGGAGCTGCTGGGTTTTTAATTTCATTTCTGAGGGTGTTCTCTTTCAAGATGGCTGGGTTTTATTTTAAAAGAATAACTCCTAATAATGAAAGATTTGGACGTTGGACCTTGTAATTCAACCACTTGTAGAGACACCTTAAGTGAAGCAGCTAAATGAGGTTGTACCCCAGACCATCGATGCAGAAGTTTAATTAGGACTTATTGTGAAACTCCATCAAAATGCAGCGTTTTGAATTTCTAGGGCTGTGTATTGGACAAAAAGTGAGGCTGGGCTTTTACTCTAGGTCACTTGCATTTATCAAGCCATGTCTTAATGGATGCACTAAGAAGGAATCCTCTCTTGTCTCACAAAGTTGGTGTTTTTTTGTTTTTTCCATCCATAAGAAATAATCAGGAATTTTTATTTCTGGTTTTCTCTTCCTGATCAGTTCTTAGCAAAGCAAGGAATAATCAGGCACATATCTGCAGCTGACTGGAGTAACCCTGATGGAAGCCAGCCTGATGGAAGGTGGCACATTCCCTCTTAATTAGAGCTAGAGGGAGAAAGATGGATTTAGGGGAAAGGCACTGGGCTGAGACCTAGGAAATTGTCTTTAACTGCAAGGCTCTGCCATCAACTAAATCTTTAATGCTGGGCAAGTTACTTAATCTCTCTGCAGTTTGTTTCCTTATGGCTGTGATGTTTTCTCTGCCTGAGAGTGGATATATCCATTCAGCCATGTGTGTGTGAGTTGCTTGGATGGTACCACATCCCTGGACAGCTGCTCTGCTTGCTGGGGGAAGGAAGGAGAGGCACATCCTCCACACTGCTTCCAGGGAAGCTGAATCCATCACCATTTCAGAGAACCCCAAAATGTGGATGTTCCCCGGATGGGGATGTCCCCAGTCTTGCTCCCACCAGGAAAAAAGAGGAAAATCAGAGAGAAAAAGGTGATTTTATTTTGCTATGGAGATACTAAGGAGTGAGCTTGTACCTTGAGAGACCTTTCCAGACATGTGGTTGCACTGAAAATTGTTAAAGGAGATAGGGATACGTCTGGTAAAAGGCTCTCAAGAGTGATGGCATCATGAGCCTGTCCTAGGGGGGCAGCAGAAGTGGCAGGAGAGTGATGAGCAGCTCTTCAATGAGGGGAGACTGAAATTCCTATATCAGTGAGCTAGGACAGGCTCTCTCATGAGGGCAGAGATCATGGGCAGTTATAGTGAAGACTTTTTTTGTGGCCTCATCCATACTTGTCAGGGAGCTCTCAGGTGGTTTGTTTGTATGGAAATTACTTTTAATTTTCTTGGCACATCATCCTTGGTGATGGTACCAAGCATTGAGTGTCTCTGGAGCAGCCAAGTGCTTCCAGCATGGAAGACCTCAGAAGTGGGGCTGGTCAGTTGAAGGAGTGACAAAATGACTTTAGAATTAAGCAGCATCTTTCAGGCTTATCTAGTGAAAATTGCATTTTTGTTTGTTTGTTTTTCACCAATATGATGCAGTCCTGCATTTCTTTAGGTAGCTAAAAAAAAAAGGCAAAAAATAACATCAAATTAAATTATTTTGATGGAGGCACCTTGCTGCCCAGCCTTGGGGCAAGCTGGCCTAGGAATCTGCTGATCCCTATGGCCATGTATTACAATGGCCAAGCCTCCAGCTTCTGTGCTCATTTTCTGTTTTGTTTAAAATGAAAACACAGGGTATTGACTGCTCAGGACATGTATCTGTCCCCAAAGGAAACAAAAGTTGGGAAAAGCAGAAATTTTCCAACTTTCCATGGAGGAATTCCATGGAAATGAGTGATAAATTCAAGTCACCTTAGTGTGCATCACACACCTGGTATTTGAAACACAGTCAGGGTCAGCAAGGAGCTATTGGGACTGGATTTTACTGCAAAGCACCACATCAAGTGTTTTCCTACAGTTGTTCCTGCATCTTCCCTCTGCGCTCCGTCAGCGGGTGGAGCGTTTCCAAGCCAAAGCCTTTGGGATCATCCTCAAAAAGGAGGGGGTGCCACACGTGTGCAGCCATGCCCGCGGCTGGACGGTGTTTTCTGTGCTCTCTGGACTGACGCAGCAGTTTTGCCCAGCCCAGCTATTATTTTACACAATCCCTTTTTTTATCCCTTTTGCAGTGGACGGCGGATTGTAGCGAGCAGCTTGATGGCAGCTGTTCCCCATCCCGAGGGAAGGGCTCGTCGTCTCACGAACATAACCAGGTAGGGTTTGTGTTTAGTTCCTCCTCCTCAGACCTTTGTCTTTATTTCTTGCACTGCCTTGCCTTTCCCTTTCCCATGGGAGGGAAGATGTGTCCCTCTGCTTGCCATCCAAAAGCTCGTTCCTGCCCGAACTATGGGAGGTGGGCAACATCCTGATGCAGATGAATGCTTTGACCTGGAGCTTAAAGGGGAAAGAATAAGGAGTGTCACATTTATTCCAGAAGATTTTCTTATTCCCACCTGTGTGGGGAAGCTGTTAGGTTCATCAGAGTTGTCTTGGAAGCTTGAGATGTAGCTGGAATGAGGGATCTTTGTGTAGCTGGGTTTCTCTTGTATGCAGCACAAGGATGGTGTTACAGGGGAGAGCATGAAACAGCTGAGAGGGTGAGCTGGCAGAAGAAGCAAAGCTGCACGTGCTGAGAGCCTGTGTTGGTCATGCAGTGACAGGTGTGAGTCAGTTTTGGTGCTTGGTGGTGTGAACACGAGTGAGGAGTGTTTACAAGCACTGCTGGAGGTGGCTGTCCCTCCTGCTGTGAGTACCCCCATGGAAGAGATTTGGGTAGGGTGGGGCTTGTGTTTGGTCGTTGTCATCTGGTTGATGAGCTGCTGTGTCACCATGAGACCATCAGCTCTGTGACAACAGCATTTGCCTGAGGAAACGTGAAACTGAGATGTCTGAGGGAAGGGGAAACAGCATTTCCAGTTGCTGTGGCTGATGGATGTCCCACCCAGAGAAGTGGCTTCAAGTTCTTGGCTTTCATGCTCTTCCTCTTCTTGACATCCACCAGATTCATCTCATGTTTGGTGTTCATGAGGGGGAGCTTGGGAGCCCCTTGCAGGGTGCACCAGAGGCTGTGCCAGTCTGAGCAGGGCATATTGCAGCTCGCATTTTGGGCACAGCTTCCTCCCACGTGGAGCCATGCTGGAGTTTCCTGGCTGAGGGATGGGTGTTCAGGCATCCTCTCCATGTCATGGTCCCAGGATGCTGGTAGCACCTCTACCAACACCTGCACCCAGCAAAGGCAGGGTGTGGTTTTGTAGGAAGGTGTGTGCTGAACAGAGGCACTGCTTTGGATGAGCTCCTGAAGGTGCCAGACGGAATTGTGGATTTAATTTATTACAGCTTTGATCTGCTTCAAAATGTTCAGCAGCAAAGCCTCAATCCAGGCTCCCTCCCAGCACTGCTGGTGCTCAGCTGTGAGGCTGGCCATTTCCATCAGGCTTCCTTGGGTGGATCAGGGGCTTTCCCTGGGGAAGAATCTCCCTGGCGCTTCACCCAAGGGCTCTGCTGACGTGCCAGTGGCTGGTGAGGACTGCAGGAGGATGCAGGAGTCATTCATGGGTGTAACTTTCCTGACATCCTCTATCTGCCTGGTGCCATGCACTCTTTTGTTTCAGCTTACATGGGATTTTTTTGTTTTCTTGCTTTTTTTCTGTTTTTTTTTTTTTTTTCCTTTTTCCGCCCCTGGCAGTTAAATGTATTTGAGCTCTTTTCCTACACACAAACAGCATTTGCTGGTGCCCAAGCTGCATACCCTGTGTTTGGGCTCTCTCCCAGCCTGCAGCAGAGCTAGTAATTATCTCTCTCCATGTTTGGCTTCCTTTAACTGTGAGTAACAAATTTTCCTTGGCACCAGAGAGGAGCTGCAAGCTATTGTTCCTGTCATGGCAAGCATTTCTCTCACTGTCACTGATATATGAGTGAAACGCTGCTGGTGAGGACCAAGTGCAGTTTATTACCATTCCTGGCTGTTTTCACTATCATCTTTCAATATTTAAAAAAAAAAAATAAAAATCATTACTGAGATGCTTGCCTTGAATTAAAATTATCAATCATTTTTCAAACCTGCTAAGGAAGAAGCCAGCTAATTATTTCCCAGTGAAAGAAGGAGTTGGGTTTTGGGGTTGGTGTTTTTTTTTTTGTTTAGAGTTTATTTGGTTTCGTTTGGTTTTGGTTTTGTTTAGGGTTTTTTTTTTTTTGTTTGTTTGTCTTTTGTTTGGTTTTTTTTTTGTTTTGATGGGGGTTTTTTGTTGCAGTTTTTTATGTCTTTGAGGGGTTTGGGCAGAAAATGGAATTCCTAGTTTTCCTATTGTGTTTCCAGCTGAGATCTCCGCATTGCCAAGTCTTAGTTGAAAAATACTTGGATGTGAAATTTCTGCTGGCTTCAGCTAATGTGAAAATGTGGGTTATGTATCAATGACCATGGTATGCCTCACGTGGTTCTAACCTGGCCATCAGAAAGGGCATTTATATGGAAATCTAGGTTAGTCCTGGAAATATATTCAGCATGTGGTTCATTTTCTGTGAAGACAGAGTAGTCCAGGCTTGCTTTTTCAGAAGTAATTGGCTTCCTAAAGGTTATAGGGAAGTGTAGAGAGAAGATGACTTTCCCATACCTGAAAATCCCCCATGTATCCCTGAGTACTTGAAATTCTGGGCTGTACAATCCAGCAACATTAAAAAAATAAGAATAAAGATTTCTTTATTTTCTTTTTTATTTCTTTTTGTGTGTGTGTGTGTATAAGCATCTACTGGTTGTACAAGTGTGGGGCTGAGAACAATTTCTGAATAAAATACAATATAAGGGTAAAAATAAAGTGTCTTGATGCAACCTGCAGTCCAGAATATTCTTAAATTGCTGATTTCTGATGTTGTTGGGTATCTCTGGAAAAGAGCACCCCAGACTTTCCCTGCTCTTGCACTACTTGATGAGACATGTATTAGCAGCTGTGTGGGATTTAGATGGATGTCAGTTCCCATGGATAGGCAGATAGGCATCCCATACAAAGCAATGGCTTAAAACCGGAGAAAATTCCCCCTGAAACCTTCTGGTCTTCCCAGTTCTGTGGGTGGGTGGCTGTGAGAAGATGGTCTGCCCATGGGGGAATCTCCTGAGATACATTTTGTGAACTCATGTGCTGAGAAAATGTCTCACAATTGCATTCAGCTCATCTGTAATTCTTGTTTCCTACTGGGATCTCTCTGTTTGCTGCATGGCATGGCCATGTTCCACTAAACTGCCAGGAAGTTTGCCAGGTCTTACCACGTGTGAGCCTTTGGGATGAAGACCAGGTACTCGAAATATTATTTGAGCACCTTACTGCCTCTATAAATGAGGAAGGTTTAGATAACAGAATAATTTTAAACTCTTTTATGTTTGGATTTTTCTTCCCCAAAAAGAGCCAGTGGGAAGTTTTTATATAATACTTTATTTGCATTCCCTTGTGAGGCTGTGGCGAGTAGGAAGCTCTTTGATATATTTCTGAGAGCAATTCATTAAGTAAAAGAATTCTGGTATGGTGCATATTGAGGCAGCCAGCAGAGCTCTTGGTACATTAAAGGCCTGGCAGGAGCTCCATCCCAAGCTCCCTTTATGTAAAGGGCAGTAACAAAAACCAGAAGAACTCTGAAAGTTCGTGCCATTTCTCCAGGCAGTGGGAGAGGGAGAGTAGAAAATCCTCCTTCCTGGCCAAGTCCCTGCCTTCCCCCGTGGTGGCTGGCTGTCACCCATCATCACCAAGCAAAAACCAGTGTTGTTGGCAATAAATAGAACTTTCTTCCATCCCTGGAAGTGTTCCAGGCCAGGTTGGACAGGGCTTGGAGCAATTTGAGATAGTGGAATGTGTCCCTGCCCATGGCAGGGGATGGAATGAGATGAACTTTAAGATCTTGTCATTCCATGTCCATGTCTTGTAGTCGTGTCTGGAAAAGCTTCCCTGTTGCCAAAGCAGAGGCAATAGGAGGTGTGGGGCAATGTGTGAAGGCTGTCTCTTGGGCAACAGCAGATTTCAGTGCACAGAGGAACTCAGTTTTAATGGAGAGTGGAAAAATCAAATTATCTGTGCAGATTTCTCTTGCAATTCCAGAGTAATCAGTACTGCTTCATTTCATGGGATCAACCGCCAGGGGATCCTCCCTGGTGGATGCTGCAGAAGCAGGTGGGAAGGGGTCAGGATCTTGGACAGGGACCATGCCACTGAGTCCAGATAACTAAAGTTAGGAGTAAAATTGTCCCCTGGCTTAAGTCCAGTGACATCAGCAGGCAGCTTGTAATACCCCAAATTCTTGACTAACCAGATAGGGCTGGAGAGACAGTGTTTTGGCAGGATCTCTTAGCTAAATTTAGAATTTGTTTTCCTGTGCTGGTGGACACCCTGTGTCTCACTTGAGTTGCCCATCCTTGGGTCCAGATCTGAAAGAAAACAAGTGGGATGAGTCTGGAAGGACTTTCAGAAATTATAGAATGTTAGGGTGGTGGAATGGATGTTAAAAATCACCCACCTGCCATAGGCAGGGACACCTTTCACTAGAACAGGTTGCTCAGGGCCTTATGTGCTATGTGCACTGCCAAGGCTCATCCACAACCTCCCTGGGCAACCTGGGCCAGTATCTCACCACCCTCACTGTAAACACTTTCTTCCTAATGTCCAGTCCAAATTTCCCATCTTTCAATTTGTAGAAAAATTCAATTTTCCATTACTCCTTCTTGTCACTGTAGTTCTTGATGCAGAGTCCCCTCTCCCCTTCCCTTTAGGCTCCCTTCAGTTACTGAAAGGTGCTGTGAGATCTTTACACAACTTTCTCTTATCCAGTTTGAACAACCCCAATTTCCTCAGCCTGTCTTCATAGGTGGGATGCTCCAGTCCTTTTATCAACCTCAAGGCCTCTTCTGGACTTGCTCCAGTAGTTCTTTTTGTGGGGAATATGTTTGGGGTTCTCCATCTCATTGGCCTGCTCATGGCATAGCCCAGGGCCAGTTTGTACACTGAATTTGGCTGAGGTTGTCCACCATGGTGAGGATCTGTTGGACAGGTGGGTGCTGGCTGATGCTGCAGACACTGTATTTGTGTTTCCAAAAGAGAGAGCAAGAGACAGACACTGCCTTGGCAGTGAGTACATGTTGATGTATGCCTGCATGATGAAAGAAGAAAGTAGACCTCAAAGTGGGGTGACCTGCCTGTGAACAAAAGCAGCTCTGAGAAAACCAGTCACTTTTCTGCCTGTAATTGCTGGGTGACACTTCCTCGTGTAGTGAATGCAGCCCTGCTCAATTGTGGTTGGAGAGGACTGCTGGGAAAGAAATCAATTCATTTAGCTAATACATAGGTGTAACTTTCTCTGGGACTGCTGTTTGGGCTTGGCCTCATGAAGCAGCAGTGCCTGTGTGAGGCAGACACCTGCTTGGGTGTCAGCAGGTCTGGGAAGAAGATGCTTCACTGCTTTGCTGCCTGCTTTGGGGAACTGTTGCTGCTCCCTGAGGGTGGGGGCAGGTGTCACCAGTGACTCGTATGGCAGGACATCCTGTCCCCTTGTTTTCCATCTGGGAATGCCCGTCTGCCTGTTGCAGAGCTTCGCACACTCTTATTTTTGTGAGACTTGATTTGTCTTTGAGGTCCCCATCTTTCCAGGTTTGGATGAATAGGTCAGTCAGGCTGGAGGGCTGGAGAGAAGGGATGACATGAATGATTTTCTCTGAGGCTGGGACAAAGCCTTGCTGATGGGTTTCCATCACATGTTGGAGTTGTCAGTGCCAATTTGAGAGTCCTCAGTGTTCCTCCTCTTCATCATTGTGTACAAATGATCTGTCTAGCACATCCTTGTCTAGCATGGCTCTTCCAGTGTTGTCCAAAAAATGCAGCCACACAGGCTTGGTCCTTTCCCAGGTAGTCCAGAAAGATCTTGTAAGCTTCACCTCCTACATCCAAGTCCATCAGGTCCTTTGATCCTGTATTGTGACACAAGTATAGATAAAACCTCCCTTTCCCTGGTGGAAGAAGAGCTCAGAGTGACGTTTGGTGTCCCTTCTGCAGATTGGAGAGGGCTGGGGAAGGTGGGGCATAGACCTGGGAAGGGAAGGAACAGAGTCAAGAGGGGTTGGGGGTTCTGCATGACATTTTTATAACTGTTTTTGATCTTCTTACAGCTTTATGTAATACTTTGAGAAGGAAGAAGCTAGAAAGTTTATTAAGATATTTACAATAATCTTATGGTTGGTTTGTTGTTGGGGTTTTTTTAAAGGGGTATATTGAGTTGTTAAAATAATTAAGACCTTGGTTTTCCTTACTAAAATTGGAGTGTTTTTTCTGGAATAGGTTTAGGGAGATACTTGGAGTACAGTGCAAAAATTCTGCATAACAGGAAGATTTGGCAGCAGCACAAACTGAGTGTTTGAAAACCTCCACTGCAGGAAAACCTCAGAAAGGGCCTTTTACACAACAGCTGTTTTCTGTTCTGACCAGGGATAAGATCAAAGGTGAGGAACCATTTGAAGGACTAGGGATCTCTTAGGCACAGATGTCAGACCATTGCTGTGCTGGGGAATATCTTAGAGGTTTTTGGAGGTCTGAGAACTCTATCAGCTTTCTGTTTTCCCTGTGGCCCACCTATGAATGCTGTACATTGAATATTGAAATTTTTACATATGACTGAACATTAATCCCATCCAGAATCCACTAATATCTTCAGGACACTTAAAACTTGTGCTGCTGCCAGGGCTGATCTACATCTCTACCAGCACAGCCCACTTCACCCATACTTATCTTCACTGAGAGCAACCACGTAGGTGATCACTGTGTTTCCATTTATGGCTTCTGCTCTGGGGAAACTTATCTTCTTTTTCTGCAAATAGGATTTTCAAACTTGCAGTGAAGCAGCAGAAAATATTAACTCTTGAGCTGGCAAAGGCAGCAGGATTAATTAGTTCATGCCTCAAAGAGTTTGCTGCAAAGGTGAAAATTGCAGTGTAAGTGAAACATATGATTATTGCTAATTAAAATGCAAATGTTAGATTTGACAGCTAGTCTCCAAAGAAGGGCTGCTGGCAGTGGTAGTTGTGCATGAGCCTGGCTGTTCCTGAGAAGGTGCAGAGCTTGGTCAGAAGGACTGGCATGGGTTTGAGCAGCTTCTGGGAATCAGTCTCTGGATGGGAGGCATTTTCCCTCCCAGTCCCAAAGTGTGGCTCAGAGGTCCCATCTCCTGCTGGTGAGTGTAGATCACAAATGGTAGGTGGAGGTGCCCAAGTAAGATCTGTGAGCAAGAGTCCAGGACTGTTTGGGGAATTGGGAGAGACTGGGAGAGCCTTGGTTTTCTGAGAGTAACGGGACCAGGTGATGGGGAATTGGATCAGGAGGAGAGCTTCATGCCATTACAGCTGTTTCTTCAGTGTTTATCAGCTTTGGCAGTCAGTTCTGTTCCTGCAGCACGCTGGGTTTGTTTGGCAGGAGCTCTGTGTGTGGAATATATGCAGGATGGAGGAGGAGCAGTGCCACATCTCACCAGTGCCAAGCCATGGCTTTCTGCTGGACTCCAGCCACCTCTGGAGTCTGGGAATGGGTTTCTGTGGGCTTTGCAATGATGCTGGTGGAGGAGTTTTGCTGCTTGGGTGGTTTTTTAAGGAGTAATCATTACCTGCATGCTGTCAGCCAGTCCTTGAGCATCGCCCATGAGGCTGGTGTGAACAGCCCAGCTCCCACAGGTCTGCAGAGAAGGTCCATTTTAGCATGAAACAGATTTTTTAAAGTACACCAAGCCACCAGAAATATCTGTGTTGTTTTCTGGGGGTCGTATTTTCATTCTGGAGATTTCAATCCTTCTCAGTAAGATATGAGTTAAAAGTTATTCATCTATGGCAATTAGAAATTTGGGGGAAATATTGAGCTTGGCTGTGCTGGTGAGTTTGAACATGGGTGTATTCAGGCCGTACTCAGTTTGGACCATTTGCATCTTTAGCAGACATTTCAACAGCTTTTAGTGAAGCAATTTCATTTTAAAAATTATGTGGTTTTCAGTATTAGTATCAGTGCTTGACAAAGGTAAGGAAGGTAAAGTGGGTGAAATCTCCAGGCCATGAGTTAGAGCCAGGAGACAAGCTGGTTTATTAAAATCACCTGTGATTGTGATCTAACTGGTTTGTGTATCTAGTGGCTTTTCATGGTGGACATTGGTGCATGTGAAACCAATATTCTCATTACTCACAACAGTTGTATTGTGGCCAGCTGCATTTCTAGAATTTGCATCTTGGATTGTCTGCAGAAAACTACACCTAAAAGATGGGTCTACTGAATACAAGTGAGCAGTTTTTATTTTTATTGTGTCTTTTGGAGCAAATGGTGCATGTGCTGACCTAGTCCCCAATGTAGCATTTGGCACAGAAATTTTGTATGTGTGTGTGAATAAGATGTTTGGTGTAGGATACAATTAATCCTTCAGAAGTTGAGCAGTGAAGGTGCCTATCTCCCAACCACCTTTTCAGCTGGTGCACATCATTCCCATGTCAAAGGAAGCATTTCTCACTTCTCAGGATGCCTACAAGGTCAGCTCTTCCCCAACACTTCCTGAAGTTGCCTGCCTGACATCCACCATGGGTTTTTTTCCCTTCATGCCATTTGAAAAACTCCTTTTGTGCCATTTGGTATTTCTCAGCCATTGGGAGATTTGGGTCAGGGTGTGATAAGATGGGAAGAAGGTGCTTTAACTGTCAATGGGAATAACCACAGCCTTTCCAATTTCATTTATATGGATGCTTGAAAACCAGATAATTGCCTCTTTTGAAGTCAATACTGCAATTTGAACTTGCCTGAAACTTACTAGATTTTAGGGTGGAGAATGTCCAGCTGGAGTGATGCAGAAACCAGCACTGTAGTGTTTTGTTTCCAATTCCTTGTGTTGGGTGAATACATCCATGATTCATGTGCATCTAGGTTGATGCTGGACCACTGGGTAGCATCACCTTAGGTGGTTTAGGTTCTGCTGTGCAGCTGTCTTCCTGCCTCATCCAAGGCAGGTGGCAGTGCTGGAGCTGGGACCTGGTCTGTGCCCTCAGATTAGTGGTCTGGACTTGGCTATTGTGCTCAAAAGCAGTTTGAGTGGTGAATCCTTTTGGCTGTGGCCCTGCCCTTGCCACAGCCCATGGCAGTGACTTCATGACCTCATGTAGCCCCATGAGAACATCTGAGACATGAGAAACCCTCTTGAAGCTGATAGCTCTCACACCAGCCCTAGAATATAGGCTTCCTTTTGTATTTTCCAGATTTTCAGAGTACTTGGAAGAGTTGAGTATTCTGTACTTTGTGATATGGTGGGATTTTAATCACTTTACGTCACTTCAAAAGCCTTTCCCAATCCTCTGAACAAAGCTTTTGGAACAATTACCTTGACAATATCCACCTTTCTCCCCAAGGACCTTGTGGGGTGTTTGGGTAGAGCTGGTCAGGTGAGTTATTCTGGTTTTCAGATGAGTCATTATGCCTTGAGGGCTGAACAAGAAACCTGCAGTTTGATTGACAGCACAACAAGTGAGAGAATAAAGGAGAACATCAGGCACAGCTCCTTAAGAGGCAGAAATAGTTATTTGTGAATGTGTTTCCTGCTGAACTACAATAGTCCTCAGCTATGTGAATAACTGGACCCCAGCAGTGGGCTGAGCAGTGGGAAAACTGAGAAGTTTATTTGGGCCTGGGAGGGGAATGGAATGGAATGGAATGGAATGGAATGGAATGGAATGGAATGGAATGGAATGGAATGGAATGGAATGGAATGGAATGGAATGGAATGGAATGGAATGGAATGGAATGGAATGGAATGGAATGGAATGGAATGGAATGGAATGGAATGGAATGGAATGGAATGGAGATGAGCTCAGTTGTCCAAAACATGGTGCTGAAAACACCAGAGACATGGGTTTGGTCTCTGTATGGGCCATTCACTTAAGAGTTGGACTTGATGGTCCTTGTGGATCTCTTCCAACTCAGAATATTCTGTGATTCTGTAAAACAGGAGTGGAATGGAATGGAATGGAATGGATGGAATGGAATGGAATGGAATGGAATGGAATGGAATGGAATGGAATGGAATGGAATGGAATGGAATGGAATGGAATGGAATGGAATGGAGTATTTCAATTGGAAGATACCAACCATCATCCAGTCCAACTGCCTGCTCAATTCAGGGCTGACCAAAAGTTATTAAAGAATGTTATTACAGGCTTTGTCCAAATACCCTTCAGCAGCTTTAGAGGATGTGGGGTTGATGAATATGCATTATTAATCCTCATAAAGATAGAGAAGGTAAGTATTATTCTTCCCCAAACATACACTAGAGCAGGAGGGCCAAATCTTATCTTCATAGAGCCTCCCACAGTGTCATCCCTTTGCAATGTGTAAATAGAACATGTTAAAGGACTCAGAGGAAGCCCCACAATCAGGATGCTGAGCGTGGTTTTGTAGGCGCAGGCACAAGTGGCCTGGGAGCTGGAGCTCTCCTGTTCCACCAGGTCAATGGTTTTGGAGTGTGTGGGACAGAGCTGCCCTTGACTAAAGCAACCTGTTTGTTGTTTTCAGGAAGAGTGGGATCACAGCAGCAGTGGGAGCACAGGATCCCGGCCGGGGTCAGGTTCCAGGCAGGGCTCTGGATCCAGGTCTGGCAGCCACAGGAGAAGCAGCCAGTTCAGGCAATCAACCAAGGTATACTGGTAGTGACATGCTGAAGCTGTGTCCTGTGCTTGCTGCTTCTTGGAGGCATCCCCCTCACAACATGTTTGTGGTGTGTGTCACACGTAGGTGTGGGTGCATGTCAGCTGTGAAGGACACTTCAAAGACCTGTTTAATTCACCCAGGATGCGTGACCTGCTGAGGTGTGCTGAGTGCCTTAGCACTGGCAAAGAACTCCCTAGCCAGCTGGTTAAGTGCAAAGGAAATCAGGGATTTTTTCTCTATTTGAAGTCTTGGAGTATTTCAGTTTTGGGAAATCAAGAGATGTCTGTAGTTATTTGCTGGCAGGTCTTCATTACAAGTTGAAAGCTGAGTGCACAGTGCATAGATGGTCTTAAATGGTGACCTTGAGTCCACCTGCTTTCTGTGTGTGCTTTCTGCAGGGCTGGATGGGGAGTTACCTTCCTATCCTGTAAAACATTGTAAGAATTAACCTTTTATAAGGTTTTAGGTCCATCCTTGGACTCAGAATGGGGACCATTCCTGCTAGTTTCAGTCAGCCTGTGTCCTCCTGTCTTCTCTTGGAGTCGCTCTCCTTTACACACACAAGAGCACCAGTTGTGCCAGGAGTGGATGGCAGACTGAGGTTTGGGGCCAGTGGTCAAAGTCCTCATCCATTCATCCATTCATCCTCCTGAAGATCTTCAGGAAGTACCTTTTCCTTCTGAGCCATGCTGTGGTGGGAAAGGACCCACAGAACTAGGTTATATCTAGAAAATGATGGTTCTTTCTGGTGAGAATGAGTTTCAACATATCCTTTCCTCTTTCTGCAGGGATAATACAGTCTTCCTCAAAATTTCTGTATTTTTCATATGAAAACCTGCAGTTTTCAACGTGGAAGCCCCAAATTGGAGCCTTTTCAGACAGTTCAATATTTATCTCATCATTTTTTATTTTCTACCTAAGTGCAGCCAGGGGTTAGGCAGCTGAGAAGGAGGAAGAGTGGGGGAAACTCCTCAAGCTCAGAGCTGAAAAATGCATGTAATACATGACACAGGATAATCCCTGAATTATAGCAGGGACCCAGGTGGCCACTTGGTGTTGCAGTGATGATTTAACCTGGTTGCAGTTGTGCAACAAAGGGCACGATTTCGTATTTGTTTTCTGGAGGATGGGAACGAGGCGAGAGGTGGGACGCTGAGCTGGGTTTTGGAAAGCTGCTCTGTGCATGCAAATGCTGACTCTGTGGGGAATTTGCTGAAGCTGCATGCATGGTAAACAGCCAGAGTCCACGTGGGCCTGTCCCTGTTTGTGTGGGCAGCTCCAGGGGCTGGGCAGCAGTGGATGGAGGTCATTTGTGCTCACAGGGGCAGGAGGACAGAGGTTGTGGACGTGCATTTAAACCACACTGTGTGCAGGATCTGCTTTACTAGATGTCTCATCCCTCAGTACTGGTGTTACTCTTGAAAGCGTCTCTCTCAATTATCATTCCAAGTGAATTAATTAATTTTCAGCAGTCCTAACTCCTTCTCAGTGAAAAAGATTATCTAAAGCTGAGGGTTGGGTCACTGGGAGCTTCATGTTAAAATTGCTGATGGTTATAATTGCAGTCCTGGGGGGACTATCAGCAAGTCACTGCTTTTCTTAAATACATGCAATTTTTAATCTTTTTTTTGTACCTGGATTTGAGAATTAGCTTTTTGAAGTCTTACTATTAAGCCTTGGCACTGCACTGTGAGCATTTTAGCAAGCTCCCTGCAGCACAGGGCTGCAAGGCTGATCCCTGTCCTGTGAGCTGACACTCAGCCTGGTTCTAAAGACGGGGTAGAAGACCAAAAAGGTGTCTTGAAATGGCCACAGTGACTCACAACTTAATGACAAGGGTGTTATCACTGGGCCCTGATGCTGTCTTTGTGGAATCTGGCTGATGCTTGGAGTGTCTCCAAGAGGTTATGGACACATCTTCCAGGAGGACCAGGTTTGGGTGAGAGCATCCAGCTGCTGCCTTGGACCTGCAATGGACTTGTCTGCAGGAAAAGTTTCTCTTCTCTGTGTGATAGCAATGATAACCTGCACGTGTGTGCTCCCATTTAAGTGCATTTGGATGCTTGTAAGGATTTAAAAAACTAACTCCTCTCCTTGGTGGGAGAAAAGCATGCGTACATTTGCCTAAAATAAAAAGCTCATCTTCTGTAACTTATCACGGGAGTTATCTTGTATTTCTGGTGGTTTGTTTCTGAGCAGAGAAGTGCCAACTTGCAGATTCCCAGGGGTTAAAATCATAATCCATAAACCCCTTGGAGTAGACTTAAAACAGAGCAATGTGTCTGTGTTTGGAGTTTCTGGTGTCTAAATTGGTTATGCTGGAAATGGCTGTGAAGTGTAACCATCTGTTCACTGAGGACATGTGTCCCTGACATTGGTTGGGAAAGTGTTGCTCACTTTGTGAGCAGATTGAGCTCTAGGACTTCATTAAGAAATGGTCACATTTTTATGAGTTTCCAATGTCTTGGTTAATATTAATATTAATACTTGAAAATGACAGAAGTCATACGATGGAGAATAGATGGAATCCACCTTCCTTAACATCTGTTTTGCAGGGTGGGACCATTTGGACAGAGATACTTAAATAATCTGACTGTGTGCAAGATTATGAGTAATCTGAATAAGAAATGTTATGGGGAAAATTGATTGATATGGAATTCCCTATGTGCAATGCATTCAGTCCATCTAGACTGAGCCAAGTCTGATTTTTCCTGAATGGTCTTGCATGGCAAAATCCAAACTGCTTTACTTCAAGTGTAAAAGTGTGGAGAAGGCAGCCCTCTTTGTGCAGGGAAGACATGTGAGGGCTGATGAGTGTGAAGGAGCTTTGAATAACACGTGAGGTCTTGGCTTTAGATGCTCATGCTTTGGGTTGTCCATTTTGACAAAAGGAGCTGCACAGGAAAATTCAAGGTGTTTCACAGATGGCTGGAGGTTTCTTATAATGCCCATGGGGAAAGATCCTGGGGGTGCTGGTGCCAGCAGCTGGACAGGAGCCCAGGATGCCTGGATGTGACACACCTCAGGGCAGTGCCTGTCCCCTGTGCTGGCCCTGCTGGGACACCTCCAGTGCTGGGGACACTGTGGAACCCTCAGGACAAGAGAGACCCCGAGGGGCTGGAGTGTGTCCAGGGCAGGAACGGAGCTGGGGAAGGGGCTGGAGCCCCAGGAGAGGCTGAGGGAGCTGGGAAGGGGCTCAGCCTGGAGAAAAGGAGGCTCAGGGGGGACCTTGTGGCTCTGCACAGCTCCTGACAGGAGGGGACAGCCGGGGGGATTTGGGATCTTATCCCAGGGAACAGGGACAGGAGGAGAGGGAACAACCTCAAGTAGTGCTGGGGTCAGAGTAGACATCAGGAACTTTGTCACAGAAAGAAATGTTGAGCATTGGAAGGGGCTGTCCAGGGTGTTGGTGGAGTCCCCATCCCTGAAAGTGTTCAAGGAATGCCTGGATGTGGCACTCAGTGCTCTGAGCTGGGTTACAAAGGGGGATCAGGTACAGGTTGAACTCAATCTTTGAAGTCTTTTCCAACCCAAATGATTCTGTGATTTTGTGAATCTCAGCCTGCCCCCTGCATCTTGATGGATCATGGTCATGGACACGGGGCAGGAGGACAGGGCTGGAGTCAGAGCTGAGCTTGTGCATTGTCTGCTCCTTATTGTGCACAGCTCTGTGTCCCCAAGGCTGAACTGTCACTCCTTGCCTTCACAGTGCACTTTTGCAGCAGGTGAGGGGTCTCTGCATTGCATGGGTTCACACAGGAGCACAGGATCCCTTGTGCAGAGCCAAGACTACTCCGTGGCTGGTGGGAGAGGCTGTGCCTGGTCAGGATAGCTCCATGTGGCTCCTGGCAAGTAACCACCTTTCCATCTCTCCTAGAATGGCAACAAGGACAGCAACCTTGACATGCTGGGCACAGACATCTGGGCTGCCAACACCTTTGACTCCTTCAGGTAAGCTGGATTTAAAATGCTTTAAGAGAAAGATGGACTCTTAAGATGGACTGTGCCTTATTTTAGCCCTCACCAGTGTGTCCATCCTGCTGATGGACTACCAAGCACCAGAGAGTACCCTGGTAGTAGTGACATCACTGCTCCTCCTCCTCCTCATCCCCATTTAGCCTGTGGCATCAATCATAATCTATTGAAAGCATCTGTGTGCTTTGGAGAAGCCACTGGGTGGGCTTGCAGTACAAACACCTGAAACCAGTACCACTACAATTACTTGTAGTCACCCCAGAGCTGCACAGGGTAGATTTGAGTCAGCTCTGAGCTACTGCTCTGGGATTTTACTCTCCCATTAGTTGGAGGTACCATCATGTGTTGGCTTCTTAGCTGCTGGGAAGAATTCTTCAGCTGCTGTCACAGTGTGGGGAAACAGTGAAATATCCTTTCTGTCCAGTTTTATGCGTAATCTGCAGGTGCTGAGTTTTTGGAACAGACAGGTTTTGCAGGACCAGAGATCATCATTTCATGGACCTGCTGTGGTACTCTCTTGGTACAGAGAGCAAGTATATCTTGCACAGTGTCTTCTGTATCAAAATTAGAGGCTTAGATCAAGCCACAAGAGCTCAGTGTACCTAAAAAAACAAAAAAAAATGAAAAGAGATGCATCACTGTGAAGGTTGGAGGCTCACATCCACATGCTCTGCAGCAGGGAGTGGTGCTCTCAGAAATGCCAGCTTTCCTTGTCTGCAGGCTCCAATGAACCCTCTGTTCTTCAGATCACTGGTGTTTAATTAGTGGTGGAACTTCCTTTCTCTGTTTTTCCCTGTTTTTCTCTCCTAGTGGTGCAACGTGGGACTTGCAGCCTGAAAAACTAGATTTCACCCAGTTTCACAGAAAGCTGAGAAACACCTCCAAACACCCATTGCCTCACATAGACAGAGAAGGGTGAGTGCTGTGTCTGCAATACTCTGCTCTCCAGGAAGGTCTTTAACTTCTCCCTTGCTCTCAGAGCTCTGGCTTGGTGGCACACCTCAGGTAGAAGACATGGGAAGAAGCACTGGAATATTTACAGAGTTTGAAAGTGCCATGATCATGACAGGAGTCTGTCTGGCTCTTCTGTCATCCAGTTCTAGGCTGAAGTGGAGTTTTCCTCTGTATTTTTGCATTGCCTGATAGATCTCAGTGTTTAAATAACTCTGGGTCTGAGTCTAGATCCCAGTGTTGTAAATTTAAATATCTCTGGATATTGGAGGCAAGATCCTGGCTTAGTGCTGACCTGGTTACAGTACCTGTGAGAGACAGGGATTCCACTGTTCTTCCCAGTAAGAGTTCAGGGAAGGAGAGAGCATCAACATGCTCCTTAAAACTGTGAAAACATTCAACAGCTTCTTTTGGTTGTGACAGCCTCCACAGGCTTCCTTAGTATATCAGAATTCCTTACTGGTTGTTGTTTGGTCAAACCAAATAAATGTGTGCAGGGACCAAGTGGCTCCACTAGTGTTGCTTGGATGGATATCACCATTTCCCTACAGGTTCTCTACAGATGGAGAAACAATCACTCCCTGCAGCCAGGCAGGGGTCAGGCTCTTCTCTTGTCCTCTAACAAATGGCAGGATAAGAGGTAAAGGCCTCACATTGCATCAGGGAAAGTGTAGATTGGATGTTGAGCAGTTTTTTCACAGAGAGAGCTGTCCAGCCCTGGCCCAGCTGCCCAGGGCAGAGATGGAGTCCCCATCCCTGGAGAGAATAAAAATCCATGTGGATGTGGCACTTGGGGACATGGCTCAGTGGTAGCCTTGGCAGTGCCAGGGGAATGCTTGGACTTGGTGATTTTAGAGGTCTTTTCCAACCATAACAATTCCATGACACTGTAGGCCAGGTTTTCTTCACACTGCCACTCACAGCATGGAGGAAGCAAAAAATTAGAACAGGTCTAAAAGATAGGGGTGCAGCTGATGTTCCATCACTGTTGTGTTGTTTGCAGGGATGGAGATCTATCTTCTCTTGGAAACACTTTTCTGCTGATTATTTGGTTTTGCCAAAGTACTGGCCAGTGCTATATGCCTGGTCTGCACATCTTTTTAAGAAGACAAGTTTAGAATTGTTGTTAGAGCAGTTGATTGGGAACAATTAGAAAAACCAACCAGGCCAGAAGTCCCATTCCAGCCCAGGCTCAGCATCTGCAGTAGGCTCCTGTACCATAAAGGGACGAGGAGACTCAGACTTTCTTCTGCAGGTTTATAGAGAGCAATTTTCAGAACATTTTAAACAATGTAACACTAAATTCATAAGTCACTAAGTCTCTTAAATTCAATCCCATTTTTGTCAGACAAATTTAAACAATGAGATCAAGGGACCCTCTGTAAAATATGATATAATGTGCTTCCTCTGAAACAGAAGATAAAATGTGCTCCATGGTTGGTGCCACTTGCCAGGTTATCAAGTCAGTGACACCTGCTATGTGCAGGGAGAATGGGTGTTGATGTTATGGTTTTCCTCTGGTTCTTGCTGTATTGTGAATGTCCACATTGCAAACAGGTAAAGGAGGTAGTGTGGAGGTGAGATATTTGATCACTCCTAAATATTACAGCTGTAAAAGTGGAGTAAGAATTAGTGTATCTTCAGAAAAGTTAAGCAGATGTTATTAGCACAAAACATTGCATGTCCCAAAATGCATGCCATGTAAGTAAGCTGGCTAGAACCGAGGAAGCACAAAGAAAGACAAAATTGTTCTTACTTTTTAACTTCTAAAGCTGACTGTGTTGTGCATTCATCAACTTTCTGTGGTGAATATGTGCCGAGATTCAGCTTGCTGAGCCTCCATGAATCTCCACTTGCTAGCTAGGCATTTTCCCCTCTTGCTTGAATGGGAAGCTTTTTTTAACAAACTAGCTGTGCAGCAAAAAAAAAAATAGGAGTTAAAAAAAAAAGGAGTATGTTGTTCAGTGTATGTTTCAGGCACTAAAAGAAACATTTTATTCCTCAGTCTGATCAGTTGCCTAAGGCTGGTCATATTGTTGCATCAGTTGTGTGACCTCAAATGACTTTTGGTTGGGATGAAGCATTTTCCTCCAGGAAGACACCTGCTTTTACTGGAAGATGCTGTTTGGTGGCATGCTGAATAATCAAAAGTGGAGCTATTAAGAAAAAGTGGGGAACTGTACCATGTTTCTAACCTGAATTCATCTTTCATTGGCTTTAATTTCCAGTGCTAGCTCTCGCTCTGCTTGTACTCTTCCAGATCAAACACCCTTTTGTAGCTGGTATTTCCTCTTCTTTCCAGGTGTCTCCCAAGCACATGTATCATTTGAGTTTTTCAGGTACTCTAAGGAATTTCTCTACCACCTCTGAAGTATGATGGCCTGCACTGCCTGTGGTTCTGTAGCTGGGGCTCAGCCATGCTATCTCTAGAGGAAAGCTGCCTTCATCCCCCTAATCCCTGCCTCCTCTTCATCCCCTGCCTTTTTGCCACAGCAAAGTTCAGCATCAGAAATTAGCCTAGGACAGTCCTCACCCTTTTCAGATATCTTTTTTTCTACAATACATTTGTGTTCTGCAGCTGCAGCTGGCATTACTTGTCCCAAGATGTGTGACATGATTTTTCTCATCTATATAAATGCATATATATAAATATTTTTCAGATATATGTTACTGTACTTGTATGGCACTTATTTTTGTACCTTTGTAAGTCAAAGTTAGGATTTCATCTATGATGGACAGTCAGTTGTTGAACACTTTGGATTTCCAGTAAATACAGAATCACAGAAAGGTTTGAGTTGGAATGGTTTGAATGATCTTCAAGACCACCTAGTCCTTCCCCCCTGCCATGGGCAGAGACACCTTTTACTAAACCAGGGTGCTTAAGTTGATTAAGGTTAATTAAATTGCTTCCCTTCAGCTTGCTAGTTTTTGAACTTGATAATTCAGCACATGCCATTTTTCTAAATTGTTTCCTCCCATTTCCTCTAAGTCCAGGATCTGTTTTTCTCTGAATTCTAGGCACTGATTCCCTGGGTCTGCTGCCACCAAAGTCTCTATTGTATCTTATTTAACAATATCTCGCTTCTTACTGAAAAAAGAATTTTATCATTCTTGCATAATAAGAAAGATCATCTCTGTTGTTTATGAAAGTAGAAGGATGATGCTTATTGACTACTTTTTTCCTTTTCTATAGCATCACAAATTCTTTGCATCCACCTAGTACTTATCTTTGGGTTGGCTTTTTCCTTTCCTGTTCCGAGAAACTCCTTCAGCTGCCAGTTCTGTGTATGGTGTGTCAGTGCTTGACTTCTCATCCCAATTTCTTTGTCTTTCAAATTGTCTGTTTTTATTTATATCGATTTTTGCTTCCTGTCTGAGGTGTGTGTTTGCTGATTTTCAACACCTTTCTCAGCAGGGGAGCTGGAGCTCCTGTGGAGACCAGCAAATGAGCAGTGCTTCAAAGGAAACGTTTCTCATTACTCTTGTTGTGCTCTCATTTCTGCTGTCCAGGTGGGGTGTGCTTTCAGTTTTATTTGGTCTGGAAATCGAGTAACCCTGGGCTCAGGACTGCCTTTGGTTTTCTCACTGCTGCTGCTACCAAAGTGTTTGCAAGCTGTGGCAGATGGTGCAGGTGGAGAGGACTGAGCAGTGCATTTAATTTTGTATTAACAGCTTTACGCCTGCGTGGGAGTGTTTTGGAGGCACAGCACACTTGCTCCAGAGAGAGCCTCTTTGTTTCCATGAGAGGCCTTTACAGTAACAACTGATATTCCCCTTGTGCCATAATAGAAAATTATCTGTGTCTCCAGCGAGTTTTCACGTGCTTTTGTTTTGTTTTCCTCTTGCCACAGGCTTGGAAAGGGGAAATACGAGGATGGTGACAGCATCAACCTGAACGACATAGAGAAGGTCCTTCCAGTGTGGCAGGTAAGTGATGAGGACACCTGCCCCTGCCACGGTGGGGGCCAGCAGCAGCACCTTCCCTGCCTTGTGTTCCCTTAGGAAACCCTCCTCAGCAGTGGGAAAGCTGCTGGGCTGTGGTCCTTTGGGGCTGGGATGCAGATTTGTGCCTGTGGTTTCAGGTGTTAGTGCTGGCCAAGGGCAGTTACCATGCAGTCTTTGTTGGGAGGTGATACACTGAGGGCAATATTTACCTATATGTGTATATGTGTGGATGACCATGGGGCTCATGTGTTGAAGAACAAAAGATTCTGAAAAGCATCAACTGCTCCTGACAGCTCCAAAATAAATTGCTGTCAGAAAGCCAGCAGTGCCTGTGTCCTGATCCAGGTATTACCCCTTTGGGGCAGTGCCCACGTTTATATGCAATGGTAGTCTCCAGGAGTGTTTCCTCCAGCCTGTTCTTTCCCCAGATCTCTCTTCACAGTTTTGGCAGTTCTGGTTAAATGACCTCTGATGTGTGGATGTTGGGGAATAGCAGGATGAGATCCCACAGTTCAGAAATCAGGCTGAATAAGTCAATTTGTCAGCATCGTCTAGTTTTCCGTTTTACCGAGCACCAGTCCTCAAAGGCACTGAGTTCCCTGAGCTAGGCAAGTTTCAGAGGATGCTCAGTGTGTTTTTGCTGAAGCCTCTGCCTCCAGAGGCAAGGCTGAAAACATCTCATGTGCTTTGTTAGTGTTACTCCTTCCAGTGCTGAGCCAAGAGCTCCCTGGGCTTCTTGCTCAGGCATCATGCAGGGAAAAGCTTTGCTCATCCTGAAGACCATGTGACAATCTGCCTTACTGTTTCTTTTGGGTGAGTTACTTGGCACTGAATACATGAAGGAGTGGGGAAGGGCAGCTGACTTTGGCAGGGAGAAGCACTGCCTGCAGCTGCTTCCTGCTCAGTCTCTTCCATGTTTGGTATGTCTGGACTTCAGATCACAGGGAAAAAAACATCAGGTTCAGCTGATACAAACCCCATTAATTCTGCAAAATAAGGTTAGTTTCCCTGGGGAGTAATTGGAAATGAAGAATCAAACCATCTTTGGTGTGAAGAACTGATTACCTTCAAGAGGATTTTAATCAACAGCTGTTAAATAAGCCAAGTCCTCCTGGCGTGGTTATCCTTTCATTGTGTCCTAAGAGTACATTGAATACAATGAATTCATTCCAATATATACATTAATATCTGGTTTAATTGTTGGTGTGACATCTCTAAATTGGGAGACCTAGTGGAAATGCTGGATTTGATGTTTTGTTTGTGCCTTGGGGCAGGCTCGTGCAGTGCAGCATTTATTTGCAGACATGGTTACCTTGGCATGTACAGCCAGTCCTGTGTGTCTGTGGGAGCTAGGACCCAGGTGGCTCTGGGTGAGGGTTTATCTTGTTCAATATGGACAAGTGAAATACTTGCAGACAGCTGGTTTAATCCTGACATATCATTGTTAACTGGATTTGAATCCAACCCTGCAATGCTGACAGTGATTTTACTGCTCTTTATCCCTTGTTTTAAATGGCTCTGTGGAGCAGTGGGAGGGGGGCATAAAGGAAGGTATTCCATTATATGAGTCTGTGAAAGGAAAATCCTTCACCCCATGGGGTTGTCCCACACTGTTATGTCCAGGTTGCCTCCTGAAGAAGAGGTTTTCAGGTTGATGATATATAAACTCCTGTTCTGACTGTGTTTGAGAGCTCATGGGTTCCTTACAGCAGGCATGCAGAGAATGGAGAGGCCAATCTGAGCATCCTCCAGTGCTACTGAGCCTGTCCAAGCATCTCTAGCACAACTCAGGTGGAAATGTTTATCTTCAGCAGTCATAGAAAGGTTAAAAGCTCTACATTTGGGAGGGCAGGCTTGCAGGCTGCTTGGAGATTTGGGTGCCTTTGGTGTTAAGGTGTGATAGACACAGGACATGAATCTAGAACTGGTCCCCAGTGTACTCCAGGTCAGTATGGGTATCTACAGAGAGACACAGAGATGTCCCTAATTAAGCAGAATTTTCTGGTTGTCTGTGGGTTGAGCAGACTGTTCTGGATATCTGGGTGTTAATATCCCTATCAAGGAATTTTTCTGCTGGAATCTGTCAATAGTATTTTAACAAAATATTGCAAGGAAAGCCTATGATTATTTGGCAGTTAAAAGGTGGGAAAACAAACAAAACAAGACACGCCTAAGCGACCTTTCCCCAGATCCTTTTCTTTTGTTTGGAATTCATGCATCTCAGTCCTTGGGGATCTCACACAGCCTCTGCCAATGTGGTGTTCTCTCTCAGTGTTGGTGTGCTCTGCCATCTCGTGGACATGCTCAGGCTTCACAATTCCTTCACCACAACTCGTAATTTGAAGCTTTCTCTTGTCCCATCCTTTCAAAATCCATCAGAGGTGCTTGTTTTTACTGGTGAATAGGTTTTTATTTTCGAAAGCTTCATGGCTAGGAGCTCATGAGGTCATTGCCTTGGCTCAGCTAATGAGCCATAACCTTTTCATCTCTCCTTACTCATAAGAGTCTGCAGTAGGATTTGGGCACTGATTCACCAAAGTGCTGCCAAAAATTACTATTTTGAAGGTAAGTGTTCTCCATTCATAAGATTTGCCTTTTACTGCACTCCAGGGAGCATCTTCTGCATAGGGAGCCACAGCTCATGTGCAGAAAGAACCTTTATTATCCCTTCCATTTTCACATCAGCTGTTTTGTTGAAGGAGACCACATAACCACCTTGGCGTCATGAAGACGTCACAGGGAGGGCTGAGTCAGTGCCTTTTGCTTTTGTTCCCTTTGCCAAACACTTGGGAAGTCTTTCAGCCTTGGATGTATCACATCCAAGTATTCTGGTCCCAGATTTAGTCTTCAGAGTCCTTGGCAAGCGAGCTCTTGGCAAAATCTACACTTAAAATAATCCAAGAGTTCATGTTCTGCAAGATCATAGGATCATGGAATGGCTTGGTTTGGAAGGGACATTTAGGCTCATCCCTTTCCAACCCCCCTGCCATGGGCAGGGACACCTTCCACTTCCACTTCCTAGGTTGCTCCAAGCCCCATCCAACCTGATTTTGGACACTTGCAGGGATGGGGCAGCCACAGCTGCTCTGGGCAAGATCCACCCTGCTCCTTCCTGTAGAACTGCTGTAACTCACAAAGGACACAGGAGGCTGCATGTCACAGGGGTGTGCTGTGAATGCTGCTAGATGGAAGCAGAGAGTTTTGGGACATGTCTCCAGTGGTTTCTAAACTTGTGTATTGCAGAGTTTGCTGGACTGGTGCCTTTGGGATGGGCTTGCCCTTCTTTGAATGCTGGGAATGTGCCTTCACTGCCCAGCTGCTCCTTGTCTTGTGTTATAGGATGTAGAAAAGTGGCACTTCTGAAAGGCATATTGGGCTTTATTGTTGTAGTGAGATAAACTTGGAAGATGGCATTGATATCATTTGGTTTGGCATCTTACTGCCTTCAGCTCATCTCCTTCCGTTTCCTTACTGATTCTTGACCCTTTTTGTCATATGCTTGCAGTTACAATAAACTGCTTGTTTCTCTTCTGGCTGCAGTCGTCATCCAGCTTCCTTGTTGGAAGAGAAACAAGGGAGTAGCTCCTTAGGAGAAAGGCAGACTCTCTGAGTTGTTCACATTCCTCTTAGCACCACTGTGTTCCTGATTTTGTCCAAACAGGATTAGAAGCACCAGGATTCCTGATCCGGTTTGTAGTTCATCCAGTTTGTAGCTCAGGTACTTAGGCAAACAGACTCCTTATTTAAACTCTTTTCTTTTTTTAAACATGCCTGTGTTTGAAAGCAAAAGCAAGCAAGTTGCAGCTTATTCTTTCAGCCTTGTTGTTACGCTGCTTTTTTCCTGGTGCTGGAAAACCATTTGAATTGAGGGACCCACAGGCAGCTCTGCCCATTTGCCATGGGGCCTCTTCTCACTGACAAGTGTTTTCAAGTCAGACCCTACAGTTCAGTGTGGAGATCATGTGAGTAGAGGTGGGACCTGTGCATGGGCTGGTCACTTGGGATTCCTGCCCCAGGTGGGACACACTGGAGCATGGTTTGCTGCACTCAGCAAAGTGTAGAGGTCTAGGAAGGGCTGGATGATTCCCATCTGAGGTACCCTTGTCTTTTCCCTGTCAGTTCTGTAGGGTGCAGAGTTGGAGCAGTTCACATGTGGAAGGTTCCTAAAAAGGGATAAGGTGTCCAGGGGGAGAGGATACATGATGGGCAAGCAATGCCTTTGCTGTCACTCTGCAGGCAAGGAGGGAAGATTGGTGTCCAGCACTGGTGTGAGGACTTACTGCTGGATCCTGCAGATTACTGATCCTCCCCAGGGAGGTGGTAGCAGGAGAACAGGTCTCCTTGGAGCTCACAGACAGGTCTGTGGTGGTGTGGTGTTATTTGCTATCACCATACTGTGTCTGGAATTGTCACCTCACCACCTCCTCTCTTGCCTGCTCTTTCTACACTGCAAGGCTTGGCAGTTCTCATTATTCCCAGCACATTAGGCAACCCAGATTCCTCTTTCACAGCCTTGGCCATAGTAATGTGTCCCTCTCCTGTCAGGCTGTTCTGTTCTGGTGGGTCTGGGATGGGTTGATCCCTCTGCCTGGCATCCCCTCCCACTGGAAGTGGCCTGGTTGATGGTGTGTGCCCTTTGTGCACTGTCCCTGCTGTCACTCCTGGGGTTAACCCTGATGTCATTCATGTGTCCACCACTTAGGAAAAGGTTGGGGTGCCTCCCTAGGAGCCCCAAAAGGGGGAGATTACTTCTTCCTGCCTGCAGTTCCTGCTGGAGTCTGCCCAGAGTCTGTGGGCACAGCACTGCCTTCAGGGAAGGTTTCTTGCCTGACAAGCCCATGTCCCAAGGGTCTTTCCAATACAGTAACAGCTAAAACCACTGTGGAAAGTCCCTGTCAAGGAGCCAAGACTTACTTATATAGGTCACAACATACTGGGAGTCAGAGCTCTGCTCCTGAGTAAAAAGCCTTTGGTTTGCCATGGCTTCCAGTGAGAATTGGGCTTTCTGTGGCCCTTTTTTTGTTGCTTTTAACCCAACTGACAGTGACCATGGCCTGGGGCAGAGAGGGCAACTGCTCTGGTCAGCTGTAGCCCCTCCAGCATCACTCTGATTCCAGAGTTAAGGCCACCATTGCCAAGGAAGGCAGATGGGGCCATGGAGAGCTCCAGAGCACTGGAGATCTGGACATGTCCCATGTAATGTCCATTGCTGGTCATCACCTCACAGTTCCCATGGGCCTGGGCTCTGGTGGCAGAGCACAGTCCCTGTGACCCCTGAGGGTTATAAACCCTGAGGGTTTTATCAGATGTGCAGGAAAGGGAAGATCTTCTAGTAGGTTTTCCAGATTATTATGGTCTTTCATACCGCAGAATCAGAGAAATATTCAAGTTGGGAAAGACCCATAAGATCACTGAGTCCAACCATTCCCCCAGCACTGCCAAGGCCACCATTAACCCATATTCTCAAGTGCCATATCCCATGGCATTTAACTCCCCCCAGGGATGGGAATTTCACTGCAGCCCTGGGCAGCCTGTGCCAGGGTCTGACAGTCTTTTCCATGCAGAAATTTTTCCTAATATCCAATTTCCTAATACTGTATGGTAGCCTTGTTCAGTGCATAAATGAAAACTGAAAAAAATGGTCAGGAATTTTGATGTTTCCATTATGATTTTATTATCATCATTGTTACTTTTCTCATTGTTATCATTATCATTGACATTGTTATGATTGCTTATCATTACCATTATTACAATTGTTACTGTTGGTTTTATTATCACTATTACGGTTATTGTTGTTGTTATTATTATCATTATTGTGGCTCAGAGTGGGTTCCTGATTGTGGAAAATGAGATGGGCTCTCCCTGTTGGCTGCTGTTACTCTTCTGGCTGTCAGGCAGACGTTGCAATGCTGAGTTCTAATTCTGGGGGATGTCTTCCCAATCCTCCCACTACAGAACACGATCTCTGTGCTCTGTGGTGGGCACAGAGATCCTGTTTTGTAGTGGCTCCTGGTGCTGGTCAGAACTGGGGCTAGGCTGCTGTGCTTGCCAGGGTAGGAGGCATTGAGATGTTCTCAGACCCCAGTGGGTTGGCTGGTTTGGGTTTGGGATGAGCAGGGAAGGAAGGTGGAAGGGACAAGGGTGGTTTGTGCTGAGCTGTGCAGCCTGGCAGGGTTTGGTGGCCGAGGGACAGGGCTGGTGGCAGAGGGGAGCCTTGCAGCACTAGAGGGCACTGCGGCCTCGCTGCCTGGCCCTGGAACACTGCTCTGGGCAGAGGGAATTAGGCTTTTCCAAAGGCTTTTTCCAAGCAGAAACCCCACTCTGCAATGTGTCTCACCCTCCTGAGCTCACTCTGCTCTCCATCCAGATGTGTCCACCTCGGGCTGAGAGTGTGTGTCCAGCTTGGGGAAACCTGCAGGTGTTTGTACCTGGGTCTGAATTTGGGTGTGAGCTGCATTTTGGCTCTGAGCAGAATGAGGTTGAAACTGATGGTGTCTGTGACCCCCTCAGTTACCAAAGCCCTGAGGGGCGCTTGTTCTTAGGGGTTTGACATCTCACCACTCTCTGGAAATCCCACCTTTGCACACACAGTCCTCAACTCCATGTATCTCCCATGGGATGCTCAGTTTGGCACGATGCTCCTCGCACCAGAGCAGTTCCAGATGTGCTCAGGGGTTCTCCCTTTCTCTGGAGGTGCTGCTGCCCTGTCAGGGGTGGGATATTTTCCTGAATGCCCACATTTCCACCTGTCCCTGTCCCCCACCTTCCTGGCTGTACCCCCACCAAGTTAAAGACATGCCAGCCTCAGGAGGAGGGACGTGGATACTATGGGTTGCCCACTGCTGGTCCATCTCTGTTCCTTAGACCCCAGTTTTCCAGTGGCACTGTTTTTTGCCACAAAATAAAATCAATAATGGGATGTAGGTGGCTTTGCAGCTTTTCCTCAGGCTGAGATGACAGAGGGGCAGACCAAAGAGATGTTGGAATAGGTTGGGCTTACCAATAGGAGGTGGTGGATTTTGGGTTCATGACCAGGGACCACAAAGAAATAGGAGTATGGGAGAGCTGTTCCTGGTAAGATGGTGAAGAAAGATGCTCTGTTTTACTTTTAGAGAGTCCACAAGTGGTTTTAGTACTGTGAACTGCAGTTTTCTGGGGAATTAACTGGTTTGGGCAAGGGCAATTGTGCTGGGGTATAAATAACAGCTCAATAGGCATTTCAGGCTCAAAAATGTCACCACATTATGCTCTGGCTTAAACACACCAGGGAGCTACTTGGATTTTTCCCAGCTTTACAGCTGACTTCCCTTTTAGAAAGGTTTGCTTTTATGCAGCTATATAATATCCAAAGCAAACCTGTTTTGGTTTTTCCCAGTCATTTCTATAGACTCCAAAACACACCCCCTAAATCCTGCCTGAATTTTAACTGCTCAATAATGTTACATTTTCTTCTCCCTTGTTCTCTCAGGGGATTCATAAGAAAACTGTGAGGGGTTTTGCTGCACTCCCTTGAATTTGCTGAATATTTTTCTGCAATGTAGAAATAATGTGGAGGAATGATTAAAATTTTTAAGTGTTATTAAAATCTGCCAGGAAAAAAAAAATCCAGATTTCTAAAGATCCCAAGTAAAAACTCAATGTCATTTTGGTCAAGCAGCTATTTCTGCTGGCTTGGCTATTTCCACATCCTAATCCTCTTCCCTGCTCTCTGTAAAAGAGATGAATTTTTAATAAAATGAAGGGAAGGAAGGAATTTTGTTTCTCAAAAAAAAAAAAAAAAAAGTAGGCATACCATAGGACCAGAGAAGGGAGACGTGCATGCATCCCTGTTGTCAGAGGAACCTGGAGAGCCTAGAAACACCTCCCTCTCTAAAAATGCTGCTAATGGGGAATGTCCTCGTCCCTAGTCTGACAAAATAAGAGGTTAATGTTTCCTGCCACATTTATAAATTTTTTCTTAACCAGAAGATGCTCCCCCACCCTTTTCTGCTGCCTTTCCTCTGATGTTGTGGGAATAGAAAGCAATACAATAAATGAGACCAGAAGTTCTTAAAATGCGAATTTCCTGCCCAGAGGCAGCAGGTAAGTGAATCCCATTCAGCTTGGAGAGATGTATATATAGCTATGGGTGTAAATATAGGTATTTAGTGGTAGGGTAAGTGTTTATTGCAATGCAGGGTGGTTTGGTCAAAGATTGTCATTTAAGTGGGAAATTTATTGCTGCACATGACGCCTGGATGTCTCTTCCACAGGGAAAATAAAGACTGTTTAGGAAGGGATTAAATGATGTCTTCACTGTGGTAGCAGACCAAGCTCTGTAACCCAGAGGTGCTTTTAGTCCTACAATTCTATTGTCCCTTATTTTGTGACTTTAAAAGTTCTTTTGGTGGTTGTTTTTTTTTCAAGATCCTGAAATGGTTTGGGTTGGAAGGGACCTTAAAAGTGTTCCAACTCCTATGCCACGGGCAGGGACAACTTCCACTAGACCAGTTTGCTCAGAGACCCATCCAGTTTGGCCTTGGGACACTTCCAGGGATACTCCATTAACTTCTCTGCTGGCTCTGGAAGTGGCTCAAATGTACACATGCTGACATGGTCAGTGAAAGAAAACTCTGTGTCCTCCCCAAAATGCCTTTGTGGTGTGGTGGGCTTGGATGATTTCATTTGAGATAAAAGGAATAATGAGCAGAATGTGGTCTCCACACCTCTGGCCACACAACGCTGCCCCTGTGTCCATGTGTCCCAAGGCTATTCCTCTTTATCCTTCTCCTGTTCCTCCTGTTGTGGAGAAACTCTTCATTGTTGGCTTGCTTTATTTTTCTTTTTTTTTTTTTTTAATAATTCTTGTAATGTATGAGCAGAGAAACCACAGGAGAATGATAAAGCTTCATTTCTTCCTGCTTTTGTGACCCACTTCATTATTTCATTTTTCATTGTATATTCTTCTGAGGCGCCCTGTCCAAACGGAAAGAAAATATGTAAAAATATGTGGTTATGGGAGCTGTTTGTTTCCCTTTGGCTGGGAAAAACAAGACCCCTTGGCTGGGCAGAATAAGCAGGTATCGCAAAAGCCATGGATTGCTTCTGCTGGTTAGTTCTGGGGAAGGGACTGCTGACATTTGCTCCATCATGCATCTGTGAGCAACATTATTTCCTGAAGCTGGTGAGCTATGTGTGCCTTCATCTGGCCAGCCTTCCTCTGGTGCTCTGCACAAAAAAAATACAAAATACTTAAGTTTAGGTTGCTGCACATGTTCTAGATGAGAATGAGAAGTTTTGGGGTCAGTAGCTAGAAGTACATGGTTTGGAGGAGCAGCAGGAGAGATGAGACACCCTCTCTTGTTGTTCCATGATTGCTCCACAACAATAATCCAGACAGAAGGCAGTTTTTAAGATTGAAGTGTGGAACACAGATGTGCCCATGTAATTCAGAAGAAAGCATTAGTTCAAGATGATCTCCAGGTTTCCAGCCTGATGGTACCATCCCACTGCTGCTGCTGGACACCCTGGCCACACCACTGAATGACAGCAGTGGCTCCTCTGCTTTAGCCATTGGGCCTGTGGTTAGTGAAAGTTTGGTTTTGCAAAGTTTTCTTCTTGTTTGGGTTGTTCCCATCCCCCTTGTCCATGGAGCTTGTTCAGCCCTACATCCAGAATCTTACAGCTGCTTGACAGGAGAGTGAGTCTGTTCTCGGGAGTAACAGGACAAGAGGAAACAGCCTCAAGTTGCAACAAGGGAGGTTTAGTTGGATATTAGGGGAAAATGGAAAGGGTTGTTAAACATAGAAATGGGTTGAGCAGTACAGTGGTGGAGTCCCCATCCCTAGAGGGATTTAAAAGCCACGTGGATGTGGCACTTGGGGATGGGGTTAATGGTGGGCTGGACACTGCTGAGGGAATGGTTGGGCTTGATGATCTTAGAGAGATATTTTCCAACCTAAATGATTTTAGAATTGTGTGAGTCTGTCTCTGGAGTAGACAGTGCTGGGAGGCATCAGGGATGAAGAAGCTTCAGGATGCAACAGCCAGCTCATCCTGAAGGTGATGGAGAACCTGGGGACTTGGCAGGTGGCTGTGCAACCAACGTGCTAAAAAATCATCTCCTTGCATGCACATTTTGATCTGGAAGCTTGATGGTGTGTTTTGATACCTGGATTGTTGTGATAAGGTTTCCACTTGTGCTTTATTTTGCTGTCAGAGCAAAGCCAGCCCTGTGTGCCTCAAGGCTCCCTGAGCCAGCAGTGTCCCGGCACAACAGGTCACCACCCCAATAAGCACAAAGGCAAGGAGTCAGGCTCACACTGAAATGGTATTTCAGCCAGAAAGAGCAAAGGGGGTAAAAAAGTACCCTCCCCATCAGTATGTGAGTGGCCACCTTCGTGTGGTGCGATCACAATATCGGTTTTCTGTTTTATTTTTTTTTATGGTTGGCTTAACAATTAAAAGGCTACACTGCGCTTTGGTTTTTCCAGTCTGCTGCATCGTGTGACCCCGGTGACTCCGAGCTAAGCCTCGTTATATAATGGTGGGGTGTTTTTTTGGAAAACCTCCATTTAATCCTTTCAGAGCAGAATTTGCTGTTTTTGTTTTCTTTCATATCGTCGTCTTGCTTCCCCCCTCCGCCTACCCCTTCCCCGGCGGGCGCACGCTGGAGGCGTCAGTCTGGGAGCAGGGTCCTTTCTTCCCTTCTTTTTTCTTTTTTTTCTTTTTTTTTTTTTTTTTTCAAATCTGCAGAGAAAGGAAAAAAAAAAAAAAAAGTTTATTTTCGTTTGCTTGGGTTACAGCGCCTTTCCCCACCGTCGGGGGGAAGGACTACGTGATGTGCAGCAGGTATTTTGTGAATGGAGCACAACCCTGTGACTCCCCGTCGCTTGACCGAAGGGGGAGGCAGGGGAAGGAGAAAGAAAAAAAAAAATAATAAAAACCACCACCCAGTGACTCCATCTGACTCGTTTTGGCTGGAAAACTTTTTCAGCGCCGTGGTTCTTAAGCCAGGAGGAAGCTTTCTTCTGGCCCAAGAACAATAAAGGGGTCAGCAGCCTGATCCTCCCTCCTACACCCTCTTCCTTCCATTGTGAGGGGTCTGTGCAAATATCCCAGGCTGCTTCTGCTGGGGCCTGAGGGACCTGAGCCGCACATGTGACATTAAAGAGAGACTCCGCGAACTCAGTAATCCTGCGAAAAGGGAAAAAAAAGAAGAAAGAGAAAACAAAATGAAGTCTCAGAGGAGCTCTATTTCTGGTGTAGTGTTACGCCTGGAGAAGTTACCAGTGGGTGTTTCTCATGGTGGGGGGAAATCCGTCCCCTTACCCTGCCTAGGTGCTGCTGCATGATGCCACAGCAGCATTCTCCCCACTGCTCAACAAGTGGCCAAATGCACACCCAGGGAGGGTGAACCCTCACATTCCACCAGCCCCTGCAGCTCCTCCGTTCCTTGGCTCGTCCAAGAGGGGGAATTTCTGCTGCTTCTGTAGTGTAGGTGCAAGGCCTGTGTGCTGCAGGTGTGCAGTCTCCAGCAGAGATGGGGTTGAAGGAGGCCCGGCTGCTTGACATGCTGTGCTTGTTCCAGGGATTCACCACCACCTGGCAGCACTCCGTTCTTCAAGCCAACGCTTTTAATGACTTACTCCTCAGATGTATATCACAAACCATGAATGTCTGAGCCAGCAATCCCTAGGGTAAGAGGTCTTCAAGAAGTGTTGTGGGGCCACATACAGCACTGTCCCCACCAGTCCTGTCTGTCACGAAGGCCACCTCCATCTCTACAGGAAGGTCGTACTGGTCAGAGGGCTGCTGTGGTTTCTGTGATACTTCTCATGATTCCAGAGCAGTCACAAAACTTGCAGCCCACAGTAGGTTCTGCCACCATGAGTGGTGATTTTCTTTCCAGGTTCTATCTGCCAGGCTAGATGGTATCTCCTCCCAAAGGAGAAGGTGGGACCTGTGGCCTTCTAACAGAAGTCAAGTTCCTCACAGGAAGCCACATCACACACCGAAAACCTGATGCATTTGCCAGAGGGAGAGCGTGTCATGCTCATCAAGCTGTAGGAACCCACCTTTTTTTTTTTTTTTTTTGACACAATTAACCATCTAGCGGCGTGTGTGACCTCGCGGCGGCTCGCTGGCCCTTGGCACCGCGCGGGTGGCGGCGGCCATGTCGCCGTGAGGAGGCAGTTCCTGCCGTCATTATCTCCTCACCGTGTCGATAACGCCGCGCTGGCCATGGCCAGGATTTCCTCGCACTACAGAGCTTTCCTGAGGATCAGCTCTGCGAGCGGCGGAGGAAGCAGCCGCTGCGAGATCGCTCCTGGCTGCCGAGAACGCGGTGGCCGACTTCAAACGTACGTGCGACCCGGCATGATCCGAGGAGCGCCGCGCCGGCTCCTCCTGCCCCTCCTCAGGGCGGGCGGGTGGAAACTCCTCTTCTCCTGCGAGTGCTCCCAGAGCTGAAGCGACACCAAACATGGTTATGAAACCCCGTCAGAAGTGGGGGAGAGTTGTCCCTCGTCTTGCCTGGAATTTTGAGGGAATGGCGATAACACTCGCAGCCGGGGTGGAATTCAGGGTCTCACCTCACCCCTCTTGCAGTGCCGTGGTGTTGTGACTACACGTGCTACACACTTTCCTTTAGCTGAAAGGAAAACCATTTGTAGTTCCATTTTTAAGTGCTTAGGCAAACACATTTATTATTCAAACGCTTTTCTTTTTTTACAAATGCTCATGTTTGAAGGTAAAAGCAAGAAAGATGCAAGTTCTTCTTCCAGCCTTCTCTTCTGGTGCTGGAGCCGCTGTCTGATCTCTGCACACAGAGTTAGCTCCAAGATTTTGGTGGTGCTTCCAAGTATGAGTGATAATTATGTTGGCTTTGTTGACCTTGGTGGAGGGCAGGTGAAGTATGACAGAATTCCAAGGTAGATCTCCTTTGCTTATAATGCAGAGAACCTGCACCCAGCAGCCCATGGCCAGCGAGGCCACAGAATTAAAGTTAAAGTAGCTCCAAGGGTTACAAGAGTACCTAAGGCTGGGAACCTGCTGAGTTAAAGGTGGAGTTCTGGGACTACTTGACCATCCTGACATTCCTGTCTGGGGAAGAACACTGCCTTGTTTGGCTTCTACTGGCTGCATCTTTTCATGGAATGATTTGCATACAAGGCAGAACTTGAATTTATTCTGCAAGTCCTCAGCTTCTGAGAGTTGTTGGTTAAAGAAGGGCAAGGCTGTAGTGCAGCAGGTGGCTGTGCTCTTCTGGGAGATCTAAAGTAATTTTCCTGACACATAGTTGGATTAAAAGACAAGGTGTTTAGACAGCAGAGAAGTCTTTCTGTATGTGAAAATTATTGATTTAGTGGTCACTTAGAATGATTTGCAATTTGGATGGAGGAATCGGGCATCTTTCACAGGCATCTTGCTTATCAAACGGCACTCAGTTATTTGGTGCCTTTGCTGTGTTTAGCACAGGTAATCAGAGGTAAAAGCCCTGGTGGGAAGGGCTGACTGTTCAGAGCAGAGTAATGCAGCAGAGCATGGTTAGAAGTGAATTACAGGGGGACAGGTAAGGGATGAGAGTGGGACTTGATGATGGCCCCTTAATCCACTGCCAAGTCCAGGCAAGTTGGTGCTCCTTGATGAATGCAGTCCTGTTTCTGAAGAAATCTACAGAAAATCTCCATCTTCTCTGTCCAGCTTTCTAATCTTTTACTTTTCTGTTCTGTCAAAGACTTGCCTGTGATGCCTGTTTGGAGTAGCTACCTGTTTGCCAAGAGGGCTTTCACTCTGCCAGACCTGTCCACCTACCCACAGCCACCAAGGTCCTACCATGGAAACAAAGTTGAGAAGTTCATATGAAAGGGCATTGAATGGCAAAACGTACCCCAGTCCTGCAAGTGACCTCCAGCCCTTTGGAAGCTATTTGGCAACTTGAAAGATTCCCCATTGGGTGCTGCAGTATGCTCTGGGGTGATTTCATGGATTTTGTGTTGCCTCATCTCTCTTCTTCCCTTGCGTGGTCACCAAACAGCTTTTCAGATCTTAACTCGTGCAGAAAGACACGTCCAGGGGACAGGTTCAGGGAGTATCCTGCCCTGGGAGGTGAGGGCTGAGGTAGCTGTGAGTTTCTGCTGGAGCTTTAAGGAGTCTCCCTGTGCTGGGAGCTGTGTACAGTAGGAACAGTCATCAGCCTCATCTTACGTGCGCCTCGTCTCACTGGTTAGGATCGCTTCCCCCGTGGAAACCATCAAGAATTTCCGTTATTTCCTTTCCTGAGGCTTTGTTTGGGTGGGGATTTCTGGAAGGTATTTCACAGGCAGGTATAATTAAAGAAAGACATGCTTGCCTGGAGGCTTGACAAGGTTTCTTTAAAGCCAGGCCTTTAGCGTGGTGGCAAAACAGAAACCGTTTGTTTCCCGGTCCAGTGGAGGGGAGGCTGGGGAAAAGGGGGAGCTAATCAGCTGGGAATCATCCCAGTTAAATGCTGCACACCAGGGTTAAGGCCCTTATCCAGAAAATCCTTGAAATATGTGCTTAATTTTAAGTCCCTCTGACTTCAATCTGTTTACTCTTGTGCTTAAGTTTAAGCATGTGCCTAAGTGCTCGGCTGGCTGCAGGCCAAGGCAAATAGTGGACTTAGGAGCAGAATCGCATAAAGTAAGTGCTTGGCTGGACTGAAGTTCAATGGGACAGCGGGTGCTGTGCAGGTCTGGGATGCTGGAAGAGCACAGTGCTGTGGATCCCAGCTCCATCAAGTTGTTCCTTGTTGGGTACCACAGTTCTAATGCTGTGCTCACCTTGCAGGGAACATGCAAACAGTGCAGTGTTTAAATGGGTACCTGAACCTCAGCATCTGTTTCTCTGTTCTGAAGGCATCAGCCTCACCTGTAGCCTTCTGTATATCACAGACACAGTGTTGGAAAAGTACATAATTTATTTCCTCTCCATTGAGAGAAAGGAGCATGTTAGTGGAGGAAAATATCTTTGATTTTATCATCAAAGAAGGAAGGAGAGCAGATTCTATGACCTGACTAATAAATCTTCATAGGAATTTGTGTGGCTGCATTAACACAACAAAAAGGACTCCTGTATTAGCACAAGCTTTTATAATGGCTTTATCTTCTTCTTTCCTGTTCCAAGCTAATTCCTGAAAGCCTTCTTCTAATCCCCCCGTTTTGCTCATCCAGCCTGGACTTCTTAGAATGGCAACAGGGCTTTTTTCTTCAGTTTTAATCTACAAATGACAGCACTTAAAGCTAATAACTGTAGCCGTGGCACGCACAAAAATGAAAAACCGCCATCAAGAAAACAAGATCTGTGGTTTTTGAAAAACACCACTACCAGGGGTTAAGGGAAATCTGCAGCTGGAACAAATACAGCACTCGTCTAACTTCCTCAATAACTCTGCTGGGGGAGCGGGCAGTTGCCAGACTGAGGAAGCGTGGTTAGCCATTGAGTCTTTGAATGCAGCTCCGTTTCCCCCTCAAACCCATGGAATTTATATTAACCTCCAGCTTTTCTTAGCTGGTGGGAATTTTTTTCTTTTTTAATTTGCTTGAGTAAGAGCCTCACTTTTGTTGCTTTGGTTCACAGGAGGAGTGGAGGAGATGGTTCTGCTCCTCACACCACGCTCCTGCTGGCAGAAGGCCAGGGATGTTAAATGAATAATTTCTGGCAGTGATAAGGAGAGAAAGGTTGAGGCTGCCAAGCACAGAGTCACAGATGTCTGATGACTTGGTTTTGGAAGGGCAGGCCTGAGAGATCCTGGCTCACTGGGTTATCTCCAATCCCAGCACAGATGCAGGCAGGAGGAAGGACCCAGTGTGCCTTCATCATCTCGTACATGGGTGTAAATGAAGCAGGCAAGGAGCAATATCACAGAATCATAGAATAGCTTGGGTTGGAAGGGGCTTTACACACCATGGGCAGGGACATTTCCACTAGCTCTGGTTGTCCAAGCCCCATCCAGCCTGGCCTGGAACACTTCAGGGATGGCGCAGTCACCATTTACTCCTGAGTAACCTGTGCCAGGGCCTCACCATCCTCACAAAGAAATAAATCCTTCCTAATGTCTTACCTAAATCCACCCTTCTTCAGCTATGTGTGAATGCCAGTCAGGATGCCTAAAACCACTTTCAGTGAGATACTTGTCTATCTGATTTAAGGCCACAGGATATTTCCTCAAGTGAGCACAGAGTGTAGCTGGGGAGACTCATTTTGCATCCTAGGACTCCTGCAGGGTCCCTCTGAGATTTCAGAGCCACTTTGGAGGCAGAGTATCTGTAGAATGCTTGTGGCTGTGCTGCTGGTGGTGGTGTGCAGGAGTCCTGGGCAGAGAAGGAAGCTGGCTGAATGGACATGAGGGATGTGCTGGTTGACAAAGTTGCCATCTTTCTGGTGAGAGATGCAGTTCAGTGTCTCCTTCTGAGTTCATAATCACTAAGTGCATCTGCAGTTTTCCTGTCACGCCCCATTCTGTTCATGCCCATTCCAATCTTGGTGGCCACTATCTCAGACCCTTTCCAGCTTCTGGAGCTGAGCCCATCCCAGGCCCAATTCTGCCAACTACAGAGGCATCAAGGAGATTAGAAAGCAGCTGAAAAAACCATAGTGAGGAGGGGCAAAGGCATCCCAGTAAGCAACGTCTTTGGTGTGGTCACTTGACACGTGAAAACGTGTCCAGGAGTTGTGTGATTTCTTGAGTTTTTGTGCTGATTCTTGTTGAATTGTGAAATGGTTGAGGTTGGAAAAAACTTGTAAGATCATTGGATCAAGCCATTCCCTCAGCACTGCCAAGGCCACCACTGGCCCAATGTCCCCAAGTGCCACATCCACACAGCTTTTAAACCCCTCCAAGGATTAGGAACCCACCACTGCCCTGGGCAGCTCACTTCCATGTTTGACAATCCTTTCCATGCAGAAATTTTCACTAATTTCCAACCTAAAGTTAATGTTTTTTGTCCCTGCTTGGATCTGATGAAACACCTTCTGAAGGTGCATCCTTGTGGCCAGTATGAAATGAATTGAAGAGGCTTCACTGGACACCCAGTAGTCATCACAAAAGCAGCTGTAAATTGTGCTTTCTCTGGCAGGAAAGCTGATGTATGAATGCTGCCACTGTCTTTGTAGATGTCATGTTTGAGATTTGGACTTTGCCAGACTCAGGAGAAAGGACATGGCCTATCCTATATCAACTTTGGATTGACAACTGTTATTGAGGGTTCTTTCCTTGGTGGAGATGCCAGATGCATTTCCATTGTTACATTTGGACACTGCTGTAAAGCAGCTGCAAACATGCTTTTCTTACTCATCCCCATTTTGCTGCTCAGAGTAGCCTGTGGCTCACAGAGGTCTGCAGGACGTCTGTGAAAAAGCACCAGTATAATTAATACATGGTGTGATATTACTGATACTCTATGTCAAGTGCATCATGTTTTGTGAGCTTTTCCCTGCATTAAATCCATTACAGCAGGAGGAATGCTAGATCCTAAATGCATAATGGGAAAATCTTGGGAGGGGTCAGAGAGATGCTGAAGTAGCCATTTCTTCTCCCAGGTACAAACTGCAAGTGAACTGGCAAAGGAGTAAGTCAGATCCTTGTGTTGCACAGCTCACTTTCCCATCAAGGACTGGGACTTTTCAAAGGGAAGAGTAGAGCTTTTATAGGATTAAGTTGGCATGTGCACATTGGGATATTTTCCAGGCGAGGGTAACTGAGACATGGGATCCTCATGTGATTTCTCTGGGCTGAACTAGACTAAGCAGCAATTTCAGAGAGGAGACATCTTTTGGTGGCACAGTGCTGAGGAAAGTGTGTTGGCTCTGTCTTCAGCCAACTGCAGACGAGAATATCTGTTGTGTGAGAATGTTTCCAGCACAACACATGAAATTTGGGAAAGGAGAGGACCATGTTTCAGCTGGGAAGGTCTGTGGTCCGCTGGTGGGCCAAGAGGGGCTGCCACTACCATGACCATATTCAAGCTGGTACCAAAAATCTCTTTTGCTTTGATAATGCTGCGTATGGATCACAGGGATATGGATCATATTAAAAAAAAATATAAAAGCTTGCTGAAGTGTGAACTATTTCTTGCAATCTTGTGGTGTTGAAAACTTAATGTACTCGTAAGGTCCAGTAGGAACTGCCAAGGACTGACCACTGAGAAAGTTCTCCTGTTTCCTCTGGAACTGCACATGGTGAAAGCAGAAAGAAGCCACCTGTTGTGTGAAAGGCTGTGGAGTTGTCATTTTGTAAATAAGGGGGTTTCATAACTGTTACACTGTCCCAATTCCCAGGAGTTTGCCTGGGAAGCTCCTTCAGGCTGAAGCCCTAGTCTGTCCAAAAGAAGGTGAGGGGAGGCCTGGTTCTGGGAGATGGCACAGATGGACATGGAAAACACATCTTTTTTGAATAGTAATGGTGAAATGACAATATTCTTGGATGTGGCCCTTATCACCTGGGACCAAAACTGAAGTTCAAGTGTACCTGGCCAGAGGTGGCTGTACCAACACTGGGGATGTACCAACACCAAGGTTCCAGCTTAGAGGTTCCTGAACTCCCTGAGGCCCTCTCAGCTATGTTTATAGGTCACCTTAAGAATTTATCTCAGTTCTGCCTGTAGGTCTCCTCCTTGTGACAGCACCCACCACGATGGAACAGCTGGAGAGACATGTCAAACAGCATGCTGAGGGCACAAATGGGGGTGGTGGGCTTTGAAGAGCACAAGGGACAGGAAAAATCAGGCTGGGAAACATGACAAATATAGAAGAAATGTATGTTTTCAAGAAGAGTGAGGTCCCAGAGGCACTGAAATAGCTCAAACTGCAAATATTCCAATAGCAATCTCGTAACACTCTGAAGGCCCAGGTAAAGCCATTCCTCCCTCACTCCCAAGCTGGTGCAAGCCAAGGAAAATGTAAGAAAGGCTTTTCAGAGTAGTGCAGCCCTTTCTCAAGGTGAGCTTGGGCTACCTGGACAGGCTGCAAACCAAACAGCATGTGTGGTGCCACCCGGTCGCAAGTGATGTGGGCAGTATTTATTCCCAATATTAGCTGTAAAAGGCTCCTTTTTCCAGGGAAAAGCAAACCAGGTCATCAATGCAATTTATTTTAGTGATTCTTTAAATAATCTGCATTTAAGACTCCAAGCAATGGTGTGGTTATAACTATACTTACTGGATAAATGTATTTATTTATGGATGGGATGCTTTACTGCTGACAGTACAGTTTGTTTTTAAGCCTGACCAGGGTAGAGGAAATACATACAAATAAACAATAAACCTAAACAACACTAAAATAACATCAGTTAAAACAATTAGAGTTACTTCCACTCACAAAGTATTGTTCCCATTTTGCTACAACATGGGAAAAAGCTCCATTTCCTAAGTCAGCTTGTAACTGATTTGGGATTTGCGGATTCTGGTAACAAAAGGGGATTTCTTTTGTCTGTTATTTATACTCTTCCTATGGCACCGTGTGTCCGTGTCAGCTTGTCTGGAGCACCCTGTCTCAGTGCAGCAGTGTCTCCAGCCTGTCCCCATCCCTGTGCCTTAGCAGGGCATGGCTGGGCTTCTCCTCCTGCCTGTCCTGCTTGTGCTGCTGTGAACTTGTGTGTTTGCAGAGGCAGTTCCTCTTAGGAGACTTTGTCCTGGTTTTTAAAGTTTTATTATCTCTGAATTATGTATAATTCAGGAGCTCAGGGGCCAAGAGTTAAAAATAGACCCCGGAAAATGCGCTGTCAGTAATCAGCAGAAGGCGTCAAGAAAAGTTCAGGCCGTGTTTTAATTGGGATGCTTTGCCTAATTATTCTAATGCTTTAATTGCATTTGCATCCTTCACCCTGCACAGGGAGTTTCATGCCAGGTTGTGCTGCCATTCTGTGTGTGCTTTGTGCCATCCCAGAGCTGAGTGCAGAGGGATCAGGTGGGACAGCTTAGCTGCCACCAACTGTTTTGTGCCACCAAGTATTTTCATTGCTGTCTTGCCTCCAACTGAGTGTCTGCTCCCTGTCAGGAGCCAGTAACAAACACCAAGGAGAGGTGATGGGGAAATAAGTGTCTGAATGATACTTCTTTGAGTCTGGGACTGCATGTGCAGTCTGTGGTTCATGAAACACCCATCATTCTGTGAGAAGTGCACACCAGAGCATTCACACTCAGCAAGTGGGAATCCAGGAGTCCTTGTCCTTCTGAATGAAGTATCCCTTCTGATTTGTGTTCCTTGTGAATGATACTTCTTTGGGTCTGAATGATGCTTTTTGGGGTCTGAATGATGCTTCTTTGGGTCTGAATGATACTTCTTTGGCTCTGAATGATGCTTTTTGGGGTCTGAATGATGCTTCTTTGGGTCTGAATGATGCTTTTTGGGGTCTGAATGATGCTTTTTGGGGTCTGAATGATGCTTCTTTGGGTCCAGGGCTGCGTGTGTAGAGTCTGTGGTTCATGAAAACACTCATTATTCTGTGGGAGGTGCACACCAGAGCATTACACACTCAGCAAATGGGAATCCAGGAGTTTATGTCCTTAGGGCCAACGAGGAGAGAAGAGCCGTACAAGGAATACTGCAGGTGGTTTTAGTAATAACTCCAGAGTGATGTTCAGCTGTGGCAATCCTGATCACAGTCACAGCAATCCCACCCTTTTCTTTGGAAAATGTCTGCTCCACAGTGCTCATCACTGTGGTGTGTGTCTGCAGCCACACATTCAGCCTTTGCTGGCAGTCTGTGGTCTATGGAGTACAGCCCAAAGATGAAGTTAACCAGGAAATGCTCCAAACTAGAAGGAATTACCTAGAATCTTGGAATTACTTGGAATCTCAGAACCATAGAATGACCTGAGCTGGAGGAGACACACAAGGAGCATTGGAGTCCAACTCCTGGCCCTGCTCAGGACAGGTCTAAGAATCCCACCCTGTGCCTGATAATGTTATCCAAGTGCTCCTGGAGCCCTCTCTGGGCATGTTGCACCATGCCATGATTCATCAGACTAGCACATCCTACTGTCAGAGCTCCACAGACCATCTCTTCACCACAGAACTTCTTAGATCAGTAGTGGCAAAACCCAGAGGGTTTTGCTCCTTTTCTGTCTCCTAGATGGCTGGAAATTATTTTCTTTGTCAGTCCTGTAGTTTAATTTAGCCCTGGTTCCAATCATTGAGGTAGAAGAATGTTGCCAGGACCTGCATGTGCTGTGTTGTGGGTGAAGAAGGATGGTAAAGCCACAACCATCAAATACTGCAAAGTTTTGTTTGTCTTTTTATCTTTTAGGGAGTATTTTTGCAAAATTTTTGCACTTTCTATTCCTTAGATGTTGAGCACCAGCTGCTTGCTTATTAAGAAGCAACTCTTATTGTTAGCACCTTACAGGAAAATATGAATAGCTTGCAGTTTAAAGGAACAGATTTATCACTTACATTTTAACAGAGAGGAAATAATTTCTGTGTGGCTTCCTGACAGTGTTTGGTGTCCTTCCATGGCCTCCAGACCAGGTCAAGGCTTTGGTTTGTGCCTCAGCTGTCTTCTTCCAAGATGTAAAAAATTCCCCATGTGGGTAACAGGCCAGAACCATGGGAATTTCTGGAAGAGGAAGAGGCAAGTGAGGATAGAGCTCAGCTGGAAATGCCCACAGGGCTTAACAGATCTTCATGTATCACTGAATCATGGACTCACAGAATGATTTGGGTTGGAAGGGGCCATCTCTTTCCAACCCCTGCTGTGGGGTGGGACATCTGCCATGGGCTGGAACACCTTCCATTAGAATCACCTCCAGCAGAAGTGCCAGCCTTGGGTGGATACAGGTGATGGGGATGCTGCTAGTGGCACTTTTGCCATGTTTTTCCTGTGCCAGGGGCTGTCTGGGATGATTGTACTGAATATATTGGCACGTTCAACCCCATAGGCACCATGATTGTGGGACTGGCACAATAAAAAATAAATGTATCTGGAGCTCTGTGCTGTCCTGGACTTCCCTGCCTTGGACAATCCATCCTGTAGGCAGATGAAAGCCTTGTTGTGTGGTGTTGCAGTTCACTGGGTGGGTTTCTGCTGATCATTTCTGGAACCACAGTGTATTTATGTTTTTACACTCCCTCCAGCATTGGTATTTCTGTTGTTCCCTTTGCATGGGCAGATGGGGCGTCCTTGGTGATTCCAGCCCCACCTCACCCTTCCCACTCCCCCAGAAAATAAATCCCACCCTGAACTTTGTGTGCAATAAAATTGAGCGAAACTCCCAGCTCCTACCTCAGGCCTAATAACCTGTTTGTTCAGTTCAGGCCTTCTGCAACCATTTGTTTAAGATAAGCAAGGGCAGATGTTTCTTGAGGGCACAAAAGGCTCTTGAGATAAAGCTCCAGCAGGACTGATCCCACACCGTGGCTGGATCACTTCCTTCTCTCATCACCTGAGTGTTGTTTTTTCCCATCAGTCCAGTGCTTTTCTCAGCCTGCTGTTCACACTCAGGGTTTCAGTGTTGCTGTTTCCTGTTCAGGTGTCTTCACCTACTCGGCGATCACAGGCTGGGGGTGTTTCTGCTGCCTGGGAATGACTGTGAAAGAGCTGGAATAAGTTGTTATGAGTGAAGGCAGTTGCTTTGTGGGCTGAGGTTTCACATCTGAAAGTCGGGCTGTAAAACCACACGGATGAAGCAATGGACCCAAACCCCTAGAAGCTCCTCGAATCTTTTCAGCCACCTCAGGCAGCAGCTGCACTTGGGAATGCAGCAGTAGAGGAGGGAGGGTGCAGGTTGGTCCCAGACAGGACTATCTCTTTTGTAAGGCTGTTGTTTCCAGATGCCACAGGAGTTGCTGTGATTTGCTGCCTCGGGGTAGTCACAGAAGAATCAGTGGCAGCAAAAAGCTCTGCCTCTTTCCTACTTATCAAATTGTGACTTGGGAGTGTTTGTGGAAGAGAGGCTGGAGCTGCCCCAGCCTGGGGCTCTGGGCTGAGCCCCCAGGGTGGGCAGCAGGGCAGGGGGGATTCTGCCCCTGTGCCCAGGTGAGACCCCACCTGCAGAGCTGCTCCAGCCCTGGGCTCCAGCAGCACAAGGAGGTGGAGCTGCTGCAGCCAGTGCAGAGGAGGCAGGAGATGCTGCAGGGCTGGAGCCCCTCTGCTCTGGAGCCAGGCTGGCAGAGCTGGGGGTGCTCAGCTGCACAGAGAAGGCTCCAGGGAGAGCTCAGAGCCCCTGGCAGGGCCTGAAGGGGCTCCAGGAGAGCTGCACAGGGACTGGGGACAAGGCAGGGACAGGACACAGGCAATGGCTCCCAGTGCCAGAGGGCAGGGCTGGCTGGGATATTGGGGAGGAATTGCTGGCTGGGAGGGTGGGCAGGGCTGGCACAGGGTGCCCAGAGCAGCTGTGGCTGCCCCTGCATCCCTGGCAGAGGGGTGGAACTAGATGGTATTTAAGGTCCCTTCCTACCCAAAATTTACCATCCCCAGCGAAAGAGGCAAAGTTGGTGCCCTCCTCCAACTTCTTCAGATGATCCTGCTGCAAAGGAGGCATGAGAAAAATCATAGCAAAGTCTTTTTTTAGGAGGGTAGCAATAAACCCAGCCATTTCCCTCCTGTTCCTGCCCCTCTTCCTTGTGTCTCTCCAAGCCAGTATCCTGCAGGTGGGGTGGGACCAGCAGAGGGATGTTTCTGGGGAGAAGCAGGTATCAGTGGGGAAGGAGGTGGAAGCTCTTGGGTTGCTGCAGAATGCCAGTGATATCTTGAAAGCTTTTTATTTGTTCTTTCATTAAGCTTTGAAGTAAATGTATCTGGGGAGCAGCTTTTTGGATTTGCACAGGCAGGTGGACAGGGATGAAGGTTGGACAGACACCTTCATTAGGAAGGTAAAGCACAAAAAGAGAGCACATAGCCTTTCAAGGCTCTGCCTGTGGCCTGTTGTTTGCAGCAATTCCAGTAGATGACAGATTTCCCTAGCTGACCATACAACAGTTGCCTGAGCTTGCCAGACATCACCTTCTCCAAAAGTTGTTTTCCCCAAAAAAAATCTAAAAATGTGTGTGCACGTCATAACACATCTGATCTCCTGGGGACTGGCCCAGAGGGCAGACCATTCCTGAACAGACCTTCTTTTCCAGTGCTTTTGGCCCTTCTTGGTAGAGCATGTATGTTTATGATTTAAATTGGAACATATGTGCATTAGAAGTCCCATGGGTGTCTCAGGTTCTGCTCCAAGCTTCCCACCATGCAAACCACAGAATGTTTAGCTCCAAAACTGAAAATCAGCCCTATTAGCAGTCCTTCCTGTGACCATGGGCTCCTTGTGCTTTGCTTTTCCTACACCAGTCACTTTCTGAACCAGCAGCACTGAAATACTGGTTTGGTGCCTTCTCCAGCCACCTGTGAATAAATATCAGGATAAAACCCATGTGGGAAAGAGACCAAATGTGATTTTGCTGCCCCCTGAGAGGAGTTGCAAACCTATGAAAGCCATGAGCACCTGAGTTTGAAGGCGTTTCTGGCCAAAGCAGGAGAAAAGCCCATCCCTCTTGTAGACCCACTGCAGAGCAGAGGGTAGTCTTCTGCCTTGAGAGACGTTTTCCTTTTTCTCTGTTCAGGGGTTTGTCTTCAGAAGGAGCCTGTCTGCTGAAAGTTGTAAGAGCTGCATTTCAGATCCACGTTGTCCTCAGTGATCTGGCTCTGCTGAAGGCACTTCCACTGTCCTGCAAAACCCATGTGGGCAGCAGCCTCAGACAAGAGCTGTGTTATCAAAGCTCTCACCATGCCCTTGGGATTCTATCCCCACCCACCCATCACCTTTGGTCTTCTCCAGCCACTCCACCCTAATTGCAATTTGCTGATATTTCCTTTTACATCAGCTCGCTGCATGCACAAAAAAAAAAAAAAAAAAAAAAAGTCAACTTTTCTCCCTTCCAAATTTAGCTTTGTTTAGGCACCAAAATAGACAAGAGTAGGGATCAGTGACTGTTTTTTTCCAAAACATTGTCTCGCGACCAGGACTGAGGAAGGGAATTGCTTAGCTGGAGAAAGGAGATGTTTGATTTTCATAAATGGGGACACTGAGTTCTCCTCTGTTCAAGCACATGTAGTATCCAGGAGTACTTTTTGGATTAGGAACTTATTCCCCTGTAATTAATTCATCTCTCATCCCGTTGATGTCAGCTGCTAGTAGAGGTGTGAGGAAGCTCAGGGATTCTCTGCAAGGAGGACATGCAGGAATGCACCACTGTACAGGTTTCTAGTTGGAAAGAGCAGAAAGGCAGCTCCTGAGGCTTTAATGAGGTCCTCACTAGAGGAAATTGGTCCTTGTGTGGAGTGGAGATATTTTCATTTTTCCAAGGTAATTGTATTTGCACATGTGTCAGTAATGTAGCTTAAATTCTTAAAAACACCCCAAGCATTAGCCTGCCATTGTAGTACAACATTTAGAAATAGCCTCACTGATTATTGTACTATTTTTAGTCCAATTTGCTAAACTAGCTCTGCTGATGGGATTGGACTGTGTCTCCTCCTTCCCCTCCTTTTCTCATTCAATTTGGTATTTGTTGGCAAATTTCGAATAATTTTTCAAAGGAACGGAGATCCTAGAGATATTGAGCTCCCCCTATGCGTTCAGTGAAAATAAATAATTGGGAAATGAGTGATGAGGAACACTCAAACCACAGCCCTCAGCAGTGAAGAAGTTTCAGTCTGAGCACCCTGGTCTGGTGGAAGGTCCCTGCCTGGGGCAGATGGGTTGGAACTGGATAATCTTTATGGTTCTTTGCAACCTGAACCATTCTGGGATTATATGATTCTAAGGTATCACAGAATCATGGAATTCTAGAATATTCTGAGTTGGAAGCCACCCACATCATCCAGCCCAGCCCCTGTCCCTGCACAGACACCCCAACAATCCCACCCTGTGCATCCCTGAACTCTCCTGGAGCTCTGGCAGCCTCGGGGCTGTGCCCATTCCCTGGGGAGCCTGGGCAGTGCCAGCACCCTCTGGGGGAAGAACCTTTCCCTGATATCCAACCCAAACCTCCCTGGCACAGCTCCAGCTGTTCCCTGGGTGCTGTCCCTTCCACAGGGAGCAGGGATCAGAGCTGTCCCCTGGGAGGAGCTGCAGACCCCAGTGAGGTCTAGCCTCAGTCTCCTCTTGTTGGGGCTCAGCAAGCACAGTCACCTCAGACACTTTCTCATGGGGCCCCTCCAGACCCATCACCATCATTGTAGTTCTCCTTTTAGACCTTTTCTAACAGCTTTATATCTTGGCTTGGTGAGTTCCTTATGCCTTGAAGGAGGAGCAGAGCTCTCCAAATGAGGAGGCTCCAGCTGCCCTGGGATCTGTAGGGTTGCTCAGCAGCAGTTTCTCCAGGATTTTTGCAGTGGTCAAGATGGATGATCACAATAAATCTTGTCTGTCCTCAACTTGGTGGTGCCTTCTCTGGCCTAAATTCATCATCATTCCCAGGAAGCTTTCTCCTCCATTACATCTTCCACCAGAGAAACTCAGTAACTGCTGCTGAAATCAGCTGTCATTTCCAAAGGCTCTTCACACAAAAGGGAGAGGGACTTTTTTCTGAAGTCAGTGTGTTATGTTGTCATGCCAATGTCACAAAGCTGCTGCTGGATGAGGCACATTCCCACCCAGCCAGCCCTTGCCCAGGCTGCTCCCTCATGGCCTCTCACACTGGTGATTCCCAGCAGTGCTGGAGCACCAGGCTGAGATGGATGGTGATGGAAATAAAAGGAGCAACTTTTACAGGGCTTTTATTGCCAGCTGGGGAATGACAAGACTGCATAAATAAAATTCATTATGGTTATGACAGCTCTGTGGTCCCTGGAAAATAAATAATACTTTGCACTTACGTAGGGCCTTTCATCCAGGAGCCTCAGAGCTCTGTGTGAGCATTAACAAAGCCTCATCATGCCCATAGTAGGATGGTAAATACAGCAGCCCCCTTATCAGATGAACAGACCACGTCAGAGTCGGCATCTTCAGTGGAAAGAGGGTGCTGGAAAGGCAGGAGCTGGAGCTACACACAGCTCTGCCATGCCTTGTCTTGGAATCATAGAATCCTGGGTTGGTTTGGGTTGGAAGAGACTTTAAGGTTGTGTCGTTTCAACCCCCCTGCCATGGGCAGGGACACCTTCCACTATTCCTGGCTGATCCAAGTCCTGTCTAGCCTAGCCTTGGGCATTTCCAGGAATCCAGGGGCAGCCACAGCTGCTCTGGACACCCTGTGCCAGGGCCTCAGCACTCTCACAGTGAAGACTTTCTTCCTAATTACTGCTAAAAAATTCCTTCTAGTATCTCATCTAAGTGTTTCCTCCTTCATCTTGGGCTTGGGCAAGTGATGTACCATCCTTTTCACCTTGTTTTTTTCTTGTAAGGTAGATCCCACCTTGCTGCAGAATGGCATGGGCTGACCCTTTTGTGGTGGGCTGGCTCAGTGGGGTGCTCCTGATGTGGTTGTTCTCTTCCTACTGGGATTGAGGGCACAACCCCAGCACACCCAAACGCAGTTTGGTTCCTATTGGTTTCCCCAGGTATTCCCAAAATGCTGCAGAGCATCTTCCTTTACAGACATTTTTCCAGTGGGGTTCAGGGTAGATACACAAAGGATGCAGCCCAGGGATGTTGGATGGCTTAGGTGCTCCAGTGTGTCATGTGTGAAGTGGATGAGTTCCTTGACCATTGTGTGGGATTTGTGCATGTGTGATCCAGATCCAGTCATTTGCCCTGTGTGGTTTCACCCATACAGAAATTGCAGAAACCTTCATTCCCTGCTCCTTGCAACAGAGGGTAAAACACATTTGTGGATTTTCAGACTCACTCTTGTAGGGTGTGAGGTGTTGTAAGGATGTTTGGGGGGAAGCTGTTCCTTTTACCACGCTCACTTGCTGGGTGTACAGCTCTGTCTCACTCTCACCCCTTCCACGTTGATGCCTCCTGGAGCTGATGGTTACTTTTCCCTCTGTTTTACAGGGTTACCATCCATTGCCTCATGAAGCTGAAATCGCACACACCAAAAAACTGTTCAGAAGGAGGAGAAACGACAGGAGGTAGGTGAAACCTTTTTAATGTTTGGGTGAAATCTCTTTCTGAAATTTGAAAGATTGCATATCTTTCTCAACTGCCTCATGGTGAGTTTTTGGACAGTTCTTCAGTTCAGCAGTGTTAATGCATAAACTCTTATTTCAGCACTAACATCCTGAAAATATTTTGGGATGCATCCTGCATTGGTCCAGGAGTACCTTAAGGAATTTCTCTTCCCTTTTCCTTATTCCTTATTCCTTATTCCTTATTCCTTATTCCTTATTCCTTATTCCTTATTCCTTATTCATTATTCCTGCCTAGCCAGATCCCTCCACTTGCAGTCCAAGAGACAGCTGGTAATCTGTTGTCTGTAAAAGCTGGAGTCCTTGAGATTTGCTTTCTCTTTTTCTATTAAAAATCAAAATTTGCTGAGTTTCAGGGTTGCCTGGAAAATGGGTATGGTTTGGTTAAGAGGGGGTCACAGCCAGCCTCAGGTGTCTGTGGGAAGGAGTGTTTGTGCAAGCAGCCAAATTCCTGTGGCATTGGTGATTTCAGTCCACTGAGTTAATTTAATCAAAGTGATTGGATATTTAATTGTAAAATGCATATTAAATTTTATGAGGGCATCTAAAGTCTTTGATGGGAATCGTGACTATGGTTAAATGTGAAAAGAAGTGAAGAATAAGGGAGTCAGTTGTACATGCAGCCTTATTTCTGCTGACTTGTTCTATTCCAGCTTGAGACAACACATCAGGGCAATAAAGCAGTTCTAAAACCACAACTGTGAAAGATGACTGAACAGGAGAAAAAGTGGCCAGTCCTTTCTCCTGGAATAAACTATAGTCTGTGCCTGAGCTGTCACAGGGGGTGTTTTTGGGGAAGTCCTGCAAACACCTTGGAGTGTGTCCTCAAATCTCACCATCACTTCTTGTCTCATGAACAGCTATGATGTAGTTAACTCTGCGTGGTTTGATTTTCCTAAACTTCACTGAGGGACCAAAAAAAGGGCTGAAGAAAGTTTTCTCAGGCAACCTTCTTCTGTGGGGAGGATGGTTTGTCAGCAGCAAACTCCATTTCCTCTCAGGGACTCCCTCGTTTTTAGCTGTACACAATTCAGAAGCCAGTCTGGTCTTGTGATTTGGGGTGGGTTGTAAAAGGTCTTATTTCAGCTGGGTTGCAGCTCTCTGACCACCAAAACATGGTTATAACCAAGTCTGGTGTATTGCAAGACTGAGCTGGGTGGGCTTAACTGGAGCACTGGGCTGGGCTCCTCTGAGGAACCACGGTGGATTTTGGGGAGTTCTGCTCCCATCTCTGCCCTTCCTCTGCCATACAAAGAGTCCTTGATGCTTTGGGAGAGGAGACCCTAAGGGCCAAGAGGTCTTCTGCCCAAGGCTGTGATGAACCATGGGAGCCCTGTGTTGGTTCTTCACTGTCATCCAAAAAAACTCACCAGTTTGGAAGGATGGGAGAGAACACACCAGATCTGCATTTCTGTTTCTTTTTCTCTTTCTGGTCCCTTCAGATAAGCCATCAGCAGACAGAAGCATTCAGCCCCCCAGGGCATCACTGCCTCCTGCACAGATGGCAAGGAGAGATAGCAAAAGAAACTGCCTTGGGCTGGGGTTGGAAGATCACAGGGTGAGATACAGCCCTGGCCAAGTAGCACTGGGATAATGTCCTAGGAGAAGAAAAAAAAAAACCTTAAAATCTAATTGATCCAGCATCATTCCAGAGGAGACCGTGGGGTCATTTCAGCTCTATGCAGTCACAAATTAAATAAAATGGAAAGAGCAGAGGGTATGCACTTCTGCCCAAGTCCTCCACAGTGCTGTCAAAGCTTAGCCAGAAAACCATATTTATTTCTATTTCAAAAAGCTAAGATGCCTGAGTAGAGGGAGCTGGAGTCAAAAAGCAGATTTTGATTAATTATTTGAAAGACAAAGGCATGGTTCCCATCCCCTTCCTTCACCATGAAGCCTCAGCAGCCTCTCCTTCCCCAGCCACTTGTTTTGCTGCTGAAGGTTTTCAGCATCCCCTTGTCTCTGTAGTGCATTTGGGACTAGGAGGGAAAGTTCAGTCCTTTTAGTGTCACTTGAGTGGCTTCAAGAGAGCACTTGGTCCTTAAAATTGATTTCTAGCAGTGAGTTAGCTCTCAGAATGTTTATTTTATGCAGAAAGCATGACAGAAGTAAGGGAAGAAAAGGGCAGGAATAGGAGGGGGAAAGGGGAACTGGAAGAAAACCCAGATTTTATCAGAACACAGACTACAAAGCTGTTTACACTTGATTGCAGTGCTATTATCTTAATGTCCCAGGCATCATTCTGGGGCAGAAAAGCTCCATTCCGGAGCTGGTGGAGCCACACAGGTGATATAAAAATTCCTCAGGGTGAGGTTTTATGTTAGGCAAAACAGTCTGGGGTAATGGGCTTTTTGTTTAAAACCTCATCTAGATACAGAGACAGTCAGAATTGCAAGAGTGTGGATGGGGCATCAGAGGCAGTGAGGCTTAGGAGAAGCCTGGCAGGGCCATTTGGTGATGCAGGGGCTGGGAAGGGGCTGGGAAACAGCTCTGGATGCCTGGACCCAAGGGAAGAAGGCCTGGTTTCCTAGAAAGGGATTGGTAACAGGCAAGGATGGGAGTAGGGCTGGCATGCAGTGGATTTGCAAGAAGAGAGGAAGTTGTCCTGCTGAGTTGGTTAGAAGCAGGTGTTGTCCCAAAGTCCTGGACACACCTTGGTCTGGTTTTCATGGGGCAGCTTTTCCTCTTCTCCTGAAGCTGGTGGGTCCTGAAGCAGCAACCTGGGCCCCACAATAATGCCTGTATGGGGTGTGCAGGTTCTCCTTGCCCAGGACTTGTCTCATCCAAGCTGACAAATCCCTGGTGACCATGGAGGGCATCCTCCTGTCAGGTACAGGAGTCATCCTCACACCTGGCCATCCAGCTTGGGTTGAGATGTCAACCCCCAGTTTGACCTCTGGACAGGTACAGCTGGCCTTGCCTGGTTGTAGGTCACCTTTGGGTTGGCTAGAGCTTTATCTAACACACCTACTACAAAAAAAGCTGATAAAGCTCACTGGTACCCAGACTCTGCCTCTTTTGTTCTTCCCAGCTGATCTTACAAATGGTGCTGATTCCCTCCCAGAGTATGTGTGGGGTTCTCTTGCCTCCCTGACAGTGACATTCCAATGGGGACACGTGTTGGGCTGGTGAAGCACCTTTTGTTTCTCATGCAGAGGCAGGCTGATGTCCAGCCCTGCTATAAATAGAGCATGTCCCTGCTTCCTTCCTGTCACCTTTCCTCAGGAAATGCTCTCTCTGTGCTCTGGAGGAGCACTGCTCACCTACCCTGGGGTCTCTGCCTCACACCTTTCACTGCCTTCAGGAGAAGAAACCACAAGGGAGTGACCCATGGATCTCTCCTTGTATATGTGCTATCTTTCTATGTTTCCCAATCATTTTTTTTTTCTGTTTCTGTGGATGCCTTGGAGACTCAAAGCCTGATTGGATCAGGCTCTGAGCAACCTGACCTAGTGAAAGGTGTCCCTGCTTCTAGAGCTGAATGGTCTTCAAGGTCCCTTCCAAGCCAAATCATTCTGGGATCTTATGATTTTCCAGGGATGCGTGGTTCATTTGTTGCATTAGATAGGTATGAAGAACAAATTAGATGTCATTAAAAAAAACTGAGCCCCACATCTGCTGGAGGGTTTGGCTGCACATGGTGCTGTGAAAGCCTGCAGGAGGTGGTGAGGTCCTTCCTGCAGAGAGCTCATGGTCAGAGCAGTAGAGGTATCAACCCCCTCACCTGGCAGAAATTCTTCAGCCAGTGTCTCCTCTTGGCTTAGGGTCAGGAGGTGTGACTGCCACCTCCTGATGAGGATGGTGCAGAGCATCACTGCTTGCTGGCATCATGGAAGGAGAGCAGCACAGGCTGGTGTTCTCATACCATGACCTAAAACCCCAAAGGCCAGTTAGTTACCCCCAAAGATAATCACCCTCAGGGAAGGTGTGAGTTTTCCTGGGTGGTGGCAGTACCTTTCCTCCAAGAAGATACTGTGGGATATGGAGTACAACAGACCCATTTTTCAACTCCTCTCCTCTGACCTTTCCTAACTCAGTGCCTCTCTGCTAGCAGAGCTAGCTGTGCTGGGATGTGATCTCCTTGGGCAGGTGGGCTCTGAGTTTGGCCCCTTGTTTTTCAAAAAGTTCCCAAAACTCCCATTTTTTTTCTTGCATTACAAGTTGACTTTGTGTTGCACAGGGTTCTTCCAACTCCCATGGTCTCCTGGTATGATGTGTTTGAGACAGAGGGTCAGCTGGCCAAATCTTTTAGCTTGGAAGTGCATGGAAATATATGGACAGAGACTTGCCCCATTTCCAGTTCAGACAGGATTTACAGGGCACATATGGAGTTGCAGTGGGTTAAGACAGGTGGGGTTGTACCTACTCCTTGGTCTTCTGGTTAACAGTGCTGAAATGGTTCTGTGTCACTTGAGGAAGGGAACACTTTTCCTGATGAAAGCAAGGGTTGCTGGGAAAGTCTTAAAAAGTTTGCACCACTAAAATTACATTGATTCAACATCATGTTGAATTCAAAAGGCTGCAAATCAAGACAAATCAAAAGCAAATCCTTGGGTATCCACAGATGCTGGCTGGTACCTTCTGTTGCTTTTGATGGTCCTTGTCTGGGGGCAAGAACAGGGAATGATGGCAGAGAGAAGAGCAGCCCCATGTCCTGCAGGGGATGGAGTAAAAGGCTAAGAGTTAATCAATCCTCTGTTTGCAAAAGGCCTCTGAATCCCTCTTTTCAGTAGAAGCAGTGGTAATCTCTTGTGCTTCTTCTGTGCTGCTGGTGTGTCTTCAGGCTCTGAGGTGACCTAAGCCATGAGAGGCTGCCCTGCCTGTCCCAGCCAGGGCTGTTGGGGATCACAGACAGCCTCAGGTGAAGGACCATCACCCTCAGCTGTGACTGAGCTTTGTGTTGTCTCCTCCTCCTCCTGTTGGATGAGATTTTAAGAGGGGTGTTTCTGCACCTGGGAAGTCCATCCTGCATAAAGGCCCTGTGTGGCTGCAGAATTCCTCCTGGCTCATACATGGAGGGAAAGGTTGAGAGCAAAGAGGCTCAGGAGCCCTCCCCATCTCATTAAGCATGCCCCAGATACTCAAAGATTTTATGAACAGAATTACAGAAATGTCCCCAAGTTTTCTCTAGCATTGTCTGACTTTATTTACTTCCTAGAGTTTACTTGGCTTTGCACTTAAATGATCAGGAAAAAACAGTCTGGCTTATTTTCGTGTGTGTGTGTGTGTGTGTGTGTGTGTGTGTGTTTTCTGGATTTAATTAGATTCAGAGCTGGAGGAGGCAGAAATATCCTCCTTCCCTGGAGAGCCCCGGGTGGCTGTCAGGGACGGTTTCCTCTTCCTGAAGCAGGAGGGTTGTGTAAGCACCACTGACCCTCCTGCTGGCGCCCACGCCGTGCTCTGGGTTATCTGGGGTGAGCACACAGAGCGGGCATCCCTGTCCCAGCTCCCCAGCCAGAGCCAGCCCTGCTGAGAAACCTCCTGGGGCTCATCCCAGCCCAGCCATGTGGCCCTGGCCTGGGTCTTTCAAGGAGATGGTTCTGCCCAGGGACAGCCCAGAGGATGGTCAGGGTGGGCTCAGGGCCAGGCAGGGAACGTCCCATATCCGCTGGCGGCTCCACTGAGGAGCGTAGGCAAGCTGTGATATATTTCTTTTCCCATTATATTTAATTTTACAGACCCTTGGGGACACTCAACCACCTACAGTGATTAGTTCGACTGATTAAGCTGCTTTTCCTCTTGTGACAAACTCCTTTTGTGAAGGGTTTTCAATAGCCACGCTGCTCAGGACATTGTTCCTGTACAATTTCCTTTGAAAACACCATAAAGGGCACTCTACTGCTTCACCCTGTCGTAAAACACCACAGGAATCAGCTTGGCTCAGCTTGCTCCTTCAAGGGCAAGATCTCCTCATTCAGGGACAAGATACAGGGTTGGGTGGGAGTTGCAGGACCATGTGGTGCTGGAGTGAGATGGAACCATGAGCAAGGGGGATTTCAGATGAGATAAGATGGAAAGCAAAAGTTTTCTGCCTTTTTTTTTTCCTTCTGTTTGTTAATAAGAAAGCCTGGGGTCACCCAGGGAAGTGAAGGATAAATAAACTTGAGAGCACAGAGAAGGAAATGCTGCTTCACACGTGTCAACTGGTTCAGCCTTGCCTGGCAGAGGCTGGGGTGGATGCAGATGCTCTTGAGGTACCCAGGGGTAAAAGATGCAGGGGAAGAAGAGCTGTTTGTGCTGAAGAAACATGCTGCTGTGAGCAGCAAGTGGATAAAACTGGCCATTTAATTAAGACTGGAAGTTAGATTGACACCAGGGGAGTTACAGATAGAAGGAACTGGAGGGAGTGCGGCCACACAAAGTCATTCCTCCCCGTGTTTGTAGTTACTCCCATGCCCTCTCATGAGGATGTTGGGTAAGACCTGTTATCACTTGGATCTGGTTGGTCCAGCAGCTGCCCTTTAGGTAAGGTACTGATGCAGCAAGGCAGAGATTATGTTGGGAAGGGTCAACCCTTTCAACCTGGCCAGACATGGTGGCATCACCCTGCCCACTGCCCTTCCTTCCAGGAGGTGAGGGGAAGGCTCTGCCAGAGGTCACAGCATGGAGACTCCACTCCTGGAAGAGGAGATTGTTGACACAAAGCCTGCACCAGGCTCCCCATTGAAGGAGCAGTCCTCAAATGATCAAAAAGGCACCTCCTGACACCCTGTGGGTGTGCTGCTGGTGTGACTCAGCCAAGAGTGGAGCTGCTGGGCAGCACTGCAGCTTCTTGTCAGGAGGGAGCACTTGGAGGGGAGATCTGGAGGTTCTTTGGCTCCATCAACACCTTTTGCTGCCTTTTGCCATGGCTCAATGAGCAGGACACAGCATGGCAAAAGACAGTGGCTTTAAACTGACTGAGGGCAGAATGAGTGTAGGTATTGAGAAGAATTGCTGTCTGTGAGGGTGGGCAGGCCCTGGCACAGGGTGCCCAGAGCAGCTGTGGCTGCCCCTGCATCCCTGGAAATGTCCAAAGCCAGGTTGAACAGGGCTTGGAGCAGCCTGGGACAGTGGAAGGTGTCCCTGCCCATGCCAGGGGTGGAGCAAAATGAGCTTTAAGGTCCCTTCCAACTGAACCCATTCTAGGATTCTGTGATATTCCCTGTGCAGTAATCTGAGCCCTGGTACCTACAGGCACAGATGATTCAACAGCTCTGCAGAAGTTTGAAGTTCAGCTGGATTTATATCTAGCATCACTCCTGGGCCAGCTTGTCAAAGAGTGAGTAACTACCCCAGCACCATCCACAGAGCTGCATATGTAGAGTCCTCCCATCACTGTGCCCATGTGAAACACCAGGAGCACTGAGGTGGAGCAGTTGGTATTCAGCACCCACTGGGGAATTTGTTTTGCCTGTCACCTGTGTCTGAGGCTGTGGTGGGCTGAGGAGAGGTTCTCCATCCAGCTGCTCATTTCTGGCATTGTGGGCAGCACTGAGGCCTTACATGCTTGGGGGTGTCAGTGAAAATATGCCCAGCCATGCTTCACCACCCATGGCAGGTGGTGTGGCCTGATCCTGCTGGCAGAGCACACCACAGGAGGGGTGCCATGCTCACAGCTCCTGTCCTGATGCTGGCAGCAGCCAGAAGCATTCTGCATTTTGTGCATGTGCAAGGATAAAGTGTTTCTGTGAAAGTCAGAGAGCTCTGTGGGCTCAGCACTAATGGAAAGAAAAAGATAAACCTCTGTGAGTTGGACAGGACATGGTCCTCATGAGCAGGGGATGCATGTCCACTGCTGTTCCCCATATCTGCTCTGGGCTCCTTGTGTGCCTAGCTAAATACCCATGCAGAAGGGTTAAAAGATACTCATCTAAGCAAATTTTATCCTTTCCTTTCATTGTTCCTTTTTTTTCTGATGCCAGCAGGCAGTGGCAGGAGCAGGCTGGGTGCATTTCCCAGCTGCAGGGTTGCCACCTCTCTATTGAGAATGGCTTTGTCATTATATAAAAACTCGAAAACACAAGACCTTTTATTCCCCTTTTTTCTTCACAGTCTGGGTGACTGAAGTGACCCCTGTCCTGCAGACTAAATTTAACCCAAATAGCCAAGCTGCCAGTAGACTTCATGGCATCAGGAGGCTTTTGCAGGTTGTTTTTATCCATCTCTGCCACTGATTGAAAGACTTTATGTACCAGTAGCAAAGCACATTACTGTTATGAAACCTCAATAGAAATGTGTGGCCTTCTGGATAGGCTCAGAGTCTTATGATGTTGCTTCACTGAAAGCAAAATAATTGCTCTTGCAAAAAAAAAATCTGGAACTTCAGTGTGTGGATGTGGTGGAGGTGGTTTCTATGAAAACTGAGTGTTTTGTCTTTTTGCTGTGTGGTATCAGGGGCTGGTCTGGAGATCAGTGAGTTGTCACTGATGTCACTTCACTAGTGTTCCAGGCCAGGCTTGGAGCAGCCTGGTCTGCTGGAAGATGTCCCTGCCCATGGCAGGAGTGGAAGAATGTGGTCTTGAAAGTCCCTTCAAACCCAAACCACTGTGTGATTCTATAACTTTTGTGAGCATTTTGGAATGGGAGCAAGAGCTCATGGTGGCTCTGCAGCTGTGGAAAAGGGTAGGAGAGAAGCCACTCTTTGAGTCCAAGGCTTTGGGGGGAGCATGAGAGACCTCATTCAGTGCTCACCTTTATCAGAGATTGCTGGGCTTCACCCCCATGGTCACAGGTGCTCTTTCAGGTACCCTAGCTTGTCTCAAGCTCTGTGCAAGGAGCTGTCAGACACCAGACCTTGTGGTACCAGCAGCAGAATGGCTGGAAGCCAAACAAGATGCTGCAAGGCATCTCCAGTGTCACATCTGGATCCCACTGCTTGTGTCATGAACTGGAGGCTCAACTTCCCATTATGCTCAGAGGGGATGTGTTCAGTGAAGTTTGGAGGATGCTTCACCCCCACATAAGAAAAGTTAGCCTGTTCATCTTACAGAGAACATATTTCCTTGCTTTATTTTGCCTTCCCATGTTGACCAGAACCAAGGAAGTCTGAAAAACAAAGAGATGTGGGAGGAGTTGAGCCAAAACCTCACACTGGAGGGAGTGCTGGAACTAGGATTTGTTTCTGGGCTCTCTTCAGCAAGAACTTCAGACTGGGCATCCCAGTCTCAATTGGGATTGGGACTTTCATTAGAAGGGCATGTAGTGGTAGCACAAAGAGGAACAAGTTCCCACTTCCAGAGGGCAGGGTTGGATGGGCTGTTGGGAAGGAATTGTTCCCAGTGAGGGTGGTGAGCTCCTGGCACAGGCTGCCAGAGGAGCTGTGGCTGCCCCATCCCTGGAAACATCCAAGGCCAGGTTGGATGGGTCTTGGAGCACCCTGGGGTAGTGGAAGGTGTGTCCCTGCCCTTGGCAGGGAGGTTGGAATGGGGTTATCTGTAAAGTCCCTTCCAACCCAAGCCCTAAGTTACACAGTAAAATAAGTACCTGCACCCTTCTTGTTTTTCTTTCCTCTTTTTGAAACCAAATATAACTCAACATATCAATCACAAAGCATAAAAAAGAGACAGGTGAGATAGGAGAGATGAGCTGATGAGCAGGATTCAACACCAGTCACTGATCTCTCAGCAGCCTGTGTGAGGTGTGCAGTCACTTGTAGTCACTTGTTTCTTTTCATAAACAGGTGTCAGCAGAACTGTTGTCATCTCAGGTGAAAGGATTTAGCCCTGAGCCCCTTAAAGGCTACAACCCCTAGCTCAATGTCACATCAGTTATCTATTTAAACCTTCTTCCAGAAGAGGTGGCATCTTCTTTCTTTGGGTAGAGAGCTGGTGGGTCTGGTTGATTCAGCTGATATATCCTGAGGTAGAAACAGGCTTTACCCCTCCTGAGAGGGGTCTGGGGAGATACTGGGGTGGTTATCAGAAGGTGCATGGCTGGGATGCTTTTTGCACATTTCAGGCTAAGCATGAGCTGATCCAAGCCTTTGGAGTTGAGTGGGATTCTGGGAAGTTGTTTGATGAGCTGTGCCTAAGCTGTGGATGTTTATGTGTTCCCTTAGATTTGGTCCTAAGTGTAAAGACAAAATAAATGTGTGTTTTAAGATGTGTTATGGACACATGAAACCGTGGGAGGGTTGATAACTGGCTCTAAAGCAGAGCAATTTGTAGTCCTATTTAAAGACCTTATTTTAAAGCTGTTTTTCTAGCTTGTGTTTGAGGGACATTGTTAATGTATTTTGTGTGAAAATCTGCTCCTCTGTTCATTTTTACCTTATTCTGTGTTCTTAGGCACCATCTTCTTTTCTACTGTTTCCTTTCTTATAAAAAATTGCTTTTCCTCTTGTTTCCCCCATGGAACTTTACCAAAAGAAGTGTCCACACTTCTTCCCACAGACATTCCACTGGCAAGTCAAAAGGTTGGGGTGCATCCCCTTTGGGCCAGGTAGTTCTTTTACTGGGAAGATAAAGAATATCCCAGCCATCACTCAGGAATGTGGCATGCAAGGTATTTGTTTGAAAACTCTTTACAGTCAGCTGACAGCTCATATTCATACAGTTTTCATGCTGTCTAGAAAGGGTTGCACTATTTCCAGACCCAATCCATTCATGGCCAATGCTAAGGCTCCTCTCACAAATAAAAATAGTCACAGGAGCAGCTCTCACCCCGGGTTTGAAGATTGCAAGTTACACTGGGTGAAGGCGAAGGTGAATGTGTTTTATGGCTGGCATGAATGTGTCAGTTTTAAGGCTGTGAAATTTTGGAAGAGCCTTAGAAACTCGTTCCCAGAGGTCAACAGGACAAAGCTCTCCTGCTGAGTGAGTGAATAGAAATGAGTTCATAATTACAGAGTATAGTAGCTTTTTCACCGTTTTAATTGAGGTTTTTCAGAAAGGAAGAGAACTTAAAACAATACAGAAATGTCTTTTGTTCTTTCAGGGCCGTTTGCTGAGGGCTTTGCAGTGAGAGGAGAGGATGTTTATTAAAAACAACAATATCAAGATGTTATTTTAGGTCTGAAGGGCCATTCCTAGCTGCAACAAAATGAAATGCTTAAGATGGACTAGACACTCACTGAAAATTAGCTAAGTTATTTGCAAGACATTGCTGAACTTATGTTGGAACAGAAGAAAGAGAGAGGAAGGGAAGGAACTGAAGAAGTTGAAACACTCCTTTCCTTCTCAGTAGGATTTCCAAATCAAGTTAATTAGGTTTAACAGCACATGGGTCTGAACCCTTGAAGCAGCATCTGGAAGTCAGGGGTTTATCCTCATCCTTATGATCCTGTCTTCTCCATGCCCTCCTGGGAGCTGATGAGGCTTACTGGAAGGGACTTTGGGGGTGCAGAGGGAACACCCCAAACCCAACAGGGATGTCACAGCCACCCATGCTGAGCAGGCTGTGGGGGAGTTGAGCCAGCATAGTGGTGGCTGTGAAAAACTGCCTCTTCTCCAAGAGAAGCAAATGCAGGACTGATGTTTTTCTTTTTAAGGACAAAAGTGAGTCTGGTGGTGCACTTGCCTGCAACAGAAAATAGCAATACTAGCATCTAGATAAATCATAGTGTTCAGAATGTAACAGTGCAAGAAACTCTTCTAAGCAGCTGGGAGTACCTAAGCAGAGATGTTAAAATAACAGGTGTAGTTCTGCCTAATACTTAGAAACTTTGAACTAGTGATGAAGGACAGGTCATGTTTTCGGGAACAACTGCAGTAAAGATGCATCTCTGAAAAGAATCACAGGATGGTTTGGGTTGGAAGAAGCCTTGAAAATCACCCCCTGCCATGAGCAGGGACACCTTCCACTGCCCCAGGTTTATCCAAGCCCTGTCCAGCCTGGCCTTGGACACTGCCAGGGATCCAGGGGCAGCCACAGCTGCTCTGGGCACCCTGTGCCAGTGCCTCAGCACCCTCACAGTCAATAATTTATTTGTAATACCTAATTTAAATATCTTCTCCTTTAGTTTAAAACCATTACCCCTTGTCCTAATCATAGAATACGTCAATGTGGAAGGATCCCATAAAGATCATCAAGTCCAACTCACTCTTCTCACAGTACTACCTGTACCTAAAACACACAGCCAAGAAAGCTGTGCCAGCTGGAGCTGAGCCTCCTCGAGAGCTGGATGGAGAGCTCCTTATTGCAGTGCTGGTCCTTTGTGATGAGACTCCTCAAGGAGTTTAAGTGTTCATAGTCATGACAGTCCCAGCAGTGGGTGCTTGTCCTGCCCAGGCAGAGCTGGTGGTGGTAGAGCCCCAGCCAAGGGGTTGGCAGAAGGCAGTTTAGAAACAAATCATCATTTTGGTTTGATTTTCTGAGAGTTATTACACTAAATTAATTCTCCAGGCTGCAGGTCCCCAGAGGACAATAGGAACCCAGTGGTTTGTTCCTTGCAGGGCTCAGCTGGGTGATTGTGTTACCACAGCCTAATGAATTATGGACCTAATTGTCCTCGTGTGCCACCCCCTCCCAGCTGGGACATCACTCCTCTTATCTTGTGGTTGCCATGCCATCCTGCATCAGCAGAGTTCTTAACTTGCAGTTGGATGTGCTGTTGGTGTGCTGGAGCTGGACAGAATGGCCATAAAAGCAAAAGGAGAGGTGTGGTCACACAAGGCCAGCTGGTTTAGTGACCAGCAGTGGACAGCAGGAAGAGGGTGAGAGGAGCAGGGTATGCATGCAATGCTGCTTCCCAGCAGTGCTCTCCCCTCCTTAATGGCTGGACTGGATGATCTTAAAGTTTCTTACCCCTCTAAGTACTGAATGGCTGCAATAAAGTCTCTACAGAGCCTTGCCAAGCTGAACAACCCCAGCTCTCTCAGCCTTTCCTCATAGGAGAGATGCTCCAGAACTCTTTGAGCAATTTTTGGTCTTCCTCCTGGGACACCTTGATCATCTTCACAGAATCCTACAGTATGTTTTAGTTAGGGAGGGACTTTAAAACTGATCCTGTTACACTCACTGCCATGAGTAGGGACACCTTCCACTATCTCAGGCTGTTCCAAGCCCCATCCAGCCTGGCCTTGGACACTGCCAGGGATCCAGGGGCAGCCACAGCTGCTCTGGGCACCCTGTGCCAGGGCCTTACCACAGTCACAGCAAGAATTTCTTCCTAACATCTAATTTAAATCTCCACTTTTTAAGTTTAAAACAGGTCTCCCTTGTCCTATCCCTACCTGCCTGTGTAAAAAGTTGCCCTCTCTTGTTTTTATAAGCATTCTAAGTACTGTAAGGCAGCAGTGGGATCTCCCTGGAGCCTCTTTTTTCCAGGTGAACACCCCAGTTTCCCCAGCTGTCTCCAGAGCAGAGGGGCTCCAGCCCTCAGAGCATCTCCATGGCCTCTTCTGGACTCAGTCCAGCAGGTCTCTGTCTTTGGTATTGCTTGTATTGGTGTTGCTTTGGCAGCAGATGGTGTGATTTATGTATTTTTACCTAACATGCAAGGAAAATCTTCATTGTGTGTGTAAGTGTGAGGTGCTGTTGGGTCAGTGGGGATTAAGATGGGTCACAGGGAAGGAATGCAAGAGCCATCCCCAGGGCAGGCAGCCAGAGAGGTGGACAACAGAACACCTCATCAGAGCTTCACCAACCTGAAGGTGCCTTTGGCAGAGGACTGCTCTCAGCATCTCCCCTTTGGCTGTGAGGAAACCAAGGTGGGAAGATGGAAAGAGTCTGGACCTTCCCCCACCACAGACCTTGCAGTGAAGCTGTGGCCACCAGATCCTCCTGTTTTTGAGCTCTGCCACCCGTGAGCCTCCCCTGCAGGGCTTCTCTCAGTGTCACACAGTGCAAACACGGCTGACTACGTGATGCTATTTCAGCCAGCCAGAACTGAGGGAAGGAAATAAAGCGGCAGGTTCCTGTGCTCTAGGAAACTGATCTGTTATTGAAATGGCTTTCTCTTTGGTGGAGTGTTTCCTGCACAGCTCCTCGGCACTGGAAATGGATTTATCCATCCTCACCTTGTTTTCCACCGTGAGTTCATGGAGGTGTTGTTGCTGGAGTGAATATGAAGTGCAATAACTTGTTTCTTTCTCGTGCTTTCCATCCTCAAATATAAATGTGCCGCTGCCTTGGAGTGAGCACCCAGGGCTTCCTGCTGCCAAATTGCTCCCCAGAGTATCTGGCAACTGGGCTCAGAGATAAGGGCAAGCACAGGCTGATTCTTTCAGTGGGTATGAGTAAAAGGCTTTGTGGCACCCACTGTCTCATGCAATGCCATTCAGTGAAACCTGGCCCAAATTTGAAGAAGCCCAGCAGCACTTCAGTGGTGTGCATGGTTTGGGTGGTGACTTACAGTTTTTGGTCACAACAAGTAGCCACCCTGTCAGCAAAAGAGCATCTTCCACTCACTCCTTGTCCCTGCAAGCCCAAGCTGGGGACATTGGCCCTGGGGACCTGGAGGGAGCTTGCAGGGCCTCCTGGCATGGTTAGTGTGTGAAGAAGTTGCCAGCTTAAGTTGTTTGGGCTCTTGTTGCAGAAACAATATTTCTGTCTGACCCCAGTTAGCAACTGATGTTTGCAAAATAAAGAAGTCAAGGCACTGGAAATACTTTCCATTCCGGCTCTTGTCTCAGCCCAAAATATTAGTATTAAAAATATTGCATCTATTATATGCAGCTAATATCTCTGCTGGCACATAAATCACCCAGGGATTTTTCATCTCCATATTAAAAAAGAAAAAAAAAAAAAGTTAGCTGTGGTCTATTTTTGGGTATTTGTTAACTGTTTTGTTTCCATTTATTCCTACTAGAGCCACAGCAGTCTGTCTCCAAGGGACCATCTGTGTGAGAGAGTGTCCCTAGATTGATTCAGAAGGTGTCAGGGTCATTGACAGCTATGAAGGCACTGGCTCTCTGCTCTTTCTCTGATAATGTCTTTATTTAGCGTGACAGCCTCAGGGCACGAGTGGACAACAGGCTTCTTTCTTTCATTTAAACTAACATTGCTCCAGCCATTCCCAGCATTGTGCAGATGCTGTGGATCCTCCTGATTTCCTGATTAAAGCTGGGGGTGCAGGTCCCCAAGCAGCAAGGGCCAACAGCTCTGTGACATCAGAGCTGCAGAAAGGTGGCCCAGATCTGTGCCTCCCCCCAGGCAGTGTATTCCCATCCAAACTGACAAGTGAAAACTCATCCAAGAGAAATTAAATTTTGGGAGTGAATCAGACCCTGGCACAGCTTAGGGATTCTGTGGGAGTGTTAGGGGTAGCATGAGAGAGCAGGCAGGAGTGGGGTCAGGAGCAGAGAACTCCTCTTTTTGAAGGTGACCCTGCTCATTGCAGAGGGGGTTGGCTAAATGACCTGTAAAAGGCCCCTTCCAACTCAAACCATCTATAATTCTGTTAACTCTTCTTTTGACAGTGGGACAGAGTTAAGTAAACATTCAGGAAACAGTTTAGGATTGTCATTGGGTTGTAATAAATCAGTTTCCAGATCAATCCTGGCTCCTAAATTTCTACATTAAATGCTATAGGCTGCTGCGTTTTGTTTATAGAATTCAGTTTAATGTGTTTGAGAAAGGATTCTGGCACACCTAAGTCCAAAGCATCTCTGCAGTCTTGGATTGAAGTTTTACTGGATCCCTGTGTCGGAAGTAACTGCTTGCCATTGACTTTGGGTCATCTCATATGTCTGGACAGCTGTCAGGAGATCCTGTCAAATCTTGCCTTAGCTCCTACAGGAAAAGACATTTATTTCTTCACTAGAAAGCACTGGTATAAATAGGATATGGAAAAAAAAAAACCCTAGGATGTCTCCTTGATGCAGGTCAAAGAGGCACAGGGGTCTAAGGGAAGACAGCTGAACACAAAGGCAGCAGGTGGGGGCTCATTGTACTATTTAGGATGTGTCTTGGGGGGCAGGACCACAGAGGGACGGTGGTGGGCTGTGTCTGTGCATCTTGGCATGGGTTTAAAGTTTATATCTCTTGGAGGATTATCAGATCTCGGGTTAACTGATCAGCCTGGGTGTATTTTTAAAGGAGGCAGCCTGGAGTCTGAAGTATAAGCTCTTTTATTGCAAAGTAGTAAAAGATGATTCCATATTCATTCAAGCCACATTCTTACCAGTAGTCCAGGATCCGTTTATGTTTGGGAAACATTGTGTACTGTGGTCGTGTCTTAATTTAAACTGTTTTGTCTAAACTGGACTCAGTGCCTTGTCACAGTGTTTTCCGATGGTTTTTATGTAATTTTTGCCATCTTGTTTACAGTCCGCTGAGAATCCAACAACGTAATTCCAAGTAATGTAGTTTATGAAGAGAACTATTTCCAAGCGATTTCTACATGAAATCACAGCAGTGATTTCTACACTGGTCTGGGCAGTCAGCCTTGAAGTCCAGGAGGTGCCTTCCGAGCTGTTTGCCTGCTCTGTGCAAGGGCCTCAATCTCGACATCCCTCATGATTTGTGGGAGATCCAGCAAAGCATTAAAGGAGCTGTTTCAGGGCTATCTCACATGCCATCTGTACTTGGGATGTCTTTCCCAAGCTGGTGTTGCAAAACAGCTCCTTAAATTCTTTCTGAAGATTCATTTCCACGAGGCTTGGAAGAAAATAGCTGACTCAGGCAGGCTGTGCAGCCAAGCACGGAGTGTGAGGGCTGTTCCTTGTACTTCAGCAGTAGTGAGGTTTGCTTTTCAGTGCTTTTAGCCCATCCCAAGGGGTGCTGTGCCATGGCCCCTCAGCCCAGCAGTGCTGTCTCTGCTCCTGCAGCACAGGAGCTGGCTGGTGGTCCTGTGAATGGGCTGGGAGAAGCTCATCATTCATCCATCTGCTTGTGAGTCAGTGGGAATTTTGGATGTAAAGATGCAGAATCACATTAATACAATAGCTGGGGTTCAGAAACCTTTAAAGCTCATCCAGGCCCATCTCCTGCTATGGTTAGGGACATCTTCCACATGGTTGCTCAGCCCTGTCCAACCTTGAATGTTTCTTGGGGTAGGGCATCCACCAGCTCTCTGAGCAACCTGTGCTGGTGTTTTACAACCATCTTTGTGAAAATCAGTGCTGCCATGTTGGTTTATAGTGAGCCTAATTATGCTTAGAGGAGCAAACTAGATCATCTTTAGCAAGCAAGGGCAGATGTGGTGTCCAGGCCCAAAGGAAAGGTTTGTCAGCAGTGATTGTACCTCAGCACCGAGGTGGTGGCAAAGAGCATTGTGCCCATGGAGGCAACTCACACGAGGGTTTCAAAATGCTTTTCCCAGCAGCCAGAGACTCTGAGCCTCATCACAAACATTTTCTCCCCTCACAGTGTTGTTTTGGTTGGCTGTGCTTGTGTTCTGGCGTTCACTGTATGTTTTTAAAGATGCATACATGTAAGACTTGAAGTATGCACTTCATCTCAGCTGTTCAAAGATGGTTTTAAATCTTGATCACCACCATTTGGACAGGTGGACTTTCTACACTTCCAAGATACCCTGTCTGTCCAGATGACGTGGGCTCAGTCTAGCAGTTGGGGTGGTCTCTATCCCTGGTGACAGAAAGGCATGAAAGAAGTGTGAATAATTTCATTTTTGTTTTCAGGAGTGAACATGACATCTTGTTCCCTTCTCATCTGAGAAAAATGCAAACAAAAATGAAACTGGAGCCAAGTGAAACCAGTTTGAGAGAGAAAGCCAAAGGGAAAACACAACACAAATCCTGTGTTCTCCATCCTTGAAGCCGGTGGTTATTGCTTTCTCGGGTTTTTTTTTGAGGTTTCTGATTAAATTGTGTGGAACTGTCAAGCTTATTTGAGTGTTTCCCATTCTCAGCCATAGCAAGGTTAGAAAATGGCTGGGCTGTGATGCACCCTGCATTAAAGCAGTACTGAATTACCATTACCCATGCACATGAAACATCAGAGTGTCTTTGATGGAGCCAGGCTTGCTGTAGAGTACTTCCAGTGGAAATCAGGCCTCTAGAATAGAAATTCAGACCTTTCCCCTCATTACAATAACAATATTCCCACACCTCGAGGTACCAATTTCAGATGCTGTAAAATTCACCAGGTCCTAACTGGGATGCTCCAGTCTCTCCAGTTTGGACCACAATGCTCTTAATTGGTCAGAGCCAGTGATGATGGATGTTTCTGACCACAGCAGTACTGCCATGCCCAAACCTCTCCAGCAGTGCCTGCTTCAGGATACCAGTCCAGTTGTTTGTGGTCTGGCTGGAATATGCTTAGTTCAGAAAGGGCCTGAAGACATGAGTTTGTTCAGGGGATGTTTCAGAGGTTTTTGCTTCTTCCTGCCCTTTCCCTCTTCAGGCTGAGTTTCCTGGGCAGCTAGCTAGTACAGCCAGGAATAACCCACATGCCCCATAATCCACATGAGAATTTTACTCTTTTTTGGTGGTGATTGTATGAGATTTCTTTTTAATTTCCCTCCCTCAATGGAAGATTGTGTTGAGATTTTCAGAAAGAAGGTGAGAGAGGTGGGCTGACATCCCACAGGGTGAGCCCCACCAGTCCTCTATTTGCAGGAGCAGCTGCTGAATTCCTTGGGAATGCTCTGCTCCCCCAGCCTTGAAGGGTGTCATGGATAAGAGAATTTGGGGTCATTATGGGCATGGAAGGTCCCACAGAGTCCATTCCTGTGCAGATCCTGGAAGTGCTCAAGGCCAGGCTGGGTGGGGATTGGAGCACCCTGATGTAGTGGAAAGTGTCCTTGCCCATGGCAGGGAGGTGGAACTGAGTGATCTTTAAAGTCCCTTCCAAACCAAACCATTCTATGACTCTGTGATCTTAATCCATCCCTTGCAACAACAGTTGCTAATTAGTTACAGACAGGTTAATAACAAGGCTGATCATGAGATACTTCCAAGACTTAGCATTATGTTCCTGATCCTCACACAGAGATGAGACCCTGCCCAAGCAGACAGAAGGGTGCAGAGAAGCTGTAAAATACAGTGAGGAATGTGCTCATTCAAGCACCAGCAGGATGCAAGGGATGGAGAAGGTTTGACCTTGGCATCACTCTTCATTCTCATCTCTTGACTGGGTGTCTGCAGGTCCATATTAGTTGTTAATTACTGGGTTGCCCTGGCTGTGCCCACCAGGTATTCTGCTCTGCACAAAAGCAGGACTAAATCAGAATTTCTGCTCTGCAAGGAGATACAGTGTCCTGGAGAGTTTGTGCTCTGGGGAAGTTGGTTGAGACTGAGAGCAAATATCCAGGCAGATTCTCCAAGGGCAGGAACCAGCATGTGCAGAGACCTGGTCCCTCAGTCCCAGGATGGGACTGTTTGGCCATACAAAGTGCTTTGCATTGTGGGGTAAATGTCTTAAGTGCCACTGGCAATGTATAGAATCTCAGAATTGTTTAGGTGGGAAAAGCCCTCTTAGACCATCGAGTCAACCATTCCCCCAGCACTGCCAGTGCCACCACTGGCCCTTGTCCCCAGATGCCACATCCACACAGCTTTCAAATCTCTCCAGAGATGGAGACTCCACCACTGCCCTGGGCAGCTGTGCCAGGGCATGACAGCCCTTTCAATTAAGGAATTTTCCCAGTGTCCATTCTAAACCTCACTTGGCACACCCTGAGGCTCTTGTCCTGTCCCTGAGAAAAGAGCCCAACAGCCACATGTCTGCATCCTCCTGTCAGAGCCAGCAGGTCCCTCCTGAGCCTCCTTTTCTAAGGGCTGAGCCACCTGAGCTCCCTCAGCTGCCCCTCACAGGACCAGTGCTCTAATGGGACTCCTCACCTCTCAGTGTTTGTAGGATTTGCTTACCCAGATCTCTGTGCAACCACCAGAAGAATGCAGCCCCACACTGTCCTCCAGCTCCCCACGTGCCAGACAAATGGTGGGGGCTCTCCAAAGACTCATCTTGCTCATGGGGATATGGGCAAGGCTGACAGGACAGAGCAACTGTGTTTTAGACCACAGCTGTCCATGTGTCTAGAGCTATTTTCCCCAGACTTGTGCCTTCCTGCTCCTCTCTTTGAGAGTAAACCATGTAGTAAAAACTTGCAGGAATCATGTATTTCTGAGCAGGCTGGTAATCACCAAGACAGCTGAAGCCTTGGATTTGTTTGCATAGGCTTCTCCAACAGAACAGACATTTGTCAGATCTAAATTCCGTTGAAAGGTATCTCATTTAGTTAATTAAATAAAAAAATGGGTGGAGAAACAATAGCAGAAGCAATACCATCCTATTTCCAGCTTGGCAGCCCTGACTGTCTCCCTTTGGTTTTCAGTACTTTTGCAATTTCTTTGTGACTTTCAGTGTCTTTTAGTTTCCATTTTGTCTGGTGGCCAAATCCCACTGAAGTCAGGGGGAGTTTTGAACTGAATTGGAATTTGGCCTTTGAAGTGAAAATAGTTATTTAATGTTAAATGGAGTCAAGAGATAAGAAACCATTGTACTGTCCAGATGCTTTTTCTTGTAGCTAAATTATGATTCCCTACAAGGCACTGAATCCTTAAGGCTAAAGATGAGCAGAGGGGGACAGAGGAAGGATTTCCCAGTAACTGCAGCATTTTTCTGGGGTGATTTCTTGCTTTAATTGGTGGTATTGCTATGTGATTCAAGCTTCAGCTTCCTCCCTTCAGCATCTCAGACCTAAAAGCCTGAGTTGGGAGGTGCATTTGGGTGCATCCCTGGCCTGATTACCTTTACTTGGCACATCACCCCAAGGCACCATCTTGGGAGATCACCTTTAGCTGCCATCACCTACAGAGCTGCCCTTGAAGAAGCACGAGGCTGTTTCCAACAACCACAGTGGGAGGGTGGCAGGACACCCAGGTCCCCATTTTTGTCCTTTCCTGGGGCTCTCTGTGTCCCCAGCACCTTGGTGACACCTGAGAGCAAGCATGGGTCATCCCAACCTCCCAGGCTTTGAGATGCTGTGCAGGCAAGAAAGTTTTAAGATCTGAGCCCTGTTCTCCCTGGTTTGGCTCTTCTTCCCTGCAGATCCTATTTCTTCTTGGCTGTTCTTCTTCACTGGGGTGTTGGGAAGATAAAAGCACACAACGAGTCTTTGCCTGAATGCTGGATGATTGTCTAGACCCCTGACTGCTGCCAAGTCACAGACATTGCTCCTTGTTTGCTATTCTCCTTCATTTGCCTTCTATTTCATGCAACTTTTTTCCCAAAACGTTTGTTTAACTCTGATGTTTTCCACTATCTGGCCAGTAACTGCAGAGCTTTGGTCTGTGTTTGCTCTGCCCCTTGCCCTGGGGACATCACCTTTTAGCTGTGCTGTGGAGGAGATCCCATCCCATCTCCCCCATCCTATTGCAACAGCCCCAAAATGAACAATCTTGCACATTCCACATCAGCTTAACTAGGTGTTTTTTTAATCTTAAACCTTTTTTTCATTCATAACCCTTAAACATTAAGAGCTTAGTTTATAATATCATCATGTCTTTAGAAAAAAAACTGCCCCTTCATAGATTTTTTTGCAGGAATTTATGACCAACTTTGGTTCCCAGCTCATTTCCAGGCATTTTCCCATGCTTCTGAAATTATAGCATGTCTTTGTGCAACTTCTGTATTTTCTGTGCAATATTTACAAATTAAATAAAGTTGCAGGCTGACTAGATTATAAGCTGAGACTTGAAATGCAACCAAACAGTTAAACTCAGATGTCTGGGAGAAGAGCAAAACCACAGAAAGCAAAACTCTTGTACACTTGGGCCTGTGGGGGCTTAGTACCAGATAAGGTTTTTAAGTAACTTTTATTTTGACATTCCCCTTTTAATAAGCATTGCTCTTTACAAAGCGGTTTATGTGATTGCATTACTGAGAGGAAACAAAGAAATGCCAGGAAAACTTGATGTGGAGAATCTGTACTCATAAAATGTTTGTAGGCTCCAACAAACAGGAAAGCTTTTCCCATCTCCTTTTTTTTTGTTTTCCTTTCTTTTTTTTTTTTTTTTTTTTTTTTTTTTTTTTAATTCTCTGCCATTCAGTTTGCAAGAAAAAAAAAATAAAAAAAAAAAAAAGAAGAAGAAGAAGGGAAAACAGAACCAAACACCACACACTGAAAATCTCAAAAAACTGGATCTGGTCATCTGAGAGTAAACACAAATTCCTTCCAGTGCCATGAACAAACCTCTTCGTCCTGAGTTTGTTTAACATGAGCCTTCACTCTTCATGGTTAAAAGCCAGTTGGCCTCAGAAATAGGTTTTGGCTCCTGGGGATGCCAAGGAATACAGATTCCCTGGGCAGATGGCTTTGGCAGGCAGCGTTGGAGACTGCTGACCATTGAAATGTATTTGTGAATGGCTGCTTCCTTCATCCAAGCACCCTCAGCTGAGCAGTGCCAGTGATGAAAATAAAACTAATTGCTGTGGGATGGGTTGAAAGTAAACACTGCTCTTCATTCAGATTGGGGTGGGAGTCTGGGACAAGGGATGAGGCTGACCAGGTTTTGTATCATGACTACAAAATCAGTCCAGAGTCAAGCCACTGTGGTCACCACAGTGCTCAAAGTTGTCTCCTTGTTTTTAGGGCTGATACTGGGGAAATGTCCTGTGTCACCCTCAAGTACTGCTCCCAGCAGCCTTGTAAAGAGCTGGGCATTAAAACATCCCACGGGCTCTCAGAGCCAAGAATATCAAGGAGACAGCAGGCAGGGGATGCCAGCATGTTTAGGACAACCCTGGTGAAAATCCAGCCCTGGTGGAAGCAGCCAGTGCCAGGACTGTCTCCATCTTAGGCACATCCTGGATCATGGCATTCCAGCTCTGCCTTCTCCGCTGGGGACAGCCACGCTGCAGCCTTTTTGGAAATCTGAGATGCCTCAGACTGCCAAAGCATTTCTTCCATTCAACTCTTGTTTTTTTGGGGATTTGCCATCTCGACTACCGGTTACAGCCAGTGCTCAGGGGCTCACTCACTCTTTCTGAGATGTGTTAGTTTCTCTAGTAAACCCTTCAGGGGGCAATTCCTCCTCTTTGTGGCTGTTGGATTTCTGTGTTACCCATTTGGAGCTCTGTACACACAGGCCTGGAGGCTGTGGGTCCTGGATGCCATGCCCTCCATGCTGCCAGAGCCAAGTATGATCCTCCTTTCATCCATGCATGTGTCCTGTCCTGGTGTAGCCGTGCTGAAGGATGTGTGTAAATAAGGCCAACAAAACCATTTGGTGTGGGCAGATTACCAGTTTACTGAGTATCTTGATTTTTAGGTTTTTTTTTCCATTTAGAAAGTCCTGATACACCTAAAATAGCTCATTGCAACCCATGCAGCAGTGTGCCATGTTGGCAGGCAGGAGGAGAAAATGTAGGCCAGGTGTATCAAGAGCTCTAAAGCCTTCAGAAAAAAAAAAACCTCCTGGTATTTCTTGCCTACCTGACTTGCTGCTGCTGTCTTTCCTGGTTAGCGTGGAACTAACACAGAAACCTGGAAAATTTTTTTCCTGGGAACCAAAGTCAGGTTTTCCAACTTCACAAAAACTTTCAGCTGAAATATGACTGTCATTGAAAGAAATTTAGAAGCATGAGTTGTTAGGTGACAAGAAATTGCCTCCTCTTTTGTGGTCCCCTACCAAGGGCCAAGCTGTTTGGTGGAACAGATGTGTTGGCCCAACAGAACCATGAAGGAATAGGTGAATTTCCTTTAACTTTCTTCTGCTTCTTTGTTTGTTTTTTTTTAATTCTTCGTCATTCAGCTTGCAAAATAAAATAAAAAAAAAAAAATTTAAAAAAATTTAAAAATCTATTTGGTTTCCAGCTGAAAAGAGTTAAAAAACTTTTTATCTCTGCCCAGCTGGCTTTTTCAGTGACTTTCTTTGCCTTTCCAGGCGACAGCAGAGACTTCCCAGCGGGAACAAGTCCCAGCAGCACGCGGATCATCAGCAGGGTGGCACCAAGCATAACAGGGACCACCAGAAACTCTACCAAGGCGGCCAAGCCCCCCACTCCTCGGGCAGGACGGGCCACCACGGTTACAGCCAGAACCGGAGATGGCACCACAACCAGAAGCACTCTCCCAACGACAAAGAGACGCACAGGAACGCCAAAGAGACTGAGAATCTGAGGATCGAGGAGAGCTCGGCGTGCACGGCGCCCGTCCCCGCGGAGAACGCCGAGAAGCAGCCCCAGCAGGGCACCCCCGAGCCCAGGCGCAGAAACAGCGCCGGCGACCGGCCCAAGATCAACCTGCTCCAGTCCTCCAAGGACAGGCTCAGGAGGAGGCTAAAAGAAAAGGTGTCATTTCTCGGTGGTTTTTTTTGTGAGAGCGACGGTTGGTTGTTTTCTGTGCGAAGGGTGGGGTGGGCTCAAGGGGCATTTCTGTCAGTGCTCCCAGTTTACCTTAATTCCCCCGGTGTCAGCACTTCTCTTTGTGCTTCTTCAGGAGGCCTTTTATTGAAATAAGTGAGCTTGACTTCTTGGTTGAGATTGCTACCAGCTTGAGTTCTCCAAGGACTGGGAGCTCTCCCCTTTTCCATGGGGGAAGGCTGATGCACACATGAGCTGTCCCCTGGTCTGAGGAGCTCGGTCACTTTGCAAAAAAAAAATCTAGAAAAGGGAGATTTTCTCTGCAACTAAAGAGCTAAATCCCAAACTTTGACTCCTGAGTGCTGAATAGTTGGACTCTGCTGCTTTAAAGCTGATATCCATTTATCTTTGCAATGAATTGAAATGCCCTTATCTCCCCCCTTCCTTCCAAGAACCCAACAATAACAAAAGTATTGCATGCAAGTGACGGAGGAGAAATCCTTTTTGGAAACAATATTCAGCCACAGATTTCTGAGGAATTTGGAGATGATATCTCCATTTGCCCCCTATGAAACTCAGATGCTTTCTCTTGAGATTCTTTTGTCAGACTGTAAAAAGCATACACGGGGTTGTCTCTAATGAGATTTCCAAAATACAGAGCAAAAATAACCTGAACATATACAATTCCATGGGAGTGCATGTTGGAAATGTATACCTTTGAATGCAGGAGCATTTACTATTTCTGGATGGGGCATGAGGGGGAGTAAGAGATTTTGTTAGTTATTTTTATGTTCTTTAAAGCAATGGAAGTATAGTAGAGACTTTCAGAGTATTCATTTTAATGCTCTTCTCAGAAATTTAGAATCTTGTAAGAATAAAAATCTCATCAGCACCCATTCTTGGTTGTCAACACAACCAGCATCCCCATGGGAGGTTTGGACAACTCCCTCAGGGATTTGGTTTGTCCAAAAAATTGCTACAGATTTATATTTAATAAGATTGACCTGGAGAGCTAGAGAAGAGCAGACCAGAACAAGCAGGATGCATGCCTGACACTGGGGAAAAAGGAACAAATGCATAATGAAATGTGGAAAAGAAGCAATAATTTCTGTGGTAATGATGGGAAGTGAAAAGCATAGCAGGCAAGAGATGGAAAAGTCAAGAGTCTTTTGAATGCTGAGATCATGTGAATTCTTTGATTTCAATTTACATCATTATATATAAATTTAAAATACATATTTGTATTTAGATATATATAAATATATTTGTATTTATATATTTTATATTAAAATATAAACATAAGATATTTTTGTGGGATTGCTGTTTGAAGATTTTGCAAACATCATTGCATATTCTAAAAATAAGCAAAAAAATATCCAATATCATGATGTCACAGACACCAGTAACTGATGCCAAAGGCAGTCAGAGGTGGTCAGACTTTGACATCCTGGCTTAGGACCCTCAAGCACATCTTCTCCCTGAGCTGAGGGGTAGGACTTTGGGATTGAGGGGTGTGGGGAATGGAGAAAGGGGACATTGCTGGGGCAAGATGCATGCGCTTGTGCTTTCCAATGCTGAGGTTATACCATTGTGACACTTAAAGATGCTTTGTCTTTTCTCTCTCTGTTTATGTCCTCCCAATCCCCTTCCCCCTTTGCTGTTTGTGCAAGGACATGGGCTGATATATATCTGTTTTTTCCTTGTGTAACAGACGCCTTGTCTTTCCCTTTTCACGGACCAGGACGAAGTCACGGTGGAAACCACCGACCCTGAAAAGAATAAAATGGACAAATTAATTGAAATTCTCAACAGCATGAGGAACAACAGCAGTGACGTTGACTCCAAGCTCACCACCTTCATGGAGGAGGCCCAGAACTCCACCAACTCTGAGGAGATGTTGGGGGAGATAGTCAAAACCATCTACCAGAAAGCGGTGACGGACCGCAGCTTTGCTTCCACAGCAGCCAAGCTGTGTGATAAAATGGCCCTCTTCATGGTGGAAGGAACCAAATTCAGGAGTCTGCTCCTCAACATGTTGCAGGTAATGAGATGAAGTTAGTTGCTCAGATACCTGTGGCATCATCTCAGTTGGTCTTACCATTTATTTGGAGTTGAGCAGTTAAGAAATTCCTTTTGAGCCCAGTTGATGAGAGCACATCTTTAGTGGTCACTGTAGATAATGTGACACTGAGGGCATTCTTAAGGTCCTTTTCATTCTCATTTCATGAACTACATGGACCTGTAGCATTTCACAAGAGTAATGAGTCAGCTGCTTGAAGCAGCATCTCCATAGCATGAAAAGAGAAGAGCTGGGAGGGTCTTTCAATGTAGTCTGTTAGAGTGGAGGGTCCATTTCAGCACCAGCAGCACCAAGACAAGTCCCTGATGGTCTTAGATACCAGGATGGTCCCTGAGCAGGCTTTTGGCTGTATCACCTGGCTGAAGGGCTTGATTCTGGTTTCTGATTGCAAACAAAACTAAAATAATTGCATATTTTCTCACTATTCTGGGTGACTTGTTTATTGGTATGTGGAGAACTGGTTGGTTGTTCTGCTCCAAAACCATCAGTGACAGCAAAGTTGCAGAGGGGAGGAAAAAGCAGAAGCTCTTTATGTATCATGGAAAACTGGTCCATGAGGTTAATGGCTGGAGATCTTTTCCAGCCTGAATGAGTCTATAACAATGTTGGATGATGAGAAGGGCTGTCCTCAACTGCCCATGGTCTGCTGAGAGGAGAGTGTTTTACTGCAGTGCCACCGTCAGTGAGGGCAGTTGTTTTCTGGAAGACTGTCACATGCACCTCCAATTTTCTGCCTCTGGAGACAGAGTTGAAACCACGAATTTCCTTCCTTAATATACAGTGCATTTTCATGTGGCTGTTCCCTCACACACTTGTCTTATCTGTGGGACATGCAGAGCTCACATTTAATTTCTCTGCCCTCCACACAAGTCTGTTGCTCAGCACTACTCCAGTTTTTGACTCATCTTTTTGTTCTTCTTGCTGCTCTTGTTGGACATTCTCTCTTGGCTGCCTGTACGTTGAGTTGGCTTTGAGGCAGCACAGCAAGCAGGGAAATGAGGAGTGAAATAAAAGAGTGAAAATCTGTATCCAATAATTCTGTAGAGTGACTGGTCCAGCTTTGCTTCTCTCATTGCACTGGGTGCATGTCAAACACAACATTTCTCTCCATGCCCATTTCTTCCTGCAAAGCCCTTGGCCAGCATTCACATCTGCCCATAACCTGTACCAGGTGGTGATTCTTTCCAGGTGACTGTTTCCAAAGAGATTATCAATCACAATGAGGGAAATTGCAGGCAGAATCAGACACAGAATTAACATCAAGGGGCTGGAGGGAGCTCTAAAGCTGCTGTGCATCCTATTCTTCCCATAGCAGGTCACTCTTTATCTTTCCTTGTGACTGAGTGAATGAAGAAATCCAGAATAAAGCCCAGGAATGATGACCAGGGAGCAGCAGTGGGTGTTAGCCCACAGCTGATGCTAATGGCAGTCCTGGGTTAGGGAGAGTGCTTCCAGTTTGCTTTATTCTTTTGCCCCAGCAATTCCACCCATGCAAACAGTAAACTGATTTACACCGCAGCATCCTGTGCAAGACTGAGTGGCTTCCCATTCAGCTCTTCACAGCTTGAATGCAGAATAAATAATATATCTCCTATCTCCAGAGAGACTCAAAGTGCTTCCCAGGAGCGTGTAGCCAGTCACAGTGTGATGGGAGTGTTGTGGAGAGCTGGGGAGCAATGAAGTGTGAAGAGGGAGCAGGGTGTGCAGGTGACCGAGTTCATATGCTGAGGAGCAGAGAAATATGCAGAAGGGATTTATTCAGCCCCAAACTGCACATCTTTTATAAATGTCTTGATGGGGCAAAAGGTGACAGATCACTACAGGTCAAAAGCAAAGTGTTGTGTGAAATTAAATAATTTAACATTTCCTTTCTGATAGCAAAGGGTTTTGACTTCCTTCAAGCACTGTTTCGTTTTCCAAATGAAACAGTCAGCTGCACTCAAACTGATTCATAAATACTTCCATCAAGCCCCAAATTGAGAATATCTTGAGGTATTCAGGTTTGATATCCCTGGCTGGAGACAGACCCAGGTATGAGGGACAAAAGAGTCATTGCAGCTGCATTGGTGTGAAATATTGATTATCAATATGAATATGGCACGTTGGAACTGATACAATACATTATCAGTTTTAATAAGGTATATTGGATATAATGTCATGCTGCAGGGTAATGTGAGTATCCTATTAATGTATGATTTATTAATACATTGATATAAATTATTATATATCCATATGTATGCGCATATATATATATATATATATATATGTATGTGTGTGTGTGTTATATTTTTATATCATTGATGATAGGACATTACCCAGCTACACTCCTGGCCCTTCCACCACCAGATATTTTCCATCAGCCTTTTTTAGACAATTTACCGTTAATTAAAAAAGAAAAACAAACCTTTAATGAAACGCTTTCTGCAGAGCAGGATTTGTGTCTCTCTAGCACCTTTCAGACTAATCTGATCCCCGGGCGTAAGGAGCTCGGCTCGCTGGGCACCGGCGAGCTGGGGAATTACTGTGCTGGGGTGTGATAAATCGGGATCAGCGTGATCCCTGCCCTGCTGCTGGCGCCTGGGGCTGCCCCGCTCGCCCCCCCATCTGCTCCCAGCAGATGCTCCTGTTTTGGAGGGGCTTGTTTGTCCCTTTCCCTCAGGACTGCGATGGCAACAGCTCACCCCCCACCAGAGGACCTCAGGAATTGGGGCATGAACCCATTGAGGTGCCTTGGTTGTAGCTACAGACAGCATCCCCTATACCTTATACCCTGCTGGATCTTAAAGTAAGCAGCAAGGGGTTTTTTTCCTGCAAAACTGGCAGTAAAGTGTCTCTCAACTATTGAAAAGTGCTCATTCTCAAGGGTTGTACGTGCTTATCTCAGGGCACTTGTTTTGATCCCAAAAGAGATGCCAGTGCTGTAGCATGGGAATGTTGTGCTTCCCTAAAGCCAGCATGGTCAACTTCATCCTCTAAGGAGATCCATCAGGAAAACTCTGGTTTGAATTGATGCTTTGCTCCATGTTTTGGTCCAGAATCTTGACTAAGTCTTGAATTTGGGTGCTGCCAACCTTCCAGGAAAAGAGATGTGGAAAAGGGAGCCATGGTATGGACAGTGGTAGAGCTGCCATGTGGGAGCTTGGTACTGTGGGGATCATTTGGCATCTGAGCTGTCCAGCCCTGGCACAGGCTGCCCAAGCAAGTGGTGGAAGCACCATTCCTGCAGGGATTTAAAAGCTGTGTGGATGTGGCACCTGGGGACGTGGGTCAGTGGTGGCCTGGGCAGTGCTGAGGGAATGGTTGGACTTGATGATCTTAGAAGGCTTTCCCACCATAAACAAACCTATGGTTCTGTGATTTGGGTTTGATTTTCTCCTCATTAGGCTTTTGGTAGCAAGAGCGATTTTGAGCTGTGTGAGCCCTTGGGATGGACCTGGGTGAGCTGGGCCCAGGGAGCTTGGATGGCTAGGAACATGAAAGAACATCTTAGTGGACACATACACAAGTTCTTCATGCCTCTAGAAATACCTTCTTAATACATTGAAAGTAATTCTCCTTTGAGAGGTTTTTGCTTGTCATAGTTTCACTCACTGGCATGCCCAGGCTTTTTTTTTTTTTTTTTTTTTCCAGTGTGGGGGGGTGTTAAGCAATGTGCCACAAACCCTTCATATGTAACATAAGTTGGAGTGCTCCTTTGCTGGAACAACCATGCTCTTTATAGCAGATCTGTGTCTGCATCTGAGCTATGCAGAGCCAAGTGTATTATTAGAGTGGACATCACTGGGGCTGTAATTGTACACTGCTCCCCTTGGCAACCACAGCCAACAGCACATCAAACAGAAGGCTGATACCTTCTTTTAATAATAATAAAAAACCCCCGAAAATCACGCAATGAACATCCCAACACAGAGCAGCAGAGCCTGCTGGCCTGCTGCCAGAGCCAGTGCCTGGTGCATCCCTGCACATGGAGCTGCCTTGGTGCCAGAGGAGAAGGGCTGGTTCTGCTGGATGCCCTGTGGCATACCCTGATGTATATCCCATTTCACACCCTAATGCATACCCTAAGGCACACTGCATTCAGTACGTCATAGGATACTCTGTGGCATACCCTACTGCACACCCTAATGCATCCCAAAATTTATATCCTAATGCATACTCAATGGTGTACCCTAGTGCATATCCTGTTGGACACCCTGTGGCATTCCCTGGTGAATAACTTGTGGTAGAGCCTAATGCACTTCCCATGGCATATCCTGTGGTACATCCTAATGCACACCCTATTACATATCCTTATGCACTTCCCATGGCATATCCTATGGTACATCCTAGTGCACAGCCTGTTACATACCCTAATGCACTTCCCATGGCATATCCTATGGTACATTCTAATGCACACACTATTACATACCCTAATGCACTTCCCATGGCATATCCTATGGTACATTCTAATGCACACACTATTACATACCCTAATGCACTTCCCATGGCATATCCTGTGGTACATCCTTGTGCACAGCCCGTTACATACCCTAATGCACTTCCCATGGCATATCCTATGGTACATCCTAGTGCACAGCCTATTACATACCCTAATGCACTTCCCATGGCATATCCTGTGGTACATCCTTGTGCACAGCCCGTTACATACCATAATGCATTCCCTATGGCATACCCTATGGTATACCCTAGTGCATACCCTATAGTATATGCTAAAGCTTTCCCTATGGTATATCCTAAAGCATTCCCTAACACACATCCTATTGCACACCCTAATGCCTACCCTGTTGCACACTCAAATGCATACCTTATTATTTACTTTATTGTATATCCTGTGGGATAACCTGTGGCATACCCTGAGGAATACTCTGTGGTATATCCTAATGCGTTCTCTATTGCATACCCTAATGAATACCCTGTTGCACACCCTAATGCCTCCCCTGTTGCACACCCAGCTGCATACCCTATGGCTTGCCTTATTGCCTGCCCTACTGCACCCCTATTGCACATGCTGTTGCACATCCTGATAACAGTCCCAATGGCAAACCTAGTTGCACACCCACACAGGGTTTCTTCATCATCTTACTGCAACCTCCTGATGCCCCAGAAATGGCCCTTCCTTGGTTCAGTGTGTGCTTGGGTCTGGATGTAGAAATTTCATGGAAACACAGAACATCCTGAGCCTGAAGGGACCCACCAGGTTCATGGACTCCAACCCCAACCCTGAACAGACACCCCAACAATCCCATTAGAGCACTGTCCAAATGCTCCTGGAGCTCTGGCAGCTTTGAGACTCTGCCCCAGCACCTTTTGGGGGAAGAGCCTTTTCCTGATACACAAGCTAACCCTCCCTGGCATAGTTCCAGCAGTTCCCTGTGTCCTGTCCCTGGTCACACTGAGCAGAGATCAGTGCCTGACCCTTCTCTGCACACATTACAAGGAAGTTGTAACTACAGTGAGTCTCCCCTGTCTCCTCTCCAGGCTGAACAAACCAATGCCCTCAGCCCCTCCTTGTATGGCTTCCCCTCCAAATCCTTGAGATAAATAGTGTGGGTTTTGGCAGAGGTTTCACTTCAGTCTCAGTGGCCTTAGTTGAGTTTGAGATGATTGGTGTGACCATTTATAGAGGGGCTCAGCCAGGAAGGTGACCAAAAACATGTTGCTGTATCCCAGCTGGGGGATGGAAGAGCAGGATTTAGGTTGATGCATTTCTGGGGATGTAGATATGAGGTTCTGGAGAGCTGAGTGATTCCCATTAGTAAATGTGGGTGCAGTGTGAAGGGTTTGCCAAGCTGAGAGTGAGGATTGATTTGGGAGGAATGAGCTGAAGTTCTTCCTGTCCCTGCAGCCTTTTTAGTCCAAGCAAACTACCTCCCAGTGATAGCAGCCCTTTCAGCATTGTAGGGCTTCAAGTTGCAATGATAGACACTGGGTGGGTACTGTGGGAACTGGGACATGGAATTTGGTTGGACTCGATGATCTTAGAAGTCTTTCCCAACCCTAACGGTTCTATGATGTTCTGTGTTATTCTAAGTAATATATTAATGGTTAATGCTGAAAGGCAGATTTTTTTCCCCCTTCTCAACATGATTATTGGTGAGGAACAGTTTGTGGTTTGGCAGAAGTGGAGTCAGGAGGATCAAGTGTGGCTGGAGAGTATCTGACCTGTACACCATGTCCAGCACTGACTGCAGAAACCCATCAGTCCTCTTTCTGTGGCTGTTTTTAACATAATTTAATTACAGATGGTCCAATCTGTGCACATAAAGCAGAGTGGTACCACTTGTCCCTGAAAGGGCATTGCCCAGCAGACACCAGAGAGGTTGCTTCACTGAGAGATGTGGGAAAAAAGGTCTCAATGCCCCTGGAGTATTCTAAAGCCATACAAGAGTGTGCTCAGCTCCACAGAGCAGCACTACATCCCTCTCTAAGATCTGCACATGGGCCAGCACTGCAGCCTTTGGTTTCTCCTCCAGAGCAGTGTGGTGAGCTCTTCCCCAGTGATGTGGAGATTCACTGGGGAAAGCCTCCTTGGCACGAGCTGCTCTCCGTGGATATCTGTGCAGATGAGGAGCATCTTGGTGGTGAGCCTCAGAATGGATGCCAGCTGCTCACAAGCACAGAAATAGCAAATGATGCTGCTCTGTGTAGACACCTTCATTTAGGGGTTTGCAGTAACATGCAGAGCTTGGAAACCTTTCTTCCCTTACATTTCTGATATTGATAAACATCAAACCGCCCTGCTTTTATAAATCACTCTGGGACTCCCCAGCAAAAAGTCTGCGTAGCTTTGAAGAGATTTATTTTCTATACGCCCAGGCAATTCAAAGGCAGTTCTAAATTTGTGCACACTCATATATCTGTGTAGTGCTTGAAGGGGCATGGGGAATGCAGCCCCGTGGGTGGCTCCAATGAGCATCCCCAGCTGCTGCATCCTCCTGCTCTCAAGCAGGGAGAAAAATAGTGGAAAGGAGACACATTCCCTGTTTTTTGCCCACACTTTTGTCTCTGGAGACATCCTCCAATTTTTTACAGTGTATTTATTATTTTGTTTTTATTATTTATTATCCTATCACTTTTATCACTTGATTCGTGTATTCAACCACTTCTTATTTTACTCATACGTTATTATATATATATATTTGGTAGTGATACATATTAGCATTGTATAACAGAGAATGTTAATTTTGGTGGGGGTTTTTTGGTTTGGTTTGGGGGTTTTTGGGGGATTTTTTTGTTTGTTTGTTTTGTTTTGTTTTGTTTTAGGTTTGGTTTAGTTTGGTTTGGTGGTTTTTTTTGTGTTGTTTTGTTTTGTTTTGCTGTAGTTCTTTCTATTGTTTGGGGGTTTTTTGGGTTTTTTTGGGTTTTTTTTGTTTTTGTTTTTTGGTTTTGTTTGTTTTGTTTTGTTTTTTGTTTTGTGTTTGGTTTGGTTTGGTTTGGTTGGGGTTTTATTTGGTTTTGTTTTGTTTTGTTTTGCTTAGTTCTTTCTATGGTTTGGGGGTTTTTTGGGGATTTTTTGGGGTTTTTTGGAGTTTTTTGGGGTTTTTTTGTTTTCTGTTTGTTTTGGTTTTTGGTTTGGTTTGGGTTTGGTTTGGTTTGGTTCGGTTTGGGTTTTTTTGTGTTGTTTTGTTTTGTTTTGTTTTGCTGTAGTTCTTTCTATGGTTTGGGGTTTTTTTTGGTTTTTTTGCTTTTTGTTTGTTTTGTTTTGTTTTTTGTTTTGTTTTGTGTTTGGTTTAGTTCGGTTTGGTTTGGTTTGGGGTTTTTTTGTGTTGTTTTGTTTTGTTTTGTTTTGCTGTAGTTCTTTCTATGGTTTGGGGGGGTTTTGGGGTTTTTTTTGTTATTGTTGTTTTTGGGAGTTTTTTTTGCTTTTTGCTTTATTTGTTTTGTTTTCGGTTTGGTTTGTTTTTTTTTGTTGTTGTTTTGGTTTGGTTTGGTTTAGTTCGGTTTGGTTTGGGGTTTTTTTTGGTTTTGTGTTGTGTTGTTTTGTTTTGTTTTGCTGTAGTTCTTTCTGTGGTTTGGGGGGGTTTGGGGGTTTTTTGTTGTTGTTGGTTTTTTTTTTTTTTTTTCTTTTTTCTTTTTTTGTTTTTTTTTTTTTTTTGCGTTTGGTTTGGTTCGGTTTGATTTGGTTTGGGTTTTTTTTGTGTGTGTGTGTGTTGTTTTGTTTTGTTTTGCTGTAGTTTTTTCTATAGTTTGGGGGTTTTTTGGTTTTTTCGGTTTTTTCGGGTTTTTCGGTTTTTTGCTTGTTTTGTTTTTTGTTTTGTGTTTGGTTTGGTTCGGTTCGGTTCGGTTTGGTTTTTTTTTTTTGTGTTGTTTTGTTTTGTTTTGGGTTTTTTTTGTTTTGTTTTGCTGTAGTTCTTTCTATAGTTTGGGGTTTTTTGGGTTTTTTGGGTTTTTTGGTTTTTTGCTTGTTTTGTTTTGTTTTTTGTTTTGTGTTTGGTTTGGTTCGGTTCGGTTTGGTTTGGTTGTTTGGTTTTTTTTGTGTTGTTTTGTTTCGGGTTTGTTTTGTTTTGTTTTGCTGTAGTTCTTTCAATAGTTTGGGGTTTTTTTGGTTTTTTCGGGTTTTTTTGTTTTTTTGCTTGTTTTGTTTTGTTTTTTGTTTTGTGTTTGGTTTGGTTCGGTTCGGTTTGGTTTGGGTTTTTTTTTTTTTTGTTTTGGGTTTGTTTTGTTTTGTTTGCTGTAGTTCTTTCAATAGTTTGGGTTTTTTTTGGTTTTTTCGGTTTTTTTGGTATTTTGCTTGTTTTGTTTTGTTTTTTGTTTTGTGTTTGGTTTGGTTCGGTTCGGTTTGGTTTGTTTTTTGGGGTTTTTTTTGTGTTGTTTTGTTTTGGGTTTGTTTTGTTTTGTTTTGCTGTAGTTTTTTCTATAGTTTGGGGTTTTTTTGGTTTTTTTGGGTTTTTTTGTTTTTTGCTTGTTTTGTTTTGTTTTTTGTTTTGTGTTTGGTTTGGTTCGGTTTTTGGTTTTTTTGGGGGTTTTTTTTGTGTTGTTTTGTTTTGGGTTTGTTTTGTTTTGCTGTAGTTCTTTCTATAGTTTGGGGGGTTTTTTGTTTTTTTCGGGTTTTTTTGTTTTTTTGCTTGTTTTGTTTTGTTTTTTGTTTTGTGTTTGGTTTGGTTCGGTTCGGTTCGGTTTGGTTGTTTGGTTTTTTTTGTTTTGTTTTGGGTTTGTTTTGTTTTGCTGTAGTTCTTGCTATGGTTTGGGTTTTTTTCCCTCCTCCTGTGATAGCCCCGTGCCGGCAGCGGGCAGGAGCGGGAGCCCGGGCAGCGGGCGGGCAGGCGAGGGGCAGCGCTGGCATCGCTGGAGCCGGCCCTGCTTTTACCCCGAGCCCCTCCGAGCCGTGTAGAGCGCCGGGCTTGGCCACAGGAGGCTCCAGGAGCCGCTGGCACACGGATCCCGTGCGGGGCTGGGAGTTACTGCAGAGCCCTGGATTGAATGCCCGGCTGCGTGCTTGGAGCTTGGCGCTTCTCCCCAGCGGAACGGGGGCTGTAGGAAACACCCCTCTGCAGCCTTTCCATGGCAAGGGAATGTGCTGGGAGCCAGGGAGCGCTCGGCAGCACCTCCCCGGAGGGCGGTGGTGAGGTGAGGGAAGGGTTAATGGAGCCCAAGTTATCAGGTTTTAACGGAGTGTCATAAAAGGGCATTTCTGCACTGAGAGGAAGGAGGGGATGGGGACAGGAGCGGTGCCACACACAAAGCAGGAGCTGGGAATAGTTGAGCCAGACCCTAAATGAAACAAGCGTTGCACACCAATCCTCAGGCTGAGCCCAGGTGTGGGTTTTGGGGCTCGTGGTGAGTTGCAGCTGCAGGTGGCCAAAGGGCCACTGATGCAGCTGTGAGCATCAGAAGGCATGCCAAGGGGATTGCCCCCACTGCAGTGCAGGTCTCTGGGGTCCAGAGTCTGCCCAATGCAGCCACACTCATGGCTCTGCACAGGAAAGGTGTTTTGTTTGGACTGTCAGTAAATGATGCATTTGAGAGTTTGATGGGAAGCAGGACGAGTTTTCTTAAAAAAATCCTAGTTTAAAGATTGGCGTATTTTATTTTAATTCAATGTGCTCGTAAGGTTTTGTACCTTTTACTTTGCAAAGCTCAGATGTGTTGTGCAGAAATAGCCATTGCCTTTAGTCCATAAACATTAGTGTGCTTTCTCCTGGCTTCTTTTTACCTTTGGAGGGCCCAGGATTTCAAAGCCACGGTGGGGGCCAGCCCGTGCTCCAGCACATAATGGGACCACAGGGATGTTACTTGGTGTCTTACTGTCTCTCCAGGCAGTGGATGCCCTGGGCATCTGCAAGTGATGGTGGGGCTATCATAGAGGCTCCATCCTTTTGCTTGCACATGTTGGTGGTGAAAAGTGTCAGGAGCACCCCTGGCCAAGCTGCTGCTGCCTGCTAAAATCACAGCCGAGTGCAGAGCAAGAAGTGGGGGGTGTTAGGACCCTGTGCACAGCCTGTGTATGGGCTCAATTGCAGAGCAGAGGCTGTTCTGGGCTCTAGGTGGAGACTGCAGACTGCTCAGCCTGCCTTCATCCTGCCTGCAGCCCTGGGACAGAGCCAGGCAGAGCCTCCTGCTAGGGTGGGCTCCTGACTGCCCCCAGCCATTGCTGGTGGGTGAGGATGCTGGGGGTCCTAGTAGAAAAAGCATAAATAATTTTTGTTTCAAAGCCTCAAATCCATTTATCCAGTGATGAGAGGTGAGAAAGGGCAGGGGGGCACTTCAGTGTTGAGACCTCTCCAGACTGGGCTGAACTGGCATCAGCTCCTACTCTTGTTTGCTCCCAAAAGGCTCAAACCCATGGGATGTGGGAGTGTGTTCCTGTCAGCCCAGGGGCTCAGCTGGCCCAAGCACCTTCCTCACAGACCATCTGCTCCTGCCTGCTCCAGCCCAAGTCCAGGTCAGGCTGCCCCAGCCACCCAGGGTGGGAATTTTGGGATGCTATGGGGTTGGACGATCTCTGCTCCCCATATGTGCCAGCACCCTGCTGTGCCCAGCCCTGCTCTTAGCTGATTGCCTTCACCTCACCTGGGGACAGGAATTTTGGAGGCTTATTGGGACCCTATGATGCATCACCCTGCCTGAGATTCATCCCACAAACCCCACACTCCCCAGTAATTTTATCAGGGAGTGAAGCATCTTGCTGACACAGGAGTTCCCTGGAGAAGCAGGTGCCAGGGATATCACCCCCTGTGCCAAGGCAGATGGACGTGCCAGCACCAGCCTAAAGATGGGATTTGGGTAGAAGGATAGAGAGGGAAGCACTCCTTTTACTCCCTGGGAAAGGGGGAAAATGAGATAACATGTGCTTTGCCCATCCCTGGCTTTATTTGGACACAGGCTCATAGCATACAGAGGATGCTCTTGTGCTCACCAGCAGGAAATCTCTTGTTTTAAGTTTTTCTAGCTGAGTCACAAGTTTCAGATTGTTTCCAGCCAAGTGAGCCTGACTGCTGTGGTGGCACCCAGAGGGATGGTCCCATGGGACCTGCAGCTTGAGCACCCTCAGCATCCCCCAGGCATGCTTGGGCTCAGGGTTTTATCATGCTGGTGTGTAGCTATCTGTCAGAATCTGGATTTGGAGAATGAATGCTTCCAACAAAGTCCCCATTCCCTTTGCCTCCCCTGTCGTGTTCATTTTGCACAGCCTCATCTTTTCCTGCTGCACATATTTAAATAAGAAAATGCAAAATGATGGTGGGAAGTGGCTTGGGTGGTTCCTGAGAGCAGAGGAGCTACAACTGAGAGGTGAGGAGTGAGGCTTAGAGAATTATTTCAGGTCCCTGTCCTACAGCTTGCCAGGCCTGATGCTGATTTAAAACACAGCATCCAAGTCCTGGGGACAGCAGCAAACAATGCCTGGCTGGAGGATGTTGCCCTGCCTTGACACATCCTCTGGTCTCATCAGCAGTGCTGCCAGCTATAGGCTGTCCCCTCATTCTCCTCTCCTCACTGAGCATCCCAAAACATTGCTTCCATTCACTTCCCAGTGATAAATTCCTCCACTTTTCTTGGTTCTTTTTTTAAAAATTACTGTTGCCCTAAATATTATTTTTTATTAAACAGAGGATAAAACAAGTATCTCTGGCAGTGCTGGGAATCCAAACTCAGTGATGAAGCCAGGTTGGACAGGGTTTGGAGCAACCTGGTGTAGTGGAAAGTTTCCTACCATCTTTTTCCAACCCAGGGAGGTTGGAACAAGATGATCTTTAAGACCCTTTCCAAACCAAATCAAACCATTCTGTGATTCTGTGATACCACTTCCAGTCCAGGAGGAGCAGGAACTGAAAGTGAGGACAGCAAGAGCAAAATGTCCACCAGCTAAGAGACAGTTTCAGGCTTGAAAAACAAAACCTTTCCATTTTTCCTTTGTTCATAAAAGAAAGGTGTATTTCCTTGCTTCTCTAATATTCCAGCCCATGCCATCCAGTGGTCTTACATGGTGATGCTCAAAGTGTGTCAACCTGTGGCAAAATACATGGTAGTCATGGACATCCCTTTAGAGATACAAAGGATGGAGGAATTGAAGGTTTTTGCAGGTTGATGTTGTTTTCTGCATCACCTTTCTGTACCTTAGCTTTCCCAGCATGGATAGGCAGCTTTGGAGGCATTGTCAGGTGTTCTATACCTGTATGCTTTAGGGGATAAGCAAAAAATATTAATGCATCTTTAAAATCCATTTTAAAAAAAAACAAAAGCCAGCCAAATACAACATTTCTTAGCAAAAGCTCCCTGGCTACATAGAATTTGTAAATATTAGCCTCTGAGAAAGACTTTCTGAGCTTCTTTGTGTAAATAACATTTTTTTAGCAGATTGGCACTTCACCTCAAGGTCTTGATTTTCAAGTGGTCACTTCTCCCCCCATCCCAGAGCTGCATTTCCATCAGGGAGATCCATCCCGGGTACAGGATGCCCATGGTGGTGGGAGAGACGTGGTGAAAAGCAGACAGAGGAGATAAGAAGGGTGACAGCCCCTTTGCTCTGCAGCATGTTTGCTCAGCAATGCTGAGTGCTGGGCCAGAGCCACCACCTCCCTGCAGACTAAACAGTTGCAGTGTTTTCTCTCCCATGACCGAAAGAATTTAGTGAAGGGTCCCGGTATGAAACTTTACACGAACTCTGGGTGCCACGAATATCTCTGGCTGGGAGTCTGTTAACTCCTCCTGTTCCTTGATCATCCACATGGTTCAGTCCCAGGGCAGATGAAAGGAAGAACCATCCCACAATGGGTCTGGCCAGCTGCCTGCAGGACCCCCCTGCTCTCCCACCCACTGAGGTTTTGTGCCTCCATCTTTCTGGGTTTCTTTAGTTTTTTAGGGTTTTGGTTTTTTGGGTTTTTTTTGCTTTCTTTCAAAGGAATGGGACAAGAACTCTGGCATAATGGAGGTGTGGAGTCCTCCAGGTCAGGAAAGGTGTGGATGTGTTAGAGCAGGTCCAGGGGAGGATTCTCAAAGGACTGGAGCCCCTCTGCTCTGGAGCCAGGCTGGCAGAGCTGGGGGTGCTCAGCTGCACAGAGAAGGCTCCAGGGAGAGCTCAGAGCCCCTGGCAGGGCCTGAAGGGGCTCCAGGAGAGCTGCACAGGGACTAGGGACAAGGCAGGGACAGGACACAGGCAATGGCTCCCAGTGCCAGAGGGCAGGGCTGGCTGGGATATTGGGGAGGAATTGCTGGCTGGGAGGGTGGGCAGGGCTGGCACAGGGTGCCCAGAGCAGCTGTGGCTGCCCCTGCATCCCTGGCAGTGCCCAGGGCCAGGCTGGATGGAATTGGAGCAACCTGGGACAGTGGAAGGTGACAGGTTGGGTTTGAACTAGATAATGTTTAAAAGTCATTTCCAGCCCTGATCCTATAATATCTCATGCCCCTTGGATCTGTTTGGAGCCACTTGTGTGCACTGATGTCCATCCGAAGGTTGTCCACTTCCCTGTGCTACCCAGCTCAGGGACTTCCACTTCAGGGAGAGTTTTAGGGGATGGGAGAAGCCCCCGAGGCCTCATTCATCCTTTGGTCCTGGCTTGCAGAGAAGCAAAGGGCAAGCCTCAGTCTTGCCCAGCTCAGCAGATGGGTGGTCCCAGTCCCACCTCATGGTGAACACCACCAAGAGAGCACTTCCTTTGGAGAGTCCTGGCATCCCACAGGAGAGCATCCTGCCAGCTACCAGGCACCCAGGAAAATCCCTCTGTGGAGTGAGCTGATGTGAGCCAGGAGTGCCTGTGCAGTAAAGCTCCTGATGTCAAACAGGATTAGCTGCCTGCCTTTCCCTGCCCAGTTTCATTCATTGATTCAAGCTGGCCTTTCAGTGGACACAGCTTCATTTCCATTGCAAGTGGAATTCCTCCAACCCTGGTGCCTGGACAAAGGAGCACCTTCCTCCACAGTCAGTTTTCCTCATCTTATATCCCTCTTTCAAATTTGGCCTGTCCCCACAGATCCCTCATCACCTCCACCTTATAAAGAGGACACATGGCAGGTGCAGAATTTAAAATAAGAATGCATCCTGCTGGCAAAATCCAGCTGATCCCTTATGCAGCCTCCTTTTTGGGCTGCAAGGCTGGGCATCTCCAGACATGGCATTTGCAAGCAGGATTCGCCTGTCAGCTACAATTCCAGCTATCACCTCAGCCTGGTGTTGGGAGTGGTTATGAGCATTTTCTCAGGTACAGAAGTTACCTCTGAGCAGATTTGGGGATGGTGCTGGGGCTCAGACCCTGCTGTATTGTGGAGAAGGGTTTGCAAACTGCCCACCAAACAATCCCTAACCATGTGAAGTAGCCCAGAAATGGGATTTTGTGAGATTTCTGGAAACCATTATGCTTTTACACTGAACTTGTGCTATGGGAAATGCAGCCTGTGAGATGGGAGTTTCATACTAACACGTTTTTCCATGGAGTGGGGGTATCAGCACTGCTGTGGATACTGGGATGAGCAGGGATTCGCTGTGCTTGATCCTCTCTCTTCCTACCCACCTCCATTTAGCAAGGAGGGGATTGCTGGCTTAGGGGTGGGATGCTCTAGAGGACGTGGATTCTTTGTCTCTGTTTCAGGGGGAGGACTCTCAGTATCTCCAGAATTCCCAAGGTAGCCCAAAGTCTCCTGTGTACACTCATAAAGGCAAAGGGCACATCTCTGTCTCAAGATTCCCACAGTACTGGGACAGGCAGGACTAAAATTAATATAACAGGGAACTCCTGCACTGCTGCAGAAGAGCAAGGCTGCCAAGGGGAAGCTGCTTCCTCTGGGCATTGCACAGGGTGACTGCAGGGCTGGGTCAAACTGACTGCTCTGATGGCAACCCAGCAAGGAAATTAATTAGTGCTTCTTTGTGGCCCCTTGTCTCCTTTCCAGCCCCTCTCTGTGGGACTGAGAGATGGTTTGTGATTCTCAGACAGGTGATCATCTCCCCGTGTCCGTGTGTCCTGCAGATGGCAGGTCTGTCGCTTGCTCGCTGCAGGGTCTGGCTGGTAAGGATGTTTTGCTGTGTCTGGGTTCTTGGGATAGCAGGTCTTTAAGGGGATGATAAACTGCTGTTACCCAGCTGAGCTGACACCCTGGCATGTGTTTGGGAGCCCAGAAAGGTGTGAGATAGGAAGGACAGCAATAAAAATTAAGTGACGAGGAAGACAACTCTGTCACCTGGGTAGTGCTGGAGGAGACACTGGCAAATATCCAGGGCAAAATGGTGATTGCTGTTGGTTGTGTGCAGATCAGGCTACTGAATTCACCCTCCTGGTCCTCTCAGAGCTTCCACCCAGACAGTGCTCCAAGATCTCTAGCAACTGGAGGTTAACAGTAAAACTTGTTTGCACATCCATCATGCTCCCACCAGAGTGATTTCAACCTCAGCTAAATCAGTAATTAACTGCTTGCACCTCTGCAGCCCCTCAAGAACCTCACAGACATCACTGGCTGAAGCCCTGAGACACCCATGTTGTGTGGGTAATTGCTCCTGATCCCAGATTTGGAGCCAGAGAGGTCATTGTGAGGCCAGGGGGCAGGAGGTTCAAGTGACCACTCTCCTGGTCACCTCCAGGTGTTTGTGGACATGAGAAGTATCCACAGCTACTCTTGGCTCTGGTCATCAGCTGCCTCAGTTACTCAAACCTGGGAATATAAAATTGATTATGTTTCTTGTCCTGTGAATTTGCTTAGTCTCTGCCTTAGAAAATGCAGTTTTCTGACCTTATTTTCTCCTTCATTCCCAAATCCTTCTGTGATGAGTAAGCACTGTGTGTCTGCCTGATGGCTCCAGAATCTTTGTTGAGTTGTTCTTGTGAACTGGCATTGGTCAAGGCAGATTGGATGGGGCTTGGAGCAGCCTGGTCTAGTGAAAGGTGTCTCTGATCATGACAGTGGAAACACCTGTACAGAGATGAGTTATAAAGCTCCTTCCAGCCCAGACATGCTGTGATTCTATGGATTGGTCGGTGCCATCTAATGCAAGCTACAGATCATCCAGTGGTCTGATGATGTGTGGTGGGTGTCTGTGGGGTGGTGGTCACAGTCCTGGTAGCCTGGACCTTCACCATATGGTGCATTGCAGAGCCCTCTGTAATTAAAACCATTCACAGAGCTGTGGCCACAACGAAAGCAGGTCTACACTGAGGGTCACTGGTAGGATTTCCTGCTTTTCCCAAAACAGCCAAAACATCCTGATAAGATGTTCAAATGGTGCAGATCCAGCCTGGAGGAAGCGGCGTGATGAAAGCCTGTGGGAGTGAAATGTCTCATGGCTGGGTGAAGCCAGGGCCTCTGTGAGGCTGGGCACAAGGTGTCATCTGTAATTCAAAAGCTTTATCTACTTTAAATGTCAATAGCTCCTTTGTTGGAGTCATAATAATTGCCATGATTCGCATGTCTCAGTCACATGCCCCAGAGCACTTTGCAGATTAAGATGAACAAATCATTCCCATTTGCTGCTGGATGGGAAATCAGGGTACAAAGGTGATTGGAGCCCACACAGGGCTGGAAATAAGCCTCAGTCTCCTGTGCTGCTGTTCTCCAGGTTCTGCATGGAAGCTGTAGGCTCAGAGCAGGTTTCCTGTCATCACCTTGCTCTGCTCTGTCTTGTCTCCGTGCTGGCAGCAGCGTGGGCAGGGATGGTGAGAGGGGATCTGAAGAGGTTCTGTCCTTGGGGGCAGGCAGAGAGGCCAGGAGTGGGTGGCTAGAGGAAGAGCAGAGCCCATTGATGGTCCCACTTCATCTCCCACCACCTCCAGCAGAGGAGTTTTTGTAGTGGTGTCCATGAAGTGAGACTTTCCCAATGAAGCTGTGGGTGGTACAGAGGAGCTCAGTGAGACCCCAAAAATCCATGGGCAGAGGTGTTTGATCTCTCCCTGGTGCTGTCACGGGGTTCTCCAGCACCTCCTGAGCTCCTTGCAAATCCCAGTGCTCCAAACCACTCATCTCACTGGTTTATACTCCTCAGGAAGCAAAGCTGCACACCAGAACCTCTTCCAAGCCAGGGCTTAAACACACATAGTATTTAAATTCTGAGCAGGGAATAAAGCAGTGATGGTAATTGTGTAAAATGTAGTTTATGGAGCCCTTACTAGGAAGGTCTGGCAAAGGAGCAGGCAGAGGCTGTGATTCTCCAATAAGGGACAGAGGCTGTCCAACCTCTCCTCCAGCCTATTGGATTTGTCTCAGCCCTTTCCAAAGAGCCATTTAGGGCTCCAGCATTTCACAGAGCATTGCCAGTAAAATCAACTATTTAACACAGCCTATCTCAGCTTTTTATATAGCTCTTAGCCTGGACATCTAAGCATCATATATTTCTTTTTGTGCAGTATTTCTGACTCAGTATTTCCTGCCTCCTTGACAATGACTGAGTAAACAGCAGAGCTGCCAGAGGAAGAACCCTCTGTTTACAGAGCAACAAGCTCAAATGTGCCTTTTTTATTCCCATCAGAAGGTGGCGATGCTTAAATTAACCCTCATTTTTATGCCTCACTAAACTTTTGCCCTCAAACTTGCTGCTACCAGAGTCAGCCATGGGTTGGTGGGCCCAGGTCTGGGGAAGAGTTATTTGGAACGTGTCTTAAAAAAAGTGTGGCGAACTCCCAAGGGAGGAATTTTCAGCTGCAGCTGTCTGAGCTGGACTGAGGGCTTAGATCCGATGGCAAAATGCTGCTTCTCATCCCACTTGACTCTGCTGCCCACCAAAAATGTTAGAGGATGGATTTGTCTCCTCTTCCACAGCGTGGCCATTCCCCTTGGCTCTTGTAGCTTGGTCCTAGTCTTGGAAGAGTCTCATGTCCATAGACCAGTGTTGCATGAACTGCATCTGCACTGGGGTGAGGAGTGGGCTTTCACTTGGCTGCAAGAGTGGGCCCCCCCAGGAAAAAGGCATTTTGAATTTCCATGCTGGCAGGAGCCTCAGCCAAGCTTACAAAGCATCCAACAGGGGATGTCAGAGGTTTTGCTGAGCCCTGGGCCATCTCTGTGGTGAGTGTGAACACAGGCCACCCTGAATTAGTGTAGCTGTTTTGGTAGACACTTTGAGAGTTGGTGAGGCCCAACATGATGAACATGCTCAACCTTCAATTTATGCCCCAAACTTGTCCTGTATGAGAGCTCTTTAGAGGTCCCCTTGGCATCCTCCCACTTGCCACATGGTTTCCCAATGAATTCTTCTCCCAAACCAGGCAGAGAAGGAAGTCCAACCCTACCTGGTATAAATACATTTTATTTTAAACTATAGGCACTGAATGAAGGTCATCCAGTAAACACACCCAGATTATCTACAGGCCAGAGCACCCCCAAATTAGTAATACAATTCGTGTTTAAAAATACAGCCAAACTGATGAAAGATAATTTGCTTACTGCCCTGACATCACCACCTAAGCATGGGGCAAGCCAATCCACAGGTTATTTTTATATAACTCCGTGAGGCATTTCCAGAGCAAATAAAGTTCAGTGGGCAGGGCAGTGACCCGGCTGTCTGGTTCCAGAGCTCTTCAGCCCCCTCCAGGCTCATCATCAGTGTGTGGAGGTCTGTGGGTCAGGGCACAGCTCCATGGGATGTGCCCCAGGCACACAGGACGTGGGGCTTGTTCCCTGCCCCTCCCCTCTCCCACGAGCTGGCTCTGCCTCATCCCTTTGGGTTGCAGAGCTCTGGGAGCTGCTCTCAGTGTTCTCAAAGGGTCACAGGGCCCACTGTGGGCATGGCTGACCTGCAGCAGGTGAGTCACGGGTGTAACTTCATTGATCAAACAGCCTTGGTGGCAGCAGTGGTGTCCTCCAACTCCCCAGGGCAGATGGGGCACCTGCCAGGGTGGCACTCAGTGCACACCATGGTGCAGCTCAGACCTGCAGTCTGAATTTTAAGGACAGAGCTCCCTGGACCACCTTCCTGGTGCATGCTGACACACTGAGGCAGGTGGGTTTCTCAGGATGCTTCAGGATACCCCTGGCACTGTAAGTCCAGGTGCCAAGCCCAAATCTGGCCATGACAAGCATGGTTGGAAGAAATTCTTCCCACTGGCAAGATTGTCCTCCTGCTTTGTCAGAGGAATCAGTATCACTGCCCTCCTTTTGCAGAATATGTGCCAGTCACCTCCTTTTGCAAAGTTTGGCCCAACCTGAGTCTGCAAATGAGCAAAATTATTCCCATGGTGCCTTCTGCATCCATCCCACATTCCATCCCTCTCCCATCCTTCATGGGGGTCCCTCAAAATCTGCACAAGTTTTTCTGTGTCTGATCCTTTTTTTTTTTTTACAAGGATCTTGTTAAGCTGCAAAGGAGGGGCAGTGCTCATTGATGTCCCTGCATCACCCACTGGGTGCCACAGGATGAAAAAAGGAGAGTGATGTGTGGTGGAATCCTTTCCTGCCCAGCTCCCATCCCAGGCCCCATAAGTTTGGTTTGGTTTGCTGGTTGGTTTATGGAATTTCCAGGGGGTTGGTGAGGTTTGATGGTTTGGGGTTTTGTTACAGAAAATACCTTTTTAAAAATAAAATGTTGAAGACTCAGTTTTCTTTCTTGCAAGGGTGCAGAGCAGGGCATGTTTGAAGCGGGAGCAGGAAGGAGCAGAGTTTCCTGCAGTGTTTTTTATTCTTTCCCAGTAATCTTGGACTGCAGAGTCTGTGCAGTTATCCCAAGCTGCTAGGAATTTCACAGCCTGCCCCAGGGATCCCAAAGTACAGCTCCCCAGGTACTGAGTGTGGAGCTTCCAGGCCCAGGCAGGACAGGAGGTGCTGGGAGCATCCAGGCTCTGAGAGGAAGGATGGGCTGGGGGCTAGAGCTGGTTGGGATGCTGCATGAGATGCAGGAGACAGTGCCAGGAGGTGGAGAGGAATTAAGGAAAAGCTCCAGGGTTCAGGGGAATCTCTGTGCACTATATGGGTAGACGGGGCACATGAGGGGCATGGGATGCTCGTGCCTGGATTTTTAATTTCTCATTAATCCAGACATTTTTTACTACTTTTTTTTTTTTTTTTTTTTCATTAAAATTCAATTGAAAACTCCAGAACAAGTAATTGGGTAACCTTGGGGTGATAACCTGAGCTGGCAAATAACTCCTCCATCACTTCCTAGGGAAGGGCTGGTTAATGAAAGGATGAACTCTGCAAACTCCCCCAGAGAGTCTGGGGAGACCCAACAGGATTTGGCTGCGGGTTGACTTCGAAGTCGCAGACACAGTTGGGCAACTGACTTATGGAAATGGGTGTAGAGAGGAATTAGTCATCACTGTTTGGTTAATAAGTGCCTCAGCTATTTTACAAGTCTTTTTTTCCTGCATATGCAAATACATATTTTATTTTTCCTTTTGTAATGAAACATATAAATAGCTCCTGCCTTGGATCTTCTGTGCATATAGTTGTGTCATGAAAATAATCATCGTGCTTTTGCCTGGCTTTCTTTAGCAGCTGCTTCACGTAGCTCTGTTCTAAAAGGAAGATCTCTTGTGTGTTGTCCAGGGCAAGAGAGAAAACTTTGGTGTGGTGGCTTTTATATCTCCCCAGCTTTGCAGAGAGCAGCTGCAGGTCAGAGTATTTGCAGCAGTGAAGCCCTTTGTCTCAGGCAGTAGGAATAAACTGAGATGAAAAAGATAGAAGGTAATTTATTTAGTTGCTGGATTTCAAAGGTTGTGCAACCTGCGCTGGGAGCACACAGTGTGGAGAACAAACTCGTCCTCTTCTTCAGTATTCCCCTGCTTAGTGTCTACTAAATTTTAGTATCAAGGAAAGGTCACTATGGAGACAGACAAGCAAAGTCGTGTGGGATGTCATGCAAGAACCTCTGCAGCATCTCTCAGAGCCCAGGAAAACCTTGACTCCAAGCACAGTTCACTCCCTTGTGCATCCTCTAGAAGGGTTTTTATTTGCTTCTCTGTGTTGCCTTGTGCTCTTTGCCATGTGCTTCCATCACATACATCCCTTTTCATACCCTGCCTTTCAATCCCCTTTTTTCTCCCCAGCTGGAGGTCTGATGGAGAGGCAGCTATCTCCCTGTGTGCTTCCTCCTGATGCTGATCCATAAATCACGTCACTGGGATAATCCTTAGTCATAGCAACCATCAGCTCAGGCGCAGGGTGACCTTTTAATGCCAAGCCCAGGCTGCCCTGATCTTCTGGTTGGGCAGGGAGCCAGTCTCTGCCATTATTTTGTGAGACACCAGAGAGCAGCCAGACCATTAGGATGCTGCTGGCCAGACACTGGGTCTGCTGAAGATCCTGGAATGAATGGGCTGGGCAGGTCAGCCTGGACCACCAAGCCCAGCATGGCCACCAGCATTTCCTCTGCATTTTACTTAACCTCCCTGCTGCTGCTTTTTATTCAGTCCTGGTGATGCTGGCTTCCTCCCCTCTCACCAAAAAACCAAGCTATCCAAACCCAGTTCAGTGTGCATATGGAAAAGTGACCCCATGTCTGTCAGGGGGGACAGTGGGGCGTAGAGGACAGACACCATCTCTGGTGCAAGCTGTGTCAGTTATTGCAGGGGTTGGTGATATTCCTGCAGTTGCTGCTTTCTGGAGGCTTTGCTCTGTTGAAATTGCAGCCACTCCATTGAGTAATCTCCCCACTGTTACTAAAGAGTCAGTCAGTCTGTCTGTCCTGCCCCCACCCCGAGTTTCAGTTTCCTCCTAATTCCCCCTCTCAGCAGCCATTGTCTCTGCCATGGGGGTGCAGTGTTGCTGATGCATTCTCTTGTCTCTGTGCCTCTTGCAGAAGGATTTCTCCATGCGGGAGGAGCTGCAGCAGCGGGATGTGGAGCGCTGGCTGGGGTTCATCACCTTCCTCTGCGAGGTCTTTGGCACCATGAGGAGCAGCACTGGGGAGCCCTTCAGAGTCCTGGTCTGCCCCATCTATACCTGCCTCAGGGAGGTAAATAAATGCCTTCCCACTGTGTCCTTCCCCACCAGTGGGACAAGCTGTTGTAAAGCTCTGCAGAGGTGCCCATGGTCCATGGAAAGTCTGTGCCTGCCCCATCCCTGGGAGTGCCCAAGGCCAGGCTGGATGGGGCTTGGAGAAACCTGGGGTTGTGGAAGGTCTGCTCACAGCAGTGTCAGGACTAGATGAAGGATCTTCAAGGCCCTTCCAACCCAAACCATTCTGGGATTCTATCTTTGTTTTACAGTTCCTAGAGGTTTGCTCTGCCAGCATTTTGCACTTCAAAAGTACCTACATCTGCAGGCATACTTGGCTCTCTCTGCATATTGTCTTTCTGCTCGTTAAAACACAATAATTAAAGCACACATTCCCCTTGTCCAGCAGTTTGAAAGGACCAAGAGTTTGAATGGCAAACCAAGTGCTGGAGTTGGCAAATCCCAATGTTGTGAAAATCCCCACCTAAGCAGCTTAAACTGCTTCTTAAAGCAGGTGAAGCCACCTGAATGGATGAGACAGACTGAGGGGAGGAAGTAGGGAGGAAAATGATGTCCCTAATGTACTTAGACCCAACCCAGTTCAGCAGAAACCCAGCCCAGTCACCAGGGTTGGGGATTTTTCAGAACCTGATGTCCTTATGAGGTCATTGTCCAGCTCAGAGTGGTGGCAGAAACCTCATTGAGTACAGACAGAAAAGATATCTCAAGTGCTGAGAGGAGGAGAGGGCTTCCCTCCATCCTGTTTTAAAGATGGTTTTATCTCCTGCTGTTTCCTGTAGAAGACTCTCTCAGAAAAACCCGCCTCGTTGCCCAGGGTTGGAGCTGTGAATCTCAAATTGTCAGTGGTGCTTCTGTCAGGCCATAAATAACTCACAGTAAAATAAGTTCTCCACTAGACCTCAGGCAAGGGAAGGATAAAGAAAGTGCTGGTGATGACTTTTTTTACACGCATGGGAAGTTTCCTCTGAATGCAAACACACCATAAACATTTTGTCTGGGTGGTAGCACTGTGGGCAGAGCTCACAGATGGTGACTGGAGCAGTGAGGAGTGCAGGCCTCATGATGAGGCAGACATACCCAGAGGAGGAGATGGGAGAGGCATGCTAAGAATAGCCAAACTTCCCCAAAATCTGTGCCCACGGAGGTGTGTGTCACCTTCTGGGGAAGATCTTGGCGTCTAGCAAAGCCCCCGTGCCTGAAAGCTTCCCAAAGCAATCGTGACACAGCACAGCCCTGATTCTGCCAGAGTTCTTCCCTGCCCACTCCTGTCTGCCCTCTTTGTGCTGTCACTGTCCCTCTTGTCACCTTTCTTCTCTGTGGGGACATGGTGGTGAGCTGGAGGTGTACAGAAGGACGTGAATTTCATATATCAAGGATATTTTTTGCTACAGGGCAGCTCCATAAAAAGATTCCCTAATTATATCAAGATGTCATGCGTAAATTTGCTCTTAAAAATACATCTCTGTTCCTTAGCAGGACAGGTCTGTCCCTGTGGTGTTGTTTGTCACAGATGACTTTACTAGATGATCTTTAAGAGCGAGATGATCTTTAGGTCCCTTCCAAACCAAGCTGGTCTGTGATTCTAAGAAGACTCTTAGCTGACACGGGTGAGCCTGACTCTCCTGTCTCCTCTGCCCAAAATGCTTGCTCTGTGACTGCTCTGTCCACACTGCTTTGACCTCATTTCAGGGCATCCCTCTTCCATGGCTCTGGTATGGATTTTCATTCTGCTGCCTTTTTTTGTCATTGGCAATGACAAAAGGGGGTGTCACCATGGCCTATAAAGTTTTGGGCTCCCACTTGCCTCAGGACAGGTTCACAAGGTGTAGTAGCACTCACCATGCGTTTTTTCCCCTTCTGCTGATCAGAACAATGCCAAGTAGAGTCTCAGTCCCTCACCCCTAAGTCCTTTCATATTGAGTATTCCCCAGCAATCTCCCTCTGTGCTGCCCACAGTCCTGCATAGCTCCTTCTGCCTTCATCCACCCATCCTTAGACAATAAATCATTAGCAGAGACAAGATAACATCTTCCCCTCCACATGTCCTTTCAGCTTACTTGATTTTTAGTTTCTCTTTTTATTTTTTTTTCCTTTTTCCCTTTTCCTTGATAGCTCTGGCAGACTCAGCCAAAGGTCAGCAAGGCAGTGAGCAAGAGGAAGGGGAAAATTGCCTCATGACTGAATCAGGAATGTCTCTTCCCTTCCCCCTGCAAAGCTTCCTCTCTTCAGCTCCTTTCTCCCCAAATAAAATAAAAGCTTATTCACCCCATCATTAGCTGGGTGGGAAGGAATGAGGGTGGCCATGAGGACATCCCTGCTGGGTGGGGAGATGCTGGGGACATGAGTGACATGAGTGACAATGCCAGTGTTGTGGGGATGGGTTGGTATTGTGGGCTGGAAAGGGAAAAAAAAAAAAAAAAAGACCATTTCAGGTGAGGCTGGAGTGATAAATGCTGGATTTGTTGGCTGATCAAGCCAGCACTCATCACTGTCCCCAGGGAAGCAGGCAGGCCCTCCTGTCAGACAAGGCAGTGGGTGTTTAACCATGGCAAAGGAAATTTGGGTCAGAGCTGCTACCTCACCCAGGCAGCCTTTTGGGGACTTTGTCCCTTGGCTCAAGCACAATCCATAGCAAATCCCTGTCCCAGAGGGCTCTGCTGCATCCTCCTCCATCACTTGAGCTTGAAATGAGGAGGGAAGGAACATCCAACACTGTGATAGCATCTCCCAGGAGTGGAATCCCTATAAATAAAAAAGTTTCATTTCCATAACTGTTTTGAGGGTTTTGGGGTGAGGTTTGTGCTGGCTGGGAGTGTGTCCTCACAGCAAGGTCTGGTGAGGTCAGCATTGGGATTTTAGGCAAAGAGAGGGTTTGCCAAGGGAAGTAAAAGGTGGGTCCAGCTCTCATTAAAATGGTTTAGTGGAGCACAGTGTGTTTGGATGGTGGTTTGGAAAAAAACATGTTTTTCTGCTTGGAACAGTGCATATTTTAGGCTGGAGAAGGGTAATGGATACCCAAGGTCTGCCCAAAGATCAGACTGCAGACAACTGGGGAAAGGAGGAGAGCCCTTTGCAGATGAGAACAAGAGGACTACTGCAGCCCTCAGATCTGGGAAGCCTGGGAAAAGAATAACAAAGCAGAGATGTTAAATAGAAATGAAAGCACTTTCCTCCTATTCTTCCCTCAGAGCTTCGGGGAATCCAGGGCGAGCTGGAAGAGGGCATTGTTCCTGGGATAAAGGCTTTCCCCAGGGATGGTTGTGCTGCAGCCAGGGCACTGTGGGTTTGACCTTTGCCTGCTTCCAGACCTGGTTGTTCTCACTTGGGACCAGTGGTGGCATCATGCAGGACCACATTCTTCCATGAGCCTTTCATCTGGTGAAAATATTTTTAGCAGCATTAGGAAGATGTCCTGTCTCCTATGCATGATGGTCTTAAGCAAGAGTGATTTCCCACTCTCTCCTTCCAGCTCTATAAGCCCTCTGGACTCTGGTCTCATTTTATTTCACAAAATCTCTCAAAATCCCTGAGCAGCTCCTTCCAGGATGGTGAGAAGTGAACATGCTGACATATTTCCTGCTCCAAAGCCTCTGGCCCATGTCCAAACACCAAGGACCATGCTCCAACAATGCTTCCTGTTGCATGTCCCCCAAATCAACTAAAACCAGGAGAAGCAAGGGGCTTTGGTTCTTGCAGCCTGGCCATGTTTCTTCTTTTCTGTGGCCTTTGGCAGAGTCACCAAAATGGAGAAAATGGGTGGTTAAGGCAAGGGAGCAGCAAATGTCAGTTGCACCATCAGAGCCCTGTGCACGATTCAAGAAGTGCCCCGTGGCTACTGAAGATGTAGAGATAATAAATAATATTATTTGCCATCTATTGTTCACTGATTGTCACCACTTTTGCCTTCCTTAGCTCTTCTCCAGGCACGTTGGAGCTGGCTGTCCCTCATCCAGCTCTGTGCTCCCATGTCAGTGTCTGAGCCAGCAGGGTGCCCATGGGCCGCCCCACCTTGGTGCCCTCCCAGTTTCATCCTCTGGTGCTGCTGGGGATGGGGGAGCATTAGGAATGGATCCTGAGGGGCCCAGCCAAGTTCTAGGTGACATCTGAGGTCTGCAGGGAAGGAGGGATCACAGCCAGTGTGATCTGGGAGGTTTTCCTCCTCTGGTGTCTGTCTCATCCTCAGGATGTTGTTGGGACATCAGCCCAGGAGATGTCCTGGGGCTGGGAGCTGTCACCTCCCTGCCAGCCCCCTGCCAGGAGCAGCCACTTCCAGCCCAGGTGGTTGGTGCCAAGTGCTGCTTTGGATGTTTGTTTGTTCTTAAAATGCCTTTAGCAGCCAGGTTACCTGAGCAGTCGTCTATGGCAGCAGAACTGGGAGGTGGAAAAACTGGCTCAAGAGACTCAGGCTCAAGGTGATGCCAAGTGGCAGTAATGCCTCTGTGGTCCCTCAAGGCACCTCACCAGCTGGTGTCCCACAGGGACAGGCAACACAGGGAGGGCTCTGCCCCTCTCTCACCCCATAATAACTATCCCATCCCTTACCCATGTCACTGTGCACTTCTCCTGAACAGGAATGATCTTTTGTTGAAAGTTCCAAGTTTCCTCTTGACATTTTGCTTCACCCCACTGAGTTCCCTCTCACTGGCAGCTACTTGAATATATTTCAGTACACCCCAAACTTGCTGTCAACTTCCAAACTTCATGAGACTGTGCTCCTCACCTCCTCCAGGTCACGGGTAAGGATGCTAAATAGGGCAGGTCCTGGGATAACAACTTGGTAGTTGTTGTCATCCCTGGCCTTCAGGTAGAGTTGGGTTGGAACCCAATGCCTACAACCCTTTAAGCCCAACCATCCAACTCATTTTCTTTACCCATCTGGTTGTCCTGGTTTGGGCACACAGGGGCTGGATATCAGGGGTGACGGGGAGCTGCCTTGGCACCATCCCAGTCTGAGCCTCGGACAGGGCTGTTGGAGCAGGTTCAGAGCAAACCCCAGGAGGCAGATCATCACAGAAAGACTAATTAAACTGCAAAACTCCTTCATGCAGGAGGCTGCAGGACCAATTCAAGGAGATCCCTCCAGCTTGGGGGGGAGTTATTGCTTCTGAGGCTGGCTGTGTACCCCAGGGGTATCCCCTTAAGAGGGATGCAGTCATTGGCCTGACCCAAGACAGATGATTTTAGGGTCTTCACACCAACCCTGGGGATCAAGGGCAGCTCCCAGGCACTGTGAATCAGCAGGGATCAGACCCAGCAGGCTGGCAGCAGGCAGGACAGTTGCTTCTCTGCAGGAGTTGTCTCCTACCTCCAGTCTGGTTGGCAGAGACAGTCCCATTTCAGCATCGTTTGAAATCTTGGCAGGCTCCCATGGCTTCCCTGCCTTGGTACACGCTGCTAACTGAAAGCCTCGGGGTGGTGGTGCAGGGAGGATAAATACTCCCTGTCTAATTGCCTTCCCCCCACGTCTGAGTCTGCGGTGCAGCGTGTAGACGGGTATCCACTCCCCTCCCTTCTCTTAGTGCCTGTTATCTCCTGGGGCCATGCTGCGTAATTTAGCAAAATATTCTAGCACGGTAATTAACGTCTGAACTTCAAGAGGGCACTGCCTTTTCACTGTCTCCTTCAGAGGAAGAAAAAGGAAAACCTTCCCGGCTGCAGTCGGATGAGCGAGGAGGGTGGTGCTACTTGGAAAAGAAAATTGCATCTTTTAACGTGGGTTGTGTTGGGTTTTGTTAATCACTCTCACTTTTTAAAAAACATCAGCCTTTTGAGTCGAAAGAGGGTGTTTGACAGTGTAATGAGATGCTAGGATTTTTAATTTTGCTCACTGAGTCAGAGAATGAAACAGAATTTTTGCTTTATCAAATGCGCAAAGGCACCCAGGGGGTTGGATCTTGACCCCACACCACACTTCCACTCAGGAAGCTCCAGGAGGCCAGATCTGAACAGAGAAAATATGTCTTTTATGAAGAAGGGGCCTTACATCCTCACAGAAGTCCCCTTCTGGTCCCCCTGTTTGGTTCTGCTAAAAATCAAAGACTTGGTCTCCAGTCCATTGGGACTGGAACAAACTGGGAATGTGTTTTGTCTGGAGAAAGGATGGAGGAGGAATGGGAGGGAAGGGATTTCAGAGAAGGAGTGAAAAAGAGGGACTGAGGGTCAGGAACACAGGAAGGAGAAATGGGGAGAACAAGTGGGGAATTGTCTTGGGAGTTCAGGAGTTGTGGGTTGAACACATGGAAGATCTGGGAGGAAGGTCTGGGATTTGGAGCAAGTGGGGCATGTGGATATGAAGGGAATATGGACTTCCAGAGCCATGGCAGGAGGCAGAGTGCAGGAGCAGAGTCTGCAAAGAGCAAGGGTGGGTTCCTGTCTATAGGACTACACAGGGCAGGGGTGGATGTCCCTGTAACCTCTGTGCCTGCCATACATAGAAAATTATTAACCATCCAAAAACCTCCCACACCCCCAGACCCCCATAGCCGTGCTGGCAAAAGCACTCGTATGAATGCAGCTTGTTTGGGAAACAGCAGATTTCCTTTAATCCTGGTCATGTTGATCAAAGGGCATAGTTAAGGTGAGGAGGTCAGGTGTTATTTGGGAGCAGATGAGGACAGGTCAAACCGAAGAGAGCTGCCCAGTGCCTGTAAGCTCGTCTGCCTTGTTGAGTATTTTATGTGCAGGAGCATATTCTTGGAAAGCCACAGGATTCATTTAGTCCCAACACTAAACGAGGGGAGGGAAAATGCCAGCCTCGTTTCTCTGGGACCCGTGGAGAAGGCAGAGGAAGCAATTTGTGCAGATAAAGCAGTGAAGTCAGATACCATCTCACAGGATGGTCCCTCCTCCTCGCGTGGCTTTGTTTTTCTCCCTCGCCCTCCATACCAGGCATTGTTAGTTCCCAAAAACCCTTTCAATGGGATGTAAACACAACTATTTGCGTCTGCCGCTGCGCGCTCGCTGCTCTGCAGAGCCAGGAAAGCGCAGAGCCTCCGGCCAGCCAGGGTGGAGCCCGCTGCAATCAAGCGCCATGGTCTCGCCACTGTTTCTTTCCATGTTTTGTGTTTCCCCGGGACCCTTGGGATGAGATCACATCCTCCTCTCCCAGGGTTATTATGTCTTCGGACGGGCAGGATGAAGCCAGTCGTCTGGGTGGCTTGAACTCCCCGTGCACCCAGACTGGGTGGCTCTGGTTGTCTGTCCTGCTCACCTTCAGGTCCTGGAGGGCCACCTCCAGCCAGGGGATGTGTAACCACCAGGCTACTGTTGGATTGCAGCGTCTGGGTTGATGAGTGACCAAATTTTCTTCATCATTGTCTCCAGTAATTGCCTCTTAATGGTTTCCATCTTCGCAGGAATTTCTTCTGCCATTCCAGATCCGGGGAGAGAGAGAGAGTGTCGTGTTTCATGGTTTCTCTTGTCTTGCAGTGGAAAGGAGTAGGAGGAGTTTCCCACGACTGGGTACAGGATTTTGTTCCTCTGACCTTAATTCAATTTGCTGTTAAGTATCTCTGAGTTCCTCAGGAGGCCGACAAGAAGGATAACCAACATTTTGGTTTACTCAACGCAATAAACAAACTAATCTCTTCTTACCATCCTCCCAGGGAATCCTGGTTGTGTAATAAGAGAACAGAAGTCTCCTCCTGAGCTGAGAGGAGCATATCAATGTAAAAGGAGTTGGTGCCACCAAAACCCATTTAGGTTGTCCAAAGTATGTTAAAGTGTCTGCTATGGACATGGCTCTGATGCAGCCATGCAGGGACAAGCAGCTCAGCACAGAGCTCCTTGCCCCCTGTGCCACTTCATCTGGGCAGCTGCTTGTGGGATCAACAGTGGCCTGTCCTGGTGGCCTTTTCCTAATGGAGCAGCAGGAGCTGCTGTCAGACATTCTCACCCAGGCACCAGAGACCACAACATCCCAGTCAGGCAACTGGGAAGAGGGTTCCCTCCAGGAGACACAGGATCTGGTGGCACCTTGTGCATATTCTGTAGCCCTGAAGGCTTCCCAGATCCCCAGAGAGGTGTGAGCAGAAGGGAGTGGGGAGAGAAACGCCATTGCTAGTGGAAGCAGCTGGACACAGACTGCATCTCCTAGCTGAGCTGTGTTTTTAAACCCCAAGAAATCACATTTTGGAGCATGGAAGAGCCTGTGTCTTGTTCAGAGATCAGCCCAGGCAGCTCTGTGAGGGAAAGGTTTTCCCCAAAATTTTGTGTCTGGGCAACCTCAGCATCAAATGGGTGAGCAGAAAGTATTTCACTTGTGCCTGTGAGCTTCTAGAAGTCTGTTTCCATGTGCTCAGTTGTTTCTTCTCCAGAGAAAGTCAGTCTCATGTGACTTCCCTCGCTGCTGTCCCAGAGTCTCACCATCCTCATTGTAAACAAGTTCTTCCATCTATTTAGTCTGAATCTTCCCTTTTTTAGATAAAAACTATTACCCCTTATCCTTCCACTACAGTCCCTACTAAAAACTTACCTTTCTTATAAGCTCCCTTCATAAGGGAGTCTCTGTGATGTCCCAACCACAGAGCTGGAACAGATCCATCTCTCAGGGAACTGAGGCCATCGTGGCCCTTCCCAAGGCCCTTTCTGATTAAAAGCAGGACATCTCCTCCACACTTCCAGTTCAGTATGTCCACTCTGCTTAAGCTCCAGGACAAATAACTGATCTTCCCCTTCCTCATGGCAGTGTGTCTCCATTTTCCCCCGTGCCTTTGCTGCACCCCAGCGAGCCGATTGCTGCGCCTGCATTTGCAGCACTCCGGTTCCCCTGAGGTCATGCTCCACAGCCCCTGGGAGGGGGGAACACTGGGAGGCACCTCCTCATGACCCAGGTGTGGGTGAAAAGCATAGCTGTGGGCAGCCTGAGGCCAGGGCTGCCTGTGTGTCCGAGCGTGTTGCGTGAGCCCGGGATGCCCGTCGGGGAGCCGGGGCGAGCGGCGCGTGGGCTGCGGTCAGCCAGCTTTCCCTGGGTCTCACCCCAGCCTCTCCCTGGCTCTGGGTGGATATTTTCTTGTGCTTTCACACTGGAGTCATCACCAAAGCGTCATAAAACACTGCATGCTAAGGAGTAGTTAGTGGCCAGCATTGCTTATGTGTCGTTTTGCAAACGATATCGTACGCAGTAATTAGCACTGTGCCTTGCAGGAGGGGTATCATTGCATCTGGAAAGGGTGATGTGTGCTTTGGGCTGCTCCCACCCCATCTCCTGGCGAGAATTGCTGAAGAACACAATTAAACCTGTGTGGTTTGGTGATAAGAGGTGGTGGGGCGGGTTCTCCTGTCCTCCTCGTGGTGTGGGCACTCCTGAGAATACCAAGTAAGCACTTCAGCTTCTCAGCAGGCCAGGTGATCTGAGAAAGCAGATAACAAACCCAAATGTTTGGGGCGAGTCCCATTGTCTTCACTTTTTGATTTGTTCTTAGTGGTCTGCACCCCATACACATGCATCCATTGCTGTTCAGGACGACCAAGCTGGCTCTGTCCATGAGGCACAGCTGCACTTTTTGGGCTCCTTTGGTCCTTCAGCCATGGCTGCATGTCCACCCCATGTGGCTTATCTCTGCAGAGATGTGAGGAGCAGGTTCTGGGGCCATGGAGGCTAGGGGAGATGGGTCCCAATAGCACAGCCTGGATACCAGTTGTGCTCAAGAGCCACCTTGCAAGGCACTGCAACTCACCAAGACACACAGCACTTCCAGGAGCAGACCCTAAAACTTAATTTGGGTTGCTTATGATATTTGTCTTGCACCCAGAGCCCACCTGGGCATGCTGGCTGCAGAGGACCTTGCCCAGTGCTCATGTCTTGGAGTGGCACAGGAATTTGAAGGAGAAGGTGCCTGATATCTCACACCCGTCTGCAAGGCAGCGAGTCCAGCACCAGAAACAAAAGTGAGAAGCCTTTCGCAACTGAGGCTGGGTATTATATGACTGGCCGGGCAGATTCTGGCATGCAGCCTCCTCTCTTAGGAAATCAGGCAGACTCTTTGTCTGCTTTCCAGCAGGAACTGCTGCTTTCATTGCCCGGCTTCGCCCGATACAGGGGAAACCGGCTGGAGAGCAAAGGGAAGTTTTTCTCGCAGACAGCCCCAGCCTCCGGGGGATGATTACAGGTTAAACTGAGTCCCAGCTCACCTGCCCTTTTGTCTGCCTCGTGCTCCTCTTTCAGATCCCTGGTCCACGTCCACCAGCTGGTTTGAACCCTGTGGGAACCCGGTGGAGAAGGGTGGGATGGTGCCCGTAGTGGGAACTGGGCAGAGGCACACAGAGGGGAGGAGTGGCTATAAATAGTTAAATAAATAACAATTCCAATGTGGGAGTGCTAATTTAATGGGTTTAGAGTGTTTACCTTAAAATATTTTAAGTAAATATGAATTAGATTGCAAACAGTCAATGCAATTGGCTGGGTGGTCACACGAGTGCCGGGACTTTAGGGCTGTGATTTCCCTGGAGCGCTCAAAACATTTTCACTGCTTTTTTCTTGCAACCCTGGTCAGGTCTGACTCAAGGGTCACAGAGCTTTGGGAAACACTGTGCTCTGGCTGAAGGAGCCACCTAAGTGCTTTGTGTGCCTGGTGCTCACATGGGGCACCATCAGTAGGGATGAAATACCTTTTGAGAAACACATGCAAGTTGTGGTTGATGGGTGAGGACATCCATGGTGGGACCCCAGGCAGCAGAGCACTTGCAGTCAGCAAGGTTCAGTACCCATGCCAGGCTCTCTGATCTCTTCCTGTCATGTAGGGATCAGAAACAGATAGTGCCTACACCCCAGCATGCTACAAACATAATCATCAATGTGCAGAGAAACAGTGACATTGTTCTGATCCTCCAGGCTTCAATCCCTTGCACTGATTCAAGTGGCTGGCAGCCACCTGTGGCCATGGATTTGGACTCAGGTTCTCCAGAGCACCAGCAGATCTCTCTGCTGGGCTGTCCCCTCCTGCACAGGGATATTCCTGGCTTGGTGGGCAGGCTGTGGCCTCCCCAGCCTACATGTCTCAGGCAGAGGCTCACCTGTAGTGCTGCAAACTGGTATCTCTTGGTACCCTGATGGAGCAGTGGTACTTGGGTCAACAGGGTGGGGCACATGGTGCCATGGATGGATGGATGGATGGATGGTGGAGCACAGGGTGCCTCTGGAGCAATGGAGCTGGTGGATCCTGGGTGGATGAGGTGCAGTGCATGCTACCTGGATGGAGCACATGGTGTCTCCATGGACAAGGTGGAGCACATGGCACCCTGATGGACTCACTGGAGCACACACATTCTCCTTGTTCAGCCAAGTCACATCAGATGGTGTCCATGAGGGCAGGGTCAAGCTGGAGGGTGCCTGCCCAGGGCTTGGGTAGGATATGTTCTCTGTTTCATCATAGGTAAGTGAGACTGTTCCTCATTAGCCAAACATCTGAGCACTTGACAGGGACATGTTCATCCTCACAAACACCTTTTGAGGTAGGGAAGCATGTCCCAACCCTGTGTGTGGGAGGCTGGGGCTAAGTGTAGTTGCAGCCTTCCTGTGACCACATATCCTGGGCAGGGAGCAGGATCACTGAAGAGACCATGACAGAGGAAAGGCTGGAGTCAGTCCTAACTCTACCTTCATGCTTTAGTTTTCATGTTGTGTTCTTTACTAAAGAATACCAAAGATAAGAAAGGTGCTGTTAAAAGGTATTGTCTGTTGCTTTATTTGCAGCCCTGCTTCATGCCATGCTCATGAGCTAAATACCCCAGGAGGGAATATCTGGACTCCTGCCTGTTTATATTTTTCCCTAACTGATATTTTTTTTCTTTGTTGGTGTTGGGTTTAAAATAATCTCATGTTTTCTTGTGAAGAATCTGAAGTGTTTGTGAGAACTTATCTCAGAGCACTCGGCTTGGGCTTAACTAATATTTTCCAAACAACTTAACAGAAAGATAAACTTGGGGGGGGTTGGGTGGGAGAAAAAAACAAAAGTTGTATGATTTGAAAACCCTGGCTTAAGTTTGGCAAACAGGAGATAAAACCAATGGACAACTTGCTCATTGATGTGCTGTGAACACCGTCTTCAAAGAGAGCAATCTGCTGTCTGCCAAAAACAGAAGACAAAACTCTGAGGGGAGTGATAATTCCTTGTGTTACCTCTTCTTTTCCCTATTTTCCAACCAGTGTGGAGCTGGTAAACAGATATTTATTTGTAGAGGAGATGAAACATGGAAAAACAGGAGTGTAAAGGAGAGATGATAAGGCCTAGAGTCACAATTCTGATTTTAACTAACGTATGTGACTTTGGAGTAACATTTAGTTACAGTGAGCAATTTTTTAATGGACAGTTTTAATCAGTTCAATTGCTTTCAAAAAGTCTGCATCTCTCTTATGAATTTCAGGTAACAGTGAAGCCAGTTTTCCCATTTTTTCTCCCTTTGCTCAGTGGTTATCAGGGCTCATTCATCCCAAAGTGATGGGATGAAAGTGGCTATAGCTTCAAGTGTTGCCAGTACCTGTAATTGTCATAAATATGGGAACAAAGAAAAATACATATTTTTGGTCCTGTTTTGAGGGTCCTTGCTTAGTGTTTGTGGGGTGAGACATGCTGAGCTATTACATTTTGCCATTGTCAGGTGGAGCTGTTGACCCTTGTTGCACACCCTGAGTCTGAACCAAGAGAGATCAAACATCTTCCAGCACCCTCCTGTGCCATGTCCAACAACATTTTGGGTTATTTCCTGAAAGCTGCTGCTGCTTGCAGGCTGGTGTTTGTAACACAGAGTTCATGGAGAGCAGAGCAGGATTGGAGTTGGGGCACCTGAGACTCTGTTGGTACCTCTTGCCCTTGCACCACTGTGTAATCAGCCTAGAAGGAGCTGTATTAATTACAGTGAATTGGATGTAACTCAGGCAGTTTTGTGGCTGTCAGAAGTGTCCCCACAGGGGTGGAGAGGTTCAGGGGTGGGTGGCAGACCTCTTCCTTTTCCAAACAGCCACTCCTAGGTCTGTACTGCTCCAGTCTTGTTGACTGACAGCTGCATTTATTCCCTGTGTGTGTGAAATGAGTGTTTTCTCACTGCCTGCCATGGGATAAAAAAAGCAATGTAACCTGAACAAAATTTATTAGCAAAGTTGTTAATCTAAATGTTACTCTATGTTTTGTCACTGCTTATTTTAATTTTTTGTGTGGACAATTTGTTTTCTCCTCTCCTGATTTTGTGTCCTTCCCTCCTGGAAGTGTCAAAAGCCAAGCTGGACAAAGACATAGAAGGAAAGTCACAAGGGAGGAGGAGGAGGAAGAAGATCATGCATTTCTCACTGCTTGTCTCTTCTCTCTTTTGCAGTTGTTGCAATCTCAGGATGTGAAGGAAGATGCTGTGCTTTGCTGCTCCATGGAGGTAGGGAAGCATCTCAACATCTGCCCTGATCCTCATTGCTTTGCCCCTTCCATCCTTGCCCATGTGTGTGTCAAGCATCTGGATGCTGGATGTTTCCAGACCCAACAGCTGTGTGACCTCTGTGCATTTTGGAATGATCAAATGGTTTGGGTTGGAAGGGACCTTTCAAAGTCATTTAGCCCAACACCTGTCTGCAATAATCATGATCACTTTCCACTGTCCCAGGCTGCTCCAATTCCATCCAGCCTGGCCTTGGGCACTGCCAGGGATGCAGGGGCAGCCACAGCTGCTCTGGGCACCCTGTGCCAGCCCTGCCCACCCTCCCAGCCAGCAATTCCTCCCCAATATCCCAGCCAGCCCTGCCCTCTGGCACTGGGAGCCATTGCCTGTGTCCTGTCCCTGCCTTGTCCCCAGTCCCTGTGCAGCTCTCCTGGAGCCCCTTCAGGCCCTGCCAGGGGCTCTGAGCTCTCCCTGGAGCCTTCTCTGTGCAGCTGAGCACCCCCAGCTCTGCCAGCCTGGCTCCAGAGCAGAGGGGCTCCAGCCCTGCAGCATCTCCTGCCTCCTCTGGCCTCACTCCAGCAGATCACTGTTCTTCCTGGAGGACTCCAGAGGTGGATTCAGGACCCCAGGTGGGGTCTCAGAAGAGCAGTTCAGGTAAAAGACCACTGTAAGTTAAGAGGTGGCCCTTAAGACATTTGCTGGGCTCCTGATGCATGTAAATGGATGCAAGTTTGGTAGCTGAGGTCCTGTCACAAAATTATGTCATCCTGGTTCCTTCAAATCTCACCCTCCATTAAGTTTTTAAGCACAGAGACAGCTTGGAGCCATGTGCTGTGCCATGACTTGGTGTGCTCTGCAGCAGTTTTGCAGGGAAGCAAATGACTGGACATTGCACTCAGTGCTCTGGTCTGATTGACAAGGTGGTGATCAGGCACAAGCTGGACTCAGTGGCCTTGGAGGTTTCTTCCAACCTAATTGGTCTCTTCCGACCTACAATTCTGTGAAATACAGCAGAGTTTTATTGGTTACTTTTTTTGGGAAGTGATGGGTCCATGGGGACAGATGCTTTACTTGCAGAGAGCAGTTGAAGTTACAGCCTGAATAGTTAAAATTCAGCAAAGCAGATGAGAAGGCAGATTTGATTTTTAGGGTGAGGACTTTGGGGAGCTCTGCTTTGGGGAGCCTCCCATGGACTCATCGCTGTCCAGCCCAAGCTTGGACCTTCTCTGTGGAAGCACACAGCTTGTGCTGCTCGATGGAGGCTCTCCAAGGGGTAATTGTTTTAGAAAAAGCCCTTGGCTGTCTTCAGCAAAGCAGCACGACAGGTATAAATGCAGATCTCGGCAGGGCAGGATTTGTTATGCACACAGGAGCATTCTGCTTATTCCAGCTAATGACTGGGAGTCACTGGGAGCTCTGAATCAGCGAGTAAATGAAGGGCCAGGTAGAAGGCAGGAATACCACATCACAGCCTGCACTTTGTTTTGACAATAGCATGATTTTTAGGTGGGATTTTTTTTTTTTTTTTTTTCCAAAAGCAATCCGTCGCTGCTACCTTTGAAGTCAGTGGGAGCTGAACCATTCACTCCTCCAGCAGCTTGGTGCGGGTGCTTTTGAAAACCTCGCCCTTCGTGTTCAGCTCTTGGAGCCTGCTGCTGGGTGGTTTTGGTTTTCAAAAGCCACAACGCCTTTAACCTTGCCTGCACCAGGCAGGGCAGAACCGAAGGGACGGGAGGTGTCTGTAAAAAGCCGTGGGGGTGTTTTGACATCATAGAATGATAGAATCCTAGACTGTCTCAAGCTAGAAGGGACTCACAGGGATCAGTAAAACAAGGTTGACCCCTTCTTCTCCCGACAGCTGCAGAGCACTGGCCGGCTGCTGGAGGAGCAGCTGCCTGAGATGATGACGGAGCTGCTGGCGATAGCACGCGACAAGATGCTGTGTCCCTCCGAGTCCATGCTGACCAGGTCCCTGCTGCTGGAGGTCATCGAGCTGCACGCCAACAACTGGAACCCCCTGACGCCCACCATCACTCAGTACTACAACAAGACCATCCAAAAACTGACGGCTTGAGGGGGCAGGGCAAGGTGGGGTGGTAAGGGACGAGAAGAAGACATGCGCCTTGATGGGACCCAGCAAGAGCTTTTCTGATTTAAATCCCCCAGCAGACCAAACCCCAGCATGCTCGAGAATATGGGGTGGGGAGGGAGCAGCATGTTTCTTTTTCAGCCACGTCGCCAAGTGCCACCCCTCCTCCCTGCCGTGGTTTTGTTTTAGGGGTTTCTTTTTCTGAACTCATTGCTCAAGCAGCAGCAGCGCATCCCGCCGGGTTATTGTTTGGCTTTCGAAAGAAGACAGAGAATTTGGAAAAGGAGGAGGAAAAAAAAAAATAATCTAAGTGGGGGCTAGTATTGTTTTCACGCCGTCCTCCTGCCTTGCCCTGGCCAACTGGCAGGAGACAGCAGGCAGCAGATGTCTCGGGAGGACAAAGCCAGGCACACACTACACCAGACGCTCATAATTGATGGCTTTTGTCAAGCGGGGCTTGCGTTAGGTCCCCCCCCTCCTTCTCTTGTTTTCGACTTTCTGTGTGTTCCCCCCACCTACCCACCACCCCTTCAGAGGCAGATTGGAGAGCGGGACGACTTTCTTATTTGCACTGGGTTTTCTTTCCCTCGAGCATTCGTAATTTCTTCTTATCTTGTTGTGTTGTTGGATGGACAGTTGTGAGCAGCTTGGGGACGGGGAGAGCAGCGCCTTCCCTCGAGCTGGGTGATGGTTTATGTGAAGATGCTGAAGCAGAAGGAGTGTTTTAAAGGAGTCCTAAAGCCACTGCAGAAGTTACGTAGCCACCATCATCTTGCCAGTAACCTCCTCAGTGGATTGAGAAATGTGTCCTTTGAGCTGGGGGCTCTAAAAACAGGGGATTCTGTGGCTCTTGCTGTTCAAGTCGCCGTTATTCCTCAGCCACTATAATCATTTAACATTTTTTTGTAAATTTTTTTTTTTCCATTGAAGGAGTGCTTTATTGTTATTACTGTCATGGTTGTAATTATACATTTAAATCCAGGCCTGTTATAGTTGGGCCTAATAATGTACAGGGCAAGGGAGAAATGAAGGTTTGATGTTCTTTGGAGACTGGTAAAGAGAAGACAAGCAGCGTATAGCAAAAAAAGAGAAGAGGGAAAAATAGAAAAAGCCAAAAATAGAAGTTTTGAGCCTGGCTTCTAACTAGCTGAATATGCTATCCAGCGTTCCTAGGTGTGCAGTGAGCAGGAGCAGCACTCAGTGTAAGCACTGTCCCACGCTCAGTGTCAGTGGCACAGTGCCATCGAGGGATGGTGACATCTTCAGAGAGGCAGAGTGTGCCCAGGGATCCTCAGGCTGCTCCAGGAGCCTCTCATTTCTCCGTGCTGGAGCATCCTGAGGCAGAGGACAGCTGTGGGGAACAGTGGGGAGATGCCACCTGGGGGCTGAGAGGCTGGTCCAGGGCAACACCTGAATCATGAAAACACTTGGACTCCTTGTTTGCTGATCCAGCAACACTTTGACTTAGGAAATCCCTCCAGGTGCTTTTTCTAGTGAAGCCTAGCGAGGGTGCAGGCTGCCTCATCCTGCCTGCAGGAGCCAAGGAAGGCATGATGCTGTCAGCCCATCCTGGTTTCTTCTCACTGTTCTATTTATTCCTTTGATGACAAGAGAATTTATGACACAAGGATGGAACACACGGACCCCAGACCAGGCAGGCTGGGCCTGAACTCAGCAGCTCAAACCCATTTTTCCGAGCAAAACGTTGCGTTTCTGGTGGCCTGTAGAGAAGAGAGATTTCACCCTGACCTCCTTGGATGTGCAGTATGTTCTTGGGTGCCTTATGAATGTGCTGGTCTGTCTGTGATGGGGAGGAAACTTTTGCTGCAAAATTTAAAGGGCAGAAATTTTCAGCAGAAAATGCATTTGCAAGGGTGTGAAAGTCGTGATGCTGCAGATCAATACTATCTGAATTTTCGTCTGGTTGTCTGCTGATCCAGTTTTCATTCTGCATTTGGAGCAAGAGGACCTGGAAACGGGAGCTTCAGTTTTCCTGTCTACCTAGAGAGCAGCAAAATGATTGCTGAGTTGACTAGAATTGTCTGGAAAAAATTTAACTTTTGCTTCACTTAACTCAAGCCCAGGAGCTTCGCACAGTGACGGCGCCTTGCGTTGGGTCAGCTTCATTAGTAGCAATGTGGTTTGATAGTATTAATGAGCAGATGAACTTCATTAAGGAGGCAAAGCCCATCAGTATTACGAGGCTCAGGGCTCTGCCCATTGCTCTTTGTTTTTTCTGCTCCCTGAATTCTCAAGGAGTGGAGGAGAAGGGGATATAACACCTATCACAGTGCACTCAGGCAGAGTGTCAGTCTTCTGGGAGAAGGCCTGAAAAACAGTTTTGTCTTGTTTTTTTTTTCTTGTTTTTTTTTCTCTAAGAACAGAAAAGTCCTGTAGTAGGGACAGCAACCTAATGGGTTGGGGTGCCATGGGTCCTGCCAGCAGTGATCCAGACTGCCACTCTGGCCCCTGCAGCTTCTCACTTCCCACAGAATTTTTTCTTGGGATGTAGTGGAAGAAGAAAAAATAAAAGAAAAACACAGATAATTGGGGATTTTGTTTCTATAAACTTGAATATTCACCCATCAGTGCATCAGGAGGCATTCAAAGTCAAAGTGTAAGCCACAGGGCAGAATTTCTCCTAAAGCATTTCCCTACCCCTACCTGCTGTGAGAGCTTTTTCAATTTTCTCATTGTGGGGCAATCCTGCAACTCCCACTGACCAGGCTTCGCCCACGACTTTCCCTTCCAGCACTGGAAATGAAGAACTTTTGTGTGAAATCCGTCGTTTTTTAATGTATTGCCATTTATCTCTGCTATTAGCATACATTCATCCAGCCATTAACTGCTTTGATACATCAGTCACTCTGTTGATGTCCGAGAATCAAAATATTGACCAAAAATGGGGGGGTTTTCCCCTAAAATCACATGCTGCCAATGGTATCTTTCTGAAGTCCATCAGCAGGAAGCCGGCAGGCACATCTCATCATTCACCAGGGTACCGTGTTGGGGAAAGAGGCACCACGAGGACATTTGATGGGCAGGATGGGGAACAGTGCTGGGGAATTTTTGGGGATAAGAGCACCTGGGGATCCTGTAGTGTTTTCTTCTCTCTCTCTCTTTTTTTTTTTTTTTTTTTTTTTTTTAACTTTTGGCTTACTTTACAGACTGTCGCCAAAGAGCGCAATTCTGCAACGAGCGTTTTTAGGTGCAAAGCCACCAGGTACGTGTCCCCAAATCAGCCAGATTCCATCTTTGCTGCTCAGTAAAAGCATCTGTGTGGGGTTTTACTGTGTTGTCCCCATACAGCTACATCAGCAAAGAGGAAAATAACCCCCTCAGGCCAAATATGTGTGGGGCCAAACCTCAGGGTGGTGTGGACGTACAGCATCACCTCTGTGCCCATCTCCCTGGGATGCAGAGCAGGTTTGCTGACACCCTGACAGGCTCCCCAGCTTATTATTCGCCTCATTCCTGGTAAAAACCTTCCCAAACTGATGGTTTTGCTACACAGAAAGTGACTTGCTTGGTTTCCCCATGAGGGATTCCACTGCTGTTCAGAGAAGTCTCGTGTATATGGAGGTGAAACAAAAATGGGGAGTTAAAGAAAGGAAAAGTAAGTGATTTTTTTGGTTCCCCTCTTTCCCTGAAGGAGATTAATTGGTATCTATTCTTGGCATGATTGATGGCTTTGAAAGAAAACTTGTCAGAATAACTTATGATTTATTTTCGTGCTTATTTTTATAACACCCCTCACTTGGAAATCTCTCAAAATCTTAAATATGATTTTTTTTTTAATTTCCCTGCTGGGTATTTTATGGCTTTACACTAATTTTGCTCTTCTTGGTGGTAGCTATTAAGCAGTCCTGGTGATATTTTCAGTATTTTTTCAGAAGAAATCATACTAAAGGTTGCAAAGTCCACTGTCAATAGCCAAGGGAGCTGCGGTGTCCTGCAGAACACGGAGTTAATGCTAGAAATTATTTTTGGTTTTTTTTTTTTAATGTATTTATTTGCATTTGAAAAAGCGACATTTTTAATTTAATCATATTTGTTAAACTAAGCGCTTTAAAAAAAATTAAAAATAATAAAAAAAAAAAAGGAAAATGGTTTTGGGGAGAGTAAAGACTAGATATTCATACTTAGAGAAATCACAAACTCATCGTTTTCAGCATTTCAGAGACTGTTAAAACAAGGGAGCTCATAACTCTTTGTGGCGATTCAGTCTTTGTTTATAGAACATCCAGACCCACTGTATGCTATAAAATGCATCATCTGAGTAATAAATGTTTAAAGCTTGACATTTCCCCTCTCTTTGTGGGTACGTGCTGTCGCTTCTCCTGCTCCAGGAGGTTCCTGCTTTGGTTCAGGATGGAAGGAAGGGAATGCGTGGGTGGTGGCAGCAGAATATTGATCCCTTGTGTTGGAAATGCAGCTCAGGAGGGCTCTGGGGGGAACCCTCAGTGCTCCTGGCACTGGTCACACCCTGCTGCTCCTCCTGTGGGGTTGGTCCCTCTCCCTGTCACTGCTCACAGGGATGAGGGTGAGGGAATGGTGCAAAGGGCTCAGAGCTCCATGGGTGATGGATTGAGCCCCTATCCTGGTCTGCCTCCCACTCCCCTGCTCCCAATCCTCTGCCCAAATTCAATTTCCCACCTCTTTGTGTCCTCCCTACCTGGGAATCTTTTAGAGGACACCTGATTTAATCACATACATTCCACCCAGTGCTACAGCAACCAGGGCTTAACCACTGCTGGCTGTCAAAAATAGTCTTTGAAAATGATACTCATGGTGTTTATCACAAAATCACAATATTCTGAGTTGGAAGGGACCCACAAGGACCATCATGTCCAGCTCTTCAGTGAATGGCCCATACTGGGCCACAACCAGCACCACGCTCTCACCAACTGAGCCAATCTCAGAAAGAACAGGTTTCCTCCACGGTCTCCTCTGGAAAACCCTTCTCAAGCCCAAGACAATTAATTTTTGCCTCTTTTACTGGCCTGAGATGAAAAGAATGGGAAAAATGAGATGGAAGGTGAAACAAGGAGTGAAAACACCCCCAGGATCCCACAGGGAGAGTCACTCCTCTAACCCCCACATTTCCCCCTTCATTCCCCAGTGCCAGAGCATCTTCTCCCTCTCAAGTCAGGGGCTCACAGGACACAATCCAGCACCACACATGTCCAAACTGCCCTGGGCTCACCTCTCCCAGAGCCAAAATATTTGCTGCAGAGAGCAGGGCATTGTGGGAAACTCCCTGCCTTGCCATCATCAGTGGAGGTGTCTTGGCTCCAGAGTGATTCCTGCATTCCCTGCACACCTCACCTTCTGCCCCTGCTTCCTTCAAGCCATGATGGGCTTGAAACTGAGCCTCAGAAAGTTAAATTCAAGGACATTTAGAATTTAGATCAGAAACTGGGAAGGAATTGCTGGCTGGGAGGGTGGGCAGGGCTGGCACAGGGTGCCCAGAGCAGCTGTGGCTGCCCCTGCATCCCTGGCAGTGCCCAGGGCCAGGCTGGATGGAATTGGATCAGCCTGGAACAGTGGAAAGTGTCCCTGCCCATGGCAGGGGGTAAAACAAGAGGGTCTTTAAGGTCCCTTCCAACCCAAACCATTCTGTGATCTATGAAATAGCATACCTGACCTTGTGCCACCCTTTCCAAAGATCCACCCCTATAGATCCCCATCATGAGTCCCACCCTGCAGCCAGACCCTCCAGCTCTGGTGTGCTGGAGTTTGGCCTGTTCATACTCAGGGGTTTGAGCATCTGGACCAGCTCTGGGAAGAGTTTATCAAAACTGGAGTTGGGCTGGGAGCAGGCAAGCCAAGAGCAGAGACAATCCCTGGGGCCCCTGGGACCACCAAGATGTATTAAATGAGAAAATAACCTGCAGTAACACAAGATTAGGAGCAGATGGATGGGCATCACTACAGAGCCCAAGCTTTTAAGATGCAGGAATATTTCTGTGAATTCCTCATGACTGCCAAAAACCCAGACAGCAGCAAACAGACTCCATGGATCAGAGTGAGATTGCTTGGCTTCCCTAAAACATAGCAAGCCTGCAAATAGCCAGGATGCAGGATGTTCTCCTCTTCCAGCAGCTCTGCATCTCTGCTGAGTGTTAAAGGGAGTTTTTAAATGCTCCTGCTGGTGGCAAAATGAAGAACAAAGATAAGTAACCTTATTGTAACTGCATTGGTACTCTGTTTCTCTGCTGAACTGTGGTTTAAGTGATTGCTGCTTGGGATGCAAGAAAAACAGTGATATTAAAACAATAGTGCACATTACAAGACTGTGGCCTCTGCCTTTTGTATCCTGCACTATGATGCCCAGTTATAAAACTGGATACTTGTGTGGCTGCATAAATGTGGCTGCTGAGCTTAGCTTGTTGTCTGTCCTGCTCCCCAGGATTTCTCTGGACTCTAGAGAAAGATTTCTGCAAGAAATACTGCATCCTTGGGCTGTAAATTACTGATGTTAACATTTTTAGGAATGTAGATATGGCCTCTACCCCTTGGAGGCGTCACTGTGGTTATTTTGCTGGTACAGGTGAGTGTGGGGTCTCAAGAATGGGTGGTCCCAGAAATGGATGTTTGGTTTTGTCTGCCCAGAATCAATTGGAAAAAAAAAAAATGTCAAGTCCCTCTCAAGAGAAATTCCAAAATTTCAGAATTGTATTCTGTCCTAAATCATCCCAGTTTTTCACCAAAGTGTTTTGTTTCAATGTATGTTGTGTTGCTGTAGCAACAACATTTAAACAAATTAGATTTTTATTAGCTCAGGCCTTTTCAATAACTTCCCACAGAGCTTTTCCATCAGAAGTTTCCACTTGGGGAAAATGATGCCAGGAGATGGCAACAATCTGATGGGAGAAATCACCTTTGCCACGGTCCTGGGCTTGCTTCAGCCTCTGCTGCTCTCCTCCCAGCCCTGCCAGAGGAAAATGCACCAGTGTTTCTGTCCCCCCTGTCATGACACATGGGGTCTTGCAGTTAAGACTTCAGGTTGGACACCAGGAAGAATTTCTCCAGGGAAAGGGTGGTCAGGCCTTGTGAGGGGCTGCCCAGGGAGGAGGTGGAGTGTCCACCCCTGGAAGTGTCAGAGGAATGAGTGGCCATGCCACTGCTGGCTGGGTAACAAGGTGGGGATTGATCACAGGCTGAACTCATTATCTTGGAAGGTTTCCCAAGGTAAATGATGCTGTGAGGATGGGCTGGGACTGCACAGACCCTGCTGGGGACCCTACAGCAGTCACTGGTGGTGGAGCTGTGAGCATAAAACAGGTCTTGGAGCAAATCCCTGCAACTGGTGGGAGTGTGGGAACAGCTGTGTGAGGAACTGGGCTGCAGTGGGAGTCTGCATGAGCAGGAGAGGACGTGGAATCACAGAATCACAGAATCACAGAATGATTTGTGCTGGAAGGGACCTTAATGATCATCTCATTCCATCCCCCTGCCATGGGCAGGCCAAGACAGGGGTCCAAGAGGTTCTGTGGCATCTAGGACCTGTCCCAAGTCCATGTGTTTATGAAGTCCAAGTGGTTATTTCCACCCTTGTACAGGCAGCACCAAGCCTGGGTTTTATTTGGAGCGTGCTTGAAGGTGCAGATGGAGCACTCAGGTTTCCCAATCCAAGGGACAAATCCTACCTGCTCTTGCTCCACACAGGCACCAGGGAGGAGTTCCTTCTGGCTGCTGTGCTGTGGGTGGAGGTGGGCAGCAAGCAGTGCTCTTTTACCTCTAAAATCAGCAACAGTGAGCTCTGCAGGAGCCTGAGCTTTCTTGGTGCAGCATCCTGGGCTCTGGCATCCATGCAGAGCCAGGATTCCATGCCCAGGTGGGTCATGAGAGACCATGGCCAGGTGTCAGCTGAGCTGGGGCTTCCCCAGCCACCATCAGACAAATTATGTCACTGGCACCTTTTCTTTTTTTTTTTTGCTTTTTCTTTCTGGCATAAAACCCTAAATCCTGGTCAGCATTTACTACTCCCTGCTCTGATCACAGAATCATGGAATCTCAGAATGGTTTGGGTTGGAAGGGACTTAAATATCATCTCATTCCACCCCCTTCCCTGGGCAGGGTCACCTTCCACTATCCCAGGTTGCTCCAAGCCCCATCCACCCTGTACATTTCCAGGGATTAGCAACTTTCAATCTCAGAAAGCAATTTTTTTTTTTTTCCCTTATAATTTAAAATCTTGAGGTCCTAAAGAGGTCAGTATTCAAAGCAAGGCTGGAAGATTCTGCAGATTAGGGTGGGAGGAAAAACTGCACCGGGGGATGGGTTATCCAAAACCTGTCTGCTGGTAATTACACATGTCGGCTGATGAAAAACTGGTTTGAGGGCAAACACCGTAAAAATATTGCTGTGGGGAGAGAAAGAGGACAAGGATTGTGAAATCCAGTCGGCAGATTGTTTTACAGCAAAGGTAACTTCTCTCCCCAGGGCTGGATTTTACAACTCGTGTAAGAAACCAACCCCCAGCTAGCAGGGCTGCTCTGCTCTTCTTTTCAAGCACAAAAAATTCAGGGTATTTGTCAGAAACCCTGGGTCTGTGCTGGTTTCTTAGAGATAAATGCAGTCTTGTTCTGGGGGATGGTGAAGTTTGGGGCAGGGATTGTGTTGCATGTGGTGATTGCAATTAGTTTTTACAATGATTGCCTGGGCACATACTGCTGTATATATTCTTTATATAAAACTGCATATCCATTATATTTTTGAGTACTTGAAGGGTGCTGCAGGGGCTCACTGCTCTTCCAAGAGGACCAAACCCAAATAACCCAACTGAGTTCTGTTTTTCAGCTCAATTTACACTTTTTTTTCTCCCCCATTTGCTCTCTGTCCTGTAATTTATATTTCCCTTTGCTCCCTCTGTGTTTCCAGCCCTGTGCTGTCCCTTTTCACAGCTGGGGATGTCTCCTCCTTGGAATAGATGAATTGTCCTTCTGCCAGTCATCACTTGCACTCACATTTTGGGGACAGGTGACCATCCTGGGTCCCTGCAGTTCACATTTAGGTCCCCAGAATGTTGCACAAGGATTTTCTCCCTTTGTTAACACTTTCTGCAAGCACTAAAGAATCATAAAAGCCCAGAATGGTTTGGGTTGGAACCTTCAGGGTTATCCTGTTCCCACTGCCATGGTTCCCACTATCCACTCTTGTTTGCTCCAAGTCCCATCCAACCTGGCCTGGAACATTTCCAGGGGTGGGGAGTCCCATAACTTCAGTTTTCCCTGGGGATGCACTGGATTTGCATCCCAAAATCCCCCTAAGAATCACCTCCACTCGTGTTCCCCTGGAAATGTTAGGAGGAGGTTGCAGGCAGCCTCATCTCTTCTTGTGCTTCCAGCCCCTTCTCTCCCCTAATTACCTTCTTCTCCAGCTCTGATTCCTCCAGTGGTGCTGGATTTAGGTGACATTCCTAAGGGAAGCAATGGGGAAAAAAAAAAAAAAATCAAAAAAACCCCATAAAAATAAATAAAATTAAATTTAAAATTTAGAAAAAAAACCCTAAAAAAACAAACAAACAAACAAAAAAAAAACCCTAAAAAAATTTAAATTTTAAAATAAAAATAAAAACAAAAATAAAAATAAAAATAAAAATAATAAAAATAAAAATAAAAAAAAATAAAAATAAAAATAAAAATAGCAGTCTGACAAACTGTTGTTCCTTGGAGACCTGTCACAGACACAGATGGGGAGAGCCAGCCTCGTGGCACAGGGATGCACTATGGGGGATGCTCCTGTGGGGTGTTTGGGATGCTTGGCCTCGTTCTTCTTGTCCCACCTGCAGGTGGGCAGGAGTTTTTGGGGACATCCAGGGGGGCTGGAGAGGGTCAGGGCTGGCTCACCCCCTGGGTGCTGTGCTGGAGCCTGTTTTCTGCTGGGAATTGTCAGAACGAAATTAGAAGTAGGTTGAACTTTGTCTACAGCTTGAACTGAGGCTGAACTCAGCCCTGTTTTGTTTTAGTTTTTCAAAGTTCAGTGGAGTTCACAGGGAGGGAGGCGAGTGGGGGGCACTGGATTATTTTATTTTATTATTTTATTTTTATAATTTTATTTTGATTGTTTTATTTTAACCTGGTGTTTCTGTGGTTTCACTCTAGTTTGATTCCTCCTCAGATTGGAAAGGCTCTTCTCGTGGTGTTCCTGGTCCGAGGTGGGGATGTGGTGGCTCAATACTGCCACAGGATTTATTCCATTTCAGCTGTGATTTAATCCATTTCAGGAGTTTGTGGCTGGGGTGGTGCAGGGTTAACCAAGCCTTTCCCTGGCTCAGCCCAGGATGAGAAGATGAAGGGGAAAACTGGACTGGCAGAACCACAGCAGTCTGCACTGGAGATGCTTCAAGGGATTTTGGGCACATTTTTGTCCCATGACAACCACCTGGGCTTCCAGACAACCTTCCAGCACCTCCTAATCTTTATTTCTCATGTGGCCACCCCAGAGTGGAGGTGGATTTGCTTGCCTGGACTCAGGCTGTGTGACCCACGAGCCAGAGCTGTGCTCCCTGTCCCTGACCCCGTGGGTTGTGCAAGCTGCTGGCCCCGTGCAGAGGTGTGTGGGTGGTGCAGGGAGCACGTACAGCACTCTGCCCCTCACTCTGGGGACACAGCAGTCCCCTCTGGGCCAGGGGGGTGGTGAAAGCAGCAGCACAAGAGCGTGGAAATTGAGGTTTCACACCAAACCCATCTCAGAGGGGCACTGCATCCCTCCATGGACAGCTGTGTTCCCAATGAGCCTTCCCTTCCCAGAACAGACAGGAGGCTTCTGCCACATGGTTTTTCACCTCCTGAATTGCTCAAGAGTTTGTGGAAACTTCACCAGTTTTTTAACAAAGATGCCTCCTAGATCACGGACACATCTAGGGAATTCGTAGGGCAGACTGATTTCCTGGAATAGAACCCACTGGAGGAAAAGTCCCTCCAGGCTGGCTTCTAACTATGACACATTTGATAGCCATTCAAGGACTACTGAGAAGCTTGTCATTTGTCTCTGTGAGGCCTCAGACAGAGTTTCATCATCAATTCTGACTGTTCTGTGAAATAAAACCAGCTAATGTAGCAGCCCCACAATTTCTGGGGTTTTTGTAGAACGTATTACAGGGGTGGTTTTTTGTTTTTTGGTTTTTTTTTGTTTTTTTTTTTTTTCCCCTGCATGGTTTTATATCTGGGTGCAAAGTGACTTTATCCCTACTGCACCTATTTTTCTTTCCTCCTGGCAGGGTGACCTGCCTTGTCCCATGGTGGCACGGGCTGTGGGTGTGCCTGAGCCGCCGCCGCTCTCAATGAACTTTGGCACCTTAAACCGTGGAAAACCCGACGTGCCAGAGGGAGGGATAGGTGCCTGGCGTCCAGGAGATCAGATTGCCCCAGGGGATTTGCTGGGAGTCCCATGATGAGCCTGGAAGGAAGCCCAGACGGCAGGGCACCGCCGTGCTTTCCACCCAGGGCACTCGGCCGGGGTCCCTGGAGGACAGCTGGTGGCCTTTGTCCCTTACTGTCACCCTTGTGCGTGCAAACCCCAACCCTACCTCAGCCCAAAGCCTTGATGGGGTGGGCTGAGCCCACTCCATGGCAGCGGGCAGCCTCCTGAATCCCTGCTGTGTCCCAAGGGACTGTTCTATGCTCACCCATGAGCTGTATCCACCAGGCTCACCCCAGGGGCAAGTACCTTGGGGTGGGAGGTTTTTTTGGGACAAGTCTGGATCTTCAGCTGTGGCTCACTTCCCTGTGCTGCTCCAGATGCAGGGGATGTTCTGTTCACCCCCAGTTCACGTGAGCTGCAGCTTGGCCACCAGCACCATCCATCCTGCTCAGCCTCCCGGGGTCATCCCAGGTCCCCAGGTCGCTCTTTTTTGCCCCCAAGGTGTGCAGTGGGAAATCAGCAGTGACTGTTTTGTGGGCAGATGAGTAACCCAGTGCTGCAGAGGTTTTTTTTTCATGTCACCCCTCTGAGCCCTGCCCTCCCTGTGAGCTATTCCTAGGAGTCCTTGCCCAAGAGCTCTGCCTCCAGGAAATGCCATTATCAGCCGCCTGCATCGGCTGCTCCACTTGGAGCTCCTGGGGCGCCCCATCCCAATCCAATTTCTGCTGGAAGGAGATAAGACAAGGAAAGGAGATAAGGGCCAGCCACAGGCTGGTCACCCTGACTCACAGGGGACAGGTGTCTGCACGGGGGGGGGATGCTGTCAGAGCAGCCCTGGCACTGGTGGTAGGAGTGGCATGGGCACCCAGGGGTCCCCAGGTTTTTGGGACAGCTGAGAGGGACCAGGGCTGAAGCACTAGGGGCAGATTGAGGTGATGAATCACCTCCTTCTGGGGCATACACACAGAGAATTTTCAAGTTCAGGGCTAAGAGAGGCTTTGCATAACTCTGTTCTCATCCCTGTGCGTGCTGCAGGGTGAGGGGTTCCTCCCTCCACAATCTCACACCTCCTTTCCCCTTAGCACCCATCTTACAATGCCAAAAGTTGCCAGAAAGCAACAGAAATAGAAAGAGGTGATGGTTAGAGACCACCCAGTTATCCTCCCAGCTGGTCAGTGGCAGCTGAATACCTTTAATTAAAACTAAATGGTTAATAGGAAGCTGAGCAAAGGTCTCCCTGCCGGCACAGGTGCCAATGGAAATCGTGCTGAGGGCTGAAGTGCTCTGTGTCGAAACAGCCAGGCTCCACCTTTGCCAGGGCACTGCCATTGCCACAGAACCTCACTCCCAAATATTCTCACTCCCTGGTGCTGCTGTGCCTCTGAGGAGGGACATCCCCGTGGGTGCCCTTCTGCTCCTTTCCAAAAGGGGCTCTTGTCTCTGACATGCAGTTTTGGTATGAAGTGTTTTTTTTTAAAGCTGGGGAAAGTTGTATTTTGACTGTTGCCCACTTGAGGTGGGGGGTGGAGAAAAATGAGGAGTTACCCAATGCAGAGCAGTTTTCCAAGGCTGAGAAGCAGGAGGTTGGAAGTAATAATTAATCGACAGCGGCTGGCAGGGGCTCTGCTCACCTCAAACAACCTGGACTAAGGGTCACTTCACAAAGGTGGCTGCAACTTAGAGAGGAAAAAACCTTGTCCTGGTCTGAGGGAGATAAAAAGAGAGAAAAAAGAGATAGGGAAGTGAAATAAGGAGTGAAAACACCCCCAGGATCCCACAGGGAGAGTCACTCCTCTAACCCCCACATTTCCCCCTCCATTCCCCAATGCCAGAGCATCTTCTCCCTCTCAAGTCAGGGGCTCACAGGACACAATCCAGCACCACACATGTCCAAACTGCCCTGGGCTCACCTCTCCCAGAGCCAAAATATTTGCTGCAGAGAGCAGGGCATTGTGGGAAACTCCCTGCCTTGCCATCATCAGTGGAGGTGTCTTGGCTCCAGAGTGATTCCTGCATTCCCTGCACACCTCACCTTCTGCCCCTGCTTCCTTCAAGCCATGATGGGCTTGAAACTGAGCCTCAGAAAGTTGAATTCAAGGACATTTAGAATTTAGATCAGAAACTGGGAAGGAATTCTTGACTGCGAGATTGGTCTGACCCCGGCACAGGGTGCCCAGAGCAGCTGTGGCTGCCCCTGCATCCCTGGCAGTGCCCAGGGCCAGGCTGGACTGGGCTTGGATCAGCCTGGGACAGTGGAAGGTGTCCCATGCCCATGTTGTTCCATTCCCAGGAGGTGGAATGAGAGGGTCTTTAAGGTCCCTTCCAACCCAAAACACTCTGTGTTTCTCTGATCATCACCCTTGACGAAGCAGACATCATTAAACACTCATGAAAACACAATTAAATGTATTTCAGTGTGTATTTTTTCTCAAATAGCCTGAATTAAAATATGAGGGAGAGTAAATGGAGCTCTTTGACCAAAATGTCTGCAATATGTGCAGAATTTTCAAGCAGGAAATAAGTGTACTGTCTTATTCTTGCATTTAAAACACTCTCAGCAGACATGCAGTTCATGCTCAAAATTCACTGCTTTACTACACAGATCCCAGGTCAGGTCTTCAAGTGGAAAAAACATTCCTAGTTGTGCTGTGTAGGGCTGGAGATTTTTACTCTGCTTAGGGGTCTGATGTCTTCTGTCTGAAAGGGAAAGCCACTGTGCACTTGTGGCTGATGCTTATCTCACTGGCAATGCTGTTCCTGGAATTCCAAGGTCCTCCTTATCTTCAGCAGAGTCAACTGTATCATCAGAGATAATTACAATAAATAGCACAAAATGCTTTCCCACATCAGAATGTCTTTGTGGAAAAAACCCATCATTTCAGAATGGATAAAACTGCTGTGCATTTGACCCATTTTCATTTAATGCCTGGCAAGGCTGCTCCCTGCCCAGCACAAACCTGGAGACTTCACTCTGAATTTCCAGGGAATCCCATGGGCAGGAACTGGACCAGTCCAGGGTTCCCAAACCATACAGACCTCAGAGGAACCCCAGATTTCTGCTGGGTGTTTGTATCTCTTTGGGAATGGGATCCTCAAAGACACCCAAGGGATGGTTGGGAAGTTGAGCTGGAACTTGTCAAATCCCCCAATCTCCCTCTGGACCTATTGCAGCCTGGCACTGAAAACAGCTGCCCTTACACACCCATCCCTCACCTCAGCAAACCATGAAGAGCTGGCAGATAGATATTACATTCTGGAATAACGAGAAGAAAAAAGGTATTTTAATAAACAGCATTTACCCGAATAAGTGGTGTCTACTGAATCCTGGATAATGACTTACTAATAAAGGTGGTAAACTAGTAACAGAGAGAGTCTGGAGGATGGTGTGTAAAGTGCTCAGAAAATCAAAAAGGAAGCTTGAAGGACCTGGTGCTATCTAGTCTAAAGAATTTTTTAAAAAGACAAAGGGATATTGTAAATCATAAAACACGGCCGCCGAGGGAAAGGAAACAAACCCTTCATTATCCCAGAAGAAGGGCTGAGATGTCATGGCTTAACCTGCAGGAAGGAAGATACAGCCAAGGTGACAGACAAATAATAAAGGCCTGGGAAAATTGCCTGAGAAATAACATAGTAGTGCTGCATTTATGATTTTTTAAGAATGGGCTGGAAAAACAGCGATTGCAGGTAGTTTAAGGATGTCTGGATTGTCCTTGGGATCGGCAGGATGTGAATTGGTTTAGAGTGCTCTCTTCCAGCACCATTTTCTATAAATTCGAGGTTTTTTGCTTCCTTGGCTGGATTGTTTTGAAATTCAAAGAAATACTTCACTTTGGCATTTTCCTCAGACCAGTCCTGCAGGGATGATGCCTTCCCCTCCAGCAAGGACAGCAAATATCCAAAGGGGGGCAATAAACTTGGAGCAGGGACCTGTAACAGCAAAACCCAGGGATGTGGTAGACATTACTCCAGATATTCAAGGTACAGTGCTGGACAGGTGGGAGCTCAGTTCCTAAAATGTTATCTTCCAGATAGGTGTTCCAGCCTTGAGAGATTTGTTCCCATGAGATGCTGAGTCTGTCGATACGGCCCTGTCAAAAAGACCAGCCTAAACATGATAAATCCTTTTGAAGTTCCCCCTTAAGCTCCAAGAATGGACAAAATTATGGGAAAACAGCAATGAAGGAAAAAAACCAGGCAGTCCTTTGAACCCCCGGAGTTTTTGTAGAGAGGAGGGATGTGGCATGGAGAAACTCCATGGAAAAAGCTGGGCCTGGAGAGCCTCTGTTTGGGAAGATCCCAAAAATTAATGAGGTTTTAAGGAGGGGTTACGAGAGGAGGGTGAGCAGGGAGTGGCTAGGAGGAATTTTAATTAACATCAACGTTTGCAGCGTTATTTAATAAGGTCCAAAAAAACATCTGAGTGCAATGAAACCAGAATTTTCAGAGCAAACCAAGCAAGTGTGGGGCTGGGGGAGCAGTGTGGGGTATGAGGAAGAGGGGGAAGGTTCTGGGGAGAGAAAAGTGGTTTGGGGACAATGGCAGGGTGGAGCAGAGCTGAGCATCCCTGGGGTGGGAGAGGCTCCTGGGGCTGTGCCCAGTGCAGGGACACCCCAGGTGACATTTAGGGAGGTACAAAACCAGCAGCATCATCAGCTGCTCTTGGCTCTTTGGTGGCACAGAAACCCCAGCTGAGGTGCAGGGTGCACTGAGGGGCTGCAGCCTGGATTAACACCTTGCAGAGCTGCATTCCCAAAGGGATGGAGTGGAAGGGGACCCTGGGGACAGCCCCCAGCCCCGAGCAGCAGCACAGGAGGGCACACGCCGCACCAGCACCAGCTTTGCCCTGCCAGGAGGGCACTGCAGGGTTTGTCCCCTCTGCAGAACACTCAGTGGCCCAGGCTGGCCTGTGCCAGCCCAGGCAAGGCCAGCAGAGGTGCAGGAGAGGCAGCCCAGCCTCAGCAGCTCAGCCCCATCCCCTGCCTGAACTTGTCGATGGGGCTGTTCAGAGCGATGACATAATTACAGTTTCAATCGCAGATTAATAAGAACTGGGTTTGTTGCTTTTTTTTTTTTTCTTTTCTTTTTTTTTTTAAAGCAAACTGTGAGGCATGCCTGAACTGGAAGGGCGTTTTTGCTCCTGGGAGCTGAAGGTGCCATGCCCTCTTTGATGTCTCCTGGCGTGGAGGAGCTGCAAACACCAGCACTCGTGTCCCAGCTGCAGCTCCCCTCCCTCTCTTCAGCTTTCCTCCCTGGCACTGGCTTGGGCAATGGATGTGTGAATGGAGAAGCCATCCCCAGCCTCTAAACTAAACCCTGCTGGTGGAGGGAAGTCACTCCAGGTGCCACCAAAGGCACCAGGGTTGGGAGCAAAACTGAGTGGAAAGGGAAACTGAAGCAGAAGCAGTTTGCCCAAGGTCATTCAGAGAGTTTCTGTGACGTGTCAAGCTCAGGTCAAAGCACAAGGAATTTACCTTAACTTCCAGGTAAAGCCCATTCAGGGGTGCAGCTGGAGCAGCTGGAAGAGGTGGCAGAGGGAGGCAGAGTGTGGATCTGTGAGATGGGAGAGAGCTGACACACATGGGCCACACACCAAAACCAAGCCTAAAGTCCAGCTTTTAGGGGTCTGGGTTGGACCCTGAGATGCTGCTTAAAACAAAGCAGGAGAGGGGCAGAAATCTGTTTCTTCAGGGAATGATGGACATTTGGGGAAATTTCTATCTATTTCCACCACAATTTGTGTGAGATCTCTGTGAGATCACCCTTTTTCCCTCCTCCCCGAACACTCAGCTCCTCATAGCTTGGACTAGCTGAATCTCTCACATTATTTGGGTTTGGATGTTTCAGTGCCTGATGGAGGAGCTTTTGCACACCCTTGAGCTTGTCAGACCTGTGGCTGTCCCTCAGCTACTCCCAGCAGGAGTCCCAGAGCCCAGCCAAGCCCTGCCAAACCAACCATTTAAAATATTTAAAAATTTAAAAATAAAGAAAAATCACCTACATCCTCAGCTGACTTAAAAATCATGATAGCCATGATAACTCCCAATAATCCCTTTTTCCCCCTCACCTATCCAAGCTTCAAGTCTTCTTACTGCACTTGTCAAAATTTTCCTGCCCTCAGAGGACCTGAGAGTTGTGCTTTCCACTTTCTTACACTTACACAACTCCTGGAACTCACAAGATGCTTGAGAGGCTCTGGCACCCAGTCAGGAGACACCAAAGCAGAGCCCACAAGTGAGAACCTTTCATGGAGCCTCAAAAAAACAGATGAGACTTTGGGATGTATAACCAAGACCTGCTGCTGTTCCTTGTGGTTTCCTGCTCTTCATGCTGACCACCTCCACTTTCAGGTCCCTTTTGAACATTCCTCAAATTCTGTTTTATCATTACCCAGTGTTCCTTATGGCCCAGCTGAGGAGGTTTTACTGGCCTGTTCATCTTCCCTGGAAGGGGATGGGTGTATTTGAAGCTGCTGAGCTCTGAACACCAGAATCACTCTGGCTCCATCTCCCTGGAGTTTCCCAAGCTATGAGCAGCTCTGTATCTGAGATCAGTTTCCTCTAACAAAGCCAGTCCCTATCTAGGGATCTGCTTTCCTGCAACAAAAATATGCCCCAGGTGAGAAATTTGCCTCCTGAACTCAGTGTGACCTCCAAGAGCTGAAAGACTTTGGATTAGGAGCATTGAGCTTGACTGTGCTGAAAATCAATCCAACCCTGGAGCCTTGCTGCTGCCAAGAGTGGTGATGCACCTCTGAAAAAAAAAAAAAAGTCCCAAGAAAAAGTTATTTTTACAGTATGCATACTAAGCCACCAGTGCTGTCCCAGTCCAGCAGTCTCTCTCAGGCCAGAGGACTCCAGGGAATTATCCCATTTGTGTTGAGGTCCCACTGTGCTTCTTAACATGGACAGCAGAGAGAGCAGGCAGCTCCTCCAGCTCAGGATGCTGCTCCATGACTTTTGTGATGCTTCAACTGCAGCCTTCTGTCCCCAGAAAACTCCCTAAAAGAAAAGAAAAGAAAGAAGAGCCCTGAAGGGTTAAAATAGCACTGAAAGTTTTACGAGTGCAGGCTGCAGATGGTGTAGGCAGGGAGATGAAAGCAAACCCTTCTGCCCGGCTCTGGAGGCTGGGAGCCCCGAGCAGCCCCTCTGGTGGAGGCAATTCCCTGCTCCAGCCCCACTCCACGCTGGCTGCTGGCTGGAAGTGGTTCTGCTGGTGAGCCCACAAGCAGCACGAGTCCTCTCCACCCCACTGCTCGCTCTTGATCAGTTATTAAAACCAGAGAATTCTCCAGCCGTGAAATTCGTCCCAGCTTCCTGGGCTGGAAGAACCAAACCGCAGGGCCTGAGATCCAGGGAAGGAGTGAATACCACTTCCAGCAGGGCATTTTTGGGGTGCTGGACCATCTCCAAGGGCTTGGTTTTGTTTGTGCCAGTGTTCCCCTGTGGCTCTTGCACTGCCCACCCACTGCTCTGCAGGACCCCACCGCACAGCTCCCAACAGGAGGTTGGTTTCCCTTCCTTCACCTTCATCAGGTTTGGTTTCCACTTTCTTTCACTGAACCCCTTTTCCACGATCTTCATTTTGTAGTTTCCCCCAGTCAGCCTTGGCTTACCTTGCAGATGAGAGGTTTTGGTTTTTTTGTTTTTTGTTTTCTGAACCATTTTCCACTGGAGATTGACTCTAAACTGAGATAACAAGCTTTGGTAGCCCCACTACTGGGGCCCGGTTATGTCCCTTCACTGGCTGAAGGTTGGAGCCAGAGCTGCCCTGCTCCTTTCTTTGCAGCATGCCTTGTGCAAAACAGATATCTTTGGGGTTAGAATGTGGGTTTTTCTCCTATTTTAAGAATATTCATGCTGACATTCTCATCTGGGCAGCTGCAGGGAACAACAAGAGACCCCCCTCAGCTCTCACACAGCTCCCTGGAGGTCTGGTGGTCCAGCTCCAAACCCAGAGTACGGATATGCCTCAGAATAACTTACATATTTGCTACAGGGCAGAGGATATAAATACATCCACGGTAATGCCAGTCCTATGTATCGCCTCGACAGCAAAATTAGTACTTAGTTCCTTGCAATATGTGGGATTTTTTTCCCTTTTTCCCATGCGTGTTGTAACCCTGGAAACCGCCAGCGCCCGCACCGACGGCGTCTGACTCGCGCTGCTTTGTTCCCGTCTGGTACAAAAAAAGGCTGCAAACACTTCACCACGCTGAAAGCTAATGAAACCACCCAGATCTGACTCTCAGAGCTGATCTAAAACCCTGTGGGCCTCAGTCTCCCCCCTCCTTCAGCTCTGACCCTGCTCCAGGGGATGGAGCCAAGAGCCTCGAGCAGCTGCCCAGGGCATCGGGCACAGCCTGAGCTCAAAGGGGCTCGACAGCTCTTGGCTGAAGGAGATCAGAGCTCCACAGCCTCCCCACAGTGCCTACAGACTGAGCAGTGTGTGGAGGTTGAAAGGAAACCCCCATCCTCCTCTTTCAGCCCAAATATAAATATGTCATATTGCAGATGGCATTGGGCACGCATGGGTGGGGACAGGAACACCAGAGTCCCTTTGCACAAGGTGTCCTCACCACTGAGGTGGGTCTGTGCTCCTGCTCAGCGCTGCTTTTCCTTGCTGAGTGAGCATCCCAAAAGCCCAGACACCAAAGAACCAAAGCCCAGACAAAGCTCACCCTTGCTCCCACCACAGGGTCCCTTGAGGAGGATGAGTCACAGCACAACTCGAGCTGCCTCTGCTGCAGGACAGATGCTCATTCAGGTCTCCTCCCTCCACCCAGCCTTTGCCATTTTTGGATGTGGGAACTGAATGCACTCTCAGATTTCCACCACATTTTCACACCTGAACCTTGTCACCATGTTCAGGAGACATCTAGAATCATAGAATTGTAGAATCCTCAAGGTTGGGAAAGACCTCCAGGGTCACCAAGTCCAGTCACGTGTGCAGCTGACAGCCAGATGAAGTGTGTGAGCACCAGAGCCTGTTGGTTTTCAGAAACCAATTTCTCTGAAAAATAACCCAAGAGGATGGTCAAATTCATCACCAGGAGCACTTTGGCAGTTTATGGTGGTGAATGCAGCATGACAAGAGGAAGCATCCTGGGCTTTTCCAGTGAAGCTGATGACAGGGACCTTGGCTGGTAAACATTGCACAGCAGCAACTTCCCTGCTAACCACAACAGCCACCAGAGCCTCACAAGCATTCTGGGGCTTTATTCATTTCATCTTCAAGCCACACAAAAATGTGTATGATGAGTTGCTGGGGAGGCTGGGGATGCTCCTCTGCCTCTGTGCAGGGCTGAGCAGGGCTCCTGTCAAAGTCTGGTGACACTGTGAGATCACAGGGGACAAACCTGCCCAACCACAGATGTTCAGAGCCAGTCCTGGCTTTGCTGTCCACCCCCCAGCACATCACCTCTCATTGCTCTTTGTTGCAAGGTCTACAAAAATGTCTGGTCTAAAAAACCCATGAGAGTCCGTGCTACTGTGAAGATAAATGGCACAGGAGTAGCTCCATCTTCACTTCTTGCTCTGAATATTTCTCACAATTGGCTCTCCCAGCCCATTTTAACCTCCTCCCTCAAACCACCAGAGGTGTGTCCCCACCCTGGCATCTTCTTTCCAACATGCACCCAATAAAGTAAGTTGAATTTTAAATGCATGCAGACAGCACAAAAAAAAAAAAAAAAAAAAAAAAAAAAAAAAAAAAAAAAAAGCTTGTGTGGATGTGTTTTTTTAATTTCCCTTAAGACAATTTTTCTCCAGTTTGCCTCCACAAGACCTTTCAGACCAGGGGATGGATGGATGGATAGATAGATAGATAGATAGATAGATAGATAGATAGATAGATAGATAGATAGATAGATAGATAGATAGATTGATAGATGATAGATAGATAGATGATAGATAGATAGATAGATAGATAGATAGATAGATAGATAGATAGATAGATAGATAGATATATAGATAGATAGATAGACCCAACTGAGCTACCATTTACAAGCTGAGGTAAAATCCACTGGGGCAACTTTACACCAGTGGAAGCACAACCAGCACAAAGATTCAGCTTTTCTAAGGATTCATGGTCTGAACTGTCTAGAGCAGCCAGCCCATAACCACCACACTGTCCTGAGGGCTGCATGGGCAGAAGAACCCATTCCCCTGTGGGCTTGCAGGTCCCTAAGGAGTGAGCCAGGTGTGAGCATCACCTGGCACTGGGATCATGGCTCTGCACCTGCAAATCCTGCCTGGAAAACCATGATCTGAAGAGGGTGGAATTTTACTACCTACCCTTGCAGTACTTCAGCAGCTGATGCTTTGACAATATTTTATGTGTGATTTAGGACAAAAATTGCATCCTTTGACTGTTCTTTATTGAACTCTTCAATTACTGCTCAGCAACACTGGGAAAATAAGACCACACTGTGCTGCAGTTTAACATGTTGTAGTGTATCATCAGAAGGTTGAGCACTTATGGTTCTGGAGTCATGGTCCAAAGCAAAAAAATACAATTAACAAGAACAGACTGGTTTCAGTCATCCCAAATTCCCAGAGAAACTATTTTCTAAGAAGGAGAGGAGGGAGACATGTCCCACCATCCACTGGGAAATCTGGACTTCAGACTGTCTCAACCACCTCATGTCTGAGCCTCTTAAGAAGATGAGATTTCTCTAAGATGATTTCCAGGGAGGGAAGAGTGGAATCCACAGATCAGCTGTGCAGAGCAGGATGGTAGTGGGGTCCCAGGGCCAACATTGCTTTGATGGAGGATGTCTGTGGAGCAGGAGACTGCCTCAATTTAGGTGCTGGAGCCTTGAAGCAAGAAAAATATCATGTTGCTGTTCCAGGAGTAACTTGCCAGCTGGACATCAGTGTTTTCATTTTGGAAGGAGCTGGCTTTGCCCTTGTCCACAGCTCCTTCTGCTTCTGCTCAGACCAGGTTTATACCAGATCAGCACTTTGCTTTGTGTGGCTGCAGCTTTTCTGAGCCCTACAGATGGAATTACAGCATTGGCAAACTCTTGACAAGGGGAAATTCTTCCCTGCTTAACCTCTAGTCTCTGTTTTAACCTCCCACTCACCCCACATCCACCAGCCCCAGAGCTGAACAAGTGAATGGGGACACACATGAACTAGTGCTCATCATCCTTCTGTCATAATCTTAATTTTTTTTTTTCTTGTTGAATGAGGGCTAAAATTAGCTCAGCAGAAGGTGAGGGCTGGAGCATTTCTGCTACACCTGTCATGGTATTGAAGAGCCATGGTTTTGCTGGTTGTTTCTCAGCTTTCTTACTTTGAACAGCATTGCCTGGCCTTTTATTTTGACAGATGAATGCAAACAAAGATCTCTTAGAATAAAGTGATCTGCCAGGCTTTTCAGGTCATTCTCCAGATTATTTAATATCTACCTGGAAGGGCATGTCCAGCTGAAGGTCCAACCAGCTCAGTGTGTCACAGCCATGGCCAGGGGGAGTCACAGAGGGCAGAGTCTAAAGTGAGGGGTGGGAGGATATTCCAGACCCTGACTGCACCCTGTAAATGACCCAAAAGACACCCAGCACTGCCCCCATGATGGGCACATCTCCACAAACAGACTCTGGCTTTGTTGGATCATTATTCTTCTTTGCATTTTCATAGAACAGAACAGTTTAAAGCTCATCTTGTTCCATCCCCTGCCAAGACCAGGGACACTTGGCTGCTCCAATTCCATCCAGCCTGGCCTTGGGCACTGCCAGGGATGCAGGGGCAGCCACAGCTGCTCTGGGCACCCTGTGCCAGCCCTGCCCACCCTCCCAGCCAGCAATTCCTCCCCAATATCCCAGCCAGCCCTGCCCTCTGGCACTGGGAGCCATTGCCTGTGTCCTGTCCCTGCCTTGTCCCCAGTCCCTGTGCAGCTCTCCTGGAGCCCCTTCAGGCCCTGCCAGGGGCTCTGAGCTCTCCCTGGAGCCTTCTCTGTGCAGCTGAGCACCCCCAGCTCTGCCAGCCTGGCTCCAGAGCAGAGGGGCTCCAGCCCTGGGAGTATTTTTGTAACCTGATGTATTTTGGAAATGTGCTGTCATGAGTTTGTTTAGGGGTACAGTACTTTCATCCTTTGCTTTCAGCTCTCAGGATGAGCAACTTTTTATAACCTCTGTACTCACAAGAGGAAGTCTTGGAAAACAGGAAAGTTAAATGATTTGGTCACATCACATGGACTAATGAGTGGGGACAAAAATCAGATTTTAATTCAAGGGACAAAGCAATCTATGCTACAATTTGTTTTCAGGGCCTGAACCACCAGGATACAGAATGTACCTCATGGAACGAGGTGAAACACATGGAAACACCTCTGCAATGCAGAGTTCTGTGGCTGTCCATGGGGCTCAGCTGGATCATACCTCAGATCCAAAGCTCTCATCTCTTCTCTTCTGGGTTAAGATTCAGCAGCTCAGCTTGGACTGGGGAGAAGAACAAGTGAACTAAATATTCCCTATATTGTGGTTAATCCAGGATAAAACATACCCAGCTGTGGCTGCCCCATCCCTGGAAGTGATCCAGGCTGGACAGGGCTTGGAGCACCCTGGGGTAATTGAAGGTGTCCTGCCCAGGGCAGGGGTTGGAACCAGTTTAAGGTCCCTCACAAACCAAATAATTCCATGCATTTTCTGATTTTTGTGATTCTTTGACAGCTGGCTGTAACCCCAGCATGGCCCTACACATGAACCTGCATTTGGAGTGATCTTTCTTCTCACACAAATCAGTGCTACAAAACTCAACAGGGAAACAGCAAAGGGGTTTTGTGAGGCACTTGTCTGCTTCATCCTTCACCTGCAGTGCCCTTGATGGTGATCCTGGAGCTTCTGTTGCATGTCATCACTGCTAGCTTGGCCTCTGCACCACCCAGGAATCCTGTCATTGGACAGCTCACATTTATTTGGGAGCTCAGAATGGAAATGAGCCAAATTGTGGCACAGATGAGATTGATTCAAGTCCTGTCCTCCCAGGTGTGTCTTAGTGCACATCAAGCCAGGCAGGATGGTGCATCCATCCTGCCCCAGCTTTCCATGACCATCCCCACCTGAAGGATGAGGACAGAACCTGGATATTGAAACTCACCCACGACCAAAAAACATTTTGGGGCTGGTTCATGTGATCAGCACCATGGTCCAGCTGAAGGAACAATCCATTTGGAGACAGCCAGATGCTGTGTGTCAGTAAATCCCTGTGCTGAACAGAAGGCACAGCAGTGAGCTGATGATGTGCCCACCCAGCCCCTGGAGCACAGCAGAGCCTGAAACCACATCCCTGGGGTAGGGTGGGAGCTCACAAACCCATCTGGATGTTCTTCTTGCCCACATTCTTCAGTCTCTGGTAATTTCCACTCAAGGTTCTGCTTCACAGAAGGCAGGAACAATTTACAGGGACTCTGCCCCTGGCAGAGCACAGTGCAAGGAGGATGAGGAGCAGGGAATGACTCAAAAGCAGGGTGAGTGGGGCAAAAGGAACAACCACCTTTATTTCCAGAGCCATGGGAGATGAAAAGGGTAGGAAATAGAGGAAAACCTGGCTTCCTTCTGATATTTTCTCCCTCACCTGCTGGCACAGGCCACCAGTGTCCCAGCAGAGAGCACAAGTGAGACAGGGCCAGGGCCAAAGGGAGCCGTGTCCCCAGCACTGGGCTCTTTCAGGCTGAAGTTAGGAGAAACAGGAACAAAAACAACCCAGTGGATTTAGGGCAGCAATTCCCTCCAACCTCAGGGTGCATCCAAATTGGGGAGAAAAAGCTGTGGGAGCCAAACCAGGCCAAGAGAGCCCAAGGCTCAGGATGATCCCACCCAGGTGCCCCCCACCCCAGAGAGGCCCCAGAGGGCTGGGGTGGCTGCTGCCACCACTGACCCCACACAGCACCCACTCAGACCAGCCTCTCTCCAGTCTGCCCCATCCACACCACAAAAAAAGCCACTTGGCACAGTTTGGGATCAAGTGTACATTTTTATTTTTTAATGGAACATAGACTCCTTTAGAAAAAGAAACATTCAACTGGATGATAACACCCATAGAAAAAACACCAATCTTGTGTTCTCTTTTTTTTTTTTTTTTTTTTTTTAATTTGGCATTTGTTATCTGCATTTATATTAAAGCAAAGTGCATCTTTCTTACTTTTTTCTCGTTTATACACATTGCACAATACATAAATAATGATGCTTATAAAACGTCTTTGTATTTACAAGTAATAATATATTTATATATAACATAAAATACATTTTTTTCTTTAATAAATCTCAGGGTTTTTTTAAGGAGTCCTTTCTTTTGTGTGGGTGTTTTTCCAAAGCACTACAATGCTAAAGTTCCAAGAAGAATGCTCTCTTGTTCAATTAAACCTTTATATTTAGAAAAATAGCTTATGTTAAGGTCTAAACATGCTCATTGAGCTAAGAACAGTGTAAAAGTATCATACTTGTGTATGAATTCAAGAAGAAATGAAAGCACAACTGCATTTCCAGATAAGATGGTACCTGGATAACCTGATCTAAGCAGGTTACGACACACCGACTGTTGTGAACAATTTTTCTCTTGTTTTCCCCATTTGTTTTTCTTTAGTTTTGTTTTAAATTTATTGTTTTTAAAATCTATTTTTTTTTTTTTAATTTTTTAAATTTTAGGTTTAAAATTCTGTCACTTGGCATTCTCAGCTCAAACCATCTCAAGCACGGGCCACGCGCCCGGAGTCCCTCCGCTGTTGTTTTTCTCCCCTCACACCAATCCACGGTCATAAAAAACATAGAAAAAGCAGTGGAACAATGAACACAGTGACAAGACATGAACCCAGCAACAAGAGAAACACGAGAGGTCGGTCAGAGACCTGTCTGGGAAGGTTCTGCACCATCCTCCGGCGGCGACGCGGGGTCAGCACTGCTGGGGAAGGGGTCTCGGTGTCGCCGTCACTGGGAAGGTGGTGCTACAAAAATACAGTCATCTCCTTGTGTTGTCCAAGAGAAGGAGCTGTAACATAGAGCTAGTGGCTTTCAAATCAGTCGATCCCCATTGGATAATCCTTTTCGAGAGGCGTGAAGTAATTATCTCGTGTGATCTATCCCCACTGCACCCTTCTCTCGCCCTTCTGAGAGTTATTGGTCATTCACACGTTTAAAAAATAGATATATATTTATCAAAATACCCCAAAGGCAAAAAAAAAAAAAAAAACAACAACAACAAAACAAACAAACGAACAAAAATCTTTCATAAGCTATTTCTCAAAAAAAAACGAAGAAGGGCGAACAAAACGAAACGAAACAAAAAAAACGAACAAACAAAAAACCCAAAAAAAAAAAGTCTGCATGAAAAGCAAGCACTCAGAAGGAAGTAATAGCAGCAAAGTAGTATAAGATGTCGTGAGCTCACTCTGTCTCGAGTCACCGGTTGTTGAAAATAACCTCCAGCCAGCAGGGGCAGCTGCTGATGAACTGTCTGGTGTAGCACTGGCCCCAGCCTTTCACAAAGCTGATCTGAACGGTGAACCCGGTCCACGGCTGCTGCGTGAACTCGTGGTCGTTGGGTCTCTGCAAGGTGTACGCCTTCTCGTAGTCAAAAGCCTTGATGGAAAACCCTGGGAACACTTTGTGGACCAGCAACGTCCTGGAGTCGGGGTTGTCCAGTGTGGCTGACTTGATGAAGATGGGGTAGCTGCTGCGGTTGTACACCCACACGCCGTCCACCTCCTTGGTGAGCTGGATGCCGTAGCCGATCTTGCTGCGCACCTTCTGCACCAGCTGGCTTTTGTTGTCTGAGTTGAGCTGTCCGAGGCAGAAACCATTCCCCTGAGGTAGATCATAGAAGATATCCAGGGAGGGCTCTTGGACAGAGTACAGCCGACCCACGCGTGTCTTCTCTTCCCAGTATGCCACCACACACCAGTGTGATCTATCCCCTGGCTCCTGAAGAACTTGAGAATCTGCACAATGGGAAAAACAAAAAAAAAAAAAGGAGATTGAGCAGGAGGGAATGAACACAAACCAGCAGCACCTTGCCTGCCCATGTGTTCTGTGTGTATTAATGTCCACAGTGCATCCATTATTTCCAAAGAAACAACTCCTGTGTAGTTTCAGTGCCTAGTTCTAGTTGGTTCCAGTTCTAGTTCTACAGAACTGAATGACAAAGTCAATGACAGTGACACACCCACACCAACACCAGGACCATCTCCAGTGCCAACACAAGAGGTGAGATGCTCCTGCAACCAAACACCTGAACCCCCTGATTTACACCTACTGAATGATGGATTTATTTCCATAAATGACAATCTACTGTGCACAGACACTGAAAAAAATGAGGTGCTGCTAAGAAAACCACATTGAAAGTCACCCCACAGGGGCACAGGGGATGAGAACTTCACTGCTCTGGGTCACAGGGCTTTTCCCTGCCCTCAGGGCCTGGGTGAGAGACAGCATGAGGACATGAGATGCCACCCCAACCTGTGGGAAGCACCAAAAGATAGAGAGAACCAAAAAACCTCACACAATTGTATTAAAAGAACAATTTTGTGTTAACAAAATTGGCCTGAAAACTTGCAAAAACACATAGAAATTCATGAGTGTAGCCCTTCTCTCAACTCCCTTTCCCACAGTTACCCCACACAGCACGGCAATGATGCAGGAGGGAAAAGCAAGGCAGGAGGAGGGAAAAAAATGTGAGAAAGCCCCTTTTCCTGATGGAGGATCCCAAGCAGCCTGGCACTGCTCCGTGGGTAATTCCTTCCAGCCTCAGTGGGCATGTTAAGACCTGGGAACTATTCATCTCTATAACAGTATTTAAAAAAAAAAAATCAAGCTGGGAGTGCAAGTTAGTGAGCACTACCAAAATAATCCCCTGAACTATGAGAGAAACTACTGGAGCTGGGATGGTGGGTGACCCAGCAACCAAAACTCTTCCTGCAGCCCCTCCCAAGGGCAACATGCTGGCTGCCTGCTCTATTTTTTGCTATTAATAAGCCCATTTTCCCAGTTTTCCTCCCAGCTTGTTCAAACCCTGTGCTGCGCTTTTAAGAGAGGAGAAGAGAAAGGAAAAAAAAAAAAAAAAAAAAACCAACCCAGCCACACACTTTTAATTTCCTCATTTCTATGCCAGCGAGGAAAATATTTCTCCAGTTGCTGGAGGCAGCTACTAAAAATGGGCCTGACTGTGTATGTCTCAAAATAGGGACCCTCATTCCTTAAAGCAGGGATGGGGGCTCTGGTCGTGCTGGGGTGGCTCCTGGGACAGCACCTGTGGAGGTGCACCCCAGTTTGTCCTTCCACTCCTTTTTCTGGGTGTGTCCCAAGCCTTTGCTGTGGGTAATTTCATGTCCTGCTGGGACCTGGGGCTGAGGAGGGGCAGGGAGGGCAGTCTGGGTTACTTCCTCCCTGAGTTACTGCCCTCCATCCAAAAGTGCATCCAGAAGGGCAAGAAACAACCCCAGGATGGAGTTTCCACCACCTGCCTGGGAGAGAGAAGAATCTGGGAGGGATGCTTCTGGATCCAGGGGAAGGATGCTCCCCAATCCAAAGGGGGTCTCTGTTGACCACCCACTACCTCTCTCCTCACTGTCAGTCTGCAGTGATGTGCAGAGGCTTTTGGGCTTTGTTTTACAGCAGTTGAGGGAATTTTGGATCCACTGGAGCCCTGATGGAATTTCTATAGTTTTTCATCGACTTGAACATAGTAGCATCCCTTTCAGGGAAAATAAAGGGGTTTTTCACCTGGTATTTGTGCTTGCACTAGTGAAGACCATGTAACAACTAGTTCACTGCTGCTTACAGAGGGCTATTTAATGACTAGAGCATTTAAGGAAAAGAAAAAAAAACAAAAAAACAAACCTACCAATAATTAAAAACAAATTTAAAAAAGAAAAAATATAATCTGCCTTGGCGATGAATGAACAGACCTTTATAGAGGGCTGGAAGTTCATGAATGAATCCCACTAGGTTTCTGAATGACATGGGGTGACCAGACCTCAAGGACGAATCTTAGGTAATCCGGGATGTTTGAGTTTTTTTTTTAAAGGAGCTGATGCCAGCACACAGAATAAACATGCCAGAGCCTCTTCCGTTTGTGGGCTCGGCTGTTGACTGCACGTCTAGTCAAAAATCCATGAGAATATCAGGGCTGGGCTGGGACAAACAGGCTCAGCCTCCCTGCCAGACACCACCAAAGCTGCTTTTTGCAGTTGTTGGGACCCCAGAGGAGCCCCCTTGCTCCCCACCCACCCCCCTGGTCCTGCCAGGAAAAGGGGTGGGAAAAGCCAGTGGCATCACTCTGACAGGAGGAGGTGGCAGGAGAGAAGGAAAAAGTGACTCAAGAGACGCTTCCTACAGTGACAGACTTTCTTTTTTTTTTTGTCTTTTTTTCTGCCAAGTCTTTTTTTGGTGGCAATAATCACGGATCTGTGCGAGCGAAGCAAACAGAAGTATTATGCCCAAAAAAAAAAAAAAAAAAAACACCCTGCTGGCTTCACCCTGTGCAACCTGGGGTCATGGCAGGCACCTACCCTCCAACTCCCTGCTGCAAACACACAAAAAACCCAGGAAAACCCACAGCCACATCCTCCTCAACACATCCTCATGTGCGACAGCCCAGAGACGGCTGCAAACCCCTTGGGATCCCTGTTTTGAGTTAAAAGCATCATTTTTACGAGCTCCTTGGTGCAAACAGATCCCTTTCTAAATGCCTGGAAAACTCCCAGCAAACTGGGAGCGTTCCCACATCCCAGCAAACAATGATAATGTTTAATGCTACAAACATCTGCGCTATTATTTTGTTATTAAGGGTCCCTCCATTCGCTGCTATCACTGGGGTTTTTTTAGGATTTTCCATGGTTTCCATTGCAGCCCCCCCCCCCCCCCCCCCGGAGTGTTGTGCAAGCTCATTGTGAAAAAATAATAGTATAGAAATAACTGAAAATAAAGTGAGTTTGGCCTCAGGAATTTAGGGAATTAGTTGTATTGATCACTCACAGTCAGGTCTACAGAGAACATCCATTCACATCAGAGGGGAGAAACCAGCCAATACCCCAGAGCCCCCTGGGGTAATATTTTTGTAATTTTGGTGCAGGTGGTTCATCACTAGTGATGCCCCACACCATATCCCATTCCAAATGGAAAACTCTTATTTTTCCATATTTTTCACTCCTTCCTGGATTCTCCTGAGGGGCTGCCCAGTTTTGGCAATGTCCTCCATAAATGCACCATCCCATCCAAATCTCAACATGCCAATCAGCACAAGAGGCTCTGAGGCTCCCCACCACTTGCCTTGACTCCCAAAATCATCAAATCCTGCCTGAACTTTCTCAATAAAAGACCACAATCAGGATTTCTCCACACTGGGGGTGCCCATCTGTTTGTGGGCTCAGGGCATGATCCTGCTCCTGCTGATCCTCCATCCATACAGTGGGATACCAAAGCAATATCCCCCAAAAACCTGACAGCTGCATAAACAGCACTGGGTATGGGACATTCACACCACAGAAACAACCAAATTTATCAAGTCCCACACTTGGTTCTTCCAGTCTATGGCAGGAGTGGCAGGAAATTTCTGGTGTGGCTTTTCTCTCCATCACATGGTGAGTTTTAATATGATGAAAGCATGTCATCCATACTTTTTCTTTCCAAGCTCCAGCAGTTTTATTAGGAGTTTGGGAAGAAAAAGTTCTCTTTTTTTTTTTTTTTTTTTTTTTTTTTTTTTTTTTTTTTTTTTTTTTTTTTTTTTTTTTTTTTAATTCACAGAGAACCAAAGCATTTTAGCAAAATTGAATTTAAAAAATAATAATCATAAACCAAAACAACACAGCTCCTGTCCTGGGGTTGTTTCAGATCTCTGTTGTCCTTCAGATCTCAGCCTTGTCCCTGTGCCAGTTTCATGAATGTAAAGGGGAGTTAGGCTGGGGATCTTTTGGTTTTGTTCTGGGTTTTTTTTTAGCTAAAGGTTTTCCTGTAGTCAACCAACCTTGAAAGAAAAGAGCAAGTTTAGCACACACTGAGCTATCTGACCCACCAGGACTGCCCCCAGCTGAACACATCAAGGGCTGTCAAAATTATTATTACCAGTGTCTATGACAAAAGTTCAGTGCTGAAAATGGGAATAAAATGGCCTTATTGATAATGATTTTAAATGCCTGTAACTGGATCTTCCATCGATGACATCAGGTTTAGAGGCAAACTAAACTACCCAAATGTGGAATTGTGCAGAACTATGGAAGTACACTTTCTGTAAAACATGCACATATACACTCATTTTTCCAAAAAGCAGTTTGGATCCTGAGCATCTTCTCACGCTCTTCCTAAAGTTCTCACCATCCCACCCTCTCCTCTCCCTCATTCCAGGGTCTGGACTCACCACGGAAGCATTTACCCTGAACTGCTAACAAAAGTCTCCTAATTTTAAAAATTGTTTGGGTTGAAAGGGACCTTAAAGACCCTCTTGTTCCACCCCCTGCCATGGGCAGGGACACCTTCCACTATCCCAAATTGCTCCAATTCCCATCCAGCCTGGCCTTGGGCACTGCCAGGGATGCAGGGGCAGCCACAGCTGCTCTGGGCACCCTGTGCCAGCCCTGCCCACCCTCCCAGCCAGCAATTCCTCCCCAATATCCCAGCCAGCCCTGCCCTCTGGCACTGGGAGCCATTGCCTGTGTCCTGTCCCTGCCTTGTCCCCAGTCCCTGTGCAGCTCTCCTGGAGCCCCTTCAGGCCCTGCCAGGGGCTCTGAGCTCTCCCTGGAGCCTTCTCTGTGCAGCTGAGCACCCCCAGCTCTGCCAGCCTGGCTCCAGAGCAGAGGGGCTCCAGCCCTGCAGCATCTCCTGCCTCCTCTGCACTGACTGCAGCAGCTCCACCTCCTTGTGCTGCTGGGAGACTCCAATACCTGGACAGAACCCTGCCTGGCTTTCCAGCAAAGAGCTTTCTGCTGGAAAATGAGTGCCATGGGCACTGCCAAGGAGCAGGTGAACACATTGCAGTTCTTCCTCCTTTATCCACCAGCACACATGGAGGGCATTTGTGCTTTAAAAAAAAAAATTGTCTGGACTGGTGTCAGCACAACATGTCTGGCTGGGGCCAGGGCTGAGACCAAGCTCAGCATGTCTAGCACCTGATAATCTCTCTTGGCTGACCTTAAGTGGCATTTGTGTGTCCAGGACAGTTCCATGACCCTCATCTTCTCCTACTCTTAGAGATGCAAGAGATGGAGACACAAACCCCAGAGGTTTTAATGAGTTTTATATGCTCTTCTGGAGGGTCCTCAGGACTTCTCCAGTTGCAGTTTTGCCCCTCCTGGCAAGTGTTGATTTTGGAGGGTCTCAGGAATAACATCCCCCTGACCCCCTAGCTGAGAAGTCAAAGGCATTATACCAAGAACACAGAGCAGTGGGCTCATCAAAACAAAGAAAAATAGGCACCCAAAAGGGAAATCCCACCTTCCTTTCTAGTCTCTCAGGTGACTTACAGAGTGGAAGAACAGAAAAAAACAAAACAAAACAAAAAAACCCAAAACCAACCAAAAAGATAAACAAACAAGCAAAACAGAGAAAAATTCCTAAAAGCTAGATTTCCAGGTACACTCAGCAAAAGCAAAAGAAAAAAAACCAAGTCCCAATTAAAGGAAAAATCCACATTAAAGGACATATACTGCTGCAGAAAAGGGGCTCTGTGCCTTTAGCAAAGTTTGTGGGCAGCATGGAGACTCCACCCATAGGATTTGCCCCAAATCTTTTGTATCTCCCAGCACACAAGAGCTTCACCTCTGCCAGGAGCCCCTGCTTCTGGTGGCTGGGATGGTTTCTGAAAGCCCAGTTTCAGGCACAGTCCTGTGTTAAGCTCCTGCTGTTAACAGAAGAAATAAACTCCCACCTTCTGCAGGGATGGCACTGCCCTGGGGGCTGTGGGGTCCCTCCAGCTCCCACCACAAGAGCCCCCAAGAGCTGAGACAGCCTGCCACGTCAACACCTGCTTAGGGAGCCTTTAATCTGTGGATTATTGACATGATAGACCATAACATCTCTTTAGGAGCCATTACAGCCCATCGTGTCAGTAGGTACTTATGCAGCCCTTAATCCGTGGATTGACAGGCTAGACCATAAATTTGTGTCTATGTCTAATTAGACAGCTCCTATTACTCAGCATATATGGTAGTCATGCAGGCTAGAGAGCCCTAAGATTACTTTTTTAATTTATTAGTGAGTTGTCCAATCAATCACTCAAATGGCTCCTTGTTCCTTGCAAAATCAGTCAACCTTGCATGGAAATAAATGTTAAAGTTTCACCACAAGATTTCAATTTGCTGATGTTTACTAAGATTGAGCCTGATGAGGTCAAGCAGGATAAAATATGGCAGAAGCCATCAGGGGAAGGAGTCTCATATTTCCCCATTTTTCTTGAGCTTTGGTTCAGGTTTGTATTAACAGTGACCTGAAAATTTGGGAGGGCTTTGCTCAGTCCCCAGGTGACCCAACCAAAAACTGCCATCACCTTCCCCACAGCTGGGAATCCCCCTTGTGAAATCAGGACAAAAATGAGGTCAGGTGAGATGGTGGGTAGAGATGATTCACCCCTGAGGACATCCCCTCAGGTTCCCACCCCAGCCTGGAACCCTGCCCTGACCTTTTAGAGGGTTAATTCAGCAAGAACATGAAAGAGAGAAAAGGAGAAAGAGAGAGAGAGAGAGAGAGAGAGAGAGAGATAGAAAGAGAGAGAGAAAGAGAGAAAGAGAGAAAGAGAGAAAGAGAGAAAGAGAGAAAGAGAGAAAGAGAGAAAGAGAGAAAGAGAGAAAGAGAGAGAGAGAGAGAGAGAGAGAGAGAGAGAGAGAGAGAGAGAGAGAGAGAGAGAGAGAGAGAGAGAGAGAGAGAGAGAGAGAGAGAAAGAGAGAAAGAGAGAAAGAGAGAAAGAGAGAAAGAGAGAAAGAGAGAAAGAGAGAAAGAGAGAAAGAGAGAAAGAGAGAAAGAAAGAAAGAAAGAAAGAAAGAAAGAAAGAAAGAAAGAAAGAAAGAAAGAAAGAAAGAAAGAAAGAAAGAAAGAAAGAAAGAAAGAAAGAAAGAAAGAAAGAAAGAAAGAAAAAGAAAGAAGTCCTGCAAGCATGTTGTTGCAGACCTACAGAGATTCAAGAGCAAACACCACTTATGGCAGATGCCAAGGCTAGATGGACCAGGAGTAATTTCCAAAAATATTAAAAAACATATTAAAAAATATAGGGTGATCCATGTCCCCTGCATTTACAGGGCAGCAGAGAAAGAACCCAAGTGAAACTGTCGAGTTCACCAAGTCCACCAAACCAGAAATTTGATTCATAAACATCCTATTAGTCACTGCTACTGTCTAATTACGGTGATTAATCAATTACCCTGGCTAAAAAAGACTCTAGAAGAGAAGAACCCTTTTCTTGTGACCATTCTCTTTAAAAGCCAAGCAAGGCTGGAGCTACAAGGTGGTGGGGTGTGGGGGGGAAAAATATGCAGGCACACACCAAAAATGCCTGTCTGCCTGTCTCCAGTGGTTAGAGGAGCCAGCTGACTCCAGTTTCCTCCATACCAGGCTTCAGGCCTCATCAGCCATGCAAATTATAGAGTACTGTGCTGTCTGAAGGCCGAATTTCGACTCAGCTCAGAGAAAAGCCTTAGAGGAAGGGTGGGGATGAAGAAGCCAGCCAAATCCATTCATAATATTTACAGTAAATGGGCCTCTTTGCTGTTGTTTAGTATACAGTCAGCCTAATTATTTTTGAAGTTTTAATTTAAAGAACCTTCTTTATCTGCCTCTCCTTCTGCACCCCTCAAAGGTGTGGGAAAACTTTTCCCTTGTTTCAAAAAAGCAGTAGGACGGGAATCCCTTCCCCAAGCTCCAACTCGACAGCTGGGTGGGACAAAGGGATGCTGCAAGAGGTGAGACCCTTCCAGAACAGCCCTACCAAAATCCATGGGGTTTTTAAGACTCCCAGGCCAACCAAAGAGTCACAAGGGTGTGGAAACCCCCCAGAAAATCCCATTTTTGTTGCTTTGTCCCCACTGCTGCTCTGTGCTGGTGGGGACTCGCTGGCTCAGGAGGTGGTGCAGGTGCTCCACTGCCCTGTACATTCTCCAGCCTTCTCCCCTTCCTTGAGGCAACCCACAACAATCTCACTTTTGTGACAAATCAGCCAAGAGACTTGTCTGGAAAACTCAGGCTGAGATGCTGCCCTGGGAGCTCGGAGTGACTCAGGGCTGGTACCAGCCCAGCTGAGAGAGGAGCAGCCACCTCCATGCTCCAGCCTCAGCAGCTACCAGGACACACCTCTTCCCCACCCATACCCAACCCAGATCCCAACCAGAAACCTTCTGAGAAAGAGAAACCAGTGCACAAAGGGCTCCTGACTTGCTGCAATGCAAATCAGATGTGAGCATGAGCTTGCCAAAAATCTCTCTCCCGGCTCGGGCTGTGCTGGAGGCTCCAGTGGCAGCATCCTGCCCATCACCTTTCTGGGATAAATCATGCTGAAGCCACCAGAGGCCACTGGGCCGTGCCAGCCGTGGGGTCACAGCAATCCCCAATGCAGTCACCCAGCAGCGGGTTAGAGAATGACCTTATTAAGGTTTTTTTCAATGAAAAATAAAGTTTCAGTGTTGCCAGGCAGGGATACAGCCACCAGCGCCCAGGGATGCCCTGGGGAGGGGTACAGTTCCTCGGACAGACACAGCCCTCCACTGACAACATGTAGCCATGTGATTTACACATTTAAACCTTGTTAAAACCTTAATAAAAGCCGAAGTAGAGCAGTCTACAATTTCCAAATGGATACCTGATACACAGATGCCTGTTAGGATTTTTTACCCCCCTCTAACTTCATTATACACACACACACACAAACACAACATCACTGCTGTTCTTATTTCCAATACTGGAAAAAAAACCAAAAAAACAACCCTCTTCCTGCAGCACACTGACCCAGAATTCTCCCCTAAAAACTGAAAACAGGCTTAAATACATGTGTACATGTTTCTCCCCACACCAAAAAAATTTAAAAACCCACTTCCCCCAGCAACTTTTCCCAGAGCAGCATCTCCCTCACAGGGATGTAAATCCATGGAAAAAGCAGAGTAGGAACAAAAGTCCTTTTCACGTTTGGCGTGCCCCGCTCCGTAACAATTATGAAAACTGTTTAGCTGGGCTGGCATTTGGAGCATTTACTGCATTCCTGCCAATAAATTCCAGTCCCGGATCCGATGGAAAAGGCTCCCTCCCTCCCCTTTCCCCTCCCTCCCTTGCCTTCATTCCTCCTGGCTTTCTTTACAACCTAATACCCTGTCGACGCGGGGCCAGGGCCTACTTAGGGGGAAAAAAAAACACCCAGCGCCAGACTGGAGACAGCAGGCAGACTGAAAAAGTTAATCATTACTTCTGTCTGCCTTCATAATCTAATCACGCCTGTTCCTGAGAGCGGGCGGCGGAGCACGCCGTACACGGGACACGCACATGTGTGCGTGTGTCCATCCCAGGACAGACGGACAGACGGACACACAGACAGCACCAGCCCGGGCAGGGGGCAACCACGGGAGAGACAGACAGGGTGGATGGCACTGGGAATGAGTTCACAAGCCTGGCCATGCACACACACACACACACACCCCTCCCCTCGCCTCTCACTTTGCTCTGGATTAATAACGCGTAGCAATTATAGAGAATATTATATTCATTAAGTAATTAACCCTCCCGGCGCTCCGGCGGAGCTGGCACCCCCTTTTCACAGACAGAGGCCAGCAGAGGTTTGCCCTAGGCTATAAAACAGGGCAGGTTGGCAGCACACAGGTTAAAAAAAAAAGCACCAGAACTCCTTGTGGCAACAGCAGAGCCATGTCCAGAGCAGGGACCTGCTATGACAAGGGTGGCAGCAGCAACAGCCACCAACAGCCAGCAGCATCCTCACATGGGGACAAAACTCAGGGGATTTGGGGTGACATCAACAGCCAGCAGCATCCTCACATGGGGACAAAACTCAGGGGATTTGGGGTGACATCAACAGCCAGCAGCATCCTCACATGGGGACAAAACTCAGGGGATTTGGGGTGCCACCACAGCCAGCAGCATCCTCACATGGGGACAAAACTCAGGGAATTTGGGGGTGTCACAAAAAGACAGCAGCACCTTCACACAGGGACAAAACTCAGGATTTGGGGTGACATCAACAGCCAGCAGCATCCTCTCAAGGGACAAAACTCAGGGGATTTGGGGTGACATCAACAGCCAGCAGCATCCTCACATGGGGACAAAGCCCACGGGAACTGGGCATCACTGGGATGCAGCAGCATCCTCCCATGGGGATGAAACCCAAGGGATCTGGGCATCACTAAGACTCAGGAGCATCCTCACACAGGGATAAAGCCCAGGGAATCTGGGGCTTGATAAGCACAGCACCACACCAGCTTCTCCAGAAAATAACTGCAGTTCAGCTCTCAGGTGAGCCAAGGCTTCATGCTCTTGACACCCAGGATACATTTTCCATGCTTGGCTGTGACAAAGAACAGTAAAACTACATGCTTATGATTTATGGGTTTGTTCCTTATCGTGAGCTAAAAACTCTCAGACTGCCTTCCAAAGAAAATGAATTCATCAGTTCAAATGCAGTGATGTAACTTCAGGCTCCCAGCTCCTTTTCCAAATAAAACTCCTGTTACTTGATTCCTGCCTGAAGAATGATTTTATGGAGTTATTGACTCTGTCCTGGGAAGGTGCTGCTGGAGCCTGGCCGTGGGGTCACTGACAGCCACCCCGTGTGGGTGAGCAAACCCTCAGCCCATGGCTTAATTTCTTGACTGTTTTGCAATTTCCACTGCTTTTCTACTCAAAACCTCACCTGGCACACCATTGTGCAGACACTCAACTCCTCTGGTATTATTTTGGATTACCCACCATGCAGGGGGTTTCTCCTCAGCAGGGATGCCTGGTAATTTTTATCACACATAAATTCTACCCATAGCCTTCAGTCACCAAAAATCACTGGATACACAGCCAACCCCACCACCTGCAAAAGTGACACACCTGAATTTCCACCACCTTCCTAACAGCCAGGTTTCTACACCACAGTCACCTCTTATTGATGAAGTTCTGCTTTCTATGAACAATATCTCCTTAACCTGTGTAATTACTATATAGAATTCTATATAAATATGGAACATATTCAGTATACATTGAATATATTCAATATATTCAACCTATACATCTACAGAATATACACATTATATGTTGATTATATCTTACATAATTATATCTATATTGAGTAATTTATATCCATACTTATGTGTACTCAACTTACACACAGAGATGGAATAGGTTCTGCTCAACATTTAACCATCCACAGTCACACTTACTAAATAAGATACATATTTGCAACTAGGGTTAAGAGCCTGAGTAGTTCTGAATTATTCCTTTAATGGCATTCCACATGCTCAGGGAAAAGTCTTGGGAGCCAGGACTTCACCCCAAAGCTCACTCACCAAACCCCAGCACCCCAACAGGGATCCCAGGCTGAGGGAGGATGAGGAAGGACCACGGAGCCAGGCACAGGAGAGCATCACCAAGAGCATCACCAGAACCTCCTGCAACTTCAGCCCTGCCAGCACAGCCCAACCAGGGAGGCTGAATCCAGTAAGTTTTTTATGTAGTGAGGTTAAAAGGGTAGAGAAGGGCTGAGCCAGCTCTTACAGGGTGGTTTTTTTCTGGGTTTTTTTGTTGGCTTTTTTTTTTTTTTTTCCCCTTGCAAGTTAAAACCAAGATAATGACACTGGGTGGGGACCAATTTGAAGGGCTGAGCAGCCAAACCAAAATTAGTCTCCCGGCCAAGAGCTTCCTAGGCCTCACAGTTTGGGGAAGGAAGCTGAGAAAAAGCATGAAAATAAAAAAAAAAAAAATTCCTCGGGAAGCTGGACCGTCGTGCTCAAGCAAAGGTGACCCTGCTAGTCAAATATTTTTCAACATAATAAAAATAAAATCAAGTACTGGAACAGCCTCCCTTGGAAAAGCAGGGCCTATGAGATGGTGGTTTTTCCTGCTTTTCTCTCTTTTCTTTCTTTTCCCTCTCCTGGCACTTTCTTTCCTTTCACTAATAACTATGTTTTCTTGCATTTTTTTTTCTTGGCTCTTTCCTCATAAAAGACTGATGTAATTTCCTGTCTTGTCCCAATGTTTCCTGTTAATTAACAGGGTGAAAGTTATCATCACGTATTTAAATGGCAACCCAAAAGAAGGGAGGGAAAAAAAAAAAAGGGGGAAAAATAAAGAAGAAATGAAAAGAGAAAGGAGAGTTTGCTGTCTGTTTGCAAACACATCCCCAGCAGCACAAAACACCCTGGAAAAAACTTTTTGGAGCAGATTACTTGAGCCCATGGGCAAAGACCCCCCGAAGGGTGGCAGCAGGTCTGTGCACAAGGGATCCAAGCCCCCACCCTGCCCTGGATGGGGATGGAAAATCCCTGCAATGCTTGCCCAGAAAAGCTCTTTTCTTGCATTAAGAAGGAAAATAGAAGAAGAAGGGCAACAAAGAGATGGAGAACAGGAAGAAGAAAACAAGTAGAAGAAGAAAAAGAAGAAAAAAGTAAAGAAGGAAAATAGAAAAAGGAGAAGAATAAGAACAAGAAAATGAAGGAGAAGGGGAAAAAGAAGAAGAAGAGAGAAAAAGAAGAAAAAGCAGAAGGAAAACAGAAAATCAAAGAGGAAAAACAGTGAAAGAAAATGGAAGGAAAAAGGTCAAAAAAAAAAAATTAAGACAGAAATAAAATAAAGTAAAATAACTTGCACAGAAAGAGGCAAGCAGCAACACCCAAGATGTTGCACTTATTAAAAGAAGCTGAAGAATAGAGGAGGGAAAAAAAAAAAAAAAAAGAAAAAAAAAAAAAGAAAACCCAGGGGCTAATCCAAAGCCAGCAGGCGGAAATCCTGTGAGCAGAGCTCCTTCCCTTGCCCAGCCCCGTGCAGGATCAGGCTCCTCCGTGCCCTCTGTTCCTCAACAGCAGCCGTGACGCAGCCGGTGCCGCGGCGGCACCGCGGCCGCGCCAGCGGCGGGCCAAAACAAAGCCATTTAGGCAAAAAGCGAGGGTGGTTGGAGCAGAGACTGCGCCCCGGCGGTTAATAATATCCCAGGCTGAAAATAAACCGGGAAGGAAGCTCCTTTGTGACAGTAGGCAGGCGGCCAGGCTGCGGCGTGGGTCACTCGCGCCGGCGGGGGACGGCAGAGGGGTTGGCACCCACTGGCTGCCCAGCCTGTCACCCTGCTGGGGCACAGCTAGGGCTGGGGACAGGGTGCCTACTCACAATGCTCTCCTGGGCACCCTAAAAAGCGCTGCACCCCGTGGTGAGCCAGCAGGGAGTTGTATGGTGCTGGAAACAGGCATGCCCCCATGCCCGTGGCAGGGAAATGCGTGTGGCTAATGTTACTGGTTCCTTCAGTGTAAGTGATACCCACTGGCAGACAGTGGGGATGGAAACGATGCAGCCCGCATCCCTGCCAGCCTGGGGCTGCTCCTCTCTACGAGTGTTTTTGTCACACCGAGTTTTAAATGTCCCCAGTGATCAAGTTGCTCATCGGGACAGTTACCGCGAGCAGAGCGCGGTTTGAACTGACACTCAACCCCCAAAATTCACCTTCCTACCCTCGTTCTTCCCTAAAAAGTGCCAGGTTGTGGGATTAAAACGCAGGTGACCCCATCACTGCTCCCACTACCATCCCCACTTGCTGGTTCTGGGGTTTCCTGCATTTTGTCATCATTGTCTGGGAAAATCGACTGGCGTCTGGAAAAATGGGTTTAATGAAGCTCTACAGGTATGGATTGAAACTATCTAATGGGGGCAGCACCTCTGCTATCATTTCTTTTTAAAAACACATTGTAGGAGAGTATCTAGGAAAGGCTCAAGAGGCTCTAGAGCACTTAAAAGTAATTATTAAATGGATTCTATTTGCTTTGGAAGGATTTTAATCGGCGAAACGCCCGGAGCCAGGAGGAGGATCCCGGCTGTGTCCCAGGGGGGTCCCCACAGGGTGAGAACCCCCTTAAAAAAAAAAAAAACAAAAAAAAAAAACCGGGGAGAAAAAAAAATAAAAAAGGCCTCACAGGGCTTGAAGGAACCGGAGAGGGTGGCCAAGCCAAGAGCCCGGGGTCGGTGCCAAGCACCAGCTCCCTCCTCCCAGTCGGCCACGGTCAGATGATGTGCGAGGCGAGCCGGGAGGCTCCTAGTCTGGCAGGCAGCCTGCTCTGCTCCAGAGGCTCCAGTGCTGTCATCCTGGCATTAACCCCTGATAACCTTGTCCTTTCCAGGACAGAACTGTGGTTTTTAGGTAAGCAAGGAGCAGGGGGTCACGTCTCCCAGCGAGGCTGGGAAGGAAAGGGTGCAACGCCCTGCGGCGCTCAAAGCGAATTAAAAAATGTTAAAACGACGTAAGCTCAAAAATAAACCAAAAATAAGTGACTTAAAGAAAAAAAAAAATTCCCAAGCAATTGTTTATCCCTGGGACAAATATACAATCCTAGTTCCACAGGAAGATGTCTCAATTTCAGATTATAATAGGATGCCAATTTGTAAATAAAGGCATTTCACAGGAGGTTATAAACTCCGTAGGGGAGGGAGGTGGAAGTAGGGGGAACGGGAAAACACAGGCAGGGCTCTGGCAGAGAAACAGCCCAGGATCCTGTTTACATGGGCGAGGGGAGAGCGACGGGAAGCCACTTTGGGGGGCAAATATCTCCGGATTTGGACAAGGTGCTTCTTCCCCGTCGAGCAGATACCAGCAGGGATCAGAGGCATAGTGAAACATTCCCAGCCTGCCCGCAATTTTGGAATGAAATGTCAATCAGCCAAGAGGTCCCTTAAACCAGACAAGGTCCCACAGCACGGAGAGCCAGAGTAGGGAACGATGCCAAAGCTCTTCCAGCCTGGGGAAGTCTTTTCCCTGCGTTTTTGGTGTGGAGTTGGGAGGGAGAAACTGAGTCTGTGCTTGCCACAGAAGAGCCTTGCTGGTTTCCCAGACTCAAGGCTTGCAGAACCTTGATCCAGCACCCATCAAGCATCATCACTCAATATCCACTGGCTCTTGGAGACCCTGAGGTGCTTCCAGAGTTTGGGCAAATCAACAGAATCAGACCAAAATCTGGATAACTTCTCAGGTTTGGTATTTTAGGAGCAATCTCTATAAAATAGCAGTGGATGTGACAAGGACACAAGCCAGCACAACTTGCTCTCCCTCTCTGAGGAAAAGCTCTGGACTTCTTGAGAGCTTTGCTCTGCCAGCAGATGCCTATTCACCTGTCCTGCTGGAGAGCCACCTCCTCACCCACCGTGGACACCACAGCCTGCCACCAGCCCCATGGCACACACAGGGCAGGACAGAGATGTCCAGGGGTGGTGGATCACATCCCACGGAGACCCAGCACTAACACCACCAAACTCCACCAGCTAGCTCACTTCCACCCTTGGAGCAGGGCTTCTCTATGGGTCATGCAGGAATTTGGCTCTCACCAATCTCTTATCACCAAACCAGGGGCCAGCCCCCTCCAGGCTCTCCAAGCATGGCTTTGCTTGTTTGAAAGAAGTCACAACCAAACACATCTGCTGAGAACGAGTCAGCTCAAAATACAGGAAAACCACCCTCTGTCTCCTATTTACGGGAATTATTTTTATCTCCAATGGGATATTTTTGCTCTTTAACCACACTCAGGACAGAAAGGATCTGGCTACACCTGAGCACAGTCATGTCAGTGGGGGAAAACGTGAGAGAGGAGTCCTGACCTACCCACAGCCTGACCACTGATAAAAATAAAGGTGATATAAGAAAATAAATAAGGCCAAGAATACAGAAGTGAGACGCAGTGCCTTGGGGGAAACAAGGGACACAACAGCCATAAAATGGGATGGCTGAAGGCAGAGCAGAGGTGGGATGAGGACAGGACACCAGCATGGTGTGGAGGGCTACCCAGGATTACACTGCTGGGTGATGAAGGAGAACAGAAAGGAGAGGGAGGGAGGGAAAGAGCAGCTCAGAGTAGTTGCTGCAAGGGGGAAACACTCCCCGTGCATCCCCCGGGCGCGCCACTCCCCCCCCACACATCCTCCAGAGCCTCTGGTTTCCATCAACACAACTGCCTGCAGCCCCAGCAAGAGACAGAGCCCAGCAGGGGCTGATCTGAGACTCCTCCTCATCAAAGGCTCCTCAGGGAGAGCCGCAGGGACGCTCACTCTGAGCCCCCTCAATGCTCCACCATCCTCTCAACCCCTCCGTGCCTTCCCCCGCCGCAGTGGCCGTGAACCCCAGGCTGGCCCCTTTCCCAAATTCTCAGCACTGAGAGTGATCTTTCTTGCCAAATGCTGCTCCTCAAGACAGCAGAGCAGGTCTACTGACCCTGTTGCTACACCAGCACCCACCACAGGTCACTAATGACCAAAGGCTGCAGTGCTGCAGGATCTCACCACCACCAACATCCACCTGTGATGTCTTTTTCCACATACACCCGCTCCAGTTTCCAAATTACCAAAATAAATAATTGCTTTTTTTTCCCCCGTTTTCTTAAGCCATCCCTTCATCAAGGAGCTGCAAATCCAGCACTGTACAGGCCTGAAGGGGATGAGGGATGCTGGATTCTCCACCCAGCATCACCCATCCCTATCTGCCCAAACACAGATAAGACCAAGCCAAAGCACTGGCCAGGTACCCTGCCAATAACCCATTAAATCCCTCTCCAAACACACTCTTCTGCTAACTAAAATATGCAGGAGGGGGTAGGAAAAAAAAAAGGAGGAGAAAGTGAGCTTTGGAGGGTTGCTCCAAAGTGAGTTTATTTTCCTTTCTTGACTGGGTCTCTCCAGTTGGGAATTTTCAGCACTGCACTTCTGCTCTCAGAAGGGAGATGCCAGTAAATCAGAGCAAATTCAAAACAAATGCTCTTTCATGTGGAGGCATTCGGCTTTGTTTCAGGGCTTGGGTAGCTAACCATATCCCTTCAAGAGTCAACTCTCCTATCAGCTCCTCATTAAACTAAATGGCTACAATTACATTTGGGGAGGAAAAAAAGAGTGGTTAATGATCGTAAAAAGGTTCTGTTTCCAGGCTTGGGGAGGGGGGAAACCTTTGATAAGGGAGACAAAAAAAAAAAATCAGATCCAATGAAATAGTAACAATGGAATAAAGTAAGTTAAAAATGTACTTTCAGGTGGAAATGTGCTTTAATTTGGGGAAGAAGCTCAATTAAGGAGCTAGGGGTCCCCCTCCCTTTGGGAGGCACCAGGAACGAGCCATGTTATTTCCTGCAGCCCAAGCCCCCACCTCCTGCCTTCCCTTCGGGAGCAGAGCTGCCAGACGAGATGTTATCAATAGGCTGAACCTTACAGAAAGCCCCCTTTTAAAAGCGAGTACTTCCTCTGCTTATTTCATGTGGTATCCTGTGGAACTGAACTCTCTCCTTCCCTCTGCAAAGGGTGTATTTCAGGAGGAAAAAGGAAAAAAAAAAAAAAAAAAGAAAAAAGATCTAACAACATCCTTATTGTGTTGTTTTGCTTCTTGTCTTTTTTCTTTCTACAGACCCTTTTTTTTAATTCCCTGAAGCTATAGGCTCCAATGGTAAAAAAATAATTTTAAAAAACGCAAACCCTTCTGCCTTGAGAAAAAAAAAAAACCCAAACAGCAACAAGTTTTCCTGTTCCCTCTCCCCCTTCGTTTGATTAATTCTCATTAGGGCCTTTGAACAAACAATATGCTCCCCTCTCAAATAACAGACAGGGTATATATTACACCCAAAGAAAAACAAACAAGGCTCACTTAAAGACATCACATCCACAGCAAACGCGATTCCTGGAGAGAGGCAGGGGCAGATGCACGCGCGTGCAGCCGCCAGCCTGATCCTGAATTCCAGTTTCAGGGTGATGAATAAATCATAAATCAAGGAGACATCCCCACAAAGGCAAGCACCTTCAAACATCAGCCAGCACCTGCAGGTACATGGCTTCAGACACTTTAATCCTGGTAGAGACACTGAGGTGGCCAGTCTGGGGTGGGAGATGAGGTGCTGGAGACATCCCACCTTGGAAATGGGGTTGGGAGTTGGACTAGATGACTGTCAAAGGTCCTTTCCAGCCCAAACCACTCCATGTCTCTATGCAAACTCCAAGAGGGGTGGAGAAACTACCTTACAAGCCTCTGTCCTGTAACAGCAACTGGAGGGTGAAGGAAACGGCAAATAGGAAAGCAATGGAAATCATTGAATATATCAGGAAGGGCTACAAAAACATCATTAACTCTCTTGGCAATATCTTCTACAAAAAAAAACAGGCCACCTTTCCTCCCCAGGCATCATAAGGATCAGATGAGGTAGGTTGGTGGTCTTACCAGGAGCAAAATTTGAGCAGAACCCTCATCCCAGAGAGATGAGACGTCCCCACCACCAAGTCAAGGATTTGACACCACATCCCTCTTTAAGGTATGAGTGCACCTGCTCCCATAACCCACACACCTGAATGAACAGCCAGCCAATATTGCTTAGCCTTCCCCTGCCTCAGTCCTTCCAACTGTTCCTGCCTTAGCCCAGAAAAAATGAATGAAGCATAAGGCTGGAATTCAAAGGAAATACAAGCATTCAGGGATGGAGAACCTTGTCTGGGATTTCAACACATCCTCTGCACAAGAGGTACACGGCTGCTACTGAAATGAAACCCAACTCCCCCCTCCAAGCACACCCTTCTCAGGGATGTGCATTCCCAAAACTCCCCCAGCATCACTTCACCTTTTGTCAGGACCCTCCACCAACACAACACAACCCAACCCACGGCCAAGATCAAGGGCAACAAGAGATGTCTTACCTGAGAGCCCCCCAGGGGCTAGACAATTAGTTCCCCCTGTTTCAGTGGAGGAAGGCACAGAGTCTGGACAATCTGCTGGAGCAGAGTGGGGAAGGAAAAGAAAAAAAAAAAAGAAAGAAAAAAAAAAGTCAGTATATAGGTGTTTCTTTGCAGGCTCCCAGCATCGCCCCAAGCAGAACACACATTCCAAAGGGCTTAGCAGGAAGCGATTACTAATTGTCCGTGCAGAGACGGTAGTTCATCAAGAAGCATCCACCCTAACTCGTTGTCTCAGTCAAGGCTGTGCTTCATCGCCAGCCAGCGCTGATTATAGACCAGCAGAAATTACAGGCTGGCTGCCACCTCTCTGGACAAGTCACCGGCTAAGGAGATCAAGGTTGTCTCCGTTCTGATGTAAGCAAGCTTCCAAAAATGCTTAAATCGTGGCTTTGTGCACCCAATTTAGCCAAAACCTGTAACTCACCAAAACGGGAACTGAAAGGGAAACGTCTCATTGCTGCCCTTTTGCAGTGAGCAGGCTGAGTTTGTGGTGCCCCGCTCAATTTTGGCCAGCTGCTGGCAGACCTTATTGCTGCCTGTTGGATCTACCCCTCTGTGCACCAACAATGGGCAGGGTAAGACAGGCTGCTCCATTAGAGGATTCCCCCCATGCAGTCAGGTGCAGGAGGATCAAGGTTTGGACCTCTCTGTCCTAAGCCTGGTCTCCTCCAGGTGACAACAGTCAGAAGCCAACACAGATCTCCTGGTCCTACAGACCAACTCCAGCTTTTTGGTCATTACCATGTGGGACAAAAAGCTGAAGAACAAGCCTGAGAAAACCTGTGAAGTTTGTGCAAACTTCTGGTCCTCAGAGACTTTGGGTTTCACCAAATTTGGGCTCTCTGTGCCCTCATTTTGCTCACATCTGTATCCCAAAGCAAGGGCCGCCACCAGGAGAGACAAGATGATTTTCTCCCTACTGATAAAGCAATTCTGCCAGATCCCACCCCTGAAATACCAGTGAATAAGAAATTCCTGTCTGCATAACCTCATTTTATCAGAGTAAAGTAAAAGCCCTAACAGGAATATACAGTTTAACAGGATATACTTAATCAAACTGAAAACAATAGGGGAGACAGGAAATAGACTTACTTGTGAAATACTGTATATGATACGCTCTCTAAATGCCTTGTCGTGCTTTCTATGCTTTAAAGAAATAGGGGTTTTACTTTTTTTTAACCCTTTATAGTCCAGAAAGGAGATTCCCCCGTCATGGCTTCGACTGCTTGAGCTAAAAATGCTTTCTGAACACAGGCTTGACCCTGCCCTGGGCTCCCTGTGGCTGCAGCTACAGCTCTCTGGAGAGCTCCTGTGGAAAAGGGACATACATGGTCCCCTCCCTGTTGCCTTGCTCTAGAGATCCTACATGACCAGGTTCTCTGCCACCACATCAGGCAGGACAGAATCTTATCCAAACCTCAAATACACAGCCCTAGCAATGGGGGGGATGTGCTTCCACACTTCTTCCTCAGCTCCCTTCCCGTGTCCCACCACCCAAAAGACAATTCCCTTCATCCATTAATCACCCCCCTGAACTTCATCTTCAAAAGGCAGAGCTGGTGCAGCTCAGCCCTAGACCAACTCGAATCACCCCTAAACTCCCTTCCCAAAAGGCAGAGCTGGTGCAGCTCAGTCCTAGCCCAACCTGGCCTGAGGAGCCCAAAGGCAGAGCCCTCAGGGGGTCTCTGCCCTGTGTGTGGCTGGATTAATTGTTGCACTCTTCCTACCGCCCACAGAGCTGCCCAGGGCTCTCGTTAGTAGAAACTGGGGCTGGTTTTACCTTCAGCCCCAGAGAGGTCGCAGGATCAGACCTTAGTCCAAGCCTGGCTCACATCAATCTCCTCCCAACGCTGCCTTCCCACTGCAGAGACACACAGTTATTCCTTGTGGCCACCAGCCCAACCTTGCAAGGTGTCAAATAGCTCCTGGGAGCTGCCAAACCTCCAGCTCCCCTGAAAGCTGACACCACAGGAGGGCATTCGGCCCCGCAGCCACATCTCAGTGCATTTCCTGAGCTCTCACACACCAGCAGCACCATGTCCAGCCACACAGGAGAACAATGCAGGCACTTGCAGCCCCTCATCCCACTTAGAGCTTAGTCAAAAACCTCCCTGAGTTATTTGAGGGCACTGCTGTCCACCTCACTTGCAGCACAGGGATAGTAGCAGCTCCAGCAGGGATATCAGGAGTGCTGAGTGCCCACACACCTTCATCCATCCCTGCCAACATCCACTGGGAGGAAGAGGGAAAATCCTCTCCTTGATAAAAGTCCTGCCCACCCATGGAGGTGTCCAAGACCATGCTGGAAGTGGCTTGGAGCACCCTGGTCTAGCGGAAAGTGTCCCTGCCCAAGGCAGGAGGTTGGAGTGAGATGAGTTTTAAGGTCGTTCCAACCCAAACAATTATGGGATTCTATGAATGAGAAAGCCAGGCTGACCCACAACCTCCCTTCAGGTAACTCAGCCATTGAGGGCAGATCTTTCTGTTCTATGACAAGTACACAAACACCAGATCTATCCTACCAACACAGCCTGCTGTAGCATTTCACTGCCTGCAGCAGATTCCCAGCTCCTTGTCCACCCCTGCTTTCCTCCAGCCTCTGATGCAGCCCATCTCAGCCTCCTTCACCTCCAGAAAAACCAATTTAATCAGCTCCAGTTAAGTGTTTTAAACAAAAAGAAAGGTGAGATTTAGATGAGATTGAAGAGAGAAATGGTTAATGATGGCAGGTCAGGTAAGGCACTGGCACAGGGTGCCTAGAGAGATGGTAGATCCCTCACCCCAGACACATTCAAGGTCAGGCTGGATGGGGCTGGAAGCAACCTGGTCCAGTTAAGATGCCCCGGCTCATTCAGGAGGGTTGGACTAGATAGTCTTTAGGGTCCCTTCCAAAATAAACTGGTTTTTGATTCTCTGACCTGGCAACTTCTGCCAGAGCAGGTTTATTATCTGCCTGTATCTCCATAAGAAGCACTTACAAAACATGGCACTAAACACCTAAAAAACTTTTACCATCACTACCATGCTTGATGGAAAAGCAGAAGTTCCCTGCTGGATGCACATTCCCAGCTCCACTGGCAGAGCCTAAACACAGGGACTAAACACAGGTTCCCATCCAGGGTCCCAGGTGAGAAGATGGTCGATGGGCATCAGCCAGGTAAAAAACCCTCACACCTTCCCACAGTTCTCCACACAGGAGATGGCACTGAGGCTGGGATGGCAAACCCTCAGTCCCCCTGCAGAGGAAATGCTGAGAAACCCTGAGCTTGCAAAACCCACCTGCCACCACAGACTTCCAGGCTCCTCTGCTGCCTGTCACAGCCCCGTTAGTCAGAGCTCAGCTGCCAAGTGGATTTTTCTTTCAAAAAGGGAAAAAAAAGGAGGGCTTTTTGGTGAGTAACCCAGTTGTTGCTGTGTTTCCGATGGGCAGCCTTAATCACTTCCTATTGGCCGATAGGAATAACTTTTCCTTTCGAAATGGCACATTCGTGTTCTGCGGCTTTTCTGTTTACACACATTTTGCTACCTTATGTCAACACTTGCTAATGAATAAATATATCATTCGGCTAACTGAAAATGAGATCCTGGCAGAGGCAGATTGGATGTTTAAATCCTGCTAATAGATTTTATCCTAACATCTTTACAGGAAACCAAAACCAACCTTTAACCCTTCTCTCCCGCAGCTTCAAACCCCTTTGCATCCCATGCCAGGATCATCAATGAGTGCAGAGAAAAGCCATAAAGGCAAAACCAGGAATTTTGGGGGAGCACACGGTCATAATTATGCAAAACCCACAAAACTTCATGACCCAGCAGACCCTCAGAGTCTATTACAGAACAACACTTCTGCCTCCCAGCACATGCTCGGGATGCTGAACCTACTCCTGATATCCCTTTTTCATTCATGAGCCCTTATCTCCTGTTTTTTCAAACCAAGGCAAGATAGCTCATGCTTTGCAACCCGATTGTTTGTTAAATATCTTTGTTTATTTCCGAAAGGCATAAAAAAAATAGACTTATTAGTGTTCCCAAAGACTTTGCAGAGGGGGAAATCAACAGTCCAGCCTCCAAGGGAGCAGCTGGCAGCATGAGACCCCACCAGAACATCAGAGCAGCCTCAAGCCTGGGGTTTCTTTTAGCCCTGACACCCTGGAGAGAGGTAACTTTACAGACAGCCTTCTTTTGGCCAAAAAAACCTCGAGCAAACAACCTGATAGTGCTCTTTAGGAATATCCACACATGTGCCTTGGCCACCCTGCAGTGCCACAGACACCACCGAGCTCCAGCCCACTCCAGAGCCACTAATCCCCAGGAAGCAGGAGCTGCTCCTCCCCAGCTCCCCGCGTTTCCGACTCTCCCCACCTCTGCTCCTTCTCCCAGCCTCATTTATCTCACACCCGAGCTCTCTGCCAACCAAGAGTTTATGCAGACAACCGCAAAAGAGCTGGTGCCAGCCTCAAATGGGCTTCTCCCCTGGCACCCTGACATTCAATTACAAGCAACAGGCATGCACAGCGGTGTTAAGAAATTTAAATTTTGAAAAGGTTAAAAAAATAACTTTACAAATCTTTTTCCCTTTTTTTTTTTTTTTCCCGACTTAATGAGATAGAAATCTGAGTTTTATAGGAGCCTAATCCTAACCAAACAGCTCATCTGTCAAACTTCACAGGGATTCCCAGGCATCAGGGAGATGCTGTGCTGGATCCCAACCTAAGTCCCTAAAAATTCACCCAGGGGTGCAGAAGCACTGCCATTTCCAACAGGAGCCTATGGTTTTCCTGGCTGACTCCAGCAGCACAGGCCTGAGCAGCTTTGCAATCCCTCCTGAAGTTTCCTGCCAGAGTTTTAAAATCCTACATTGTGCACAAGGTGGCTCAGATAAATTACATGTTAATTCTTAGAGGGGTTGCAGGAGGCACAGAAGCACACAAGCAACCCAACAGCAAAAAGCATGACAAAGGCAGGAGACTGTTTTCCCTGATAAAGGGGCTGTTTTGCCATTTTTTATCTCTTACACTTGCATTGAAAAAAAGTCTACTTACCAGTTGGTTTGAGAAAATCCATTGGATATCTGGAGTAGGGTGGAGGGGGAGACTCTGGAATTAGAGAAGTACAGAGAAAATAAAGGCAGAGCCATGAGAAAGAAAAAAAAAAAAAAAAGAAAAAGAAAAAAGATAGGAACTTATGATAACAGTGGCATTCTTTTAGCAAAACTGTTTGTCTTAGCTCTGGGGGTTGGAGGCAGGGCAGCGAGGCGGTGATTGCCTTGATATTTAGCTGTCAGATAAACAAAAGGGGCCGTCTGGCGCCAGTCTCCCTGCTATCTGCCGCTCGGGCTGTCTGATCGGGGCCTCCTTGGCTCGGCGGAGCCGCGGCAGCGCCGGGGCCGCCCGGCCCTTAATCCCCCGGCACCGCGCGGGGACGGCGGGGAGGCAGCGCCGGGGCCCCCGCCAGGGGAGGGGGTCCCGGAGCTGGGGGCGTCGCCCCCTCCCCTAAATGCAGAGGGAAATACATATAGACCCCGCCAATGGAAAGTTTTTGTGCGTGTTCTGGGTTTTGTTGTTTGTTGTGGGTTGGTTTTGTTTTGTTTTGGGGTTTTTGTTGGTTTTTTTTTTTTTTCCTCCAGAAGGGAAAGAAAAAAAAAAAAAAAGTTTTGTGGGCCGGGAAGTGAGTGGGGCTGCATCAACATATGCCTGTATCCCCTTCATAGAAGCATTCCCTGCATCTCTTCCGACCCCTGCACAACTCCAGCCCTTGAATTCACTATAACCTCTGCACCCCTGCATCTTCTCCATCTCCTACACCACCCCTGTATCCCGTCCATCCCCTGCACACCTTCAGCCCCCGCACCTCTGCATCCCCTCCATCTCTCGCATGCCCTCCAGTCGCCTCAGCCCCGAATCCCCTGCACCCTTGCGTGCTCGCCATTCCCCTGTACTCCCACACCTCTCCAAGCCCTGCACACCTCCAGCCCCTCCATCCCCTGCCATCCCCCGCCGCCGTACCTAGCTCGCAGAGCCGGCTGAGGTGGTGCGGGTTGCAGCAGACGAGCTCGGAGTGAGCCTTGCCGTAGGATTCACAGCAACATAACCGCTTCACTTCGGAGCAGTGGCGGAGGTCGGGCCAGCGGAACACCTTGCAGAGCAGCACGGGCAGCGGGTACCAGTGCTGTCCCAGCCGCGAGTCGGCCTTGGCGGGCAGCAGCAGGCAGGGGGTCCGCGCCCCGCCGCGGGACTCCACGGCGTGCAGCAGCCCCTCCAGCTGCCGCTCCTTCAGCCGCTTCAGCACGGCGTGGGTCAGCGCCTTCAGTTCCGCCTCCGCGCCCGCCGCCGCCCGCCCGCCGCGGCCCGCCTTGCCCGGGCAGCACCCGCGCCCCCCGCCCAAGTGCGCCCGGGGCTCGGCCACCGCCGCCGCCGCGCCGGGCTCGCCCGCCGCCGCCTCCTCCTCCTCCTCGCCGCCGGGCGCGCGGCTCCGCCAGAGCCGCCGGACGAGCACCGAGCGTTTGGTCCTGAACATGCGGGACGAGAGGAGGGGCCCCCGGCTACAAAACGGGCATGTCGTCCGCCGAGCATGAAGGGGCCGGCAGGCGGGATGCGGCGGCGGCGGCGGCGGCGGGCAGCGGCGGGGGGCAGCGGAGCCGAGGCGGGCTGTGGCATGCGCCAGTCTCCGCGCTGGGGCCGCGGGTCCCGCCGCCTCCCGCGGGGGGATGCGCCGGCCGCGCCTCCGCCCGCTGCCAGACAATCTACAGAAAAACCGGATTGAGAAGAAAAACACCAAAACCGAGAAAATAAAAAAAATCAAGAAAAGGAAAAAAGGAAAAAATGAAGGCGGGGGGGGAAGGGAAGGGAGAGAGTCGTCGCTCGCTCCGGCTTTGCCCGAAAAAGCGAAGAAAAAGGGGAAAAATCCCCGTCTAGAGCCCTTGGCGCCCGTGGCGGGGGCAGGCGGGCGGGGGCTGCCGGCGCCTCGCCGCCGTGCGCGGGTGCGGAGCGCGGCCCGAGCCGCGGGGGAGCCTCGGCCGCCCCGGGGCCGCGGCGCCCATCAACCCGCCACGCCGGGGAGCGGGCGCGGCGGCAGGGATGCGGCGCTGGGCAGAGCCAGCCGGCAAAAAAACAGAAAGAGCGAGCCAAAAAGGCGTCTGTTAAAAAAGGTTAAAAAAAAAAAATTAAAAAAAAAAAAAAAGAGAGAGAGAAAAAAAAATTATAAAAACCCCAAAACACCAACCCTAAGGTTTGGACGTCGGTTTAAGCATCTGTCACAAAAGAGGCGAACGAGCGCATCCAGAGTGTTGTATCCCTTTTTAAAAGCCCAGGTCGTCCTGATGTGGGGGTTTCGGGGTGGGCTTTTATTTTTTTTTTCCCCTCCTTCTTTCCAAAGGTTTAATCCACACGGAGTCTTGATCCGGCTGCTACGAAGAGAAAGAAAGGAAATAAAGAAAAAAAAAAAAAAAAAAGAAAAAAGAAAAAAAAAAGGGAGAAAAGTGGGGCTATGTCCCTTCCTTCCTGCCTTCCCCAGCAGCCGCGCCGGGCCGAGCCGGGCCCGCCGCTCCCGGCGGAGCTTACATGGGTGCGGGGGTGCCCGCCGGCCGCCGACCCTCTCCCTGCTGCCGGCGCCTCTGCCGCGGTGCCTTTTTTTTGCTCTTCACTCCTCCTTCCTGCCTTCCTTCCCCTCCTCCTCCTCCTCCTACTTCTCCTCCTCCTTTCGTGGGGTGGTGGTTTTTTTTTCTCCCCCCCTCCCTCCCTCTCTCCCCTGCTCTCCTCCCCTCTCCCTCCGCTCTCCGCAGTCAGCCGCCCTCCTCCCCGCACCTCCGCCTGTCCGCGGGTGCGTGCGGGGGGAGCGGCGGCGGCGGCGCGGGGCGCGGCGGGGCGGGAGCGGCGGCGCGGTGCCTGCGCCCTCCCCCGGCTCCCCCCGCACCGCCGGCGGCTTCGCAGTGCGCAGCGGCCCGGCCCGGCCCCGGCCCCGTCACGTGGGCGTCTAGACACCGTGTCGCTCCGGGGAAAAAAAAAAAAAAAAAAATATATATATATATATCTATATATTATATTTATCTCTAACCGCCCTTGCGCAAGAGGCGGCTCGGGTTGCCGAGAGGTTGTGGGTCTCTGCGTGTGTGTCCCCTCCTCATCCCCCCTCCCTCCCGGTGCCTCCTTTCGTACCTGTTCCTAGGTGGGGGGTGCGGGGAAAATGGGGTGTCCCCCCTCCCCCGCACCCCGCGGGGCACCGGGTGGGGAGCTCCTCCCGGGGCTGGGCTGTGCCGGGGCTCACTGTAAATATTGAAATATTAAACCAAATCAGCGTGAAAATTCAAAAATCGATGCGGGTCTGCCTATGGAACGAGGACATATCACAAAAAAAAAAAAAAAAAAAAAAAAAAAAAAAGCCATAACAATAGTAATGATGATGATAATCATATTAATAGTAATAGTAATAATAATTTGTGCTTTTACAGCACCTGTCACGGAAGGACAGGAAAACACACCATGGAGGCTCGGCTCGCTCCGATTCCAAACACGGAGCAGAAATGACAGGCAGGTCGCGCTCCGGTATTCTCGCCGCGGGTACTACCAGCGGTAACAACCCCCGGCACCCTGGGCGCTCCACAGATTCCCCCATTCCAAACCTGGACCTGCAGAGGGTGAGGAAAACTGAGCCGCCAAGAGGCTGCGCTCTCGTCCAGCCTTGCTGCGCTCTGCGGCCGAGCTGGGAAGTCCGGCCAGACTTCCTAGCGCCAGGCTTGGCAGGGCAGCGCAACTCCCCAGGGGTCCCCGTCCTGCACGCACTCCCACGGAGGAGCAGCTTCTTTTTCACAGAATAACTGCGGGCGGATGAGTTGCTTTAAGGTCACTCTCCGAGGCAGTTACCGCGTCGGAAGTAGGAGCCGGGACTCTTAAATCGCGGTTGCTGCAAGCAAGTCCGGTTCAAATCCAAAGCCAAAGCCAAATCCGAAATGAATGCACCCAGCTAAACGTGACACCAGGTAGAGCACACATAAAACTAAACAGGCACATCCCCCTGGTGCTCGTCCTGGATGCCTGAATTTAGGGCAGGCAGGAGGGCAGGGATCATTTCAGTTCCCAGTTGTGCATGTATTCACACGAGCAGGTCAGGCATGCTACAAATGGGCTTGGCACCTGCAGAATCTGCATCTAAATAAGCCAGAAAGTGAGTAGATTTGGGGGCAGGCTTATTAAATGCTAAGCAGACTATACCTAGCCATGTACAAAATCTGCTCAAAATCCAGATAAATAGTTTGAAAAACACTGGGGAGGGGAAGAATGTTATATGTTGGCATCAGAAAGAATAATTTAGGAAGCCTCATTACAAAGTTGGAGTCCGAGGAGGGCAATTGACTCCTTGCTTCACCTCCAAGTAAAAAGCAGGAGGGGAGCCCAGGGCACAGCCCTACAATCTTTGGGTGATAGCAGGGGCCAAATCAGAGCAGCATCAGCCTTTGCTCCTGCACATGCAAAAAAGTCCCATTGCTTTTTAAATAATGCCTTCCTCTCCCTGAAAAATGGAATTTGAGTAATATTTTTGGTTCAACACCTTGTCCTACGACCTCTGGAGTGACCTCACATATACTGAGGCTGATTTTCTCACTTCCTCAGAGAACCTCTATTTACCCTGTGATGCATATGATACATTTTTATTTCCCTCTTTGTAGCTCCACTTGCCTCAGCACTGACAGTTACGATTACTTTATTGTCATGAAGGAAGCAACAAAAAAGCTGAGTGTGGTGTATGCTGTGAAGAGTTGGAGGACAGGAATGAGGTCCAGGAGTTAATATAATTTTTTGACCCTGCCACAGGTTTTCCAGGTGACCTTGGGCACCTGCCTTTCCCGGGAGTAGCGTTGGCACCTCTGGTTTCCCACAGGTACAGCTGGACCATCAGCACTTGCCTGGTTTTGTGATCTCTGCAGGTGAAAATTGCCCCAGAAGTGCTAAATATTAAATAACTGATAAAGAACTGCTTTCCAATTAACCCTGCAAACTTGTTTAAACAGACCATATGTGTGTGCCCATATGGAAAATACAGAAATAAGCATAATGAATCTGATAAGTATGGGAATGGGACCTGGGCTGAGGGGACACTGGAATCCAGGATGATACCCACAGCCTGCCCTGCTCTGGATGTATTGCTCAAATGTCACCCTGGGCCAGAAACCTGCCCTGAAATGTATGAAGGGTACTATTAATCCCCGAGGAAAAATAAAATATGTTTGAGTCATATAATTCAAGAATCGTTTAGACTGGAAGGGACCTTAAAGCTCATTTAGTTCCACCTCATCTGTCAGGGCTGGGACACCTTCCACTGTCCCAGGTAGCTCCAAGCCTTGTCCAGCCTGGCTTTGGGCACTGCCAGGGATCCAGGGGCAGCCACAGCTGCTCTGGGCACCCTGTGCCAGGGCCTCACTATCTCACAGACAACGATTTTTTTCCTTCTTAATAGTCTGAATCCCCCCTAATTTAGTTTAAAACCATCACCCCTTTGTCCTGTGACTTCAGGCCCTGCTAGAAAGTCTCTCCCCGTCTCTCTTCTAAGCCCCTTTTGAGTACCGAAAGGATTTATAAAATGTATTGCATTTGTACAATGTGTTTGCACAACGCATTGCAACACATTAGGTCCTGGATGTAAAACCCCGCCGAGCCCACCCTCCCCAGCCCCAGCCCTCCATTCTCACGGGGGTTTCTGGGGACCTTTCCTGAACCCAGCTGGCTTTGAAGAGCTAAAGCCGAGTTAATTTGCATTGCAATTCAGCCTTTGACAGACAGTTGGAGCCAAGGCACTGTTAACCTAATTGTTTTGCTAACAGCACCAGGGTGTGAGACTCACCAAAGGCACTTCCAACAAAGGGGATAAAAACAGACTTGGGGGAAAAAAAATCCTTTTTCCTGACATCATTACCGGGTACAAACAAACAGAGCTGATCCCTCTTCATACACTTTCCAGGCGAGGGTCAATAACAAACACACTTTGCTCTTTTGGGGGTATGTCTCTCCTTTTCACGGCAGTGAAAAGGCAGTCAGGGGAGGTAGGAGAGAACAAGCCAGGCTGAAGGCAGGGCAGAGGCAGCACAGGCTGGCTCCTGGCACTCTCCCATCCTTTTGTGCACATTAGGAATAGCTAAGCTTGTGGCCCTGCTTCTATTTTTATGCATTATTTTGAGAGCAGCTCTCAAGCAATGTTCAAAGTCTGGGTTATGAAGCCGTTTTGGCTGTAGCCAGTCTCCTTCCACTCCAGCAGCTCATGTCAAGAGAGCACATTCAAACTATGAGACCCGAGAACTGCAGAGAAAAGCGTTCTTCAGGCAGCCTTTCTGTGTGGTGAGTGGCTCAGGGAGACGAGGACCTCACACTCACTCCTGTCACACAGCCCAGAGAGCTAAAATCACCATTTCAGTGCTGGTGGCTCCTGGCTGCTGGTGGCCAATCCAAGGCTGGACTGTTGGAAAAGATTTAGTGAAAGTGGGTACAAGGGGAAATTCACTGCAGAGCTGCCTCCAGCAGCACAAGGAGGTGGAGCTGCTGCAGCCAGTGCAGAGGAGGCAGGAGATGCTGCAGGGCTGGAGCCCCTCTGCTCTGGAGCCAGGCTGGCAGAGCTGGGGGTGCTCAGCTGCACAGAGAAGGCTCCAGGGAGAGCTCAGAGCCCCTGGCAGGGCCTGAAGGGGCTCCAGGAGAGCTGCACAGGGACTGGGGACAAGGCAGGGACAGGACACAGGCAATGGCTCCCAGTGCCAGAGGGCAGGGCTGGCTGGGATATTGGGGAGGAATTGCTGGCTGGGAGGGTGGGCAGGGCTGGCACAGGGTGCCCAGAGCAGCTGTGGCTGCCCCTGCATCCCTGGCAGTGCCCAGGGCCAGGCTGGATGGGAATTGGAGCAGCCTGGGACAGTGGAAGGTGTCCCTGCCCATAAAAGAAAAGGTTGGAATGAGGTGAATTTTAAGGTCCCTTCCAGCCCACACTGTTCTGTGAGAAAAACGAGACAAAAGCCTGGTGAGATGAGATATACCCTTGCCAGTGCTTACCAGCTGTGGGGAAAACCATTCCTCTCTGGAGCCCTGGGGGTTTGGCCATCCAAATCAAATGTCCACCAGTATCTGTGGCAGGCACCAGGGCTGTCCCTGGGGGGGTCATTCCAACATGGGAACATTTTGATTCATCGGGGCACTCACACATGCCTGACTCTGACTATATGGTTTTCTGGCTCACATTCTGTTAGCTTTACGAGTTGACCACACAGATCTTGTAGTGTTTAGGTTTGGTAGCTAGAAAGGGGTTAAACATAGGGCAGTCTCCCTTATGCCAACACAAAGGAAATTATATATATAAGTGGATATTAAAGCTGTATGTCTCCCTAGTTCCAGTAGGAGAATTTGCTCTTTGAAATGTAAGATGCTCCATCCATCAGAGAGGAGTGTAGATGGTGCAGGGATCAGGACCCAGTGTGCTGCAGGGAAAGGAAGAGTGAACATGGGCTGCTGGCAGAGGGAAAATGCTGCAGCCAAAAGGAAAAAGGAGCTGGTGTCCCATGGCCATGACAAGCCAAGGTGGGCCACAGGAGCACTGCCTGGCCTCTCTGGTGGTCACTCACTGGCACACCCACTGTCCACTGACCTGCCCCACCTCTGTCCCTCAAATAACCCGTGGGAGCAATGCTGTGGCACCAGTGGGGCCAAGGGTCAGCCCAGCTCCTGGTGAGTGTCACCAGTGGGATTTATGACCAGGAGGTGAGAGAGATTTAGGTCAGACAGTCTGGGAGGGGATGATGGTGGAGCTGGGCAAGAGAACACGGTGTCATTTGGGGGGCACAGGCCAGGGAGAGGAGAGACAGGGATGTTGGAGGGAAGATGTGAAGGGGGAAGAATGGAGACAGCTGCAACATTTGATTTTACAGATAAAGGAAAGCTTGGAAATCCCTTTAGCTAGGACATGCTATGCTGAGAAAAAGGCTGGCACCTTCCTCAGCAGTCCAACCCAGTGCCTTTGGCATTTGCCTGCATCTAACTCCTTAGGATCTACCGAAAGTCCAAAACAACATTAATATAAAACACACAACGTTAATGCACCACCTTAGTTGTAACTCTCCATTTGTATTGTACCTGCACTTCTGTTTTCAGATGTGCAAATTAGCAATGTAAGTTGTCAGATTTGTTTTGGTATGTAAGCTCTCAGAAAGGGAATTATTTTCTTTCTGTAACAGCCAAGTGGCTCTGCTGGAACATTTTGAAGATAAGCACATGTGGACAGTACAGCTGGTGTCCCTGTTTCAGCATTTCAGTTTTGGTAGTGTAAATCAAAATCCTCTTTATTTCAAGTAAGTGCATGTGCATGAACTGCAATGTTTTATTTGTAGTTACCTGTGGGGATCTCGATCAGACAATGGGATGTGTGGAAAGAGGTGGGGCTGACATGAGAAACAGGGGTATTTCTTACCCTATGATTCCTCCTCCTGACACCTTAGAGGAGACAGAGACTTGTTATTTTCAGCCACATTTACCTGCAGACCTACCCATGGCAGGGAGATTAGAACCAGAGGATCTTTAAGATCCCTTCCAACCCAAACTGCTCTGTGTTTCCACGATTCTAGGACCTCAGGGTGGATCCCCAGTGAGGGTCCCCAGCCTCCTGGACTCTGGCATAAACAACATTGCAACACCAATGCCCAGGAGCACTGGGGAAGGGTGGGGTGTCCATCACTTAAAAGCAGCATTTCAGCCCTAATGTTATCAAGCCAATCCCTGAATTCTGGCTTTAGGGGCATTTATCAGCTCCTGAGGGATGGGCTCAGATGCAGCCACAAGGCAGGGATGTGCCCTCCCCTTACCCAGGAGAGGAGGCTGAGGTGCCACAGCCCTGCAGATCAGTTTACCAGCGGGACGAGCCCACAACGCCCTCAATAAAATCAAACAAAACCACCCCAAACCCTTTTTGGCTGAAGGAAATAGTTGTGAAAGGGATGGAGAGTAGCGAGCAGAGCAAGAGGAAAACCTCCAGCTTCTGTATTTCCTATTGCTGGCAGGTAGGGGTGTAATTTTGGAGTTCCTTCCTTTTTAATGGGATAGGTCGTAACCTTACCATCATTTATGTGTCTCTTTGTATTTATTGCAGTGGCCTGGCCAGATGCACTGTGGAGCTGATTTCTCTGCCTCAAACATTAGTCATGTCCTCACAGATGGCAATATAACAGCCTATGCTTTTCACAGACTTTACCAAGCAAAATTCCCAGTGACGCTGACGGGAATTTTGTCCAGTCAGAGACAAGGACTGGCCTGTTGTAAAAAAGAAAATTCCCATGTTTATGGTGAGTTGTTCAGCATCACTGTTCCTCTTCCTGACCTACGGCTTGACATAAAAAAAAAAAATAATAATCCAACTATCAGACATCTGCAATCAAGGACTTCATGAAGCCCTGGCCTTTTACATGTGGAATATCACAGTTACACTGCACAATGGATTTCTGGTCCTCAAATCCAACACAAATACTCACAATAACAAAATTATTAGATGCTTCTTTATATTCCAGCTCTCTGGGAGCATTATGGGTCTAGATAAAATTATTTTGGATTTATATGTGATACATCTTTTTGAGGTGTGCGAGAGAGGAGGGAGAAGGAGCATGCAAATAATTAAAAGATGCTTCAAAATCAGGACAGCTGAGGCAAGTAATGTCTTTTATCTGCAATGACTTAGTCATGAAATACCAGCATGGGTAAAAAAAAAAAAAACCTGAAAGGTAGATGCTGTGCTAGGAGGACACAATTGAGAAGTGAAGCATCGTTTTTCAAAAGTAATGATCCAGGTGGAGTAATTAACCACTGGTTGTGGTGGATGTTTTGTCAATAATAATTGTGAAATGAGGTTTTGGTGGTATTCAGCAGATGAGCTGCAGCTGGTTTAAACCTGTAAGGGTGCAGGTGAGGCTGTCCTGTAAGGCTGCCCTGAGTTATTCAGGTGGGTAGTCTAGACAGCAGAAATAGCTCTTCATACCCGATAATTTATGAATTAGTAGAGCCAGTGTATTAAAACAGATAATTGAAAAGTCCTCATTTGTCTAAATGTAGGGTTGGGATTCTTTAATAACTTTTTTACAAATATTAAACCAAACAGAAATACTTTCATGACAGTCTTGCACATGGCTTAGTTCCAGGAAAAGTAACCTGCTGGGAATTGATTTTTTTTTTCTCTAAAATTTCCAAGTGATGGAAATTGCTTGAGAATGGGAGAGTAGCTAGCAATAAAATAAAACTGAAACTCTGTCTGATAGTACTACCTTCAGGATGAGAAAATTTCTTTCAACCTCAAGTAAGGCAGTTTCAGGTAAACAAGAAAGATAGGATTGGACAGGAACTTACAGGGCTTACCTGATTTCACAATCCAAATTGCATAAAGTGAAGAAAAATAAGAAGTATTAGAAGCAAAGTGTAATTTAAAGATTGGATTTTCAAAAGCACGTTACCCAAACCTGCACATTCATTTTATTTGGAGGGAAGAAGGCATGCCATCTGATACCAATGATTAATCCAAAAGAGGCCCAGACTTGTTCTCATCATTTAAGAGGAAAATTTACATTCTCTGTGAGGAGGCAAGAACAGCTGTACTGACTGAGGTACCCGTGGCTCTTCTAGAGATTGCAGAGCATGGCCCACCATCTCCAATATGTGTTAATATTTGAGGTTTTTTCAAAGATGTAAAAGTAACTTTTGGTCTGAAACACCCAAAATGTATTGGAAACACTCTCTTTTTTTTATTTTATGATATTTTTTTTGTGGTTTGTTGACATAATTTAATGATATAAAGTCAAACCACCTAATACCACATATGGAATAGAGAAGAAAACTGATTTACAAAGAGGAAAAGTTCATTGTAATGGATCCTACACTCACTGTGCCTTCAGGTTCAGAGAGATACCTTAGATATTTAAGTGTATAAATTACAATCAGCAAAATGAAAAAGATTTTTATTTGTACGTTGGTCCTAATGAGGGTACTTAACTGTGACCTCCTCCCAAAGCTCTCCAGCACTCACCTGCCTCCCAAATCACAGAGAAGAGCACTTCACAAATAATTAAAGGATGACTTTATAACCATTGTTTAAAACCATAATTAACACGGTGTTTAAAGCAAAAGTGAGACAATTATCACCTCCTAAAGCCCTTAAGAAACCCGAGCAGCAGACCTCCTGCCAAGCTTTCTGATATCACAGGCACCATAAACAGATCCTTGCGAGATCCATCCCATTCACGGCCCCAACAGCCATTGTCCCTGCAGGCTAAGTACTATTATTATTATTACAATTATTCTCTGTTCATGGTGATGTGCTAGGAAGTCAGCAACTCGGGTTTCTCAAGATCTCACTGGCTCCTACAAAGAGTATTCTCACCTCCAAAGGGTGTCTGTCAGGGGGAATTCAGAGCTCTCAGGGCTTCTCCACCAGCGCTGGTCCTTTGGGAAGGTCTCAGGATGCTGGGATGGTTCGGGCTGGAAGGGATTTTAAAGCCCATCCAGTCCCACCCCCTGCCATGGGCAGGGACACCTTCCACTAGATCAGGTTTCTCCAAGCCCCATCCAGCCTGGCCTTGGACACTTCCTGCGATAAAAAGGACAGGCAGCAAGGTCTTGGGTCACAGCTGGAAACACGGTGACATTGTCCCGATCCCTCTGGCGAGCTCCCAAAGGGGTCTCAGTGCTTCATCTCCCTCTGTCTGACATCAGCCTGCAGGGCAGCAGGCAAGGAAAATTGGTGCTGCTCTGAAAGAGCCTTCGGTCCGGACTAGTTAAACTATTCTGCAACATAATCATTACCAAAAAAACGTGGTAAATTAGATTACGTAAAGCCAGAAAGGTCTCTTAATTGCTTTGACTTACCGGGAACGAAAAACTACTCAGAGACTCAGAAGAAAGGATTCATTTTCTGTACACCTGAGCCATTTAAAGTGCTACCTCCCTGCCTACAGAGTCCTGCTGCAGCTCACACCCACTGTCCCCATCAGCACTGGCTGGGATGCAGCCCTGGGATAAAGGAGGTGAGCCATGCCACAGCTCCAGAGCATCTTGCAGTTGAACAATGGGAAATACGTGGCAATATGTATAAAATCACAGAATTGTTTAGGTGCAAAAGCCCCCCAAGACCAGTGAGTCCAACTGTGACACCAGCACTGCCCAGGTCACCACTGGCTCATGTCCCCAAGTGCCACATCCACACAACTTTGAAATCCCTCCAGGGATGGGGACTTACCCAGGGCAGCTGTGCCAGGGCTGCACAGCTCTTCTCAGACAAGAAATTCTCCCCAGTTTGCAAACAAAATTTCTCCTGGCCCAGCCTGAGGCCATCCCCTCTCCACCTGTCCCTGTTCCCTGGGATAAGATCCCAAATCCCCCCGGCTGTCCCCTCCTGTCAGGAGCTGTGCAGAGCCACAAGGTCCCCCCTGAGCCTCCTTTTCTCCAGGCTGAGCCCCTTCCCAGCTCCCTCAGCCTCTCCTGGGGCTCCAGCCCCTTCCCCAGCTCCGTTCCTACCCTGGACACGCTCCAGCCCCTTGGGGTCTCTCTTGTACTGAGGGTTCCAGAGTGTCCCCAGCACTGGAGGTGTCCCAGCAGTGCCAGCACAGGGGACATTTCAGAGCACACAATAACCACAGCAGCTCCTCAGCCTGTGGTGCTGCCCTGCTCAGACCATGCCAGCCTCAGCCTCCCTGGTACTGGAGTTCCCTGCTGCTTCTTCCTCTTCCTCCTCCTCCTCCCCCTGCCACCCTTCACCCTTGGCAGCCCCACCCTGCCCACCTGAGCCCACTCTGCTCCACTACACTCTTTTTCACCTGTGCCACCCCTGTTCCTCAGTTTACCCTGCTACAACTGTGCTCACTAACAGGTTATTACCCCTCTGTGTTAATGCTCTAGGGCAGATCAGCTACTGGCAATCAGAAGGTGCAGCTCCTCCCCTCCCAGACTCCAAAGGGCACCTACTCCCAGGCAGAACTAATTTTTTTTTATTCACAGTTAACACATAGTCCATGGCCTAACTGAAAACTAAACCCAGAAACAGCTAAGAGGGAAGAAACCATGTAACAAACCTAATTTCTAGCTCCCTACCCCCACAAAAAAGAGAAGCAAGTCTGTCATTAGATGACATGGTGTTAAAGGAATGCTGTAATGTACAGAAATCCCATGCCATTACAGGCGCCCCTGAGGGCAGTGTGGATTTCTGTTCCAGAATCTGCCAAGGAACTTCAGCTCTGCTCTCCAGGTTGGGTAGCAAAAACTCAGAGCCTCATACACCACTTGACAGTGATTGAAAAGGTTTATTTCACTACTGGCACTTGCCTGGCTGGACCATGCATTAGATGGCATTCACCTCACATCTATTTTGCCAAAAAAAAATCTAGATTTCTGATCTAAAACTTTTTAGTGTCTCCTGAGGGAATCTGAGAGGAGAAAAACCCCTTCAGAGTACAATTCCTTCTCCCGGACAGCCACTGCAGCGTGGGTGATGCACCCATGTGGGAAGGCTGCTCACCCCAGGAGGGGCCCAGGGAGCTGGGTGGTCCAGGGGGGATGGAGTGAGGATGGGTGAGGGAAGCTCTGCAGCCCAGCCTGGCTTGTTTTGGGGATCTCTGCCTTGGCACCCAACAAACCAGAGCGTCCTGGGAGGTCTGCAGCTGCACAGGGGAGATGGTGCCACTGCCCAGCTGGGAGCAGCTGTTTTCATGGAGTCAGAATGGTTTGGGCTGGAAAGGACCTTGAAGATCATCCCATTCCACCCCCTGCCATGGACCTTGAAATTTATCACATTCCACCCCCTGCCATGGGCAGGGACACCTTCCACTGTCCCAAATTGCTCCAATTCCTGTCCAGCCTGGCCCTGGACACTGCCAGGGATGCAGGGGCAGCCACAGCTGCTCTCAGGGGCTCTGAGCTCTCCCTGGAGCCTTCTCTGTGCAGCTGAGCACCCCCAGCTCTGCCAGCCTGGCTCCAGAGCAGAGGGGCTCCAGCCCTGCAGCATCTCCTGCCTCCTCTGCACTGGCTGCAGCAGCTCCACCTCCTTGTGCTGCTGGAGCCCAGGGCTGGAGCAGCTCTGCAGGTGGGGTCTCACCTGAGCACAGGGGCACAGGGGCAGAATCCCCCCTGCCCTGCTGCCCACAGTCTGAGCTGTGCCCAGCCCATGTTCCTGGCCACAGCTGCCACTGGGTGCTGCAGGCAGTCACAAAGAGCCATTTCACTGAAAATGTGAGTGCATGGCCCCATTTGATAGAACATGAAGAATGATGAGCCATTTCACCATGTAATCCTTCCAAGCTTTGAGTCCCTGGCAGCTGAAGAAATTGGGATGTCCTCTTGCAAAGACCTGTGTCCTATTGCCATCTCCCTCTCTGTGGGTGCAAGTCCCAGAAATACTGAGTCCTTGTCTCCTGGAAACTTATATTTTGCAGAGGTAGAGGTATTGCAAAAGGTCGTGTTTTTCTTCCTTTCTGGTTCAAGGGTTTTATTGACAGCGATAGAGGAGGCTGTGAATTGTAGAGGTTGAAGGGACTGAATTGTGGAGGGGAGGTGAAGAAGAACAGCAGAACAGTCAATGTTTGAACAGCAGAAACCCTAGGAGACATGTTTCCTTCTTTCTACAGATTTGGGAGCCAAAGTTTTTTTGCCTGGAAGCAATTTGCTGTGCTCCACTGTCTTTCATATCTGCCTGTCCCCTCTCTACCACCATCTCCATTATTTGGAGATATTATTATGGAGATAAATCTTTCAGTGCCACTCAGGTGGCCGGGTGAGCCACAGTGGTTTATTGCTGGCAGGCATCAACAGGAGTCACCAGCCCCATGTCTGATCTGCAGACGATTACAAAAGCATTTGAAAACCCTTTATGATTCCCCATTGCTTCCTCTTCCCGATTTCTACTTCCCTCTTCCCCAGTTAATTGAGTATTGCTCACCGAGAGCTGAACTTTCCAAACCAACGCGTCCTCAATATTTAAATTACTGTTCTGCAGGTAGCAGGGGGCTCCATATGGCACTGAGAAACCTACACCTCTGGACCCATGGCACAGCCTGACACGGCAGGTGTAGAGGTGAGGGTGAACACTGTGCCCCAAGGACACAAGAGGGAGGATTGCCCTTGAGAGCAGAATAACTTGCGTCAGCCAGAACACCCAGTGCTCAGAGCTGCAGGGTCATTAATAAACACAGACAGAGAGAGAGACAGAGAGAGGGTCTAGGAAGATCATACATCTGCATTGTAACCCGTCATCACATGCGTTATAACCCTCACAAAAACTCTTATGCATGGAACAGTCCCCCAACAGCCTCCTTGGGAAATGAAGTGCTGCCTGCTAGAACAAAAACATTCAATTAAAAGGTCATTTTTGTGAGCAAGGCTTTGGAAGTAGAATGGCACTTTTCTGTCATGAGTATGGCACACTGAAGAATGCACACAGGGGGCAATAAAAGGCAGACCAAACTCTTTTGGTATTTACTTGACAGTGGTATCAGGACCAGGTTTACACTTCTATATGTACATACCTAAGTGAGATGTCCCTTCTTTGTAGTTCCCAACACCTCTTCTTGAGCCAGCATTTGTAAAATGATATTTCTATATTTACTTCAGCATCTATTTAAAAAGGAACCCCTCACAATTACTCACCACACAGATAGATGACACTGTTTGGCTGTGTTTATTTAGTTTCTATTAGTGATTGGCAAAAAGTCTATTGTGGCTTCAAAGCAGATATAGATGAATGACCCGTTGATCATAAAATAAAGTATGATGATCCCTTCTAGGCCTTGTGGAAAATGGCATGTAAAGGGGACATGTATCATTACCTCATCCTGCCACTTTGTGATATAATATAAAATCCAGTCATTCTGGCAGGTTTGGCTCAAAAGAAGATGTGCATACAGTGTTGGCAGTCTAAGGTGTAGAATAATGAGAGCAATTCCAGGGAAGCTGTTAGCTTCAAAGCAGGAGTTCATTTGTCACTGCAGGTGAGACATCTTTCTACAAGTCCTCTGTCAGAGATGACGGACAAAATATGAGCCATCAGAATGTTAATCTCAAATTTTTGGCCTGCCTGCCAAAAATTACCTGCTGGTGCATGGTTCATCCTCTGGGAACTCAAGCACAGGCTGTCCTCTGCTCAGCTTCACCCATCCAGAGCTGGGTCATGGAGTGATGTGGATGACACAGACAGAGCAGCATCTGGACTCTGATCAAAGGACACATGAAAATTTACTATTTGCCACCATGTATTTCACTGCCCTGAGCAGCTCTGCTCATGGAAATTTGCAGAGTGCCTGATCTGCTTTTTCTTTGGTTTGGTCACTGGGAAAACACTTACCAAGTCTGACTCCAGGTGAATAGTTACTAATTAATACCTTTTCAGCAGGTGAGGTTGGTTAGGGCAGAAATTGGTGTTGTCTGTGCCCAGAAGAGTTAGCAGCAGAATTGTGCCATGGCACCCAGACACTCCTTGCTCAGGAAATATGTCTGGTACTGGCTTCTAAACTCTTCCTGCTGTGTAGTCCTAACCCCTCTCCCAGGTGGCACCAGCTGGAAGTGCAGGAGGACATGTCTGCACTGGAAATTAAAGTTCACACTGCTGGAGGGACATTTCTGCTGATACTCATTAGACCTGCCAGTCAAACTTTGAGTCTGACCAGCTGAGTTTTCACTTTTTTTGGCCCTCTGTTGTCATGCCCACCCACCTGGATGCTGAGCCATCCATGGAGCAGGAACTGCTGTTTTTGAGGAAGAAGAAATCCTCCAGGATTGTGAGGGTGCTAACACTGATAGATCATGAATAACACCAGTTACGGTTTTCTTGAGGATTTTCAAAATGTTATGGGTGAGATGAAAGTGGGAGCAGAGGACTGAGTTTCCTAGTGCTCATGTGCAGTCCCATACTTGGTGAAATTCTGGGTTTGCACAGTGTACACAGTCAAAACAAGTGTTCTGTGGGATTATTTAAAATGACAAAAAAACCTGAAGTACTTTTAATACTCCTGGAAACAAGACTTGTTCCCATGGAATGTAGAGCATCCTCAATTTTTACTGATATCAGGGAGAGCTCGAAAGTGCTTACAACTTTTGTTATGGCTGGAACACCTTTAAAGATAGAGATGTCCCTGTCTGCACATTTGGGTTTGGTCTGTGCAACACCACGAGAACTTTGTTTGGCTTTGCTGGAATCATGGGCCAGCTATGAGAGAAGTGAGCAACAAAGGGAAGAAAGTCCAGGAGACAAAGAGGGGCAGCCCAGCTTCAATCCCAGTGCACACCTCATGCACAGGACTTGTTCTGAAGGACTTTAATTGAAGAGTAACGAATTAAAAATCTTTTCAGGTGGTTGTATGTGATGGTAAGACATGCACAACAAAGAGACACTTTCTGCACTCCTTTCAGGCCAGCTTGTCTCTTCTGGACAGGGTGACCCCAGTCTAGACTGCAGGGTATTTTTATTTTGAAGTGAGAAATACACTTTTGTATCATGCCTGCACCTTTGTTAGTTTTTTCCCCAGATCTGCAGTTTCTTTCTGCTGAAATGTTGTGTGCTATTAAACACACACACACACAAATATATTTATATATATAAAAATGCACATACTCCTGCTGTCAGTCATGATATTCCCTTTCCTTATACTCCCCAAGATTACTCCTTGTGGACCCTGGCTTTGATGAAGGCTGTTCTTCTCCATCTGGAGCTTATTGACATTATACAGTTAGATACTGGATGAATTTTGTTGTTTATCCTTGCCTTTTGATGATACTGCTGTCTGAAGGTTATCTGCTACAGTGATTTCATAATCCTTTTGAGTCTCTTTCATATCTTCAAAAGGCAGGAAACAGGGTTTTTTAGCTATTCAAGAGCCACTTGTCTGCAGGTAAAGAATTTAACAGCTTGTGGGAGTGCTACTTACTGCCAGCAATAATGTGATTGATCTTTCCTGGAACTGAAAAAATCATTCTTAGAAGTGACATTGTGAAAGGCAAAAATTGAGCTATTTTCTTTCACTTGTCTACTAGGAACACTTAATAAGAGAAAATAAATACCTGGAATTGAAGGGTGACCTGTCTCCTTGCATTTCCATGGCAAAATCCAATTGGTAACTTTTGGGGGGCATTGATGGTTTAATTTGCTTTAAGATTTGGAATAGAACAGGAACAGCTTGCTCAAGGACTTTCCAATTTAGTTGTTTTTTTAGTAGGAAAAAAAAATGTTTAGAGTTAACTTCATTTTCTTTTTTGGAGACAGGAGGATTTAAGAGCAAAACCCAAGTTGCACGTACTGTTGTATGCCATACATACCCATGTGGTTAGGTTGGCTTATCCTTATTTTGAGATTTGTATGTAATGAGCCCCAGTGCATGATTTTGGCATGTTTTTCATTCAGAGCTACCTGATGAGCCCTTCCTGGGTAAGCACTTGCAGCTATTGATCTCCAGGGACTGTTCTGTTTTATCTCAAAGCCATGGTGCTGCATTCCCATCCCAGGCACAAAAAAATAGACAGAAAAACAGAGTTAAAATGTTGTAAACTACTCAAATGAAACAACATTCCCAGTTATGTCTGAACAGAAACATGAGTTTGAGTGACCTGGTCTAGAGGAAAGAGTCCTGGCCCATGGCACTGATGACATTAAGGTCTCTTTCCACTCTAAGCAGTCTGGAACTCAAATTATCACATTGAACACTTGAATAAGTTGCTTGACTGGCTTCTGATGTCCCACACTAAAACGTTTTGGATTCTGGAGTTTATTCTGTCTGACAAAAGACTACCCAATGTCCCATCTTCCCAGACTACAGGAAAAAAAAAAAACCTTTTTTAGGCCAGAAATACCTTTATGGATAAACATACCATACTTGGAACATGGCCTTTGTCTCAAGAAGAAATTCATGGAGGTGGGAGCTCCCTGGGAGGGGAGTTTTATTCCAGGAGAGCTTCCTAGCTCAGTGTCTCTGAAGAAAAGGGAAGCTGTGCTTCCTGTGGGTAATGCCCCAGGGAGTTGGGTGACAGAGGAGCTGACTGCAGAAACTTCTTCCCAAGCCTCATTTCTCCTTTAGTTTCTTAAGAGGAAATGAGACTCTTATTATCTTGGTCTGATGCTCTCATCCACATCAAAATTATGATGTGAAAATATTTACTGAAGCTTTTCTTCTGCCTAAAACAAACAGAAAATAGAAACTGCATAGAATCACAGAGCGGTTTGGGTTGGAACATTTAATTTTTGCCTCTTTCTTTCTGTTGTTGCTCCTGGGTTTTTTTGGGGATGTGCAACCTGGACCTGCTGTGGGATTATCTATACATATAAATGTTTATTTTACCAAGTATGGCTGGGTGATATATTTAGTAGTGGCAGTAGTAGTAGTTTCATGTGAAAGCCTCCAGTTCATCAGCCTTTTCGACCGTGTATCTTATCTAGGAAATGTAAGCGTCTGCCGGGGGAGATTGTATAATGTTGCCTTCATCACCCGGAGTTTAATCTACTCGCGATTTATTTACTTTAGTAACTAGACGAAGCAAATAACCTCTGTGTGTCTTGCTTCAAGTAACAAGATTAGTGCTGTGTGACAAAGTATCACTCTGTTTGGACTCTTTTTGTCCTTCTTTAAAAACAAAATTAAATGAAAGAAAGCAAACAAACAAACAAAAAAAAAAAAAAAAAAAAAAAAAAAAAAAAAAAAAAAAAAAAAAAAAGAAAAAAAAAGCAAAAATCAAAACAAAATAAAAAACAAAAAAACCCCTAATAAACAAACAAAAAAAGCTAAACCAAACACAAAAAACAAACAAAAAATTCCCCAACAAACAAACAAATAAACAAAAAACCCCAACCAAAAACAAACAACAAAACCAAAAATGCCCAGCCCCAGGCAATGCATTGAGGCTCTCTAGCCTGCCCTATCCAGGTACCTTGCAAGGTGGAGGGCAGTCAGACAAAACTCTTCAGCAACCAAAAATAAATGTCAGTGTCCTTACAAAAGCATCTTCTTCCAAGCCACTAGCACTGCTTGCTTTACACATGGTGAAGCTGGAGAGCTGGTTTCTCCTTCAGTGTTTATTTTTGCTGGTATAATTAGCTGATTTTTCAACCAGTGATATTGCTTAGTAGTGACTTCCTTTTAAAAAATTGTTTTAGGCTGTGCAAATCTTCTTGGCTTTGTGTGCATACAATGACTTGAACTGGTAGGACCCTAATGTACTAAGGCAGTGCTGCTAATTAATTCTTGGCTGCAGAAGTCCTGATAAGAGTAAACAAAGAGTGAAATTAGCTCAGGAGAAGACACAGGAATTTGCAGGCAAACCCACATCCTTCCATGATATCATTGGGAACCCGCCCGTGCTCCACCCATGGTTTGACTGAGCCCTGGCCCAAGGCAAGAGCTGATTTTTTGGGAGGGTGAGCTGTGGATCCTTGAGAGACTCGGTGTAATTTACGGCCTGTAAGGATTTTATTCCCACTAGCTCGGAGAACAGGATAATTTGCATTGGCTCTGACAAGAGCCTGGACCCCACACCCACGCTGGTCATCCCTGGGAGCTCTGGGTCCTGTTTGGTGCTGCTGGGATGCACAAAGCATTGATCCTGTGCTGCTCCTGTGCATGCTCTGGGATTTTAGCAGCAGGCAGGGAGGGGCTGCCAGCTCCTGCTGCCCCAAGGGTGATGGGATGATGCTCCCTGGAGATGCCCCCCCAAATCCAACAGACCTGGTGCTGTGGGTGATACTCCCTCACTGCTAAACTGCTGCCAAAATGATGTTTGTTTGGTTTTTTTTTTTTTTTTTTTTTTTTTTATTTCCAAGGGAAGACTGAAGTGAGGAGATGGTGACAGACATCTCCCTCGGTGCTGGTGTGTGTTGCCATGACATTGAAGTAATTGCTGTTACTTTCTTCAAGAGAAATTAATTCTCTCAGAATTAAGTGACCAATTTTGCCGACACTCAGCCGCAGCAGGAAAGGAATTTTCTGCAATTCAGCAAATAGATACATTATACCTACACTTTCACAGCAGCAGTGAAACATTTTTGCTGCTCCCATTGTTTGCTGACACCTTGCAGTTTGCATTGGGAAATTGTGGCACTGGTGATAGAACACAACAAAATGTAATCTTGACATTTTCCTTTAAGCACAGCAAGAGGGGAGCAGGAGGATATAAAGGTGCAAAGTGGCAAAATTATGTCTAGACTGGCTACTTTGAAAAACAAATCCAGTTCCTCTGTGGTTTAAGCCTCAGCTCTTTGACTCAGCGGATGCTCAGTGGATGTTCAGATTTGTCATTTTGTGCATTGTTCTTCACCACACTCTTGTCAGAGCCACCTAAACACCAACCTGCAGGGCCCGTGTTCTGCCCTCTCACGTTTTTCATCTCAGCAGGAATTGTTACATAGAAACTTTGTCCAGGTAATCCAAGGTAAAAAGCAATTAGCTAAAACCCAAGAGCAGGTGAAACTATACAACAATAAGGAGAGAGAGAGCCCTGGCTTAGTGAGCACAGGGAAACTTGAGTGGGTTTAAAAAGCATCCTGAAACCTGGCTGTCCACTGCAGGTCATGCTGTCTCTGTGCCTGCCAGACCCAAGGCAGGATGAGATGTTTCCAGACAGCTCCTGCCATCCTGTCCAACCAGGAGATCACCAGGATGCTGATTACCAGTTCTGCCCAAACCCCCCTGTTAAGAAGAGTCCCATTCAGGATCTGGCAGATTTTGCCCATCTCCCCTCTTGCATCCCCTCTATATTAAAAAAAAAAAAAAATCTGTGGGGTAACAAAAGCTAAAAGAACTTCTCATCCCAGAGTTTTGCCTTTTGCTATGCAAAAAAAACCCAGCAACACCACAGATTTCTTAATTGTTTTACATTTATTTTGGAGTTTGACATTAAAGGGGGGAAAGGAATATATATGAATATATATATATATATATTTCCTACATATCTCACAGATAGAGATAGAGGTTAAAGAGATTTAACTCACAGGAAGACCACCCAGCCAGCCTGTGGGGGAGCTGGCAGATGAACAAAGCCCTCCTGATTTATTAGCAAGCATCCATCCTAGAAGATGCTGATCCTTCCCCCAGAGAAGGGGACAGACCCTTAATAGCACAGTTAATTAGGGACTTGTTTTATTTTTTTGGTTTAATCTGGTCATGCTGCACCCCAAAAACTTCTCATATTTTCACTTGCAGCATCAGGTGGAGGATGCTGGAAAATCCTGATGGCCTCTGCTCTGCCTCCAGCACTTTCCCTGCCACTGAGCAGCCTTCCCGTGTGAAACAGAGAGTCATTTTGCTGAGCCATGTTTTAAAACGAGGTTTGCATGAGCATCTCAAATGTTTCCTTGAAATCCCCCCCACCTCCAAGTCACCGGAATGACTTTGGGAAGCAGCCATAGCAAACAATCCCCATCCACCCTGCTGGGTGGCATCAGCCCCTCGTGCCTCCACCCTGCTTCATCAGCCCTTGTCCATTTGCCAAATGCAAAACTGGGTTATTGTTTCCATTCCTGCATCTCTGGAGTCCACTTGTTTTCCTGGAAACCTGTCCCCAGACGTGTGAGGCTCTTGGACATCTTTGGGTCCTGGCAGCTCTCAGTGAAGCACAGCTGGGAATTGGGCAGGGTGGAATTGGGCAGGAAAAAAATCACAAAAAATGCAGGTCTTTGCAATAGGACTGGAGCCCCTCTGCTCTGGAGCCAGGCTGGCAGGGCTGGGGGTGCTCAGCTGCACAGAGAAGGCTCCAGGGAGAGCTCAGAGCCCCTGGCAGGGCCTGAAGGGGCTCCAGGAGAGCTGCACAGGGACTGGGGACAAGGCAGGGACAGGACACAGGCAATGGCTCCCAGTGCCAGAGGGCAGGGCTGGCTGGGATATTGGGGAGGAATTGCTGGCTGGGAGGGTGGGCAGGGCTGGCACAGGGTGCCCAGAGCAGCTGTGGCTGCCCCTGCATCCCTGGCAGTGTCCAGGGCCAGGCTGGATGGGAATTGGAGCAGCCTGGGACAGTGGAAGGTGTCCCTGCACATAGCAGGGGTAGGGTGGGATGGGGTGAGCTTTAAGGTCCTTTTTCACCCAAATAATTCTATGATTCCATATATCCATGTGCTTAGACCCTCCTTCCTAAGACAAAAGCTGGGAGGCTTCTCAGGATCTCAGGAAAGTCCAAAATGAGGAAGGAGACTCAACAGGAACCACAGATGTGGAGAAAAGGGGACTGGCTGAGAGGGAGGACACCTCTGCTGTTCAGAGTGGCTTGACCAGTGCATCTCACTGCTTTACTAGAGAATGAACTATAAAGGCACCTTTATTACAATACAAGAATCAGTGCATGAGACAGATCACTAAATTCGACCTCATAATTAGCAAAATATTACATACAGCTTCTTCTTTTCTAAGAATGGCTGGCAAATAAGATCAGGCCAACCACTGTGTGTTCCTAAAACCTGCAAAGCTTTTTCCAAATATAAAATCTGTGACTTGAGAGAGAGAGTAGGAACTTGATATTTGGTTCATGGATCTTGATACTTGGTTCATACTGGATAATCTGTAAATGTCAGGTTAGAGCTGCCATGGAATTGGAATGCTGACTATTGTCAGGAATGATTTGCACTAAATACCCTTTGAATTAGCTACTGAGTCAGCTCAGCGTGTCAAGAAACAGAAAGAATCTGTTGGTGAGTGCATGAAACTGAAGAAAAAAACCTGTGCTGGAACCACTGAGTCCAGTTCTTTGGGATGACATTTTGTGCACCCACAGATCCACCTGATCTCCTTCCAGTCCATGGGGGGCAGGTGGGATGTGCCAAAAGTGAGAGCAGGAAAGGTGAACACACAATTCACTCTTTCCAGTTTCATACACCAGCTCATCTGTCATGCAGTCTTTATTGATTTGACACCAGCAGTTTCTTTAATGGATTTCTGAGCAGTTTTGCTCCCAGCTGTTTGTGCTCTGAGCTGTTCTCTGCTGCTTGCAGAGCCACAGCTCCTGTTGGTGTGAGTGGTCTCTGCTCCTGGCTTGGGCCAAGGTTTGCATTTCTTGGCCATTGTGCTGCATTTGATACATCAGCATAGAGCTATAAGAAGCTGAGCATCAATAGACAATCATGTTTTTTCTTCTTAAAAGAAGTCTCCACCTATCCCATAAATGCCTCCTATTGAAACAGCAAGTTACAGGAAGGGCCAGTGCATTAATCCTGTGGCTGCTGAGAACCTGGAGCCCTTCTGTGCTGCTGATTTCCAGGTAACAGGAGAGTATCTGATGTGAGGCCTCCCATGGCTGTTTGTGAAGAGAAATTGCTCTGCTTTGCACTGTAAAAAATCACCTGGCTGTCCCTGACACAACAGCATTTTCTGTCCTGATACAAAGGAAGAAATGGGAAATACTTTTTAAATTGAATGCCAGGGAATAAAGCACATGGCAGGGCTTGGTTTCAAGGGGAAGTTGACAGGCACAGCACAGTGATTTTTATTTTTATGGCATAACTCCTCCATCCTCCAGCATGTGAATGATTTTATTTTGCCTCCAAAGGCGACAAGGACGTCCCTATCATCCACATGTGGCTGCCTATGGTTAAGCAGTGGACACAGACCCTCAGCCCACAAAACCCCAAACCACTGGCCCCAATCCCTGCACAATGTGTGTCTTGTAGCCTTCAGAAACATCACTATACATCCCTGCCTTTGGCTTGTGTCTTTTCAAGTATATGTAAATCAATTTTTAGAGGGATTCTTGGTGTACTGGAGGTGTCCTGCTCCTTGCAGGAGGGTTGGACTGGACATCCCTTAAAGGTCCCTCCCAACCCAAGCCATCCCATGGTTCCCTGATTTCAGTGTGTTCTTGTGTTTTCTTCCCTGTTTGGGTTTGCAGAGGTCATAAAGACAGTTCATGAAGGAAAATGTGACTCTGGTAACCCACAGCAAGCCCTTCCTGCTGGCTGTGCAGAACCCACCTTCCCCATCCTCCTCCTCCTCCCTCTGCCCCCACCACATGAGCACAGTTTGACACAGCCTTCAGGGGACCAGAGCAGGTGGTTTAGGGGTTTGTGGTGGGGCTTGGCTGAGCCTGGGGCTCTGCACATCACCTGGAATGTTGTCCCCTTGAGCCCTGCCCTGGCATGAGCTCCCAGTGAGAAAACTGCAATTCCACCTGATGGGACACTCTGAGGGGGATCTGGGTGACCTGCTGAGCCACAGACCAGAATATGAGTTATGTTTAATTAACATTTACTCATCAGCACTGCTTTGGCCTCAAATCCTGCTGTGGGCAGCAGGAGCTGCAGAGCCCCTGAAGGGGTTGGCTGCCCCTGGGTCACACAGCCCAAGGAGGGGCTCAGGGGGGTGGCAGGAGGCACAGCAGCATCATCCCAGCATCAATGGGAGCTGGTTTTGGGGCTCCAGGGGCAGGTGGTTCACCCCAGCAGAGCAGCAGGGATGGAAGCTTGTTGAGGATGCAGCCTGTGGAATACAAACCCCCTGTCCCTGGTTAGCCAGGTCTTGCAGGAGAGCAGCTCCTCTGATGGTGGAGCACCTTGAAGGCTTTTCAAACATAACATCAGTTAAACCCTGCAGTTCTCCTTGCTCCTGTGTCACAGAGTCATGGAGTGGTTTGGGCTGGAAGGGACCTTTAGAGCCCATCCTGTTCCACCCCTGCCATGGGCAGGGACACCTTCCACTGTCCCAGGTATCTCCCAGCTCACCTGACCTGGAATAATTACAGAGGTGGAGCAACATCAGCTCCTCTAAGAAACCTGTGCCAGGCCCTCACCACCCTCACAGGGAACAATTTCCTCCCATTATTTATCCTGAACCTACTCTCTGGCAGTGGGAAGCCATTCCCCCTTGTCCTGTCACTCCCTTGTAAATTCTCCCTCTCCATGTTTTTGGTGGCTCCTTCAGGCACTGGAAGGTGACAATTAGGTCACCTCAGACCTTGCCCACTGCAGGCTGAACTATCCAAATTTTCTCAGCCTTCCCTGATAGCAGAGCTGCTCCATCCCTCTGTCCAACTTTTGATGCTTCCTCTGGACCCTCTCCAGCATCTCCACATCCTCCCAATATCCCAGCCAGCCCTGCCCTCTGGCACTGGGAGCCATTGCCTGTGTCCTGTCCCTGCCTTGTCCCCAGTCCCTGTGCAGCTCTCCTGGAGCCCCTTCAGGCCCTGCCAGGGGCTCTGAGCTCTCCCTGGAGCCTTCTCTGTGCAGCTGAGCACCCCCAGCTCTGCCAGCCTGGCTCCAGAGCAGAGGGGCTCCAGCCCTGCAGCATCTCCTGCCTCCTCTGCACTGGCTGCAGCAGCTCCACGTCCTTGTGCTGCTGGAGCCCAGGGCTGGAGCAGCTCTGCAGGTGGGGTCTCACCTGAGCACAGGGGCAGAATCCCCTCAGAGCACAGGGGGATGCTCTGGGTTCAGAGGCAGCACGAGTTCAGCTGCCCTGCTACCCACCAACTGGTTTGAATAAGTTATGGGCTGAAAACCTGGAACATTTGTTCTGGTGAATATTAACGTCGATCCCTGGGTGCTGATGTTTATCTGGCCAGGCCATCTGAATAATTGGAAAGTACATGCATGAGTTCAAAGCCATCAGCTAAGCTGCTGCCTTCCCCTGCCCTCACCCCTGCGTGTGTCAGGCAAGGCAAGCTCTGCCAGCCTCATGTTTTGTGTTTGGGCAGCTTCAAAAGCCTCTGTGAATTCATACAAGGTGCTTGCCTGCACAAAACACCCCTGCCCACACCAGAATGAGCAGGGAAGAATTGGATAAAGCTGGTTTATTTTCTTTTTTTTGGTTTTTTTCCCCATTGCCCTTTCCTTAACAAGCACTGATGGGCCACATGCAAATCTTGCCTTCCCATTTTCCCTCCTACAGCCATGTGGTTGTTGCAACCATACTGATAATTTAAACATCTCGCGCTTCAGGCAGGTCCCTGATGGCAAAAAAATTAATATTTTAATTAAAGTGGTTCAGACAGAGTCTCTCTCCCTCACTCCTCAGATGCTGGTTTTACAAAGGACATTTGTTTATAAGGCTCAGCTGGATTTTTCTTAAGAAGTTCCCTAAGCATTTCAGTTGCCATCTGTGCACCTTTGTTGTTCAAGTGCATTAGCAGAACTTCCCCAGTTCCATCTAAATTGATAAATTCATCCAGTCCCCACTTGATATCACCACAGAGCAGCTGTTTGTGGAGTTATTTAATCTCCATTAGGACACTGTGGTTAAAAGCCAAGCTTGCATCCATATGAAAGTGTGGCACAAGCAGGATGCTCTGCCCCTGCAGGTCCTTCCAGGCCAGGGGTGTCTGGGGCTGTTTGGAGCTGGATATTTAACATTTCCATGAAAAACAGCCTGGCTGCATGTCTCCCTGGAAACCCTGTGCTGCCTAAGAGGATGATCAGCTTTCCTTGGTGTTTTGCACCCACAGGTTGTTTTTTGTTTTTTGTTTTGGGGTTTTTTTTTTGTTGTTTTTTTGTTTTGTTTTTTGTTGGTTTTTTTGTTTTGTTTTGTTTTGTTTGCTTGGGTTTTTTTTTTTTTTGTTGTTTTGGTTTGGTTTTTTTTTTGTTGTTGTTGTTGTCATTTTGTTTTGTTTTGTTCTGTTTTGTTTTGTTGTTTTTTGATTGTTTTTTTTTTCCCCACACAAAACCCATTTTGGGAGATGCAGAGAACACTGTGCTGGGGTACCTGGGGCAGAATTTGGGAATTTGGGCAGGTGTTTATTCAAGGAAATACGTTGTGTGAAAGCCTTTATTTTAATCACCTCAAGTGCTTCTGAAGGGATATGTGCTGCACCTTGTTTTGTCTGCAGGCAGTGAGATGTGGACACTTAGGCTCTCTTTAGATTACATCTGACAGAGAAATGGAATCTAGATTATTTTTAAATCTCCTTATTTCCCTTCTACATCTTCCAATCCATCTTTCTCAGTGACAGCTGGGATGAAATGCCCTCCACAGAAGTTCCTCCCCAAGGTTAATTCCAGGGGAGACAAATTATTTTCTCCAACATTTATGCAGTAGAGAAAAAAATAAGAACTGCTTTTCTCACTCGTTCCTTGAAATTTTTTTCACCAAACAAATAAACCAGACGTGAAATATCAAGCTTGCTCAGTGTCTCACTCCTCTCTCCAAGTGCAACACTGTTGGGATCCCAGCCAGGAATCACTCTTTTAAGTGACCTGATGCTTTGGGAGAACAATTTCTCCTTGTAACACAGCTGGGTTTGTCTTTGTGCTCTGGCCCCACTGAAGACAGCAGAGTTTTTATCACCAGCCTCCAAGGATTCACTGATCTCTGAGGATCCAGGATTCCAGCTCCTGTATTTCCATCCACATTAGGCTTTTGCTGGGCTGTTCCCTTCAGTTTAAGGAGCTCAGTTCAGCCACCAGCTACAGCTATCTCCCCCTGAGGAAGTTCATCCTCCCAAGCCACGAGGAAAGGGCAGGGGAGCAGCTGCAGGGAGCTGTCAGCCAGGCAGAGCAGTGAGCAACCCAAAATTTCTGTGTCCTGTGGGCACAGGAGTGATGGAACTGTGTGAACAAAGAGGGTGGACCAGCCTCTCTTCTCAGGATGGCAGGGTGAGATGAAATGGAATATATAATGTCATCTGTAGGGCCAAAAGGTGCATGGTTTGGCTGGGATTTGTCCCTCCTAATTTTATCTAAAAATTAAACCCTGGGTTGAAGTGATTGCCCACAACTTAAATCACAGCAGGGACGAGGCCAGCACAGCCTTGGACACTCTCACACTCACAGCCAGGACCATCCTCAGCTGACAGGGATGTCATGGCATTGCTCCCCCATCCCTGCCCCTGCTGTGTCTGCAGAGAGCCCCAGGACAGCCCAGGATGTGCAGCTGGGGCAGCTCTTTCCTTCCTCCTCCTCCTCCTCTGCACTCACCAGGCAACACTGAGGAGCAGAAGGGATCAGGTCAGAACAGTCTGGGCTGTGCTGTGGGACATCAGCATCTTTCCTCTCACCCCAGCTGGGAGCAAGCTCTGTGCCCAGGCACCACCATCAGCACCAGCACACCTGCCTTCATTCCTCTGGGAATGAATGTCTGGAACCTTCCATCCTGACAGAGGCACTCAGGGTTTGAAACACAGAATGATTGGGGTTGGAAGGGGCTTAAAACATCATCAGTTCCACCCCTGCCATGGCAGGGACACCTTCCACTGTCCCAAATTGCTCCAAATTCATCCCTTGGGCACTGCCAGGGATGCAGGGGCAGCCACAGCTGCTCTGGGCACCCTGTGCCAGCCCTGCCCACCCTCCCAGCCAGCAATTCCTCCCCAATATCCCAGCCAGCCCTGCCCTCTGGCACTGGGAGCCATTGCCTGTGTCCTGTCCCTGCCTTGTCCCCAGTCCCTGTGCAGCTCTCCTGGAGCCCCTTCAGGCCCTGCCAGGGGCTCTGAGCTCTCCCTGGAGCCTTCTCTGTGCAGCTGAGCACCCCCAGCTCTGCCAGCCTGGCTCCAGAGCAGAGGGGCTCCAGCCCTGCAGCATTTTTTGTCACCCTCCTCTCCCTGGCTGCAGCAGCTCCTTTTCTTTCCCCTGCTGGGTTATTGCTGCTGTCAGCTCTCCATAATTAATGGGGCCCCAGCACTGTGGTGGCTCTGAGGGCTCATCCTCACTCACACCTACAGCAGCACAGCAGAAAGGGACAGGACCTTCCCCTGCTGCCTCCCATAAGGAGTTTTTTGGGGTTTTTTCCTGATTCCCTGAGTGCATTACTGGGACTCCCTCTCCTCACCCCACACACCCCACAGCCCCTGTCCCTGTGTCACAGGGAGCCACGAGCAGGAGCAGGAGCCTGGCACAAGAGGGGAGCCACCCATGGCATCCCAAAACTGGGCTCCAGGTGTTGTTTTATCAAATTACAGCTGTGGGGAGCAGATCAGTGCACTCCATCAGATCAGTGCCCAGCTGGAGGAGGTTCCAGCTGATCCAGCAGCCCCAAATGCTGTCACCCAGAAGAAAAGCACAGACACAGCTCTGGGATGAGCTGCAATCATCTGAAGGAAACAACAAAAGAAATGAAGGAGTGTGGTGTCTGCTGAGTGCAGAGATGGGCCTGACCCCTGTCCCTGCCAGTGGGCAGAATACAAAACAGTAAATAATATTTGTTGTCCCAGTAGTGGCTTTTCAGCAGAAATTTGGAATCACAGGTGAGGACACACTTCATGAGGGGTGAAACACAGGAAAGTGAAGCAGCTCAGCTTGGGTTCCCCTCAGAAAGATGTGAACAGGGGAATCCTGATTGTCACTTTTCTGTTGGGATATTGGGGGCTGGACCTCACACAGCAGCAACTTCATGGCATCCCCTAAGGAGAAGGGAGCACCCAGGACCTGCAGGTGGTCATGATCAAAGGAATGACAAAAGTCAGAGGGTCTGTGAAACCCTACCAAGTTTTATTAGTGAGTTACCCCCTGTCATGGAAATTAGCCCCTGATACCCCAATGTAAGCACAGGGCAGAGGGATTTGGATGATGGGGTAGGGTGAAAGGGAAGGAAGAGATTAATTGAGAGGCAGAGGAAGGAAGAAAGGGAGAAAGAGAAATCCCCAGTCCTGGCTCCAGCACTGATCCATCCAGCTGGTGGGATGTCCAGGGTCCTGGGAATGCTGTCAAGGCTTTGTGGGGGCACCTGACATAGAGGAGTTTTCCTCACCTGGAGAGAAGTTTCTCAATCTATGTGAAAATCACTTCTCATGCACAGCCAGTTCTTTTGAGCCCTTCTGGAAAGGCTTTGGAGGCTTCAGACATCTTGGGTGGCCTTATCCCCTCCATAGCACAGATTCACAGGATCCATGAGGCTGGAAAAGACATCCAAGGCCATCAAGCCCAACCTGTGCCCTATCCCCACCTTGTCACCAGCCCAGAGCTCTGAGTGCCACCTCCAGTCATTCCTTGGACAGCTCCAGGATTGGGGACTCCAAACCTCCCTGAGAAGCTCCTTCCAAGGCCTGACCACCCTTTCCATGAAGGAATTTTCCTCAATATCCAACCTGATCCTCCCCTGGTCCAGCCCGAGGCCGTTCCCTCTCCCCTGTCCCTGTTCCCTGGGATAAGATCCCAAATCCCCCAATTTCCCAATTTTGAGTTTTGGGGATCCCCATCAGTGGGGGTGACCCCAATCCTGAGCCCTGGGGATCCCCATCAGTGCCCAGCCCCAGCTGGATGTGGCCCCTTTCTCTGGCCATCACCCTCCTCTGAGCTCAGCTAAGGCTGAACCTGTCCAAGCCATGGGTTGCAGTTTTTCCAGAAAAATGATGTGGGAGATGGTGACAAAGGTTTGCTAAAGTTCACGGCCACTTGTTGATCTCATTCCTGCACTGAGCTGGGCTGTGCTTTGCTCCAGGACCAGAGCAAGGATTGTCCCAGGAAAATGCTGCCCTTCCTCCCTATGGTCCCATCTCCAGCCCCATCTCCTGGTGCTCCCCATGTGTTTTTTTACCAACAGTCCTTGTCTGTTATTCCCAACAATCCCTGGCTATGCAGCACTCTGTGTTTGGGACATGCACATTATCCCCTCACCTTCTGGGCTCCTACAAGTACTGCAGGCAGTGATTCACCAACAGAAATTTGAGCTTTGCAGTGAGAAATTATGGGGAGATCCAAAATCCCAGCAAAAATAATGTCCCCAGCTGGCCAGGTATGGCTGTGGTGCTCCAAACTTCAGGACAGGGAGTGAGATTGTTCAAAAATAATGAAAGGACACTTGCTTTGCTTGCAGCAAGCATTTGTTAGGCTTAAGGACATTGCTCAAGGGGAGTGATGACAACAAAATATGATTATTTGGTGTTTCTGTGTCATTTTACATTTTCAAGATGCCTTTCAGGCACTAAACAGGCATTAAATATGAGCTATCTTTTGTTATAGCTCCTCTGCAGCCATGAGATGGGATTAGGGCTCAAATTGGGTGGGTATTGAAAAAAAAAAGAAAAGGAATTAATTAAAAATATTCAAGAGCTTTTAAAGAATTTAAAAGGGCTCATACCATGGTCCATGTCTTGTGGACAATAATGAGCATTCACACACCTCACATCAGGCTTGTAAAGAACATCCTGGGCAATGCTGAGTCAGTGCAATTCACAACTAGTCAAAGGGGTGGCAAAATCACAGAATCCCAGAATAGTTTGGGTTGAAAGGGAATTTAAAGCTCCTCTAATTCCAAACTTCTGAGATCTTGGTTCACCATCTGCAACACGTGGATGAAAGGACTTGTAGACAGAGATGATGGAAAACATGCAGATTCAGTAATGAGGATTATACACAAGCCCTCCCTAATGAGTGATGCAGGTTAATTGCACCTCTTTAGTTGCAGATTGGAGGTTTTTGTGTCCTTAGTGGGTTATTGTGTGAGTGGCACTGGGTGGCTGAGTGGTCAGCAGCACCTGTGTGTGATCCCAGAGGGGACAGCTGCAGGGTGGCCACTCCACAGGGCAGCTTTCCCATGAGATCATTCCCATTGTCCATGGGAATGATCCAGTTTCAGAGTCTCTCTGGATATGAAGCCCTGCTGCACCCTGAGCATCTCCAGCAGCAGGGGGAGGTTGTTCCTCCAGCAGCCCTGGGAAGGCTCTCAGCAGCTTTGGGAAGCTGCTGATTCTTCAGTGACTAATGGCTCATGGAACCTGACTCCTGGGCTCAGTGTTTTCAAACCAGGAGCCAAAGGCCCTGAGTAACTTCCCCAAGCCAGAGAGTGACCCTGTGCTGCCCCAGGGCTGGGCCACAGCAGAGTTTTGAGGCCAGAGCTGGTGTCACCGAGGTGAAGTGACTTGTCTGACAGGACAGGGACACTGGTGGTGATGCTGGGAGCTGACTCAGGACATCTGGGCACAGAGTTCAGCTCCTGAACCACAGCCTCTCCTCCCTCTGACTCTCTCCACAGCAATGGAAGAGCCAGGCAGATGCTCTGGCAGGCACAGCAGCACCAGGCTGCTGCAGGTGGCCTTGACCCCAGAAATGATGGTCACTGACCCCCAGGAGAGCGTGGGATGGTGCTTCCCAGCACCATGGGGCTGCTCAGTGTGCTCACACCTGCAGCCAGGGGTTATCATCACTTGCAGGGGCTCAGGTTGGCCCTCATGCTGCCTCATGTTACAGCACCCCAGCCCATTGCTCCCCAGCCCTGCCTGGCTGGAAGGTGCTGGTTCCCCAGTGGAGTGGATGGAGGCAGAGCTGCACACTCAATAATCCCCAGCCAGGAGTCTGCCAAGAGGAAATGCTCTTCCCGTAAAGCAGGCACTGTTACCGACTCGTTTGCTGGAATTGCTTGAGTGGTAATTACCTCCCTTAATATTGACATATTTAAATAGTTTCCAAATGTAATAGGAGTCCTGCCCCACTCCTTCCACCTCCTTTTCCAAATTTCTGTGGCGAGCTTTCACTTTGAACATGAGATTATCTGGAGGGGTGTGACTTGCCCACCTGAGCAGCAGCCCCAGATGTTCCACTCTCTCTCGTGGTGTGATCTGTGCACTCAGTGTCCAGAGCACTGCCCCATGGAGCAGCCACAGGGGTTCTTCCAGGCAGAAGAGGAGGTCTCAGCCTCCACTGTGCTGCTCCACGTGTGGGTGTGCTGCTGTGACCCCCAGCTCACACTGGGGTGCTGACGGGGCAGCGCGCGGCGCCGGTGCTCGCACGTTCGTGTTTCATTCATTGTGTTCTGAGACATTCTGTCCCCAGCACAGAGGCCAAAAAAGGCCATTCCCTTCTTGTATTGCTCCGTGCGTGGGCCACTCTCATGAATGCTGCAAAAGAAGGATTCATTTTCCCAGGAAAAACAAGTTGTGCTAGAAGCATGGTGGAAACCTGGGCCGCTCCATGCTCTGAGTGGCCCCCTGGGTTTCCCTCTCTGCCCCACAGCCCATGCACAAATTTATCCTGGGCAGACCCCCAAATTTAGTACCTTTCCCCCCAAATTTGGTACCTTTCTCCCCCAAAACAAACTTCCTTTTCTCCCCCACTGCATTAGTGCCCCTGTTGGTCCCTGTCTCCCTCTGAGCATCCATCCAGAGAAATATCCAGGGATGGCTTATGGACTCCTGCCTCCTCACAGCTCTGGTCAGCCTCTGTGTGGTCTGGTCTTTGCAAACCTCTCCCTGGGTTTTCCTCTCCACCCTGAGGAAGATTTTATTTCATAGAACCACAGAATCCCAGAATGGTTTGAGTTGGAAGACACCTTAAATCTCATCCAGTCCCACCCCCTGCCATGGCAGGGACACCTTCCACTATCCCAGGCTTCTCCAAGCTCTGTCCAGCCTGGCCTTGGACACTGCCAGGGATCCAGGGGCATCTGGGAAAGCTTTTTTTTCTGCCACAAGTGATGGCAGGACACCCTTGACCTGTTCTGTTCCACGCCCAGAGTCAGTGTGGGCTGGACACCCCGTGGTGCCACTCTCTGAGGACAGAGGAAGTAGCAGGGGACCCCCAATCCTTTCCACCAGGTAGGACTTAGGCACCTTGCAGAGCACCTCCTCTCCTCCACGAGGCTGCAGTTGTGGCACTATCAGTGCTCACTTTCATCTGAGGGCTGTTTTGATGAAGATGAGCATCAAGTTGGCCAATTTGTGGCATTGCCTCTGTACTCAGGCAAGGAAGGCATTCTCACCCTTGTTTGGTGAAAGCCAAAACAGGATAAACTCTCATACCATGGAAATCACTCAAAATCACTCACAAATGAGAAATTTCCCTGGGAATTTCTGTAAAGGATGGAGGAGAGACTGCTCATCCTGCCAGGCCCTGGCTGGGTTGTAGCTGCTTGCACAAAAAGGGGGTGTGCGTGTATTTTAAGTATGTCAGAGGGATGAGAAAGCAAAGAACGAGCCAGCAAAGTGCCAGGGAGGTTCCAGAGAGGGATCTGGGGGAATGCAGTGCGAGGCCAAGGTGCAGGGAGGCACTCAGGGTGTGCAGGGAGGACTCAGGGTGTGCAGGGTGGCTCCAGGCAGGCTCAGGCTTGGGCTCCAGGCGGCCGACGGGGGGTTCGGGGAAACGGGACTTCACGTACTTTCCCCAGTAATACACAGGATTGCATCAAAGAAATACCTGGCTGTCATCATCAGCCTATCCTCCCAGAGAAAACGATCTTGGCAAGGCCTTGAGCAGGCCCAGAGTCTCAGGCCAAGAGCCAGCAGAGTGTTCAGTACAAGTTTCTTCATCTCCCTGTCTTTCAACATCTCCCACACGCACCACACCAAGTTGCCATCCCAAGGGTTACTGTCGAGGTAGGAGAAAGCTAGGAAGCAAAGACAGCCTTAAAACTTGGAAGGGCAGTGCTGCAAAGGCATCAGTAAAAAAACCCAGGCTCTCTCCACATTTCCTGAGCCTCACCCTGCTCCACTTGGCCTTGAACTGCAACTGCAAAGTGACAAATCCTCTCCGAGTCTCTCAAATCAAGAGGATTCAATGGACAGCTTCTGGTCCCCAGGGTCCATCATGGGGCTGGGAGCACAGACTGGGAAGAAGCTGCAGCAGGCCACTATTCCCAACCTCATGAACTCCAGGTCTGTGCTCCAGACTGAAGGAAAAAGCCCTGGATCCACCAGCCAGGTCTCTGCAGGCTGTGATTTGGAACATTTCAGGGATGCTCTCCTTCTCTGGGGGAGGAAGTAGGGTAAGGGTCTGCCACAGCAGGGGAAGCTGCTCCTGCTGATGGCTGCTGCTGCAAGATGGAATTCCCAGGACCAGCTCCTAAATTGTTTTGACCTGAAGAAGACTGTCTGCCCTTGAAGATTATCAGAGGCAGATGAGATGCTGAAGCACACTGATACAAACAAGGCTTTTGATGTCTGCTGATTGCAGAGCAGCCCAAGGCCACAGGGCAAGGCAGATTTCAGGCCTATGCTGGACGGGAAGCTTTGAACTCGATGCCCAAGGCTGGGGTTGAGCTGCTCCAGCGTGAGGGTCAGGGAAGGAAGGGATTTCTTCCTGGCTCTTAACTTCATCAGGAGCAGAGGGTTATACAACAGTGGGGCAGATGGGGAATGTCACAACAGGGAGGTTGGCAGCTGCACAAACACAGCTAATCTGCCCTCACTTAATGCCTGTAGCCACAACATAAACACGGCGGCACAAGGTAACGGAGGAGGTGAATCCTGCACCAGCAGCCTGCTGGCCTGGGATGTGCTATCCTCATTCCCACTGGAAAAGCCTGGTGTCACCTGCAAGTCCTGCCCCAAACACAGCTGAGGTGTCACCTGTGGCCACAACCTGTGCATTTCCTCTTGGTGGTGTTCCACAGGGCACACACCCAAACCCAGACAGTGCAGTGCTCTTGGCCCTTCATCAGACAGGGTGGTACATCAGAAAGGGTCATTTTATAGATAACATATCATAAAATCAATCACAAATAACAATGATGTGCCATTTTGACATGTGTATGTGTAAATACTGTGTCTCTATGTATCTGTACTGCATAAACACATGTGCACATTATAGACATACACATTCATCCAAACTGCCTTTATAGGCTCAGCCCCTTCTTAATCAGTGTAATTTCCTACTAATTAATCACTCCTTGAGTCAAGACCCTGGCTTGTGGCTTATTCTCTAGCACTTCTCCCCTGGGTACTCACTGGACTTTCACTTGGCTGCACAGTCAATGACAACAAGCAGGAAGGTATTGCCTTAAAATGTTTGTTTCTTCTCCAACCATTTAAGAAGAGCTTCTGCCATCTGTGTCTGGTGCACGCCAGTGGGGAGGCTGGTGGCCTCAAATGTGGCCACTGGTGGCCACAGTGACCTGGATGTGAGACCCTTGGTCACTTGGTGGTGTGGCTCAGGTGTGGGTGAATGTCCATAACCAAACAGGGAAACAGGGAAATAGGGAAACCTGGTGAGGAGGGGAAGAAGTGCAGCTGCAACACAGAATCTGGGTCTGTGCTAGGGATGGACATGTGGGAAATGGGAAATCCACCTCCTGACCAGGCCAGCTGGGCATTTTCCTGCCCAAAACTGTCCAGATTCAAACAGCTGGGAGAAGGAAGGAGGGAAGGAATGAAGGAAAGAAGGAAGGGGTAATCCTGCTCTGTGGGTGCTGGTGGTGCTCACATCTCTCCAGCCCTGAGGTTTTATGATGTGAGGTTTTATGAGCCCTCTCCATTCCACATTTACCAGGACAAGTTTCCTGGCCCAAATATGCTCCACCAGGAAGGAGGAGAAGCCAAGCAAGGAGACAAAGGCTCTAGTTTATGGCTGTTGTTTAGGTCAATAATGTATCGATTACAGTTCTGTGGGCTAAAAGCCTGACCTTTTAAAGGGCAATTGGCGCCTGTGAGATTTGATTTAGGAGAAAGAAAATAATTTAAATTTAATTTTCACATCATGTTTAGTTGGGAGAAACTTGCAAAAACTTGCTTTTTGAGGGGGTGTGGGGTGGGGGGGAAGGTTAGGATTTTTCCCTGGAGCCATCAAAAAGAGCTTTATTCCAGGGCGAGAACAGCTCTGCTGGTTGTCTCTGCTCCACTGCTCACCATGCAGAGACATGGACAGGACACAAGCCACTAAAGAGAACATTTATTCCAAAGTTCAGCCCTGTAAATATAATGGATACTGAATATCCCACATCAAGGAATTATGGCTTTCCCCCTTCCAAGAGCAGTCTGACCAACAAAACAACACACAAGGCAGTTCCAGGGAAAAAAACCCCACTTTTTTAGGCCTTCAAGCACCTGTTTTGTAAGAGGCTTTGAATCTCCAGACATGATTTGCCCAAGTGGTTTATTCCCATTATTCTCAAGCTGATACAGTTCTTAAACAGGGACAGCCAGCTCTGGTGGGACTGAGCACCCCTGGTCCCCTGCACCCCCAGCCCCACACCCAGCAGGATTAATGGGGGGAGCACTGCAGACAGGATGCAGGAGCTGCACTGGGAGAGGGGACAGACCCTGACAACAGCTCCAGGGACAAAAATAGAAGCAGCAGGCTGAGGACAGCTGTTCCTAGTTTGAACTGCCTGTTTTTAATAAGCTGGTTTGCTCTTTGGAAAGCATTTTTTTGTCGTTTCATAAATAGGAGGAGGGGCCAGGGCAGCATCATTGGGACGTCACCTACTTTGTCACTGCTCCTCTCCGGATCCTCAATTTTCCCCGGGTGCCATCACATTCAGGGCTTTCAGCAGCACAAAGTGACTGCAAGGAAGACTGAAGTCTGCCATTTAGTTTGCCAAGACATCTGGCAAAAACATTATGTACAGCTGAACATTTCCTCACGTCTGCCAAGACATATTCATTTTGGATTAATTTTAAGACAGTTTTTAAAGTGATGATGAAGGATTATGCCGTGCGCTTCAGCAGCATTAAAAAAAAAAAAAATTAAAAATCATCTCTCCTCTTTAAATCTCTCATTCAAACTGTCCCAGTTTGGCAGCTCTATGGTGTATTGGATTCGTGATCTGGAGGGATTCACCAATAGTGACATTTTCATTTATCTGAGTACATGTAAGTGCTGTCACAGTGCATGGGTGGTAGCAGAGCCTCCAACACCAAACACAATTTCCATGGAGAAATTCATTTGCAGGCAAGCAGCACAGCCCTAACATCTGAAATGCATCCACCCAGCAATAACCCAGCATCGATGACTGAACGATTACGAGCTGTAATCTCAGCTGGAACCTTTCAGTTCGGGGTTAACTGCCCTCAAAAGGCAAAGGATTTCTACAGAGCTGTTACTCCAGGGACATCCCTGGTATTCCCAGAGAAGGGATGCCAAAATCTCTAGTCAGGGGCTTGCAAAGGAGGGATGTAGCTCACGGGCTGCTGCTTTTGAGCAAGCCCATGTAACTCTGCAGCCATTTCTATGGCCCCACCAATTCTCTGGGCACCCTGTGCCAGGGCCTGCCCACCCTCCCAGCCAGCAATTCCTTCCCAATATCCCAGCCAGCCCTGCCCTCTGGCACTGGGAGCCATTGCCTGTGTCCTGTCCCTGCCTTGTCCCCAGTCCCTGTGCAGCTCTCCTGGAGCCCCTTCAGGCCCTGCCAGGGGCTCTGAGCTCTCCCTGGAGCCTTCTCTGTGCAGCTGAGCACCCCCAGCTCTGCCAGCCTGGCTCCAGAGCAGAGGGGCTCCGGAGATCTTTAAAGCCCCTTCCAGCCCTAACACTACAATTACTTTAAACTCTCAACCCCACAGCACCTCCCTGCCCTGCTCTTTACGAGTCGCTGTTCCCAAAGTCACAGCAGGAAGAACAGCTCTGCTGCCGGGGTCAGCGGAGGTTGAAGAGCTGCCCTTTTGTCTGCGAAATGCCATTATCTTCAGCTGGCAGAGCTGTTATCAGGCAGTGAGCTTCTGCTGACGTGCGCTGATGTCTCAGCAGGAGGAAGGCCCGCAGCACTCGCCGGTGATGTCACAGCAGCCCGGGGATGTCCTGCCAACAGGATCCTTCCCTGAAAGTGAAAAGAACAGGGCAACTCCCAGCCTTTGATCCTTTCCCTGAACCCTCCTCGCACATCTGAGTGCCATTGACCTGTGCAAAGGCACCAACAATGAGTAAGTCTTAAAAGTTTAGAAGCCAGCCTTCTGGCCAAGCCCAGAACAACTCCCAGCCCCATCCAGCCTAAACCCCACAACCAACCGTGGGGCACCTGCACCCTACACAGCCACCACGGGTTCTGCTGAGGCTTCAGGACCCAGTTCAGTACCAGGTTGTTGTGTCTTGCTCTCAGATGTGCAGCTGTTACCTTAAACACTGCTAGTTGTTGGCAATAACAGACCATAAATAAGGTAATAACAACTTCCTCAAATCCCAAAATTAATGAGTCGAACACAAAAGCAGCTGGCATGCTGTTTTACAGTAATGGTACAAGTTTTTAGGTAAGGTGGACAAAGGGGGAATGGGTAGAAATGGGAATGGATTTGCAGTGGCCAGGTGATTTGAGGAAGTGCAGTCATACAGAAAACTCCTGCTCTTTCAGCACAGAAGGTGGGGTTTTTGCAGACCAACCCCAATCAATTACAAGAGAGCCTGGAGATGACTAAATATGAGATCTGACCTTTACTTGGCTGAATTAGACAACATATGCAATGATAAAACCAGTAGAAAAGGTTGTACAAAGTCTTTAGTTTCCAAAAAAGGGAGGGGAGTTGTTTGCTTCTTCCTTTCCTGTTTAACTGGTAGATCAACAATCTACTGGCACGTACAAAACAGCTTGGGGTTTTTTTTCCCCCTGTAACTTGCCAATACTCTTTGGTTTTAGGCTATTAGGGTCAAGAAATGCCAAGAAATCTGGCAGGTTTTTGGACTGCTTTTGCCAAAGTGAATGATGCCCAATGCATCTGTATCTTCCAAGTCCCCTCCCCGACATCTCATTTTCACAGCAAGATGAGTTTCACTCTATTGCCAGAAGGAGGAGGATTTCTTTCACCAGGGACACGTGCATGGGGCTCCTCAAGTCCCACATTAACAACAACTTACACAGCAGCTGAGATTTCTGCCTGTTTGGTTTCTGGAAGGGATGGTCCTCTGAGGCAGACCTGACTTCTCCTCCCCAGCCCTGGAGTGATGGATTTCCCTCTCAGCTGCTCAGGAAGCCCAGGCAGGTGGTGACAACAGTGATCAGCACTCAGGCAAGAATATTACAACAGAATCTCAGAATGGTGTGGGTTGAAAGGGACTTTAAAGTTCATCCAGTCCCACCCCTGCCATGGGCAGGGACACCTCCCACTGTCCCAGGCTGCTCCAATTCCCATCCAGCCTGGCCTTGGACACTGCCAGGGATCCAGGAGCAGCCACAGCTGCTGGTAACAACAAATCCCATCTGTCCCTGCCCTCTGGCAGTGAAAGCCATTCCCTGTTGTCCTGTCTTTCCAGGCCCCTTCCCAAAGTCCCTCTCCAGCTCTCCTGTCTGTTCCTTCAGGCACTGGAAGGCCACAGTTAGGGTACCCCAAATATGAGCATGGTCAGGAGAAGGTCCTGGTGCAACACCCAAAACCCCAAAATGAACCCCACACCCCAAAACCAAAGACACCATCAGCTGAAATGGACAGGGAAGAGAATCTGAGGGTGCAGCAACACATCCCTGTGTTGGACAGCCCTGTCCCTTTTCTGCTTCCCCCATGGCTGCAGGTTCCCAGTGTCCCTCCAGACAACTAAAGCTGAGCTGGCAAGAGGTGACATTCCACATGACACTGCAGCATGACATGTTCATTCTTTTACCAGATTTTACTGAGTTACTTCATACAATAAATAAAATTACATTTTTCTTAATTGCATGTTGTGAAGGACCAATATAAACCCTCAATCAGGTTGGGCTGATGACCACGCCAAGCCCCGTGACATAAAACACACCACCCTGTATTTACTGTTTCACCTTTTTTATTTTTGTAATTATGCATAATAAACCTTTCACACAAAGTAATGAAAAGGATCCCTAAGGTGAAGGAAAAACAGAGTATTTGTGACTGTACCAGACTGCAGATGTCAGGACACTGCCAGGCCCACGTCACACTCCAGCTCTGGGGAGAGCCAATGGGGCCAGCATGGATTTCTGCCTAAATCTTGGTCTGGCTGTTTTGGCTTTAGGTGGTAACTCCAGCTGTTCCAAACCAGCTGGGACCTGGGAGCAGGGCATTTCATGAAACACACAAGGAAATCAGAACAAACTCTCTGCACCTCAGTGTCACCACAACGGGAGGACAGTGAGAGAATTTTCTGTGAGACACTGATGCTGGTTCAGCAGCTGTCTGTCCTATTCCATCAGACTGCTGCTTTATGTGCCCCTCTCTTGTGAAAAGCCCTTTCACAGACAAATCAGGTTTTCTGCAGTCTGACACCTGGCTGAGCAGTGTCTGCCCTGGCAGGGCCCCTCTGGCTCTGCTCACCCCAGGGTGTTTAAAAACAGATGAACACTGAGCCAGCCCAGCAGCTTTAGAATCCATGGTTTAAAAGTGCATCTTCAGACTGACCTTTCCAAATCTGGGCAGCCCTGTTGACTCACAAACACTCTTAGTCTCTTAATAAAGACAAAATTACAAATCACTACAGTAACCAAGAATAGTTATCCCCTTTTGACATTTGCTCAAAGACCAAAATAAAACAGAATAAATCCAAAATACAGATCAACTTATGTGCAGCTCAGTCATGGTTCATTCATTTCTCCTATTTGCCTAAGAAAACACTGCATCTCCAGTCTTACCATTGTCTTTTGTCAAAAGCTTCTGCCATTTCAAAGTCCTAAATGCTCATAGGCTGTATATATCCCTTTGCAGCTATATTTAAATAAATTTGGAAAGCTTTTTTTTAATTTTTTTTTTTTTAAATAAGCCAGCATTTCCATTTGTGTAGGACTCAAATGGACTTCTGTCTCTAAATAAGCAGATATAAGGAAAGTACAATCTTAGCACATCCTTCAGAGGGACAAAAGGGTGCAAGAAATTCTATTTAAAGCCATTCAAAGGACTTTCTGAAAGCAAATGCACCCGATTCCTCAGGTCAACAAACAGAACATGCTGGAGCAGGCAGTGAACACAGAGGGTTGCCACGCATCTTCAGGAACTAATTCCTTGAAATTGAAGTTTTGGCATGCAATGCACTGGTGACAGTCCCCCACACAGCAGCACGTGGGACGAGGAGAGTGGGTGCACGTGTGTGCAACAGGCATCCCCAAAATATGATCCCCACTTGGAAAAAATGAGATTTCTTTCAAAAATCACACCACTTCTGTTGCTTTTCCCACTGCTGAAACAGGTATATCAGGAAAGGGCACTTGAAAACAACAAAAAAAGAGAGTAATATCCTACATTCAGATAAATTTATACTTCTGCCATAAAACCTTAAAAGCCAACAGGAGGTTTTCAACACAGAGTTTTGTCAAGGATCCCCAAAACACACTGTCACCATTACTCACAGGTTTACAGGACACTAAGTCTATTTTACAATCGTGTAATTATTTTCTTTGGACTTTCTTTCCCCCCCCTTTTCCTTACACGTTCAATTTCCAGGAACAATTTTGCACAGGAGCACAGAAAAACAAGTCTGCAAGGGACCTGACTCTGAAAGCAGGTGTTTCTTGCCCTCTGGAGAGTATTTGCCAGTCAACAACAGAAGACTTGCTATTGAAAATCCTCCCATAAACATCTAAATCAAGTGTTTTGAATCTGCCTGGGAGCTAACCTGATTAAGATGCTGCTTGCTTAGTTCCCTCTGATGACAGCATAGACAGCAATTTAAGGGCTGCAGCCTTGACAGTGCCACAGAAACAAAGGGCTGTGAGTGAAAACATGGGATTAGGCAACGAGCAACCCACAGCAGCATCCCAGAGACCATAAAAAGCTTGACCCAAGGAAGCTGCCTGCTTGAAAGAGCCAAAAATACAAACGCTGCTCCCAAATCAAAGCTTGCAATCTCATTCAGCCCGTTAAGTTAAAAGGACGATCAGGTTTGTGGTTGGTAGTAACATCACACCCCATGTGTAAGGCCTCGTTTTCATCAAACAAGCTCTAGGTTATGGACTATAAACACAAGGTTGCCTACAAGCCATCAGTGCCCCACACCAGCCTGTCCCAGCCTGAGGCTGGGCTGGGCACTGTCCTGGGGTCGGAGGGGGCAGCTGGAGGGGGTCAGGTTGGAAGGGGTGCAGAGGTTCAGATTCCTGTCAGGAGGAGTGGGGCTGGGCTGGCTGGGCTGTCCCTCAGCCCGAGTCCATGGTGAAGAGCTGGATGTCTCGGGGGTTCCAGTACAGGGCCACGGCAGAGTTGTACACCAGGGACCACACGTAGGGGATGAAGAACTCCTCGGGCTGCTCCTCCTCCACGTACTTGAACTTCAGCTCAGGGAACTTCTGCAACAAGAAGCCAGAGTCCAGTGAGGGAAGGTTTGCATGTCTGCTTGCAAACACACAACCCACATAAACACTGAAGAAAGAGGTTTGGTGAAAAAAAATAATGGAAGGAACTAAATAACTAGAATCCAAGGAAAATATTTATAGGATGAGGAGGTCTTTTATAATTTCTTCTTTGAATCAAATGCTACATTAGCATGTTGTATTTTACTGTTGGTCACAATCCATTTACCTGTTAACAGACTGAATATGTGAATCCTTTACAAAACACAAAGGTCTTAAGGAAAACTCATTTGTAGCAGCTTCTCAAAAGCCTTGTGCATGTACAGACCTATTTATTGCATTTTTCCTTAAAAACATTTTTCAATTAATTGTACTTGGCTTCTTAGCAGGAGAATACTCTGAAAAGGCTGAAATAATAAACACAGTTTGATATCATAGGATCACACAACATCTCAAGTTGGAAGGGACCCTCAAGGATCATCCAGCCCAGCTCCTGTCCCTGCACAGACACCCCAACAATCCCACCCTGTGCATCCCTGAACTCTCCTGGAGCTCTGGCAGCCTCGGAGCTGTGCCCATTCCCTGGGGACCTTGGCAGTGCCAGCACCCTCTGGGGGAAAAGCCTTTCCTGATATCCAACCCAAACCTCCCTGGCACAGCTCCAGCTGCTCCCTGGGTGCTGTCCCCAGACACCAGAGAGAGGAGACAGACACACTGAAACCTCGAGTTCCCATTTTTCTCATTTTTCCCCTCCCAAAACAGTGCACACTGCAAACCCACCGGGTTCACTCTTGGTAAGTGTGTATTTTGGAAAGAGCTGAGTCTACTTTCGTACAGTGCTCTTCACTTTATCCCCTTCTAAACATTGCCTGTGTCTGAGCTTGGCAGAGTCTCAGGCAAAAGCCGCATTACAATGATCACTGGGGTAAGATAAAACATGACCCATTTTATTATTTATAAGGCTGTGGCTAAGACTAAGAATAAACTCTGCCGTGTGACATGATCAGAACAAGCACAGCAATGGCTAAGGAGCCTCTTTGCCCATTAATAATGAAGGGATTCCCTATCCTATTTCTTGAGCTCAGTGAGCTGTTTCCTTGCCTTAAGGGTACAAGAATTCTGGCTGGATCAGTCTCCTTTGAGGGGACATTTCTTAGACACTTGGTTTTCAGAGTTAGGTATTTAATTTCTATGCTCCCATGTTACTTGTATTATTGGAGGCAACAAACATGGAAACTTGTAGAAAAGTTGTAGAAAAGAAGGAGATGTGGCACCTGGGGACATGGGTTAGTGGTGGCCTTGGCAGTACTGGGAGAACAGCTGGACTCCAAGATCTTGGAGGCATTTTCCAACCTAAAAGGTTCTGCACTATCTCTCTATCTCTATGGTACTGAGACAGCTAAGAGGTAAGGTTGTTAAAGGCTCTCCTGCATCTAGCTCCTGTTGACTTCAAAGCCCAGAATCTCAAAGGTACATCAGCAAGTTTAATTTCCTGTGTCAGACATGCAGTTTGTGGTAGAGAACTCTCACACAGCTGTTTTGTGCATCTAAACCACTTTCTACCACCTCTCTACGACCTGTCTTCTCCAAGTCTGTTTTGACCAGCCTGTTTAATCTCCTGCATCACTTTGTTTTTTTCACTCTTAGGTACCTTAGACCCATATTCAGCCCCACCTCTCACTTTCAATCTCCCAGCCTACTGTCATGCCAACTCCCTTCCACTGCATTCTTATCTTCTCTCTTCAGCACACTTTTCTCTTTTGTACTCAACAAACCTTTCTTTTCTCACCAGCCTTGTGAGATCCTGCTTTTCATTGACGTTTTCTCTCCCTTCCTAACTCAGCTCCAAGTTCTCAAACTGCTCCTGTCCTCCCCCTCTGCAACCCCCCAACCAAGCCCTGATGTATATTTTCATTAGTATTTATTTTTTTTTTAAACCTGACATTCTACTCTGCTTATCCTCAGTTCAATCTTCCCCACTTCCTTCCAAAACTTCCTGGCTTGTGGTCAGTGTAGACAGGAGCACGTTCTGTTCAGCACTGCATCAGCAGAATGAATGGCTCAACCTCACCATTACACCATGGCAACTCTTCCAGCCAGAGGAAATTCTTGCACAGCTGCCACTCTTCACCCAGGGGTGGCTGCACACTAGAGATGCAGCCCACAGCAGCCCTTCTGGGAGGGAAGAAGGGGGGGGAAAGTGATTAAAGATCCTAATTTTAGCAAAATTAACTAATTAATTATTTTTTTTTTCCACCTTCAGGTCACAGATGTGAGCTACTGGCTTTGCAAACATTCATGGCAGTAGCCTGGGACCATCCTTGGGTTCTTGAGCAGCTTAAAAACATCTTCAGCCTTAAAAGAGTAGACAAAACTTCACCAGAAATTCCAACAGCTGCATCTGAGACTATCAGGTCTTACTGTCCCATTATCTCTCAGCTGGAAGGGCAGCATAAAATGGCTCAGGTAGCATTCATATTTTCAGGCAATAAGCCATGCATTGATTTTATTGCTCAGCCTCTCTTCAGGCTGATCAATGTTGCCATTTATTGCGATCGTACCGTAGCAATTTAATAATCAATTTCAGATTAAAGACTGTAACTCACTGCAGCCAGCCTGGACTCTCTGATATTCAACATATGTTTCAAACAGCCTGCGGGGGTATCTTGGAAATGAAGACAAGGAGAATGAGATTTTTAAGGAGAGCAGTAATACACACTGCCACTACATATACACAATTTTGATTAAGTCTATATTAAAAAAATGTAGATAATGGCAGTACTGATGGATTTTTGATGGTCCACCTGAACAGCAGGCTCAGGACAGCTCAATGCATTGCTGATGAGACATGAAAAATCAGAATTCTGGGCCAGCAATTCAAATCCACATTCTTTAGATGACTGCAATGACCCACAGCTGTGTGCTGGCCATGTTTTCTCATTCATTTAAGATGAGAAATTCTAGAGGCCCAGCATGGAGAGAACTGAACCAGCATCTTTGGGGTGTGGATGTAGCACTTGGGAATATGGTTTAGTAGTGAGCACAGTGCTGCTGAGTTAATGTTTGAACTCCATGATCTTAGAGGGCTTTTCCAACCTCAATGATTCTATGATGTAACTCACAAGATTAACCATGGCAGCCATCCACTGCTGAGACAAAAAACTACCCACATTGTTGAACTAATAAGGTGTTCACTGAAAACAGAATTTGCTAACAAATCATCAAAAGTTTCTTCTTCATGAGAGTGACTTTATAACTAATTGTAACAGCAGGATTTAAACACCATGTAAAAAGCTTGATTAATGCCAAAAAGGTTTAAGATTTTAAAAAAGTTTTCAAGATTTTCACGTGACAGTCCAAGGAATGTTTAAATTCAGATTTGTGCCATTTGTCTCCTGTTTGTCCTGCTTCAAATGAGTGACCAAGAGCCCTGGGCCCTGGCTGTGTGCTGCAGACACACAGGAGGTGACACTGTAAAGCACCACACGGGTCTCAGGGCACTCCCAGCAAGAGCCCAGCCAACACTGGTGAGGGCTTTATCATGGTTAACCAAATTCCCAAACTGGGCACATCAAACCTGCAGTACACAAATCTATTTTCTTCTGCCTTGCTGCTGTTGTGTCCAGCTTACTCCTGGAAAGACACTGGCACCCTGGCTGCTGACATCCCAATGAACCTCATTTTTAGCAACACTGAAAAAGAGAGGCTGTGCTAAGGCATTTAAATGGTAATCTTAATGACAGAGGGAAAACCTTGGCTTGGGATGAATCATCCCTTTTTTTCCTTCACCATCCTGTTTGGATGGATGGATGGTGTTGAAAGATGGAGCCCCTCTGCTCTGGAGCCAGGCTGGCAGAGCTGGGGGTGCTCAGCTGCACAGAGAAGGCTCCAGGGAGAGCTCAGAGCCCCTGGCAGGGCCTGAAGGGGCTCCAGGAGAGCTGCACAGGGACTGGGGACAAGGCAGGGACAGGACACAGGCAATGGCTCCCAGTGCCAGAGGGCAGGGCTGGCTGGGATATTGGGGAGGAATTGCTGGCTGGGAGGGTGGGCAGGGCTGGCACAGGGTGCCCAGAGCAGCTGTGGCTGCCCCTGCATCCCTGGCAGTGCCCAGGGCCAGGCTGGATGGGAATTGGAGCAGCCTGGGACAGTGGAAGGTGTCCCTGCCATGGCAGGGGGTGGAATGAGATGAGCATTAAGGTCTCAACCCAAACCCTTTTCTGATCCAATATATGACAATCTAAGTTACTGAACTCTTTGCCTTGACATGAACAGGTCCATTGGAGTAATTTGCATTTTTTTCCACCCCTTACAGGGACAGACAACCCCAGATAGTTCAAAATGAACCAGCCTGAGAAAGTCCTTGAAAACGCGAGAGACAGAGGTAACATTACGGTTTCAACGGCACAGTTCAAACACAGACACCACTTATCAGCTCTGGTGAATCACCCCACCACATCACCCTATCTTGTTTTCTTCTGCCAGACAAAGCAGAAGTTAGATTTAGTGGTTGGGACGAGGGTACAAAGGAGACAGACCGAGAACTTTGGTGACTGTCTGCATTGTCAGTCACATGATCCGATGAAAAACCACGGGAAGTCTGATGAACAGACACAACTGAACTGCTGTAACTCCCTCACCACAGAAGTGCAACAACACTGGGGAGATTTTTTTAGGTTTTTTGGTTGTTTTTTTTGTTTTGTTTTGTTTGTTTGTTTTGGTTTGGTTTTTTTTCAGTTAACGTTGAGGAAGGAAACATCACGGCCAGCGAGCAGCACCTGCCCTGCTTCAGGCAGTGCAGTGGCATCTGAGCTACAAGGCTTGAGCCATATATTAAATAAAACATCCTCTTTCCTCCAAATGAGCCCTCAGAGCTGCTCTCAGGCTAGAGTGTTGTGTCAGTGGACAATCTCCACTCAGGTAATGCAGGCAATGTCTTTGCTTCTTCCCTGATCTAGATGTTCTGCTGGATGAAAAGCAGCGTTCATCAAAGATACAAGGCAGTCACTGTGGAAAATAAAGAAATTAAAGAGCTGGATTAATAAAAAACTGGAGAACCCTCTTTTCCTGGAGTTCTGGTTAGAAACTCTGGTTTCTGAAACAGCAATGAAGCACAAGTCAGTATTTTCAAAAGCAGGTGACTCTTTGAGCAGAGAAGTGCTCTTTTCAAAGGAGTCTCAACACATTTGAGAGTCAAATTCATGTGAACTTTACATCAATCCAAAGCTTCAAAGTCTTTCTGAAAATGGGATTTCTCTGTGTTTTAAAAGCTTACCATGAATCCTGTTTGGTAACCTAATGACTTGATGGCAAATTATGTGTTTCATATTGTTTCAGCTAAATATAGCAGTACTGCCTGCAGAGCATCTGTAGGATTGGACCTCATTAGCAAAATACATCAAATAGCAAGGGGAAAAAAAAGAGGGCTCAGGTACAGCACTGTACCAAGTTTCTATTATTTGGTCTATAATAAAAATTTACCCCCGCAAGGATTGCCCCTAAAACCTGCCTTGCACCAAACATGCCAATCTGCAAGGATTTTGGGCAGAGGAATGATACCTGCACTTGCCTGCCAAGCCCTCAATGCCACTTGGAAATCTGGTCCCCAAAATACCAATGTAAGTTAAATTAATGGCCAAGGATCTTGAACACAACTCAACAATCATGCCCAACACACCATTCATGGTATGGATACACAGGTACATATGAAAACATTGCTATATTTGGGTTTATATAAGGACTCAAATTCTTTAACAGACCACAATCCGCGGAAAAAACTATCTCAGTGCTTGCTCTAAGATACTGACAGACTGAATTTTTGAAATTACTTAATTCCTATGGGGCAGTAAAGCTGTTTCATCTTTCTTGGGTTCTGTTCATGTCACTGGTGCTTCTCCCTGACTTCAGACAGAAAGTCTGTGTGGCTCTGGTGAATATCTGTACGGGCTACACCACACCTGCCTGATACCATCTTTTTCTCCTCCTCGGGCTCACAGCATAGAGGATGATGGTGAGGAGATGAAGGAAGCAAACAGGAAATGTGCTAGACTAAGTGTGAGCCACACATCTTGTTCAGAGATCTGTCTAAGGAATAGGTGCAAACGGAAAGACAGTGAAGAAAATGGGAGCTCAGAATATAGCTGGGAGGTTGAAAAAGAAATAAAAAACTAAGGCTAATAAGAGATGCAAAACCATCTGTGCACAAGCTAAATATAACAAGTGCATTACATATTATTTAATAAATACATATTAAATACAGTATTATTTATAGTAATAGAACTATGAAGGTTTAAGCAACTACACAAGCTGTAGTAGACAACATTGTTCCCAGGGAGTAAAATTCCATAAGACAGGTAACCCACATTCTAGTGGGTCACAGTCTTCCAGGTCCAGGAGGGTCAGAGAGTTCATCTACAGGGAGAGAATTGTTCCAGCAAGTTTCACTGATATGTGATTTCTGTTTTCAGATCACTTAGAGTAAAGATTTGTATAACCACAGCTGCAAGAAAACAAATGTTCAGCAGTGAATTTTCAGTGTCAGATGTGAACTACTGCCAGAGGAGCAGACGTGCCTCTGGTCAGAGTTCAGCAATTACTAATTTTTTTATAGAGTACTGAGAAGCCAGGTCATTCTGGGAAAAATCAATCAAACAGCTCTGCCTAGATAATTATTGGTAAAACCACAATGATTTAAATGAGTTAAATATTTGTGGCAAACCTGCCAGGGCACAAAGCTTTGCAGGGTACCATAAGAAGAAGACTGCTTTTCTGTCTGGGATAGAATAGCAAATAATGAGAGAATTAAAGTCCTAGAAATTCAGAGATGCAAACAAATACACACTTGTTTCTTTCCCTTCAGGAAAGGAACATTGCTTATAAATTACAATAGCCACAAATTGTGCCATTTTTGTCTTCATACCAGGCTTTTAATCTGATTCCAAAAGCACTGCATAAATGTATATATCTGAGCTTAGGACAAGGCCAGGTACTTATTTCAGGGTATGTTCAGTCCACATCAAAAAGACCTGGACTCTGGGCTAGTTCCACACAGCACAGAAAACAAACTGGACAACTGGTCAGCAGCTATAAAGACAGGCTGGCAGAGCTGGGGGTGCTCAGCTGCACAGAGAAGGCTCCAGGGAGAGCTCAGAGCCCCTGGCAGGGCCTGAAGGGGCTCCAGGAGAGCTGCACAGGGACTGGGGACAAGGCAGGGACAGGACACAGGCAATGGCTCCCAGTGCCAGAGGGCAGGGCTGGCTGGGATATTGGGGAGGAATTGCTGGCTGGGAGGGTGGGCAGGGCTGGCACAGGGTGCCCAGAGCAGCTGTGGCTGCCCCTGCATCCCTGGCAGTGCCCAGGGCCAGGCTGGATGGAATTGGAGCAGCCTGGGACAGTGGAAGGTGTCCCTGCCATGGCAGGGAATTGCAATGCAATGAGTTTCCTTCCAACCTAAACTATTCCAGGATTCTGTGAAAATCCCTTGGTTTGAGAAAAAAAGGGGATCCCTATTCAGTTTCAGAGATCCTGTGTCTACCTGGAGGAATTTTGGAATGGGAGGAAAAGACTATCAGATGAAACACTGAACCAAACCTACATATCACACACTATTAATTATCATTAATCTCTCCATACATTTTAAGCATTTATAGCCACAGTTCAGGGATTTACAGGTCTAGGTAGAATTTGCTTGACCTGTCAGGATTGTTCTCTATGCCATGTTATCTAGATGGACACAGACCTTTCCAGAACTTTTCCAAGAGGACTGCTCAACAGCCAGGAGTCAGACCTGCTGTCAGACCATGGAGCTGGAAAACAACACTACAAGGACATTTACAACACAGCAGGAAACAAAACACATGTTGGCTTTACCAAATAAAAAGAAAAGAAAGAGACTGATGTATGCAATTACACTTGAAGCATGAGGGCCAAGGCAGGACCTGCAAATGAGGTACCATCAACAAAAAAGATTTTTCATCCACTTCAGAGCTTAACCTGAAAGAACAGTAATTCTCAGAAAATACGGTGGCTTTTTAGAAGAAAGAACATAGGTCTGAGCAAAAAATTAACAGCCTCAAAACAACAACAATTCAAATAAAGGATGTTTTTTACACTGAAAAAAAACAAACCTAACCAAGAAGAGAGTTAGACACATGGAATGGACAAAGCCACTGACACAACTGACAGAAACAGTTCTGGTCCTGACCTTGCTTGAGCACTTGTTATGTACATACACTGACCACTCAGATAAATAAGTAAAATCCTTTGTGTGCTTTTGAATTTAGGGAATTAAAATCTGAAAAACAGAATAATCCCTGAAGCCCAAATGGGGATGAGTCTATCAACTCACAAAACTTTTATGGATATGAAGCAGACATTTAAGCCCTTCCTACCATGGGATTTACAGAAAATGCACATTTCATAACAGAAGTCCCTATTTTTACCACGGGTAAGGAAGATGCAAATGACTTTAAGCCCTGGTTTCCTGTGCCTGGTTGCAAGCCATCCTTCTCTAGATTAATGTGCAAGGCTTTATACAACCACAAAAAACAGTATGTTTACAGCAAACATTTCTGTTAAAACTGAAGTGAGATTAGAAATCACTCATTCACTGACACCTTTACATAGAAGACTTGCAGACCTGCTAACAAAAGGTTACAAGATTAGAACTAGATTTTGGATGCCTCAACTCACAGTTAGGACCGTGATGTTTTGGCAGTACCCTCAAAGAAGGGCTTAGAAATACATAAATTCCAAGGTCTCAGAATTAAACCCTACACCTTATGTAGACTTTCCAAACCCCAAAATACCACTCACTTGCCAAACAAAGCTGATTCAAGGCTGAATTTTTTTCTTTCCAGAGTTTTATGAGTGAGATTTGAGCAGAGAAGGTGCTCCTGGAAGGTGTCCCTGCCCATGGCAGGGGTTGGAACATGCTGAGCTTTAAGGTCCCTTTCAGTTGAAAACATTCAGTGATTCTATGGTTCTGCCACTTTTCAAGTGTGCAAAAGGTAAATTTAAGAAATTGGCAGCAATAAATCAGTTGGGAACATCTCATGAGGAACACCTCTTTGAAGATCTCAAACTGGGCAAAAACTCAAGTTGCTGTAAGTCTGTACGTGCACACAGAGTGTTTGTATCACTCTGCAGAAGACAGAAAATGTGTTTATAAAGTCTAGGAAGCAAGAAAAGGCAGGGTAAGATCAATTCTGCAGATCTGGAGCATATAACCTGGAAAGGTTTAAAAGCTGTGTGGATGTAGCTCTGGGGACATGGATCAGTGGTGGCTTTGGAAGTGATGGGGGAATGGTTAGACTTGATAGGGGACTTTTCCAATCCAAATGATTTTGTGATTCTGTGATCTGTGACATCCTGAGATGCTTCCTCCCTCCAGAAAAAGCTCATGGTGCTCTCAGAACCCCAGTTTCACCTGGTCATGACACTGGGTGGGGAAACCCTTATATAAAACAAAACAGGCTTTTTACAGTTCAGGACTTGCCAAACAGAACTTTATGGTTCAGGACCAAAATAATTCTTCCCAGGGAATTTGATTATTTGCAACAATGTGGAAGAACTCAAAGGAGGATGAGGTAGGGGTGGGAAAGGCAAAGTCTCCTCTTGGAGCTATTGTAAGGGAAGGCAGTAGACAAGAATTAAGTTGTGTATCTGGAATTCTCCCTCAAATTTTAGATAAAAATGACAGATATATATTCCCTTCATCAGCTTTTTTCAAAAAACAAGGCAATACTATAAATGCCCAACAATATTCCACTGCTCATGTCAGAGACAATCATCTGCTAATTATTTTCTGAAAAGTGAGATACACACTTTTAGTCTGATACAATTTATTAAATTTTAACAATAAGGAAAAACTCACTGGAAAGAATTTTAAAGGGCTTGTGAAGTACACGAACAATTGGAGAAAATAACCATGCTGAATAATGAATGTACACTAATATGTGCAGCCATATATTAAAAGACATGGAGAATCTGTTTTAGACAAAGCTTAGAGCCAATTATATATTTTACATTTCAAGCAGCGAGTGCTACTGTTTCAGCCAGGGCAGTTGTTTTGACTTTGACAGCAGACTAGTCTAAAATACAAGGAATGTTGTTTATCATGGAAATGCTTTGTGCTCCAGATAACATCACGGATGGCTGCCCCACCTAGGCCACGGCACCATCCCACCGTCCTGAAACAAACCCCAGATAAACCTCTCCCTGCTGCCCGACTTCTACTCCCACCAAAGATACAACTGTTGTGCAAATAAAATTCTCCACGGTGTGTGAAATGCAACCAGCAACACAAAACCAGCAGAAGGTGCTGGAGACATGTGACAATGAAGGAATCTGCTGAACTTTAAGAACGTGACCCACACAGGGGGATGTACTTTGGGAACACTGTATGGACAACTGTATGGACATATCCTGACCCAGGGTAATAAATACTACTGTTCTCTCAATCGTTTCCCCCCCCCCACTCCCTTCATAGGAATTGTCATGCCCAGGGTTAGAATTTTCTTCCTCAACCCTGGAGAAGGAGCAGGAGATTTTGTCATCGGATTCAGTCCCACACTGCACTTGCTGATGAAGACTATGGAGTTTCCAGCACCCACCTCTCTGCTCTTCAGCATCTGAGATGGGAAGGGACTGAAGAACAACAACAGTATAAACCCCACTAATTTCACACTTTAAGAATTTTTCCTTTTGCAAACTACTATATGACCTTTCTCTGCTCTAATACAGTCTTGGGGTAATCCAGCAGAACGACAAAGGATTGAGAGGTCAAAATGCTGTTTTCATCTCCCTGATTCTTTCACCCTAAATCTAGAGTTACTACCACGTCACAGTTGTTTTGTTTTATCATTTATTTGTGTAGAACAAATTCCCCTAACACAAAAGGTGGCAGGAGAAGAGCACAGTGATTCAGTTTGCATACTTTTCCAGTGATGAGGTCCCAGACATGCTTTCACTACATACTGGTTCAACACTGCCTCCAAAACATCCCACCAAGCCAAAAAGAACATTCCTTTGGACAACTGGGACCACGCTGCTCTCCGTTATCACTGCACAAGGGTTGATGCACTGCCTTGGCTTCACGCATCAACCACACAGACAAGGTCCATTCTCCCGAGTTTAACACCTTAGATTTGCATCGGGGGCTGACATTTGCAGCCCGTTTGCTGGTGTGGAGGGCTCCTGGAAGGTCGTTAGGCAAGGTTTGAGCTTTCCTTCTCAGAGCCGAGGCAGCGCCGACATCCTGCTCCGGTCCCTCCCACCAGCGCGGCGCTGGGGCTGCTGCCAAGCCCAAACATCCTCCCCCAGCCCACGGAGGAAGACCTCCTTTTGATTTTGTACTTTTTAATCTGAGAGAGCCAGGCCTGTAAATATTACAAAAAAATTATAACAATGACTTAAGAACAGAGACAGACTCGCTGTCACCAACTGTTAACTCTCAGATCAGGGCAGCCTAGGAAGTGGACCCTTATCTGCCTGAAGCTCAGGACGTGCTGACTAACACCCTATTGAGACGGCAGACCTTTGGCTCCCTAATCTCCCCAAACTGGAAAATGTACACCCCAGTGGACATACTCCCTTCTTAAGTATTTCAAGCCCCTGCAAAAAGACAGACTGTGCTGCGAGATGAGCAGCGCTGCCCCGCTGCATGCAGGAAATCCCATTTATTTGTCCTGAGGAGCGAAATGTCAAGTGACAGCAAAACCTTTCCAGCCATAGCACACAGTGCCAGACTGCAGCCTTATCTCTGCCAGGACTGCCAGACAAGGAGCTGGTGCCAAATGTGTACGTTTTCACAGTTATTTTGTGAATGTGGACTTCACAGCCTTATTAAAAAAAAATTCCCCTAATACTAAGAGTCTTGTGAAGACAAATCAAAATCAGGGGTTGTGTTAAGTTGATCTCAACAAATAACCAGGATGCCTTTTCTGAAATAGATTTTTAGGTTGTCCATTATTTTATTCTATATTCCATTACATTAATGGAATTTGTGATAGCAGTAAGTTCAAATGAGGTATTTTAAACATGCTTTTATCAGTGATAGAGGCCAGCAGTGTGTAGAAAGGAAAAAGGGTAGGTATGAGCAGGGTAAGGACTCCTTCAAGGTGCTAAGATATCTTTACAAATCTTGAACCAGGGCAACTGGGCAATCTCCTTGACTGCCTGAGTACAGGGAGTCAGGAGCTGACTGCAACCAAAACAGATTTATATACTTGGCATCATCCTGCAGACACCAGTTAGAAAAGTAGCACCCTCCTATAGTGAAACTGCATTTTTTTTCCTAATGCAAACAATCATCTCAACCTGAAAAATGGACTCCAGGTGAGCTGCTGTTTCAATAATGAATAAAAATTACTTGTGTCTTCTGTTTCACTATGCTTTGGATGCAGCATTTCCAGATTTGTTTGCTTTCACTGACACTTCACTTGTATTAAGACTTATTCTGATAAAAATTGTCTTTAGGACATGAATCAAACATTCCTAGAGAATTCCCCACCTCAGGCTAGGGAATTCTTTCATAAAAGCTGGTATGTCCTATTATTATTGAACATATCTTCCCCCTTCCTGCCCCCTTCCTCCCTGTGCATTCAGGCCAGGATTGTTTACCCTGGTGACAACAATCAGGCTTTGCTGGTCTTAGCTCAGGAGGATGGAGCTTGGCAAGTCCTGGCAGGGCAGATAAGAACCAGGAATTCAAATAAAGTTCTGCTGTGTGACTCTGTGCTCAGAACTACAGGCACCACTTGGATCTTGTGGGTCTCACATCAAGGACACAATGGAAGTTTAAGGCCTGTGCTCTCCTCCCACTCCACTCTACTGACACAAGATTTCCTTCTATGTTTTGGAGCTACCTGTCTCCCATAGACGTGAAGGACGTTCCCCCAGTGAACTATCCAGCCTCTGGTTTTTGACATCTCACCTGCTGTGGTGAAGGAAGAGAAATCTTCTTCATGGAGCTTTGGATGCTGCTGCAGCACCATCAAGATGAGAAATTCTCACCCCACTGCTACACTGTCTGTCCTCAAGCCCCAGCTCATGAGCCAGAGGTTGGTTGCTCTCCCTACAGTTTAAATATCAGGGTAATAGCTTTAAACTGCCAGAGGGCAGGGTTAGATGGGGTATCAGGAAGGAATTTTTGGCTGTGAGAGTGGTGAGGCCCCTGGCACAGGATGCCCAGGGCAGCTGTGGCTGCCCCATCCCTGGAGGACTTCAAAAACATGTGGATGTGGCACTTGGGGGGACATGGGTCAGTGGTGGCCTTGGCAGTGCTGGGGAATGGTTTGACTCAATGGTCAAAGAGGGCTTTTCCAACTTACAGGGCAAGGAGAAAACCTGGGGAGAAGGGAGCATGGTAGGGTTAAGGCACAAGTGCCAACATGAGGACACAGTCAAGAAAAATCAGCCTTTGTTTGTGAACTCAACAGATTGTGGGTTTAGCATTAAAACCTTATCATAAGCCCAGCCTAAATCCACATGGATTTAAGATTCAATACCATCATCTGATACTCCAGAACATCTACAGCTACAAAAAAGTCAGGGTAGCCTAAACCAGCTGCCCTGCAAATCCTACCACCAGAGTCCCCAGCCGCAATGATGATAGACATGAGAAAACGCCTGCTTAGCCAGGAAAAAGCCATTTCCATCCCTAATCATCCTGGCCAGGAACAAACAGCCTGTAAATCAACCGGAGAGAAGCTCTGCAACTTGTATCAAAGGTTGTAACAAAATTAAACTCTGTACGAGAATGCAACCATCAGCTGACAAAGTGCGTCTCTTCCTCATTCTCACTTCTTGGTACAGTTGCTGTAAACATTCAAGACATTCCTCTGATTTATGCATTTAATTAGAAGATATCAGTAACATTCCTGCTGTTTACATTTAACCCAACACTGCAATGAAAGCTGTAATTTTGTCTGGGATTTATATTCTGTACTCAAATTTATTTTGATTCCTTGATTTAAACATACACACAGAAGTGAAAATGTGTCAAAATCATGAAAATGGAAGAGATTATACTCCATTATCTAGTTCATCTGTCATCCAGGGCAGAAATTTTCTGAGGACTGTTTTTCTCAATCTGCCACATGTTATAGAAACTTAATTCAAAAGACTAATTCAGAAAAGACTGCAAAACCTTAAAAGTGGAAAGGCAATTGGATCAGTATAATTAGAAGTTACATGATTTTTTTCTCCCTTTATCTCATATTTAGTTGTCATAAGTCATTAAATTTTGCTCCTCTTGGGATAAATTTGTTGGCCTCTGACATATTATTTTACATTTTATTTAAAGAGTGGTTAATACTTTTTTTCCTTGATGGAGGGGGGATAATGTGGGACTTTATTAATCAAATAAATTAATAAATTCACTTTAAGTGCAACTTTTTATACTTTCCAGCTACTCTGCCTACACTGAAGGTTTGCAGTAGAAAAGGAACATGTGGGCTGGAAATTGCTTTCAACTGAGAAGGGGAAGAAAGGGGTCAGGGCATTTGAGTGTAATTTTACTTTATTTTGACCAAAGTTGCAAGATATTTGGAAACAACACGTCATGTGCCTTTGGCACTGGACTTTTCACTGGACTCACAACATATGCAATGGAGTGAGGGGAGGCTGCAACACATGTGAAGCAGATTTAGTCACAGCAAAAAACGTAATAAAAGTATAGGGAGGCTTTCTAGGGAGGGAGACTTGGGGAATGTTGTTTAGCTTGAGCAATTGTACAGCTCTGAAGTGAGCAGGGGCTGGGCTCTGGCTGGGAGCCCTCCTGTAAGATGTGTTGGACAAGGAATTTTGGGCTGCTCATGAGCGTGGGGTTCCTGCCAATCTCCTGCAAAGCCAAAGCTCTGCAGCTTTGGGCAGGGAAGCTCCTCTGTGCTCACTTTCAGAAAAAAATGGGATCATCCTTGAAGGTTAACAGAGTTCAAATGATGTGGCAGGGCAGCAGTTAGCAGAATGGAAGTAGCTTTGAAAAAACACGTGCAGGGAGCTGTTTACTCAGGTCAGAGCTCTGTTGTCATGGGGAGCAACTTGGAAACTCACACTGCTTTCCCATCCTCCTGTTTCTCCACGGCCTGATTTCTGATTGCTTTGTACTTTTTATCTCTTTCTTTCAGCAGCTTCCTTAATAAAATCAATCTAATGTATCTAGTGTCAAACAACAGATACACAAAGACAGACTGTTTCACGTTAGAACCTGTGTGAAGTTTAAGTTCTTCCACTAAAAGTTTCTTACCTGTGCCCTTTTTTTAGTTAGAGAATCAGAGAATCATAGAATGCTTTGATTCAAAGAGACTCAGAAGTTCATCCCATTCCACCCCCTGCCATGGGCAGGGACACCTTCCACTGTCCCAGGCTGCTCCAAGACCCAATGACCAGCCTGGACTTGGACACTGCCAAGGATCCAGGGGCAGCCACAGCTTCTCTGGAAAACCTTGTGTCAAGCTCTCACCACACTCACAGTCAAGAATTCCTCCCTAATACCTAGTTTAAACATTTTTCTTCCAGTTCAAATTACGCTGTCTTTCTACGTACCACTGAAAAATTAAATTTTGGGACTAATTTATTTTTAAATTGCACACCTAAATTAAGATAGATATACGAACAGCCAGGGCAGTGTCTTGAGAACCTGACATGAAAAAATCAGAACTTATTGCTACCCTCTCTGGTTATTTCACATTGCAATGAAAGGCCAGACTTCAGCTGTGCATAAAGAAATGTTTGACTGATGTCTTTTGGCAATCCCAATGCTCCCGTTAGTGACTGGAGTTTTTAAGTCATCTCCTGACCCTTCCCTTCCACAAAGCTTGCAGAGTAGCCAACACCAGCATCCCACCATTCACTGCCTTGAGCAAGGATGCTCTGCTGTATGGACAGCAACAGGATGGTGTACATTCCTCATTGCAGATTGCAGTTAGAAAATGTCACCAGTGACATTATTCTTCTCCAAAACTTCACTCCTAACAGCAATGGTTTCTGCTCATCACAGCCCAACAGCATCTTCATGGTTGAGAACCAGCTGGAGCCCCTTTCACTGGATGTGAGATGAAGATGCTGAAAGGGTCCCTCCCATCCTGACTGTGTCACCAGTAGAGCACATCCAGATTCTTCTGATCCAGGGAAGGAGATCTTTGCAGTAGACTTCCCTTGTGTCCCTTACAGAAATATTTTTCTGCTCTCTACAGGTAGCATAAAGAATTACATAATTATTTCATAGAGTAGTAGAATCCCACAATGGTGTGGGAGGGACCTTCAAAGCTCATTCAGTTCCACCCCCTGCCATGGGCAGGGACACCTTCCACTGTCCCAGGCTGCTCCAAGCCCCATCCAAACCTGGCCTTGGATACTTTCAGGGATGGAGTATCCTCACCTCCCTGGGCAAGGTGTACCAGTATTTTACTACCCTCATCATAAAAAGTTTCTTCCTTATACCTTACTCCAAATTTACCTTCTTAAAGTTTAGAACTTTTACCTTTGTCTTGAGCAAAAAAAGAAACAAAACGTCCTTTAACACCTCTTGTTACAATACACTGTTTCATCTTCTAAAGCTTTTGCATGTAACTGCATGAATTTTCATCTGCTGCCTTAATGGGAGCCAGTTAATTACAGCCCACAGAGTGCCACAGCCAAGGCATTATTCAGCTCAGCTGGGTACAGGGCAGTGACTGCAGCTCTGCAGAGCAGTGAAGGGAACTCAAGTGATGCCAAGGTGAAGACAACCATGGGAGAGAAACAGCAAATTCCTGCACTGCTGATCAACCTGCTGCTAGAATAGGTTTATTTTCCCCTTCCCATTTTCAGTGGTTTGAAGAATTAAGTCTCAGAATCACAGCAGATATTACTGTATTAATGTTGCTACATTTGCATTTGTACAATTCATTTGTTACTGTTACCTATTCCACAGTAGTCCTGGCTGGGTCGGGAGGACCTTGTTATCTGCACGTTTTTGTTTAAACTTTTTTTTTTTAAACTGGTTTGGGATAGCCAAAACACTGCCTAGACTTCTGCAGGAGACTGACGTGCATAACAGTATTATGGAATGGCTCTCTGGAAGCAGCTATGGCAACTCCAGGATAAGGTGATTTCATTCCAGTGCAATTGTAGAGCTTTGCAAAGAAAGCAATGACTCGGGAATGAAGTGACTGGATCCAGAACGCAGCTTCCAGAAGGTAACTGGAATAATCTTCAGGGGTGGAGGGGACAGACATTAAGCCTCCATGTAAATATTAGTCTCCATGCAGACAGCAGCTTGGGAATAGGAGTGTCCTGTGCTAGCCCACCCTTCATCCTCATCTTGGCCAATGCACCTCATTCCTGAACTGCAGAATCACTGTACTCCAGTTGCTCACCCAAGCACCACCCTCCCAAGCTACCTTGGATTCTTGTGCAATACCCATCTCTGATGCTTTCCTTCATCCTGGAATGAAATCTGCTTCCCTGGATTTCAATAAGATAAACAAGCCTTCTGCACAAACAGGATAAATCTTTCCTAGATAACTGCAACCTAACTACAAGAAGGATGTAAAGGAGAGAATAAAAACAGATACTTGATTTTAAAACTACAACTGTCACCATAACCCTGATGCCAGTGAAACTCTCACCAGTGCTTCTGAGAACCCTACCATTTATTTGCATTTATGTGATTCAGTTTTACTACCTATTACTCCAAAACTGTCTATTTTCAGCCAGTCCCTTATCTTGTATGTATTTAAGAAAATTACAGTTTTAAGCAAGCACTGAAGAAAGGTGAGGCTCTGGCTCAGATTTTCCAGAGCAGCTGTGGCAGTGCCCAGGGTCAGGCTGGACAGGGATTGGAGCAATCAGGGATAGTGGAAGGTGTCCCTGCCATGGCAGGGGTGGCACTGGATGGGTTTTAACCCCTTTCAACCCAAACTATTGGTTCTGAACTATTTGTAGCTTCCCTAGATGACAGCAAAGGTCTTTTTGGGATCATGACAAATTCACTCATTTTTCAACATGCAATTCAAGTGGATTTGAGTGTTATTGGTGCTCTGATTGCCTTGATCATCATCAGCCCCTCACTGCAGAGGGATCTCCAAGGATGCACATTAGCCATTGTGGCTTTCAAGGTTCACAGTGAAAAGGACCAACATTCTGAGATCCTCAGGAGTATTTATGACACGCTACTTTAAAATAGAAAATTATATTTACACTACTAAACCACAATTTTTAAAAAGCAAGTAATGCTAAATTTGCAATATTTTTATGTTAACTTGAGCTGCACACACGGCTTGGAAAACATCTGAATTTTATGAGCCTCAGTTATGACAGTAGTGAGGCCAAATCACCCACTTATCCTCCCCTGCAGTGGCTCAGGCCTGCAGGATGCAGGCTGTGGGGAGGGTCCCTCACTGGCACCAGCCTCAGGCAGATCCTGCAACACCAACCATGTCTCAGAGAGCAGCAGATGAGGCTTACACGTGGTTTCACAGGTTGTGGATGAGCTGTTTTCAGCCACTTTTTGTTTATGGAACAAAGGACCACAAATTGCCATGAAGCTAAATGAGCTAAGAGAGCTCTAAATACTTTCACAGTGATTTGCTCATAATAAAAAGGAGAAAAAACACTCAACCGTATTAGACTGCAAAAATTCTGTTTACAGGATTTTTGTATAAGAAGCAATGAAATTAAGCAAGGCTGCATTACTTGCTACTGCTATCAATTAATGCAGCAACCACTTCCAGACATAATAATTACCATATGTGCACTGTGCTTTACCTCTGGGCTCTAGAAATTTCATACATGGGAGGTTACAGCTATTGATTGCATTGAAACAGACTGATGTGTTTATGAGAGACATGCTCCCAGTGCAACACATCGTTGCACAAACTGAAATGATTCAAGTGCTACAGGAACAGACACCTGCACCCACCAGCCTGCAAATGGTCACTTCTCCACCCCCTCTGAAACACACAGACACTGACACAGAGAGTATTGCAAAGGTAGTGAGCTCAGCTGATTAGGGATGAAATTAGGGGGTCTTAAGAGACAGATGTTGACCACTGGATAAACAAAAATCCTCAGGAGTACCTCTGATCAATATAAATAAATTAATAAAACCTAACTGGCTCCTTGTTTCTCAATGCAACTTGGACAATTGAGAATTTGGTCATGTTTAGCTTGAGTATTAGTAAAAACTTCTTGACTAGAGGGTTGACCAGCCCGGCACAGCTGCCCAGGGTGTGGAGTGGTGGAGTCCCCATTCCTGGAGGGGTTTAAGACTGTTGGATGTGGCACTTGGGGTCAGTGGTGGCCTTGGCAGAGCTGGAGAACAGCTGCACTTGATGGTCTCAGAGGGCTTTTCCAGCCCAGATGCTTCTTTGAATTGACAACCAGCTCTGCCCTGCAAACTTCAGAGCATCCTGGAGTCTGGTGAGTCACCAAAAAATACGAATTTGCATTTCTAAAAATGCATTTGTTTTTTAAAGTTTGCTATTAAATTGATCCATAATGAAAGACAAAGACCTCTAAATATCATCTAAAAAGAGTGGTGTTTACCTTGCCATTATGCAGCTGGGTTTGTAACTATATGCAAAACCAGAACATAGAAAGAAATGCATTTGACTTTTTTGTTGTCATCCTATATACATAATTAAAGACATATTTCAACTCTGGTTAAGCTCCTACAAGTTATGTATAAGCTATACATGCAACTTATGCTTTAAAGCCTCCCTTAAACAACAAACCATTGTTTATGTTTTTAATAAATCTTAATTTTCACTCCTCTATTTCAGAATACATTTTTTGAAGCAAGAATACACTGAATTCAGCAGGCAAATCACCCATTAGCATAATTCAATTGCCCTAAAATAATACATATAAAGACAGTGGTAACTGTGATGCAAAGTAATTGGCAAAATTATCCAGCATTATAGTATATTCATAAAAGGTGAGAGTGTGTCAGCAATTTCCAGAAACCTTTAAAAGTAGGAAGGAACCTGGCTTACTTTCAGCAAAAGCACTAAAAACAAGAGCACAAAGAGTTAACAGATCCTTCCTATTTCTGGGGGCAGGAACGGGGCCGGTTTCGTCAGTGAGGTTTGGCAGCGCGCGAAATCCTGTAACCAATTCCATTTCCTGATAAATGAACGGTCCACAGGGGAAAGTCAGCCAGAGGCTTTGGGAACTGCCGAGCGCTCAGACATGACCGAGAGGCTCCTGGAAGGAGCCAGACTGTCTCTCTGCTTATCGCCGCCCTGCCCGGCGCTGCCAGAGCGCGCCGCGAGCCCCGGCTGAGCCACAGCCACACACGAGACCCCCAGGAAATCAGAAAACACACCCAGCACCAGCACAGAGCCTGACATCAGGCTCTAGGAACTCTGAGAACACGTGGCTGTGTAATGCAGGCGTTGGGATGGGACGTGTAGCAGTGCGCGCTGTTTATGCGTTTCGGGGCCAAGGGCTAGGAGTGACTCGGTGTGCTGGAGTTGAGGATCTCGCCCCCACCCTTCCAACAGGAAAAAGCCAAATACAGAAGATAAATCATTCATTATTGGTTAGATTTTGGCATCAGTGAGGCTGTGAAGGAGGGGTTTAATACTGGAGCTACAGGGTGCGTCGATTCAAGAGGTGAACGTCACTCTCAAGTTGTAAACTGTTCCTCCTTTTGAGCTAGAAATTAATTTTTTTAAAGTTATCTTCAAATATGTGACTAATAGTCTTACTGAATGTTAACACTAAGTATCAGGTCTAATAGCAAAATGACAAACATGTTTCAACCCAAGACCAGCCTTTCTGAACTATTTCAATGACAACTTTTCATACAGAGTTAACCTGGATGATTATTCACTTCCATATTATTACAAATCAATTCATAACTCCAACATTTTTACAGGAAATTCAAGTAGCTTGACACACACAGAATTGACCTTTCAAAAGTCTAAAATCTGAGCTTGTAAAAAAAAAAAAAAAAAAAAATACTGCCAGTCTGATGACCCCTGAAGGGAAGTTAAAAGGAAAAAAAAGGAAAAAGCTCAAATAATAACTTCAGGCCCTTCATTACTGAAATCCTGGGTAAGTTTTCAAGTGGCTTGCAGGCTTATAATAGCAACAGAGTCTGTGATTGATTAGCTCCCCCAGCACAACCAGATGTCTCAATGACAGGGAGAAAGTACTGTGGGTTTGGAGTTTACTAGGATGCACAATATCCCATCACTGAAAAACAAAATAATAAATGGGAAGGTGGGGAAGCTAAAGAAACCTTCTACTTTTTCTCAATGTGTCTCAATCCATTTTTACTGCATGTTCTAGTTCTCTGGAAAACCCAGGATAAATTCTTTCTTGCTCCCAAATAAAATGCCACAGGCTTGGTTGAGTCCATCCTTTATCACAGCATCACTACTCATGCCTTTGCTGGGATCTTGGGTGCCTTCTGCTCACAGCTATGACAAATACAAGCTAACAGCATAAAAGAGTGACAGTTCTCTACATTCTCTATCTGCACAGGTTTGCAAACAAGGTAAGTGGCCCTGGAGGAACACCAGAGCACTGTTTCAGACATAACACCCACACGTAGACCAAACAAACTCCCCATTCCTGCCGCTCCTTCCCTGACTTTAACTCACATTAATTAATGCATGCTTTACACCTCAAATGAGAAAAGTGGTGGAAATACCTGAAAGAGATACAAAAAAGATTTGCCATTCTTTGGAGCATTTTGATATTCACAACTCTGCTGCCTTTAAAGAATCCTTGATCCTTTCTGGGCTGCAGCTATGCATCTGCCAAATTCTGCCATGACTCTGTGCACAGCATTGCATAACGAGCAAGGAACATTGCAGCAAGAAAACATCTTCCTGCTCTCTTCAGGATATGGCATTAAAGTGGAGGACAACACTGCAGGTATGGAGTGCCACAGGCTGGCTGACAAAAGGAAAGACCTGCACTGAAGAGTTGGTATTTCTATTATAGAATTGCAGAATGGTTTGAGTTGCAAGGATCTTAAATCTCATCCCGTTTCAACCCCCTGCCATGGGCAGGGACACCTTCCACTATTCCAGGTTGCTCCAAGCCTCATCCACGCTGGCCTTGGACACTTTAACAGGCAGCCACAGCTTCTCTGGAAAACCTTGTGCCAGGGCCACACCACCCTCATAGCCAGGAATTACTTCCCAATATCTAACCTAAATTTACAACAAACAGACAAAGCACATTGAAGGGATTCAGACATCAGTGCCTTATTTGAATCTCTGTAAGAGAAGTTATTGACCATGAAGGGTGACAAAATGCAAACTATTCAAGATGAAAGTGAGCAAAAGCTGATGGATTTGATGTGGGTAACCCAAGTCACTGCCAGTTTCTTTGAGCTGACTATGCACCTGCTACCAAAGCTGTACCTCCATCCCATTGCTCCTTGAGCTGTTTCTCTCAATCCACTCCAACTGAGGTGGCTGAAGGTCAGGAGCTCACAGACCAGTTTTTCTGCTCTGCTCACTCACAGCACAGGCAGAAACACACCCTCACGACATGAGACCCTCACCAGGCTGAGACATGGCACCAGTTTCACTTTCTGAGCTACCATGCAATCAATGCCATCCCCACAGAGCAGCTGCTGGGGAAATCAGGGAGAGGACAGGGGAACATGAAGCACAATCCCTCTTTCCTCCAAACTAATACCAGTCACTGTGAACCACACACTCCCCCACCATGGGATACACACAGCTTTGGAGCCTGCCTTGCATCACGCCTGCCACCATCTCCTAAGCCCAAAGATACAGCCTGAAAACCTTGAGAACGTTGGAGCCATCACCAAAACTTTCCAGTGGAAGCAGGATTCTCCCCATGGAAATGAATGCTTCAGTGACTAGGAAGAAAACAATACTGAAGTTCTCAGTTTATTCTTCATCTGTGAAGAAAAGCTTTACACAAGTGGTCTAGGTTAAAAGCATGATTACTATTTTCTGTTCAAAGGGATTTTTGGGTTCTTTACAATAAGAAACTGATATTACATGAGAAACAGTTTAAAGATCAGAGATTCAAAAATTTGCTAATGCCTTTTTTCTTATGTTGATGCTGCAGTGGTGTTTATATTACTCTTCAATAGGGAGGTGTCAGAAAAGCATTAATATGTTTTTAACTGTGTGCCAGGCAGACAAGCAAAATAAAATAGCTGGGTTTTTTCCTTGTTCTAGTCAACAATGCCAAAAATTACTGTTTATTTTTCTCCGCCTCCATGAGAGAATTTATAACCACTGAAGTAAACTGAAGTTAAAAAGCTGGTTTTAATCCCAAAATTGACTGACAGCTGCTGTGCAAAAGAAAACCCAACTTGTTTGGGTTCTCAGAAGCATTCACATCTGAAAAATTTAGTTTCCTGGAAACATTTGAGGGGTGGTGGTTTCTTGGGGTTTTTTTCATCCCTTTCCCCATAATGCTACAAAAATAATTTAAAGGATGTGATACTGTATAATTTTCACACTCCTAAGACAACTGGGGAAAGGTGGAAAGCACATCCCCTTTTCAAACGGGCTGAAGAGTAACATGTAAATACGGTGTTGGTTACAGTGTGAATGAACTCTCTTTGGGAGTGCCAGGGAGAGGTTGTGAGTGTGCACACCACTGCTGCTTGGCCTGGCAACGCTCAGGCCCAGAAAACACTCAGCTCTAACCTTGTATGCAAAGGGATTCTTCTCACACCACACCAAAGAAACCCAAATCTTGACGTGTGTGACAGTCAAAATCCATACAAACTTACAGGAATGGGTAACTGTATGAAGAGTTCTTGTTAGGCTTTTTTGTTTGTTTTTTTCATATAAATGTATCAAAGCAAACTTTGAAAAATAAATAAATATACTTGATAAATGACTCATCAACACTGCCAGCCTATGCCAACATTTCAAACACCTTGAGCTCAGCAATATGAAGCTCTGTCAACAGCAAGTTTCAAGTCAAACTACATTGCTAAGGACTGCAGTAGAATTTATTTATCTTTCCTTAAAGTCTCTAAGTTAACTGATTCTATCCATTTTACCTGAAGGATGCTTCTGAAAATGAAGTGATGTTAGTATTGAATCCAACTCATCAGCTGTACTTGCAATTACATGTGGCTACAAACAAGGCTCTCTAAAGACTGCCAAAATCCACTTTAGGAGTCATCACATTTCAAAGACTTTTGAACATTTAAGTGTTCAAAAGCCATGTAGATGTGGCACTTTGGGACATGAGTTAGTGGCAGCCTTGGCCTCCTTGGCAGAACTTATTATAGAGGGCTTTTCTGACCTAAACTGCTCTGTGATTCTATGACTTTGAATCCACAGGTGGCAAAGTGAATTTACTTTGGCCATTGGCTTTTTCAGCGTTAAAGCAACCAGGCACACAAGCAAATTTTTTTGTTAACATGCTATGCATTCTAACTAGATACTGAACTCTGCTTCCTACTAAAGTCACATTTCTGTGGATTATCACATTAATGCTTCAAAGGGTGGTATTTATTTCTGAACTAAACCCCCAAAGCTTTTGTTCCCTTCTGGGATGATGCCGTTACTTTTCTTCCTGTAAAGTTTCAAACTACAAAGCCAAAAGTTCCCATACAATGCATTATGTCAGCAAGTATCTAACTTCAAGCACTATAATAATCACAATTTTTCCATAGTATTTTTCACATACTTTAGATCTTGCCTACACACAAGTTTGCACCATTTAATTAAACAGATTTAAATGATAGAAACTCCTGCTTGGACATACTTATTATAAAGTGGTGTCATTCAGTTTAGTTTCAACTCATTCTCACCAATTTAAGTGGAGAGGCTTACATTAATAGAAAAGCACCTGCATAAGGGTTTGCCCTGGCTCAGACAGACAGACAGGTTTATAATCCCACTGTAAGATTAGCCAGAGTCAGCTAAGTGCAGACATGTCTTCGACTGCTCACAGTTTCACAACGATAAGTTATTTTCTGACCACAAAGCTCATCAAAACTTTCAAGATCATTTTTTTCCCCCTGGTATTTTGATTACCCAAAATAATATTTCTCAAGGGACGCAGAGTATATTCTTCTCTACTTGAGGTCTCTGAGAAGCTGACCTCTAAAACAAATGCCTTCAAAAGAAATGTGAGTTATTGTCCATCACTTACAGGTCAGCTCACGGAAGCAGGGAAGTCTGACATCTTAATTGAGGGTATAAATTGTCAGAAGGAAACATACAATCCATAAATACTCTTATTCTTAGCATATGGTCAGTGTTCTGGAAAGGCCCAAAAAGCACTTTGTTTAAAACTTTCTTACACTTCTGTCACTAATCTGATCTTCTTCAGGGTAAGGGTTAACAGCAGCTGAGGGTCAGCAAAAGGAAGTCTGTGTTGTAGACGCCTGCCTAGCGTCAGACCTAAGGATGTATTAGACACAATCAGCTTCCACTGTAATAAGAACTTTGACCTTTGAGCCAGAAGGAAAAAAAAAAAAAAAAAAAAAAAGATAAATATCAGGAAGAACTGGATTAATTTATTTTTTAAGGAAGTTTTCTGTCTCTCTTGCTTAGTGCTGGCCCTGGAGCTCAGTAAAGAAGCTGCTGGTCTCTGTAACTCCTCTGTCCCTACCCCTTTATGTTGTCACACCATTAATTTGTGCACTATTCCACCAAAAACTCCACAGTAGTAAAAGTGTAACAGCAGCAAAACAAGCACAAGAAAGCTCTACGCAGCTTTTAAAGTAATTACAGATCTGCCCCAAGGTTTAATTTGGATTATTAAAGACCACTGGTCTGGATCCTGAATCCAACAACTTGCTGTGGCCAAATAACCACTCAGGTCTAAGAACAGCGGGACTGTGGGGGAAAAACAAAATCGTAATCAGGAGCAATTCTAATAGAAGATGGGGCAATGGATGGATAATTTGGATCAACAGCGTGCTTATATATGTAACAAATACTGATTTCCTTTGCAAGGCTGCCTGTGCCCTGTCCTTCTGTAGTTGTGATGCACCACTGACTGCTCAACAGATGATGCCTCCTCCCTGGGAGAAACATCTTCAGAAGCAGGAAAATTCTTCCAAAGAGAGCTCAGTATCCAAGGCAAGACAACATTTAGGCTCCTTTGATTTTGGGGACTTCACATACACTTTCTTTTATGGCCATTCCTGATTTCTGATTAGCCATGAGTGTAAGTCTGATGGGAAACAGCTGAGGGAGCTGGGAAGGGGCTGAGGGAGCTGGGAAGGGGCTCAGCCTGGAGAAAAGGAGGCTCAGGGGGGACCTTGTGGCTCTGCACAGCTCCTGACAGGAGGGGACAGCCGGGGGGATTTGGGATCTTATCCCAGGGAACAGGGACAGGGGAGAGGGAACAGCCTCGGGCTGGACCAGGGGAGGTTCAGGGTGGACATCAGGGAAAATTTCTTCACATAAAGCCCTGTCAATCCCTGGTTGCTGAGGACAGTGTTGGTGTCCCCCTACCTGCAGGGATTTAAAAACTGTGACATAGGTTAGTGGTGACCTGGGCAGTGCTGGGGAAATGGTGGCACTTGGTGGTCTTGGAAGACTTTTCCAACCCAAAGGATTCTGTGATTCTACCAAAGCACCTGTGCTTGACATCCCCTGTTGAATTCACTGCCACCTCAGTCAATAACCATGTTATTTTTATGACATTTTTTGCAGCTGAACTGCCAGTGCTGCTTTTCCAGGGTGATGTGCCAGGGATATAAAGCTGCTTTGGTCCACCTCACAGGCAGTATCTGCCATCACCACAATGACAATTTACTCTTCCCCTGTGCTCTGGTGCCTCAGTCATTAGCAGCTTTTTTCAGTGAAATAAATGGAAGTTGATGGAGTTGGAAGTACATTGTTAATAAAAGGGGAAACCTATGAGAAGTGCTTTTAACACCTAAAGCGAAACTTGTTGTCAAGAGACTGAAGGCTTTTACCTCTGCTCCTTTTACAAATTCTGTGAAATTTTAATGCCCATCGAACTCAAATGCACTTCAATAAATATTAAATTTTGTACCATATCAAAAACACAAGAGTTGATGGCATAATGGCATGTCTGCATAGCACAGAAAGAACATCTGACAGAGTGCACACTGATGACAAAATACTCATTGGCATGGGGAGAAAAGGAGTAGAGGAAAAACACGAGCAGATCAGAAAATGCTCATGAAAAACAAATCTGGCTTAAGTAATGGGAACTTTTCTTTTATAAAGCATTAAACATGGCCTCCCAAGTGTGATCACTCCATGAAACCAAATGTCAGTTTCCAGTCACTAGCTGGCATTTGAAACAAGTTTTCCCACTTATTGCAGAAGAGTTGTTATCTGCTGGCTAACTCCCCTTGAAATCCTGAGATAAGTCCCAGGCTCCAGACACGGTCCCGCTTCTCTCACTCTCCTAATCCTGAAAGTACAGATAGTTCACCAAAGGGAAGGAAGGCAGCCTGAGAACTTTAAAAAAAAAAAATAAAGAGAAAGAAAGAATGAGGCTAATTTTCACCTATCACTATGATCTCTAAATTGCCTTTAATAAGCTTCTGCAATGTAGCAGGGAGCCTGGATTGTGGGCTGCTCGTCTGCGAAGGAGACAGCTCTATCTCCACGCCATGGCTTCTGCCTCCATCCTGGGCATATTAACTTCATTTATCTCCTCCCACAGACTGAGGGAGAAATAACCAGCTCTTGATTTCAGCACCTGCCCTTTATCTCTCTGTTTGTGCAGAAGTCTTCTAAAAGGCTAATTGCTCAGCTTGGACTTACTTGGCCTTCCACAGTACACAGCTAAAAGCATATGCTTAAAATAATGTTAATTATATTGTTTGTCTCCAGTCAGACTGCTCCAGGACTGGAAGGAAAATCTGAGTTAGATCTCCCATTTCCCAATAATTATTTGCTAAGAAAATGCAGGATATCTTTCCTAACACACACACACATATATATATTTATCCATGACCTACTGCTAGCACACATGCTCACTTTGCATCCCGTGTTACTTCCCAGAGTGGATGGGAGCAGGAGCACCGGGGTGTGCTCCCAAACTGATAAGCTCCATTATGCAGATGAGGATCGTGGCTCTAAGTGCTGTTATTTTTAGTTGAAGTTGATTCATGTTTGAACTATGGGCTAAGCAACAGATTCAGAACCTGAATAGTGTAGCACCTCTTGAATGCTCACTTCCTCAACAAAGGCCAAGATAAGCAACTTGAAAACATTCACTTGAAAACATCCATGCATATATTGGGTACTTACACACAAGAAAAAAACATCATTGTCTGAGCTGCAGGGAAGTGAGTGAGTAAAGCTCTGCCTCAGCCCTCATTTTCCAAATCATATCCGTGTTCCAACTGCCTTCCCCAGAGTGCTTCAGATGAAGATGGTAATTTCTAGGAGGCAGGAATAATATCTCTGCAGGGTCTCTTGTACTTTACAGCACTTCAGTATGCTGTGGCAAAAGGCAAGGGTGGCTTGAAAATTAGTTAGTAATTAACTGCATACCTGAATGTAGACATATATATTCTTGGGATTGAACTCCACAGCTTTCCACATTGGAATTATGTGTAGGTTGTGTCAACACAGATGCAACAGATTCAGAATTCCTCCAGACATTGTCCAAACTGGCTGAGCACAAGCTGCCCCTGATCCTGGGGACAGCTCTGGGCCCCTCAGGACAAGAGAGACATTGAGGAGCTGGGGAAGGGGCTGGAGCCCCAGGAGAGGCTGAGGGAGCTGGGAAGGGGCTCAGCCTGGAGAAAAGGAGGCTCAGGGGGGACCTTGTGGCTCTGCACAGCTCCCTGAAAGGTGCCATCAAAGCCAGCGTGGGTAGGGCTGCTCCCACCCATCCAGACTCGCCCAGAGAGTGTCATTAAAGACATAAGGATTAAAGCTTTCTCCTTTATATAGCTGCTGAAATGCCTCAGAGTTGCCAGAGCTATTGTGTAACAGTATCTTCAGTCTGATCTTAATATGAGTTTGTCGAGCTTTAGAATAGCTTCCCCTGAAAACCTCAGACTGAAGTGGGAAGACCTGAGGAACAGAGAGACTCCCAGGAGAGAGGCACAAGGACAGAGGGCACAAAAACTCACAAGAACACTTCTATAGGAGGGAAACATGTGCTGGCCCTCATCACTATCTGTGTAAAGGAAGGATGTTATTTGCATGTACAAATTGATGAATGACAATGCATACATATGTATCTATATATCTACAAATGCCCCACCCCAATGTCAATGTCACTTTTTCTACATGGAAAAGTAACCTGCTCTGACCAAACTGCTGAACTGCTGCTAAGAAGAAGGAAAAAAGGAAAAAAGGACAAAAGGAAAAAGGAAAAAGAAAGAAAAAAGACAAGAAAAAGAAAAGACCCAGTAGAGGTAAGTGGTCAATATAGAAGAATGATGTGCCAGGCTGGCTGTAACCCCTTTGTAAGTCTGTCCTGAAATTCAAGTGCTCCAGAGGAAAGGGAAGTGCTCCAAGCAACATTAAGCATCCTTAAAACTGGAAGTACTTCACTGATGGTGAAGACTTACAAAGCTTGGCACATACCAGAAACTGTTGGTTTATGGCTTTAAGTGGCAATATAAATATATGATTTTGAATATTGTATATTGTTAGTGCAGAAAATTAAACCTTGATGGGATTTCACTCCAGAAACAGCGTTTCTGTAAATTGTGGGCTGACATATCAGCCAATGTGGCATGTTCAGTAACTGAGAAAAAACCTTCATTTTTTTCTAAGCAGTGAATTTATTTGGTGATGGCTCTCTGTCAAGAAGGAGTAACTGTAGCCTCAACATAAGAGCTTTTAAATATCTACACATTAAGCACAAGTTGTCATAGAAACAGCCCAAGTTCCAGTGTTCCTCTGTATTCACAGCATCACCATGTAGAAAGGACAACCTGAAGGGCTGGATTTGGATACAACAACTGCTGGGGTATTACTCAGGATATTCCTGCACTGTGGCTCAGGACATGGACTCCAGACCAACCTCTCCTGAAGGAATTCAGTCTGAGTGACTGAAGATGTGCCATCTCAGGGATGCAGGGAACTGCAGGAAAGTCATCAGTATATGCAGCCAGCTAGAAAATTCCCAGTGGGTGTTTTAAAATTACCAGCATATAAATAAATTACCAGCCGTCGCCAGTGGCCGCACAGACTCAGTGTGCCTTATCAGAGGATGTTTTACTAAAGTTACCACAAAAGAAATGGTGCTCTCACTCTCTTATCACAGAGTAGCAACAAAAATAGTTCTGCAGTAAACAGATAGTATTTAAAATACACTTGGCATTACAGAGAAACAAGATTCATCATGTTTAAAAAACACACACAGCTCCCGTTTGCTTACTTACCCACTTGCACAGATTTCTTTATTGTAGTATTTAAACATCACACAGCCATTAATGGATTTTAGCCTGTCATTGGTAAATCCCTCAAGAGATTTGAAAGATTCTCAGAAAGGAATGGAGGGGACTGCTCAGGATTATACAGAAAGCTCATCACCATGTTGACCAGACTTACAGGTCCTGAACTGATTTTCACTAGGTTGGATAATTCTTAACTAAAGCCCCTAAAATTTATCTTTATAGCATTTAATATAGACCCAGACAGAGGTGCAGAACACTAGAGACAGAAAAAAAAATTAATCAAAAGAGAGAATTATCAATGTTTGATAACAGCATAACTAAACAACAGATGGAGTGTATATCCATAGCCTGTATCTTCAGGGTATGATGAAGAAAACCTTAGCTTCACCAAATTTTAATTTCTCCACACGCTTCAATTTAATAACTAATCACAAAAACTCACCCAAACACTTAGCAGAAACTTAGCAGAAATTAGGAATTTAAATGAAAACATACACACATGGCAATCGACAGTGTAATCACTTATCAGTCACTACTGAGAGGAAAGATGATTTTTGAAGTTACAGATATAAAGGGCATGTATGTGTAATTGATAGGAATGGTACACTTTAAGTGATGAGGTCTTGAGCACTTACTCTTAGCCTGTCTTTGGGCAAAGCAACAGCTCCTTGCTTGATGATTTCCAGAACTCGCTCCACTGACAGCTCAGCTCCAGCTTGCTCTAATCGGGAGCTGAAAAAGCTGATCACCTGGAATGAAACATCACAGCACATAAATAAAGAGAAGAGATCCTTGGGTCGATTTATGCACAAAGCTGTCATCTTCTTTTTTGGCACCGCTGTATCTGCACTTCTTAAAGAATAATCACGTTATTGCCTGTGTCACAGCCAGGGAGGCTTTGTTAATGTCAATTAGCACAACTCTCAGCATCCTCCTGCAGACATTTTTAACAGACAGATGATTTTACAATTTAACACACACAGCTGAATTAATAAATTTACATTTTCAAGTGCTGTGCACCGACATATGCTTATATTTCTTTCTGTCAGTTCTGCCTATCAGGCTTTTGAGTTCTTCTAGTCTTTCTATGATTTGAGCTAGAAATTTATTTTCATTGTAAAGCAGTAAAGTCATTGCACTTTCATTGACTTCTGGACAAAAGGCTTTAGGAAAAGCATCTCAATATAAGAGACTACATTTCCTGGGAGTTTTGTAGCACTCAAAGCTGCAGCAAATGGACAGTGAGAAGGAAGCCCACACCACAAAGCTGCTCCTCAACCCAGTATCCACCCCAAGTGCCACACATACCTTCCACATCCTGGATTCTAGGCCCAAGGAATCCTGCAAATTCCCTCTCATGTTCCAGACATCCCCCTGGTGAAGCCAAGTTGATTTTTCCCATATTTCCCTTCCAACCTCCTTTTCTGTGACCCAGCTGGTCCTTGTTAGCTGGAACTCAGTTAGGTCAGGCTTTAACTTTCATCCCTCTCCAAGCACAGTAGGTCACACCAGAAGCAGACATCCCACTGACAGTTATCCATGTGGGACATCAGAAAACCTTCATTCCTATAGCTCCTTTCATCCAAAAAGAACACACTTTGCAAACCTCATCCCTTATCCCAGGAAAACTCCTCAGTCACACAGGGGATCCAGGACACAAAACACAAAAAGGGTCTGGGGAAAAATTTCAACACCTACTTAGAACCCTCTGGAAGCACCACAAGAGGCACTTGGTAGAGCCTGTCTACACCAGAGCACCTGGCTACTCCTGGGCTGGAGGCAAGCATGATGTTGATGGCAGATTCTGCAAAATCCTGTGAGCTTTTCATACACTCTGTGGAAAAATACTGATGTTCACTTGTATCTGAATCACAGTCCCAGTCCATCGAGTAATCTTCAATAATTCTCCCAAGAAGAAGGGGGGAAAAGTGTATTATACTACAAAATCTCTGCTGAGCTCTCTTTGTTCTGTAGTGAGACACAGCTGGAGCCAGAAACCATTACCCTAATTATGCCTCCCAGCTCAGCTGCTGTTCATAAAACAAAGACAGCTGATGGCTTGATTACTGTGAGATTCAAATTTGTTGTTCCTGTTTGTGACTTCCCCCACAGAAAGCCCAGCCCTTGTTTTGAGCTGGAAGATTTGCTGGGATCCCTAGAAACTCTTGCACCAAGTGAATGAGACAGGCAGACTAAAATTGCTGCAAGTTGCATTTTGGGGTTGTCATGGGATTGTAGTATTTGTTTTGGGGTTTCGTCCCTGTTTTATTTTGTTTCTAACAACAGAAGTATGGAAATCAGTCAAGAGTAAATTCAGGTTTAATCTTCTGTGCTGTCCCTAGGATTATCTCCATACTTGAGCAGAAAGGGAGAATTTCACTGCCTCTGGCGGATGCTACAGGTAGGCTTTTACATTCTTAGAGATAAGGAGCACTGTGATCTCTGATCCTTAGGAAAAAAAAACAGGAGGAGGAAGATGTGCTGAGCTCATAAGCAAAGGAGCTGCAGGGAGGGACCAGACATAACAGAGTAAAACAGCAAGAAACAGCTTGTGCAAAGAGCGTGAGGACCTCAGAGCAAGGCTGACATGGTTTTGGCACAGAGTTTGGGACAAATTGCTTGTGGAGGATACACAGCTCACAGAGGAACAAGCAAGTTGCCCACAGCCTTTGAAAGAAAAAAAAACATCTTCCTGCATTTCAACACTCCTCTGTTGTCAGTAATCACTGGTGAAACCCATTCTGGCCAAGGGCAGGCTCCTGCAGAGAATCCATCCCAGTGGCACTGCCTTGTTAGCTCAAGTTCTGCTAAACCACAACAAAAGCAAAACTCAATATTTAACTTTTAACCAAAAGGATAAAATACTATCATAATGCAAACATGTAAAAAAACTGAATGAGGCTCACAGATACTCCCTGAATTCTGACGTTTCCTATTTTGGGAAGTCAAACCCTTCAATCTTAACATGTTTTTAAAAGACTTATGTTTTTGTGGTAAAAGTACTAATCTTCTTTGGGTTATATTTCAAAAGAACAAAAGCAAGACAGGCTTCCAGTATTTTAAGGCTATGTCAGCATTTCAGAGAGCTAAGAATGCCTATTTTTGATGTGTAGTTGATGACTAAAATTAAAAATATCTACTTTAATAATGGTACTTATCTCTAAGAGTTATTTGCCTTACTACTTCAAACAATATAGAAATTAAGTACCTCTTGTTCAGACCCTGAGAGCACAATACCCCAGTGAAACAGTGAGGGACCCACAAGTATCCCAATGAAGTAAGAAAACAGAAAAGGAAAAAGAAAAAGTAAAAGTAGATTAATTATACAGAGGAGATCCTAAAGAAGGCATTTTCTTAATAGCTCCAGATCAGGAATAAAACCAAAAAGCATCCAGTATTACATCCCTCATGCCCAAGCTCCAACATCTTTAGCAGAGGGTCTAACACTTTTCCTACTAATCTAATCAGATATAAAAATATAAAATCAACATCAAAAGATGTTGAAGGAAGAGTAGCCTTTTCCTTTGAAAGAGCTTTAAATATCTTCTACACCTAAGTAACAGAGGTGAGTTTAAAATAAAAATGAAAATTAACAGATTTCCACTCCTTGTCCCATTGAAAGTAAAATAAACCAGAAAAAAACCACTTGGTGAATGGTATTAAATGAGTTTCAGATTTTAATACTTGTTTTAAAACCAAGCATATAACTGTATGAATAGAAAACCCCCAGATCTTAGGGGAAATAAACAAGATTGAGAGATGGTGTCTTCCTGATATTCTGAAAATTTTCTCCTTAATTATTTGGGCAACTGGTCTAAGAAAACAACTGCAAAGATTGCTTAAAGAAGAGCAAGAAGAAACTCCACAAGTTGCTGTATATTACTCTTTTCCTAGTCATGCTGAGTACTGAAAGGTTATGTTCCTTCCATGAACATAAATAAGGAACATGAATATGTTCAATGAAGGAATATAACCTATCCTAAGAGCTCTCTCCCCAGTCTGGCTTCCATATTAACAGAGATTAAAAGGCACATCTAATCCAGGATTTGACAGCCCCTCATCAGGAATATCTGACCCCTGTCCAGATAAAACAGGGGTGTATGGAGAGGTTTGCCCAGTGCAGAGTCTAATCCTGGCTGTGCAAGGTACCCAGACCTGTGACACGATGGGCACAGGGACCTGGCTTGGCCACCTCCAGCTCAGCCCTTCCAGGGTTTGCATTAAAATACCATTAATATTCTATACAAAAACTGCTTTCTACAGTGTTTTCCAAAACTGGTTTTAATCACAGACTGACAGAATGGTTTGGTTGGGAAGGTACTTTGAAGATCATCCAGTGTCACCCCCTGCCATGGGCAGGGACACCTTCCACTATCCCAGGCTGATCCAATTCCCATCCAGCCTGGCCCTGGACACTGCCAGGGATGCAGGGGCAGCCACAGCTGCTCTGGGCACCCTGTGCTGGACCTCACCACCCACACAGTGAGAATTTCTTCCGAGAGAACAATTTTCCATGAGAAACTCATACTTTCTACTTTTGTTTTCTAAACAGTAAACTTACAAGGTATTGCCAGAGATTATTAAAAATACAACAGGATTAGAATGCTTTAGAAACATTTTTCATTTAAAGGCAGTATTTTAGGTTTCAGAGATAATTTTTGAGATTGTGAGGGAACAACTACAGCATCTGCTATTTCTCCCAACTATCAGGATGCAAGGCTGAATTAACAAAATATTTCCCTTTACAGCATGCCAACAGCAGAGCTATCAAGGGCAAGATGTTTTCTCCACTTGGATTCTGTCAGCAGATGCTGAAGTGCTGTGAGGCCTGTGGCAGCCCAGGCAGTGCCACTGCTTAATGAACATGACAGCTCCTCTCCTTCTCCTCCAGCTAAAAATAACAGTACAACACAGTGTTGCCTCCTCTGCCTGCAACTGCAAAGGTCAGTTCTGCAAGATACAAGAAAAAAACCTCTTGGCACAAAATGAGTAAGTTTTGAACCTGTTTTTGTCAATTTTGCTTCCCTTTGTGAGTATTTTATTTCCAGCCACGTTCACCACTGGGAGAGTAATATGGTGTATTGATGGTACACTGAATGGAGAAGAAAAGAAAAAAACAAACCTCTTGATGTAAAGTATCACAGGATTAGCACTTCAACTAAGTAGCTTCTGTAGGGAAACACAAGTCACAGCTACATTTGGTATCCTGTAGTCATACCTGGAGCAAATGGGAGGCAATGCCAAACCTCACTGATTTAAGAAGGGGTGAAACAATTTCAGGTGATTCAATAGCAGGAGAAACACAAGAGGTTAATCAGCAAACTTGAAGTACTGTATTTTTCAGAATCACCTTGAAATGAGGAGCATGTTCAGGGACACATGAGGTATTCCAGGTACCCACCCTCACTCCTAGGGTATAAGAGTGAGGAGAAAAACAACAGGCAAAAAGATCCCCCCCCCAACACAGCAAACAACAAAAAAACCTCCAACCCAAACCCACCAAAATCCCAGATCCTTAGAGTATTTAGCCAGGCTCTGGTAATCATCAGGATCAAGGTTTTTCAAAGGACATTTTAAGGAAAGCCATAAAATCTTAGTTCTTAAGCCCTGCAGGTCTTATAGCAGGGGTTGCTATGCCAGAGTGAAGCCAACTTGATTGATTTTAAAATCTAGCAGGGAAATGTCTTTGAAGAATTAAATTCCTTGCAGGAAATTGCATCAATTGAATCCTTTGCATCACTAAACCATTGCTCCCAACCTCCTGATGTCTATCAGACTATTTTGCAAACAAAATTCTAGCAGCTCCTAGTTAGGCCTGTTCCACCACCTGGTATCAGTTGCTCGCTTGTAGGAAATATGAGAGCAGTGAAAGCCAAGGAGTTCTCACCATGGCCATGAACCAAACACATCTTTAGGAATGATAAGCGAAGAGTCTCCACCAAATTCCTGACATATCTGAAGTGGCTGACCAAATTACAGACCACCTCTGAAGAGGAGGCACATAGACAGCTCCCAGCTGAAATATTTCTGCACAAGGCCAGAAGAGGAACCATAGCATTCTGCTTTGTTCACCACTCAGAAGAAGAATATCCCATTTTAGCTAAACAAGATGCACTATCTCCTACTAAAATGGCTTTCTAAAATGAAAAGTAAAGTAATAGGAAACAGAAGGTATTTTGATTTCAGTTTCTTCTGTACAGTACTAATGGTTCCCATATGTTTCCCATCAGCTGGTAATGGTGATTTTTTAAATTTATAAAAACACAAAGGCAAATAAGTAGTCAATAAAAAGTGGTCAATATACTAATGACCCTTATATGTTCACCTATTTTTGCCTCAATGAAGAATCACACACAGATTATGTGTATCTCCAGAGTAAACTGAATGGTCCAAATCCTGAGAGGAGCCCAGAGTTACTGTGGCCAGGTCTGTACTGAAGGTTACCTGAGCAATTCCTGCTCTGCTCTGAGCTCTGGTGGGGCTGCAGAGCCATCCCCACACCTACCTGTGCCTGCAGCCCTATGCTGATTTGTCCTCTGGCCCAGTGCCATGCTGACAAACCCCTGCTATCCAGAGGTCCCTGAAAACCTACCACAGTGCTTCATTATTCCTAACCTAGGAAAAGTCTTTGCTTATGAACTGTGAACCCACAAGTATGTGAAAGAGATTATTCCATTTCACTTCACAGCAGCATTTTATTTGAAAAAAACCACATCACTTTACCCTTCCTGTGACAAATCAGCACCTATAGAGGTTCTGCTTTCTACAGCTCCTGTTTCTACCTGCAGTTTCTTTAATGCCAGCTGATCATGAGCCCAGGGATGCCCAGGTGGGGCCAGTCCCCTGTGCTGGCCCTGCTGGGACACTCCAGTGCTGGGGACACTGTGGAACCCTCAGGACAAGAGAGACCCCGAGGGGCTGGAGCGTGTCCAGGGCAGGAACGGAGCTGGGGAAGGGGCTGGAGCCCCAGGAGAGGCTGAGGGAGCTGGGAAGGGGCTCAGCCTGGAGAAAAGGAGGCTCAGGGGGGACCTTGTGGCTCTGCACAGCTCCTGACAGGAGGGGACAGCCAGGGGGATTTGGGATCTTATCCCAGGGAACAGGGACAGGGGAGAGGGAACGGCCTCAGGGCCAGGGGAAGGTCAGGTTGGATATTGAGGAAAATTCCTTCAGGGAAAGGGCTGTCCAGCCCTGGCACAGCTCCAGTGGTGGAGTCCCCAGCTCATGGAAGGGTTTAAAATCCTTGTGGATGTGGCACTTGGGGACATGGGTCAGTGGTGGCCTGGGCAGTGCTGAGAAATGGTTGGGCTCAATGGCATTGAAAGTCTTTTTTCAATCTAGATGATTCTGAGATTCTAAAACCAAAGTAATCCAGCTGAGATGTCACCACTGTGATTAGGCTGAGGGGACACCTCTGGGTTATTCTTTTCTTGTATACACACACAGAATTGCAGCAGATGCCTTCTCTATTTGCAACATAAACTATTCATTATTACATCCCCACTACATTGTCCAATTAATTCTTCATCAAACTTTTAGCCTTTTCACCTCTTCCATGCTTCCTTTTGGTTGATGAGTACATTATGTCAAACACAGTAAAAATAATAAGCATTTAAGTCTTTACATGCCATATCTATTTCATACATTCTTGACAAGGCAAACTGGCAACTGTTATGGTGTCCAAAACTAATTAAAGGCTTTACATGCTCTGTATTTTGGTCTGATTTCTGCACCATTAAACATTATCACTCTGTCTGTTAGTATTTCTCTATGAAATACAAATCTGGAGTATAGTTTACAGCCAGAGAATCTTCCATCAACTGGTGGGCAGAATTTGCTGGAGGAGAGGGATGCCAGAGTGACACAGTGCACAACAGGCACCTACTGCTCATGTGAATCTCTAGAGTTATCTGATGACTGGAATCAGAATTCTGGAATGGTTTGGGCTAGAAGGGACCTTCAAATGCCATCTAGTCCAATCCCAATGCACCTTCCACCATCCCAGGCTGCTCCAATTCCATCCAGCCTGGCCTTGGGCACTGCCAGGGATGCAGGGGCAGCCACAGCTGCTCTGGGCACCCTGTGCCAGCCCTGCCCACCCTCCCAGCCAGCAATTCCTCCCCAATATCCCAGCCAGCCCTGCCCTCTGGCACTGGGAGCCATTGTTAAAAATTACACTCCTGGTTCTACTGCAGGATGAGTGCAGATAATCTAAACACATTTTGCTGCTTATTACCAGAGAAAATACCAAGAGAGGGAGCTTGGGATGGAGCAGAGTCCCTGCAGACACACTTGGTGAGCTTCAGAAAGGTGATTTTTCTTGACCACTCTTGCATTTCCAAAAGTAACAACATTTACCATTTCCATTTACAATTTACAGAATTTGGGCCACAAGATTTCACTGATCACAACAGCCTGAAAGCCAACACAGCTCCCCAGTACACAGGAAGTTGGAGGATCCATCCTCTTCTGAATAACCAGCCTTGGTCATATGAAAAGCCTGGCCAGCTCACTGTTCTATCTAAAAGCAGGCTGGGATGGATGCTGAAATAAGAATATAAGAGCAGGTGAAGAATAGGAAAATCCTCTTCATGAGTGTATATCCTCCCAGCTTTCAGCAACATACAGTTTAGAAATTTATCGAGCCAAATATTTTAAGATTTGTTTTTCTGGCTCCTTTTAGAGCACAGCTACATTTCAGACATCCACAGTGTCCCATGCAGCTGCAAGGATGGAGCTCCCACCTACACCACTGCAGAGAAAAGTCTGGCAAGTTCTTGGAGACTGAAACTCATTTTGGCTCTTCTCAGATGCCAGACAAGCTCCCTGCAATGTGTACAGTAAAACTAACAAGATTTGCCACTGTTTCAAGGGACAGCAAGACCAGCTAGAACATTCTGGCTGCAGCACACAAGACAAAGACTGGTTCTGTGTGGTGCTGCCAATACTGTGTATGAAGTGGTAGATGAGGAGTCAGATGAATCTCATCTTTTATTCAGATCTACAAGCCTGACAGCTCTTACCACTTGCCAGATGGTGACAGGTACATTTAAAAAAAAAAATTAAAAATTCTTTTTTGACGTCCTTGCTTCTCTAACAAAGGAGCTATTTAAAAATTCAACATGCTCCCTTGGAAAGCTTTAAATAGTTTCTGAATGTAACTGGCATTATGCTGTAACCCAATATTAAATAGTTTTGGGGAGGAATTGTTTAAATTGTTGAGGAAAACCTACATTTAACTGTTACAAAGGAAAGGACGTGCTGCTGTCTGTGGGAGGCACAGGGCTGCAAGCAGAAGGATCTGGCCACCACCAGTTATCCTGGATGTGGGCAAGTAACCAGAGAAGGTCCCTATCTCAGTCAGGAATGTAGACAACTGTTATCTTCAGTGCACCATATCCTCTTTACATAACTTGAAGACATCTTGTTCTAATCATGCAGACAGTATCATGCTGCCTGTAGTCTGCAGCTGCTGAAAGTTTGGAGAGTTTTGAGCTTCAAGTCCTCCACTCCCCAAACTCTTGCATGACCAGAAAATGTGAAGAGAGAACACAAGAGGAAGGAATAGGTACAGAGCAGGACTTCAGTTCAACATTCAAAGCTACTTTCCTCTATGGGCAGTCAGATAACTGTCAATCTCCAGTAATTAAAAGCAAATCAGCCAGCAACATTGCAGATTATAAGACACAATAATATGTCATTCAGTGCATCCAGAGACTTAGAACTCTGCTCAGCTCTCCCTTCCATTATTTTGCACCCTGTGAGCATAGTATGCCTTCAAACACTGCTCAGCTCTGCAAATATTCACTAGAAGACAGTGAAACACGTGTAATGCTTCAGATTTTTCTACCAGAAGCTCAGGCTCTCCCTAGAACATTAAAACTACTATCAGATGCAGAAATAACTAACAACTGTTTCCCAAAGTCATACTCCACACAGAGAGCCACACTGGTAACAGCTTCTCACCCACAGCAATTTTCTTCTGTTTTCTCCTAAAATGTTTCCTTACACAAGGGGAAGGTTGTTGTGAAGAAAACACTTGGCAGGTGAAAACAACATACATTCAGACACAGACAGTATAAGACAGCTGAATGTCTGCTCTTTAGTTATTTAAAAATAATTCCCTATAATCACTAATAGGCTGGTGATAGGAATAAGAGAAAAGGAAAAGGATTGTTAGATGATGAAAACTAGCACTTGTTCCCCCGACAGGCAGGTTTCTAACAAGGGGCAGTCAAGAGAACCTGACACCCTTTTGGGGGGTGAAAGATGTGTCACAGCTTGAGAATTCCTTACCAGAGGCATCTCAAAATCACTTTGATTCTCCCATGTTAAAGATGTGGGAAAGAGTTGTTCAAGAATTTAGATGACTGGATTTAAGGTTGCTTCCAACCCAAACCACTCTCTATTTCTATGCTGCTCAGAAGTCATCACGGTGCAGGCCCAAAAAAACAGGCAAGAAAAATTCAGCATTTTAAAACAAACCAGTAAGAGGTGCTACATATTTCCCACCTCTCAAGAGTAAAAGGAGATTACACAACCCAGTGTAACCATCTTTGAAATCACATATCACTCACCAGGTCTATATTTTGCATGATGTCCTGGAAGGAGGGGTGAGTCCGAAACTGCTCGAACAGATCCCGCTTGTAGAGCAGGGCATACACCAGGTTGGGGTTGTGATGGAGAGAGTTGGTCAGGCAGGAGTTGATGATCTCCAGCATCATTCGGATCACCTCCTCGATCACATTCAGGTCTTGTGCCTTTAAGAAAGGAGGAAAAGGTCAGAGTGCCCTCTTCCAGTGTAAAATATTGAGTGATAAAGGCAGCGCACAGGTAATCATTACTAACAAAGCTGGTGATGTCTCTATGGTGAGCAAATCTGGCATCCATGTGTCTGGAAAGGAATCTGTTTTCTCCAGTAATCACCAAAATTTTAATTGAAATACATCATACTAGTACTCAGCCTCATAGCTTGGTTCTCCCAACAGCAGCCATGACATAAAGAATTACTATACTGTAATCAGCTGAATTCTTAAGGGTTAAGTGAACATAGTTTTTTCAAACTTTAGTATTCTAAGCAAAAGCACTTCAGCATATCATTAATTTATTGCATTTTCTGTTGAGCCCCTGAGCAGGTGGGGAGATAGGGAAAAGAGAGAAAAAATAACAGAGAAATAAAAAACAGTGGGTGAAAAAGAAAAGCAAAGGCAGGAGAAGGAAAAACGACTGGATCGAACATCACTGCACCTTGAACATCTGTCATTGTTACCAGACTTTTCCCCTTTGACTATTTATTAAAATTATTTTCTTGGCATTGAAGAACACTTGTAATAAATGAAAAAAGGGATCTTCTTTTGTAGTGCACTAAGCCTTCACAGTAAGATAAGTTTGTAGAGCTTTTCATTTTGTCAGTGTATTTGACAACTCACACTTCCTAAGCTGAACAAGCTGGCATGTGAACTCCTGCCAGCTGCCTGGATTTCCCTCACTGAGATCCACATCAGGATATCTCCAATACGGTTATTCTGACTGCAGACCATTCTGTCCTACCTTGGAATTGGGTAAAAAAAGGGCATTTCTACCAATCATTTAAGTTGTCTTCATCACATCAAACACTGGACTGTGTGACTTTACAGGTCTGGCAAGACTGTGAACCATGCTACACCAGCTTGAGTTTTTCTGCTGGGTATGAACAAAGAAACCACTGACATTTAATTCTGCCAACTGCCCACAAAGTTCATTTTCTGAGTTATCACAAGGCACTTAAATTCTTTATAAAAAGGCAGGCAGTCCTTACCACAGCATTTTGTTGGGCTGTCATTCAATCTGCACATAGTTATTTTCTACTATTAAGTAGCATTGCAGGAATTGTCATGTGGCAGATGTATGCTCTCACCATGGCAGAAGAGAACACAGATATTTTCACTATCCTGGTTAGAGTTGTAAAGAGCAAAATTCTTTGCTACCATTTTGCTCCAGCTGCTTTCAATGCAAAGCAAGGTGCATCTCTTCCCGGAAGTGTAGCTCAAAGAATCCCAGAATGGTTTGGGTTGGAAGGAACTTTAAAGTTCAGCCAGTTCCACTCCTGCCATGGCAGGGACACTTCCCACTGTCCCAGGCTGCTCCAATTCCATCCAGCCTGGCCTTGGGCACTGCCAGGGATGCAGGGGCAGCCACAGCTGCTCTGGGCACCCTGTGCCAGCCCTGCCCACCCTCCCAGCCAGCAATTCCTCCCCAGTATCCCATCTATACTCAGGCAGTGGGAAGGCATTCCACCTTGTCACAAATCACTCTCTTCCATGTGGCCCTGCAGAAGGCAGCACCCCTCCCCTAACCTGCTCCTCCATTTCTTTTGTGACACTGAGGACCATGGAGAAATGAGATCCCATCATTATTCCCACACTTGAGTCTGCTCATCCCCAAAACTTGTCTTCTACATGTACAAGGGAGATTTAAGTGGAAGCTTTTTGGAGCTCTTGTCTAAAGAGGAATATTTCGTGCATGCATTCCAGTAAAATTCCTTCTTTAGCAATGAAGCCTGACAGTGAAGGTTACGGATTTTTTTTCTGAATGTAAGTATCTCCTTTTTTTTTATGACTTTGCCAACTAAATTAGCACTATAGTGTAGCTAACAATGATGGCAGAAACCCTTACAAAGCTGATTGCTGTCAATGGGATCACACTCTTCTATGATAGAAATGATCTTTACTTTCAAAGCACAGGTAGTTCCTCTGCCTGTGGTTACCTAGTGCTGTGAAGGGTATGCAATGAAAAATATTAGACAAAAATAGAAATAACTGCTTCAGCTGGGATCTCAAGAAAAATCCAGACCAAACTCACATGGGAAATGGTGTTTGCCTATCAACTCAGATTTACTGCAGAATATGCTCTATTATGGTGCATTTTCAAAAGCTCTGAGCACTGTCACACTTCTGCTCTCAGTGCAGCAGGGTGACATAGTGACCAAAACACTATCCTAAAATACAGACTACATGACTGTCACAGAAATAATATGATTCAAAATTAAGGGAGATCTATCCAGTTACCATAAAGGTAACAATCCACACAACTACTTTTCAAAAACTAACTGTTTTTTAATGAAAGGTGTTCAGTTTAAACCCCAGGCATAATATTAATTGAAACAGAAAGCATTGCTAACCACCTTCCAATAGGCTGGATATTCTACTAGTGATCAGCTTCAAACAATAAAAATGTTCAGAGGTTCCTGTACAGTAATTAAATTCAACATTTTTAAGAGCTGATGGACAGAATCAACCATCTGTATTTCAGCAACCCCATTGCAGGTGCAGAATATGGGACCCATACGAAGAAAAATACAACATATAATAAAGATTTTTACTCACAATTAACTACACAAGAAAGAATTTATAAGAAGAACTATCTCCATAAAAGACAGAGAAGTATCACAGAATCCCTTTATTGCACATGCATTATCAGAACTGTTTGCTCCTATAATTAATGAGATTGAATCATTCCTAAGGGTTTAAAAGTTTTCAAAACAAGGGAAAAAACAAGCATAAATCCAAGGACAGCATTTGGATGAGACAGTGGAGAAATGCTGATAAAAAGCCATGTGGTTTTGTCCTCGGAATCATCAGTATCAAGCTACACCTCCACCACAACCAGACATGGTATCAATTCAGATATAACTAAAGCTACATTAACATTTTGTTGTTGCAGTTTATCACCCTGTGTATTACTTTCAGAGGAGCTGAACACAGCTGAAATACTGAATGCCTGTGGCCAAGGCAAGGACTAACACATCATCCTCAGCAGCTTTTTAAGACCACTTTTTTTACTGGATTAGCTGTCATATGAAAACAGAAGTCAAATATTGATTTGTGAATGGTAGACATGCTTCAATCAATTGAACAGTACAATTAAGAGTTAAAATCATGCCTGCAAAGGGGACAGGAATGCAGGCACAGCCCCCAAATAACTGTGGATAATTCTAGGTAGTCACCTCTTGCTCCTTCTCAGGAGAGAAATTAAATGTGGGACTTTTTTGCAAAGATTCTACCTTTTAAGGCAAAAAGACAGATGTTTGGTCATGTTCTAGATGCACAAGGGATAAATCAGGCAGTGACACCTAAAAGACAGCCAGGTACACATCTCAGTAGTCTTTTGTTAAAAGGAAAAAAACAAGTAATCATGCCAGAGAAAAGAGAATGGAAATAAGCTGAGAGGATTCAGGGGAAAACATGATGAATGAGAACATTATCTGGGAAAAACAATTTGAGTTTGATAAACACTATCAAGGAACACACAAAAGTTTAAAGCCAAGGCAAACGATGGGCAGAGCTGGATGTTCCTGGATCTGACCATCCTGGAATATTGTTGCTTTCTTTACTGCAGTACAATTAATAATTAGCACGGTATCCTCCTGGGCAAACACTTCCACAGAACTCAATACTCACATCCTGATGTGTAGAACCACTTGAAAAGTATATGGCTTTTAAATATCAAGAGAAATTAAGCAGCCTAACCACAAAACCCCAGGCATTTGCTCACAGTTCAGCTCCTTACAGACGTGTTTACCCATCAAAAAACAAATCACTGTCAGCAGAGGATGCAAAAACTCAGTGTCACCAAAAACCTGTTTAACTTATGGTGCCACATCTCCTGATTCCCACAATAGAACATTCTGAGTGTTCATTCTTTTAATTCAATTTGACATTGAATTTATTTTAATTGTTGTGACGATTTAAAGCCAATTTTAAAAGTTCTCTCATGAATGAATACAAATCTCCACCCTCTAAATGTTACCAGTTCTGAAGAGATAAAGGGAGGCATGACTTGTGTAATTCAGCTTAATGTTGCATAACCATTCCTTGTGGCTTGTATGAATATAAACAGAGACAAAATTATTCAGTTTTCTGGTTTTTTTCCTCCAAAGTTAGTTTATACGGAAAAGAATGGCTTGTTGAAAAATCAGAATTTTGGTGAATTGTGATGCTATGAAATGGCATCAATAAGCAAAGGTGGACATAAGTTTCTCTTTCATGATGAAATTAGCTCCTTGATTAGCCCATTTTTTGACCTTCAGTCCTGGGTCCAGGATGGAAGTCAAGCATTGCCCTTCTTCAGAGTGGCACCCAGGGTATTACAGAGCACATATGGTGACAGATTTCTTAATGACATTTTGTATTTTTGATCATTCACGCAGGAAGATGTGCTGCACACTCAGCCACAGCTGGAACAGGTTTCCCATAGAAGGTTCATCCATGGAAATGCCCAAGGCCAGGCTGGACAGGGACCCTGGGATAGTGGAAGGTGCTCCTGCCCATGGAACAAGATCAGCTCTAAGGTTCCTTCCAACCCAACCCATTCAGGGATTCTATTCCATGACTCTAAGAAGCACCACTGAACAAATTTAAGCCTCGTATCATGTCCACATGACAATTACATGCTTCAGACTAATATTACAGATATATTTATTTATTTATTTATTGCAAGCTGAAATTCAGTTAAACGCAATTATTTGGTTTTCCTTCCTTTTATCTGCATGTACAGTAAACCCCAGTCCAAAGTAATGAATAATTGTAAGCCTAACTTTTTACAAAATAGGAGATCTAACAGAGCAGCTTTTCCTTTGTGGCAAGATTAATAGGAATGATGTTATGCACCATATGACAATGGGTACAGACACCCAGGTCACTTGTGGGCACTAAAAAAAGCCACATTTCTCACTGTGCATTCACATCATAGCAATTTTCCAGCCAAATTATACTTTCAGCTAAATAACTGCTAATTATGTAGCTAGGACATTAAGCAGGCAGGAGCTTATCTGCCAAAAAAAAGCGAACCTGAGCAGGGATTGGTAAGGGAGTGTACTACAACTGCATAATGTAAATAGGGTAGAAGAAAACAACAGGACACCACACTGTGCTGAAGTCTTAATTCAAAGAAACCTGACAAAATAGAGTGGAAATGTCACATATAATTGCAAAAGAAATACTTGATGGAAATGCAAGCTGACAAAAAAGTGATGTCCAAACACAATTTTGATCTTAACTGCTTATGACAATGAATGGCTTTTACTGAGTGGGAACTTGCTGTAATAAAGTAGTAAAATGCTTCCACATTTGAATTTTCAAAGGTGCAAGTTGCTTTGTGTCAAAGCTTGGTGGCTTTAGCTCATTCTGACCAACACTGCTGGTCCCTCTCCAGCAGAGCCAGGAGTGCACACAGTGTGCAAAAGCTGTGAAGCAGCTACTTAGAACAGCTGGACATGATGTAATAGTTTCCTTCCCAGGAACTCCACAATTCACAGAAGGAAAACCATCTCAGACTCACCACTCCCCCTGCTAGTTCTGAGTGACCCCTTAAGGATATCTGCTCCCTTTGCCTCTCTTTGCAACTCAGAAAATCCCAGGATAGTTTGGGTGGGAAAGGACCTTAAAGCCCATCCACTTCCACCCCTGCCATGTGCAGGGACACCTTCCACTGTCCTAAATTGCTCCAATTCCCATCCAGCCTGGCCCTGGGCACTGCCAGGGATGCAGGGGCAGCCACAGCTGCTCTGGGCACCCTGTGCCAGCCCTGCCCACCCTCCCAGCCAGCAATTCCTCCCCAATATCCCAGCCAGCCCTGCCCTCTGGCACTGGGAGCCATTGCCTGTGTCCTGTCCCTGCCTTGTCCCCAGTCCCTGTGCAGCTCTCCTGGAGCCCCTTCAGGCCATGGAACGTTTTTGTGAGTTTGTGTTGCTGCATCCAGACTGTGGGACCACCCATCATCTTCACAGCTGAGGCTGAAGGCCTCATGTAGATGTAGGAATAGAGAAAAGGTGAGGGTGGAGGTTGCACAGGCAACTGTAATTATGGCTGTTCTCCATTCTGAGCCCCTGTCCATGATGACTCACTACAGCTCTTCATTTGCAATATTTTCAGTGAGATTCAACAATTTGCGAACATAAATTACAAAAAATTATAGTAATAAACAACTACTTCCTTCATGACGCAGACATGACTATAAAGGCAATTTTGTCAGCAATGGAAAAAAAAAAAGCATACATACCCTGCACAATTAGCAGATATCAAAAGGACTAAGAATGCTAAATTAACCTCAAACAAACAAGTTCTGTGATTTTTTTTTTTTTTTAAACCAGGGTTAAACTGGCAGGAAAAATTTGGTAAACTGTTTCAGATCCATAAGCTGCAGCCACACAAAGTATAGCTGAACAGACAGTTTCAATTCATTACACGTCACCTTATTTTTTTAAATCTGGCTTTGTACATGCTAAAGAATACTTCAATGAATTTTGCTTTTGAACATTCAGTAGTTATTACTTCTGTCTGTATCACAGGTATTCCAGATTTCAGGGTGATACTCTTCAATCTTTTTTGAGGAACAGACAACAGACACTCTAGAGAATTTCACCTTGATTACATAATTTATCAGCATTCGCAACTGTAATGATGTAAATTAAATTTCCCTTTTGTCTTTATAGAGGAATATCTATAGTTAAATATTTTTCAAATAATTTACTTTATTTTTACTTAGTTTAAGAGAAGCATATGTATCTTGTTTGTATTAGCTTTGGGGAGATTCCAAGAGAGCTGTCTGAATTTCCTGCACTTTCAGCAGAAAATAAAACCTTCAACAAAATAAACTCACTCTGCCAAAGGAGTAGAAGAAGGAGAGGAATGAAAGAAGCTCACAAGAAAACTGCTCTTACCCTCAGTGAGCAAAGTAACTTCAAAGCCAAGCCTTTGGTGACCAGAATCTTATCTTTATCTCTTTTACTGGCAATACTCTTTGGCTGCTCTGTGTCAAGCTCAGACAACTTTTGGCAAAGTAGGTATTACATGAAAAAATGCAGGGTCCATAGTGATTATAACCCCAAGAATTAACCCTGGCATCTCTTAGATTTCTAAGCACTGCTTAGAATGAAAGCAGAGCTGTCACACCAGAGTGAAGTTTGTTGCCAGACACTTGCCCAAATCAACTGTCCATCCTGACCCTCCTCCTCTGCCCTCCCAAGCTGAGAGCACAGGTTTCCAGCCACGCTCAGCCAGCCCATGCAGGAGCACACTTCCCATGAGGAATGTGGCATTTCCAGCCCTATCCCAACACCCACCTCAGCCCAGGACAAGGTTACTCTGGAGGAAATGCCATAGTGTATGTCCATTCCCAGGAGCAGCCTGCTCCATGGGAGAACACACCACAGGACACCTGCCAAGGCAGCAAGCTCAACTGCTTTCATGCTCCAAAACCCTGCTGTCCCAACTTGCACTGGCTCAGGAAATAATTTCCATTTCTGAGGACAGGAATATAACCCAGGGAAGGTGAGGATGCTTCATTGGTACTTCTTACATGACTTCACCATACCTTGTTTAGTATCCAGCTGACCTAGAGCCAATCCACAGCTCATCTCCTGGTCCTGGTCACGCCTCCCTTCATCTCTTCTTCCATCCATGCCCTTCCTATCTTTGAAATTCCAATCCTAAATCACTTCATTTCAAAATATTTTAACTTATCCTCCACTTCTTTCAAAATCAGGCTCAAGAATAAATCAAAAATTACTATAAAATTGCCCAGATTCCCTCAGTGCTTTACTGATTCTGGGTGATGCTTCACTGTCATAGCCCTGTTTACTGAAGATTTTGCAATTCCCAGAATCACAGAAGTCCCAAAATAGTTTGGTTTGGAAGCTTTATTGGAAGGGAAACCTTCCTCTAGACCAAGTTGGTCCAAGCCTGCCCACGAATCAAATCAAAGAAACTGATTTTCACCACAATTAGCTTAGAAAAAGTAAATTACTCTGGAAGATACCTACTCAGGGTCTAAACCCACCAAGAAGCTCCAGCACAAGGGGATCCATGACAATACCCAAAATACCTGACAGCCACAAGCCAGGAACTCAAACTCTCCCAAGACAGTTTTTCCAAACCACATGCAACAATAACAACAGAATGCAAACTGTATTTAGTAAAACAGAACCCAATCATTGTCTAAAATCCCATAAAACCTGGGAAGCAACTGCTACTAGAAGATGACAAAGTTCTTACTAAGAAAATTAAAACTGTGTGTTTGTATTTAGTCATACTGTGCTTGAAACACTAATGAGGTTTTCTTGCTGTTGAAAGGAAATGAAGATTTCTCTGTTTCCCCATGAAACTAAGCAGTACTCCCTGGAGGTATGAGAAGATTTTGTTTAGTTTGACTGGTAGAACAAGAAAGAACAAGTCCCATACACAACCCCAACTCCACCATACAAAGGTAAACAGATCATCATAATACAGGCTTTAATTAACAGAACTGATCCACCTCGAGGAGAGTTCAAGGACTTTAAATGCATTCTTCAAGTGAAAAAAGTTTCTGATTGCAGCCCTACACATTCAGCTCAGCTGCAAAACGCCACCAGCAAAATTGTTTGGTGAAGTTAGACAGCAGTAAGTGCTGCAAGAACTGAAACCTTGATAATAATCATGGAATGATGACCATCACAGGATGGTCTGGGGTGGAAGGGACCTTAGAGATCACCTTGTTCCAGCTCCCCCTGCCATGGGCAGAGACACCTTCCACTGTCCCAAATTGCTCCAATTCCCATGCAGCCTGGCCTGGGGCACTGCCAGGGATGCAGGGGCAGCCACAGCTGCTCTGGGCACCCTGTGCCAGCCCTGCCCACCCTCCCAGCCAGCAATTCCTCCCCAATATCCCACCTACCCCAGCACCCTGGCACTGGAAATACAATCCCCTTGTCCTGTCACTCCATTCTCTTGTAAAAACTCCCTTTCCACTTCCTTGTAGGCTCCCATGCAGGTCTTACATAAGACAAAGTTTCTAATCTATGCATTATACCTAACAGTAGCATTAATAGAGGGGTAAATAGTGCTCAATGAAATCTGTAGACCTTGAAGTGTATCTTTGAGATGATTTCTGATGACCTTCTTTGAAGCAAGTAAGTGGTTCTCCATAAAGAAACAACTTTAACAACGTTGTGGGAAGATACAGTTGCTACATACGCATTCATTTTTGTGTTTCTGCTCATAATCAACTCTAGATTTGAGCACCCTTACCATATTTTAATGCTTCTTTGAAATGAGCATTATTTGTTTTATCCTATGAGATGTTAACAAAATACAGAAACCCATATTTTTATCATGAAGATGGCAAAACATTACATCTTGCAAATGGCCAGAAAAAAACCCACCAATTAGCAATTTAAACCACAGTTTTCTTCATGCTTTTCCTTATTTTTTACTACATACAATACATTACAGTTGCAGGAATGCAACCAGTGCCCTATCATCCCAGCATCATCTCTGACTATATTATCAAATAGTTTATTCATCCTTGATATTATGCTTAACAGTAACAACTGTGACACTCTGGCAAAGCGGATCTACAACTTTTAGCATGTTTTGTGTGAACCACATACTGTCAGTCAAGAAAATCACTCAGGAATTAGAGATTACACCAATCCTGGAGTCAGCTCTGGGACCCTCAGGACAAGAGAGACCCCGAGGGGCTGGAGCGTGTCCAGGGCAGGAACGGAGCTGGGGAAGGGGCTGGAGCCCCAGGAGAGGCTGAGGGAGCTGGGAAGGGGCTCAGCCTGGAGAAAAGGAGGCTCAGGGGGGACCTTGTGGCTCTGCACAGCTCCTGACAGGAGGGGACAGCCAGGGGGATTTGGGATCTTATCCCAGGGAACAGGGACAGGGGAGAGGGAACGGCCTCAGGGCCAGGGGAGGGTCAGGTTGAATAAATATTAGGGAAAATTTATTTCCTAAAAGGACTGTCCAGCCCTGGCACAGGCTGCCCAGAGTGGAGTCTCCATCTCTGGAGGGATATAAAAGCCCTGTGGATGTGGCCCTTGGGGGCATGAGTTAGTGGCAGCCTTGGCAGGCTGGGGGAATGGTTGGACTCAATGACTTTTCCAAAGCTAATGATCCCACAATTCTGTGGTTTTGCAGACCCACCTTCAGTGTACAAGCAATTTTAATTAAGAAGATATCAAAACAAACTGAATATATACAGATCCCTAACTAAAACTGTCAACTTAACAGAAGCTGAATTCAATTCTCTTCTGATTCCTCACCAATCAGATCCTGTGGTTCAGCATCTCTGCAGTGACACATTAAACCCATCAATGCCTTGGAACTGTTCTCTCCCACTGAAAATACCAATCTGAATAATTCTGACCCTTTCTAAGAGAAAAAAACTTCACATACAAGACTTTGTAATCCAAGTCCTCAATACAAACAAAGACTGAATGGAGTTTCCATAATTTCCATACTATCCAAGAAGAAGATTTTCCGGTCCTGATGACGCACAGGATGTCAGTGGGAAAAGTCAGTGCTTCTCTCTGCCCAGCAGCCAAAAGATTCTGTATTCCTGCCCTTGGGGTGAAAATTCCTATTGAAATTTCTGTGGGAGGCATAAGAAAGTCAGAAGGGGTTCGCAGAGCCAACGTATCCATCATTACAATTCCAGGAATACCAAGGAGGCAAGGGAATGGTGTTACTGCCTCTTCCACAGAGCAAGATGCCTGCTCTGCTCCAACACCAAAAATCAGTGAAAAGGGAAACTGAGAAGGGTAACACAACAATAGAAAAGCACCACAAAACACACAAAAAAAACCCTCTTAACTGCCTCACGACAATATTAGGCATGTTTAAAAACAGCAATGACAAAAAAGGTTGATTGAACCTGTTGCTGCTTATACAGAAGGTGACAGAGGGCACAAAGGAAAGCTTTTATGATGGTTCAGAATTAAAGAGCAGCCAGTAAAAGATGTCAGGTCCCAGATAGCAGACAGTTGACAAGGGATTATGGCACGAAATTCCCAAACTGCAGCAAGCAGGAATAAGCTGCTTTACAGCTACCATCATATACCAGAGCTGAAGATAAAGAATGGAAAATGCTTTTATTTCTTATGATACATTTAAAGACTGCAACATGATTAAAGAAATAATCCTTTATGACACCACTTAGCACACATACTATATTCATTCCTTCAATTGTGTTAAATATTAAAAAAATTAAAGGGAATAGCTTAACAAATGTGTATGAAGCCTATCAGAAAAATCTTATTATTGACCTTTGAAGTGGTTTTCAGTATAAAGGAGATAAGTTCTTCTAAAAGATTAGAAAATACATGAAAGTGGTTTTATTTCCCTCTTACCTTACCAATTCTCCAAAACTAGTCACTACCAGTAAAGTATAATTTGTTGTATTAACCATGGCCCAAAAAACCTCCATGAACAAATTTCAAGAACTGCTCTCTAGAGCTAAATAAAATGGAAATTGTAAGGAGATGAGAAACAGCCTTCTGAGAGCTGACAGCAAACAAACCAAATAAATGGGGTAACTTTAAGATTAAATCTCTTTTTCATACATTCCATCTTATTTTTTAAAGACTTTTGGACACTAAGACATTGCATCAGTTCTGATGAACACAGAAGTTGCTGACCACTGCTCTGCTGAATGTTCTGGAAGCACAGAGCAGCTGCAGCCTGAATGCCAAAAAGCAAACCTTTAATTGAGATGTGGAATACCCAAAACTTACAGAAAATAATTATAGAAGTCTATGTACACAGGCACTTGTTCCAAAATGAACTATGAGCAACAGATGGTATTTTCTCAAATGCTGAAGCAAAATGCTCCTGATAGAAATATGTAAAAACAGCATTATCCAACTAAATAAATTTTCCTGGAATATTTATGAAGTCTTGTCTATTTTGGGACCAAAGTTAATTTTGTGTAGCCTGGTTCATAAAGCACAGCAGTGACAGACAGGGACAAGATGAGAGATTACTGCTGAAAGACAGCAAAGCACCTGGGTATGTTGTACATCCACCCCAGAGTCCCTCAACTCTCCCTCACCAAAATCCCATTTGTGATTGTAACTAGTTACTTATAATTTACACTAAGTTTTCTAACAGACTCTATTTAAGCTCTACATGCTAAGATGGCTAATTTATTGCAGAAAAATAATTTTATGTATCATAAAAATTCCACAAAGCTTTTTCCCATGGGAATGTAACATGACTCTTCCCATTGCCTCAATTTATCAAAATCTACGAGATTAGTCTTGGAATGGGAAAATTTGTCATTATTTGTTCAGATAATTTTTTTTTGGCTGCATTGAGTAAGCATCTGATTTCTCTGTGAGTGCCACAAATTATCTGCTGGTGAGCAGATGAAAGACCTGCCTTTGGGAACTACAACATCCATTTTCTCCTCCGTTTATCTGGGGAGAACAGATATACTTCAGATAATGAGTCCTGTTGCTGTGAATAAAGCAAATTGAACCTGCAATGTTACAATACATCTTATTTTCTCCAGAACAGGGTGGTTGTTTTTTGTTATTAGCCAACGTTACCTTTGAGGTCAAGGGTTTGGGTTAACACACACAAATGCTGGAGTGGAACAGGCTCTGTACACACCGTACCAGCTTGATAGCAACAAAAAAATGCATTGGATCACAGTGTCTTTGAGAATCTGTTATTCAGTGGTGGGCCACAGCTCATCCAGCCTGAATATGAACAAGAGCAGCTCTGGAAGAGCTCCACCACATTCCAGCAACATATCTGAAGGGCAATTAAAAAATAAAAAAGGTATCTTACTTGTCCCAACTTTGTTTCAGAGAAGTGAAGGCAATCAGACATCTCCCAAAAGTGCTGGGGATAACAAATACAGGAGGATTAAACAATGGCAATGTATTAGAGGCTTGTCTCCCCAGAGCCTTCTCTTCCCCAGGCTGAACACCCCTAGTTCTCTGCCTCTAACTCAGAGATTCTTAAGAATTACTACTTTTTGCCCAAACTCTGGGTTATTGTTTCTGTAATTAACTAATTCTGTGGAAGAATTCCTATTTATAAAAGCTGATTTAGCATAAGAAATATGCAATGTATTCCACTAATTCACTTACTTCCTAATCAACAAAGAAATTAGAAAATTAGGAGAAATAGCTGATTACATGAAAGGGAATTAAAAGTTTATCTTTTCAATTACACCTGTGAAAAACACTAGGGTGTCTACACAATTCAATAAAAATGAGTAACAGACTCTTAAAAATTTCTGTTTCTACTAAATACATTCTCTGCATTTTCTGAGAGGTTTTTCAGAAATATATTTCACAGAGAACAAGAATCCACTCCTGTCAATGAGGATAAACAAAATGTAAATTCTTCCCTCTATATTTTTTTAATGCTGTTTTCAGGCCAGGTGAAGAGGAAATCAGTTTTCAGTAAGTGGCTTGCTTTGCTCTATGTGATACTTTATATGAGCAGCAAAGAGGAGACAACCCTTCTTCAAAATCCACTTTTGGTTTGGAGTTTCTGTCTATATTAGTAATTTTTCTTCTCCAAATCTTTTTCCTATTCACTTCAGACCAAGACTGTCTTTTAATATGGTTGAGTCATTCCCTTTAAAATACTCTCCTTCCCTTCATCCCATCATTCTGTTTCCTGGCCACCCACACTGCCAATCAGCAGCAGTTGTGTAACATTACAGGTAATATTAACAAGAGCCATCAGTGGGAGAATTGCCCTCAGTGAAATGCTGCTCAGGGGGACAAAACCTCTCCAAGAAGATAAACTGGAAACTGATGAGAGTAACTTTCTTCAGTAACATGGACACAACTCGGAATAAATGTGCCTCTGTAACTGGTCCCATTCCAACATTTTATAGAATTACAGAATTATTTAGGTTGGAAAAGCCCTTCAAGATTGAGTCCAATCCTTCCCCCAGCATGACCCAGGCCACCACTGAGCCATGACCCCAGGTGCCACATGCACAGGGCTTTTAAATCCCTCCAGGGATGGGGACTCAGCACTGCCCTGGGCAGCTGTGCCAGGGCTGGACAGTCCTTTTAGGAAATAAATTTTCCCTACTGTCCACCCTGACCCTCCCCTGGTCCAGCCTGAGCCCATTCCCTCTCCTCCTGTCCCTGTTCCCTGGAATAAGATCCCAAATCCCCCCGGCTGTCCCCTCCTGTCAGGAGCTGTGCAGAGCCACAAGGTCCCCCCTGATCCTCCTTTTCTCCAGGCTGAGCCCCTTCCCAGCTCCCTCAGCCTCTCCTGGGGCTCCAGCCCCTTCCCCAGCTCCATTCCTGCCCTGGACACCTCCAGCCCCTCGGGGTCCTTGTCACTCTGAGTGGCCCAGAGCTGACACAGCATCTGAGGTGTGGATGTTTCACTTCAGAGAGATGTCAGCAGCCTCTCCACAGGTGAATAACTACTTTCATTATTTTATCCAATGTGAAGCACACCATCTTACTCCTATAGCATGTTTCTCAATATCACTGGGTCTTGGTTTAGCCTAATTTCTCTTATTTTCTTTGTCTTTCCAATGCCAAATCACAGATATCTGCAATGAAGGAATCTAAATCTTTGTTCATTTACTTTTTTAATAACTTCTTAGAACCCTTTGATAGAAATGGATGGCTGTTTTTTTAAACAACTAAAAATGTACAAAAACCTCACTGGTTAGTCTGTAAATGTCCCTGTAAAATACAAAGAGGAGAGAAATTGGAAATTGAAGGTACAACATGTTCCGCCAATATCTCAAAGAGAAAAAGCAGCACACAGAAATTCCAATTCCAATTAGATATTTAGTACCAAACAGCCTAAAAGGTTTGGTGCATACTTTCTTCCTCACCCATTTCCTCTAATTTATATGGCTGCATGTTTAAAAAAACAATTACTGGGATGTTTATAACATATGGTCACATACTTATGGTTTTTAAGCACTACATTTTTCAATCAAAACCTTGCGTTAGGAACACCAGAAAATTGTTTTAATGCATTGTTGAAATAGATTGCTGTTATAAAAATAAATCCTACTCTTTGAAGAGCTACTGCATTAGGTTGTTCTGTTTGTCTCTGTATGTCTGATCAAGATGAACTGTCCAGGTGAATAATTGGTTTCTGAGAAACCCTGAACAACTCATTCATGTGAAAGAGACAACAGGAAAAGCCTCTAATGACCAAACCAACAAAGAAGGGTGCTTTGGGGATCAGTGCTGTTCCTTTTTCATCCAAACACTTCAATACTTGCCATTAGTGTGAATAAAACAAATGTTGGTTTACATGGCAGAAATAAACAGTTTTATAGAGGGGCTTGTGAGGGCTTTATCTTAATAATGGATCACATTTTCTATCTACAGCTACATCTAAGACCATTCTAATACCTAAGACCATTCTAATACCTCAGCATTCCCAGGTTTCCAGTTCTCTCAAATGCAACCCAATTAGCTGTGCAGGAGAAAACAAAATTCTCCTTTTCATCTTATGGAGATGCAAAGAAACCCCAAAATTTCATCCATTTGTAACACAAATCTTACAGCTTCTTCAGTTTAATCATCTTATCTTTTAAGGACACTTATTTAAGCAGTCTTCTCAAAAAACATGGGTTTTGAGTACAGAATTTGAACACATACCATAATTTGCACCATTTAGTGCAAAACAATGACAATGTCCTAAAGCTCAGAACTATTAAAGAAGAATAAGTAAAAAATTATGATGTTTGGTTTATGTCACATGTTTCTGAACAAGCAAAACAAGGGGATTTGAAATTACTTTAGCAGGTGTTTGCAGTGCTAATGTCAAAAGTTCTTTTACTTATTTGTTCTGCCTCATAAACCTGAAGAATGAAAGATTTTCAATCAGATGATCGTAAGATGCTACTGCTACAGTAGATACTCTTTCAAAACAAACAGTTTTTCATCCTTAATTTCCAAAATGATGAAAATTTCTTAGTGAAATAAGGCTTAACACCATCTATGTAACACAAATACCAGACACCAATGACACTTTTGTCTAAGTCCTGGGGGATGAAAGACCATCAGCTTTTTGAAGAACATTATTTTGATCTTCTTCAATGTGCTTGTTTACAAATCTTTCCACCACAAGCAATATATTTGTAAAGACACAATAATGCAAAAACCAGCAGCTAATAAATATTAGTACTTCATAGTGATACAGAAGTTTAAACAGGCTGAACTTCACCAACATCTTTTTCACTGGATTTTAGGATAGTTCTTCTGCTTAAGGATAATTTATGCAGCATTTTCTCATGAAAGTTTCAATTCATTTAAAGGAAAGAACTGATTAAGAATTCAGACAGAAGTGCAGAATTCAGCTATTACTCCATAGAAAAGCTTGCTTTAGATTTGGGTTCGGTTGGTTATTTCAGTCTATTCTGAAATAGCTATTTTTTTGGTGATATAAAAATAGGGGGATTAGGTAGGAGTAATATTCTATAAAATATAATTCATCTGGAGGAGGGTATGACTAATATTTAGAAAAAGTATTTATAGGCCCTCTGCTCAATACTGGAGACAGGCAAACCCAAGAATAACCTGATATTGAAAATGTTACTTCATCAGCCACCAAGTCAGAGTAATCAAAAAGAAGGTATTATAGTGCAAAACAAGGTGATTCTCCTATTAAGTGCAACTTAAGCAGCTAGAATCCACATACTATAAAATCCCTCTAGTACTATATTGCTTTACCATATGCTTCCAGTAAACAACGCCCTAATAAAAATTTTCTTGTATAATCACATTTTAAGTTTACTCCTCTAGACAACATGAGAAACTAAAAGTTCACACACAAAAATGAAGCTTTTTAGAACACTAATGATGCATGGCTAAGGCATTAAAAAAAAAGTCTTACTGGGTTTCTTGATGACATTTTGAAATGGAAGAAAATAGACAAAAAGAGACCTACGCAGTGGTTTTGGTGGTAAGTAGGTGGTTTCTGAATTTTAAAGAAAGATTATGACAAAAAACCCCTCAATAAAACTACCTTGGCTTTTTTCCTCACCCCAGTATTTGACACATCTTAGACATATCTCAGTCAGGAGTCTTGATTTAATTTGGCAAAAGCTTCCCATTCTGCCAATGGTGTATCCAGTTTACACATTTTGTGTGCTCTTAGCAGTTAGCACTGAGCAGCACTTCACAGACAGCCAACTGAACAATGCTAATTTCATCACACTAACTCTATTATGGCCAACCAGTTCATTTGGAAGCAGGTCTAATTTCATTTCTGCATCATTACTGGAGTCATCAGATGATTGTGGAGAAGATTTCCCATTTCTTTGTGATAACACACATTTATAGGAGAACACTTCTATGTGATGGCAGAGCTCTGCATTAAATTGTTCTTCAGATAATTAAAAAAATCAGATAGAGGATACCTAACATAGTATTAGATATGCAAGCACAAAGCATATCACAGGACCTGATGAACCTAGAGGTCTTTTCCACTCCTAACAGGTCTATGATTCACAGAATCATATAATCCTAGAATGATTTAAACTTGCAGATTGTCTCCTTCTAACCCCGAAAACATCACAGTATTTATTTAAAGGTCAAATTATTCACAACAACAGTGAATGAAATACATTTTTGCTACACATTGGATTAAAAATTAACTTCTCTGCCAGTAACTGAATCTAGAACATTATACATTTTAGATCTGTTCCATTATGATTAAAAGACAGCAAACACTGCAGTCCACAGACCTGATCTTACCTACCCTTCAGCAATTTCAAGTTTCTGAGATAAATACAGGGCTCTTAATTATAACAGACAATTTCTTCTTAGGAAGTAATGATGCAGGGGAACCTTTTTATATCTATTGATGTACAGGGGGGGAGAGTGGGCTGGTTCTCTCTTGGGGAAACTCAAATGAAGGACTATTTATGAAGTACTTGGAACTTTGAATATAATCAAATGTAATAACAAGATATAAGCTCCCATCCCCCCAAATTTCTTTTTTGTTGAAACCACTTTTGTAATACTGCTTTTTAATAACCCCCACAATGGCCGAATTAGAGGGACCCCAACTGATGTCATTCATCCCACATAAAACAAACATTGCTTTTTCTTCTTAGCTTTGTTTTACAAGCTACATTACTTCCAGATGACGCTCGAGGGGCCTAGGAGTTTCAAGAGTTAGATGGTTAAAAAGACAGCTGCTTTCTATTTACCATATAAATCAGAGAAAAATCAAAGAAGAATCTAAATATTGGAATTCATTTAGACCATTATGGAGCACAAACTGAGGGAGAAAAGAAAATAATACAGAAATCTCATCATCCAGATGCAAAGTTTAATTCTGGTTATCAAGACGAGAGAAAAACTCATCAACATTTGCAGAATTCCAGCCCTCCATGAAAGCCAGCTTTGCACAGTGGGCAAATTTACTGGATTGGGAATGAGTCAGGAAAAGCCAGCTCTGATTGGGAACTCTCCCAGTACTACCAGGCTTTGCTACTGCAAACTTTACACACACAACTATATACTAAAACATATATTTTTATACATATACATGCACACATGTATTTTTTAAATTTTTCTCTTTTAATTGACAATGTGCTTGTATTTTTACACTAAATAACCAAAAACCCTACAAATTTTGGACAGAGGACTAAAGGATGGCTCTCCATATATTGATCAATGTATCTACTAATATGAAAAGTTCAGTATTACATTATAAGGTTTCTATCCCAAATTTCACCCACCACTGAAGTGCTCTTTAGAGGAATGCTATGTATTAATTAATTGAATGTATTGCTACTAAATGGGATTTTTTTTTTTTTTTTAGAATTTTTACTTATACATTCAAGCTTCGTCTTGCTAGAACATTTTATTTTTTATGCAAAATTTAGAAGGTAAGACTCAAGTGATGATGTCTCCTGAACTACTTAAATCTAATACTATATCTACATTTGATTTTTAATTTCCTCAATTTTTGCATTAAGGAAGCTGGGGTTTTTTTTCCTACATCACAAGAAAATGACATGAAGTTGCCAAAAATCAAAATTTACTCTCTTCTTCTCCATCCACTCTTTCCCTAGGAAGATTTAAGGAGAATCTCTCATTATCAAGTGTAGTTTAGCAAGAAGGAAGTGCTCAAAAATCATAAAGAATACAGTAAAATTCTTAAAAATAAGTTTTTGGGGTAGATGGCAGCTCCAACAACACATCTGACATGCTACTTCCCAAGAGAAGTTAGCATGTCTCTACTTAGGCTGTTAAGCAATTCTGATTTGATAAATTACATTAGGCTGAAATCAAATTACCATGAAACTCATTGATACGTTTACTTAAGTAATATGTCTTGATTTGAACTGAAAGAAGCAAAATTCTCAATTATTTTATCACCAGTTTTCTTGTTTGCTAAAAACATTGGAAAATATGCTTTCATTGAATGCAAGAAAGCAAGAAAGATAAACCTAAGTGGATTCTCCCCATTTCCAATTGGATTGAAATGTAGTATTTCAAAACAGGTCAATGCTGTTACAAAAACAATTAATATTATTATGGCTCATGGAACAATAAGCAAACTAGTCAGCATGAGAATTAGTCTAACAAAGGATTGTGTCTTTGAGGCAATGGCAGGGGGTGGTTGTCTCTGTCTTGCTGCCTTCTTCATCCTGCTCCTGAATCTCACCACACTGCCAAAAGTTTATCAGTAAAAGACCTGGACACTGGTCCAGCCTCAATAAATTAAACAACTTCCTCTTTCCTTTCTTAAAAACCCAAAAAAACCCCCAGCAAGAACAGTATCAGGGCCAACAGGGTCAGTTCCTTACTCCAGTTCCCAGCTCTGCTGGTACACCACAGACCAAATGGCAGATTGCAGCAGATACTCACAAAAAAAATATTTTAAAAAGTGGCAGTATATTCCTACCACCATCAGTGAGTATAAGCCGATGAGTATATACTGATGAGTATAAGTGATTGTGTATTGGGTCAAAAACTTACTAGAATGCAAAGAGTACTACTGTTCAAACACCCAGAATTTAAGATAGTATCTTAAGCAGCACCTAGAATACTTTTATGCATAATTTAACCCTTGGATTCAGGTTTCATGCAAATTCCCCTTTGGATTACAGAGCACAGAAAGAAAATTATTAATTTCTAAATTAAAGTGAATGAAAAAATGGTGAGAGATGCATTTTAAAAATACATATTTGGTCTGTACAGAATCTGCAAAGAGCCCTGCTTATTAGGCAAACCTTGACCTCTCAATGAACAAACCTGTGCAGAGCAGGCAATACTGGAATCACCCCTTTCCTTAGCTCCATGGTGGGATACAGAGGTAGAAAGTGCTTCAGGACTTCAGACATTTAGTCCCCTCAGCTCCTACACTCCTCCTTGTTCTTACACACAACATAAACAGGCTCTCAGAAGCAGAATATGCTGAAGTGATGAAATTTGGCCTCAATGTTTTTTAGTCAACTGCCTATATTTCAGACTGAGCTGTAACATGAACAATTTGGAGAGGAAAAAGAAAAGAACCAAAAAACCATGTTCAATAGTTTACCTTATTGTTTCAAAATACAGGCCAGTAATTAATTTTACTCTGCCCTACACCAACCTTCCCAAGTGCTCTCCTTCCCCCTTCCATCCCTCCATCATACCAACAGTAAAAAGAGATGAAATTCAGTGTCTAAGCCTCTTGGCTGTACTCCAGGGAGCTTTCCCAGCTCTATCAGCTGCATTGTTCAGCTGTCTCTGCATGTAAGGGGACAACTTTGTACAGAAAGCCTTTCCCTGTGCCTTTCTTTAAATGCAGCATTGTTTACATGCAGCAAGTTAAAAAGAAGTCCAAATCCCATTAAATATTTTTCAAGCATTGTACTCTTACACATCCTAAAATATGTATCTTCATATGTATGTTATCACCTAAGCCTATGTGTGCCTATGTAGTTTACAGACAAGTGTATCATGCCGTTTTCTTATTTAAGTCACTAAACTATTATATCAAATTATCTTTTTAGGTATTTTTATATTTAATGCTAGAATAATAGGATATGTGAATTCTCAGGCAGACATATTCTGGATCATGTATTAGCCCTGAATTTAAAACATTTGATACATTTTCATCCTCAAAAATCCTGAGCAACCAATAAATCAACTTTTCTTTCCTTCACACTGCAGTGAAGGTTCAAATGAGTATAAACCAAAGATACTTCAGCAGTACAATGATATTATTCAAATCCTTTCATGATGTCTCCTTCTTCCACCCAAAGCAGAGATTTCCCAACAAGCCATGCAATTAAACACAAAATTGTTGCCTACTTGTGGGCATTGGCTCAGCAATGAGGGGACTCTAAGTATCCATGTATTCAGAACACACTAATTTGCCCCATGACTCCAGTACTCCCCCAGAAGTTCACTGGGAATTGGTTTCAATCATTTCTAGGCATTTTAAGATTCTGTGGATGCTAAAACCCAGCTCTTAAAAATGCACAGTTTTCAACTGTGTGATTTAAATATCCTGAATTACAAATGGCTTGGAAAGCACGAGTTGACAGAAAGTCTCTTCCCTCTGCATAGCTGTGGTTTTGTTCTGCCATTTCCAAGTGTAATTCTTGTTTTTTAGAGATGTTTCAGACATGACATCATTCATCCAGGTTCCTGTATTTTGATGCTGGTGGTTGCTCAGCTGCCACACTGAGAATTCTTTGCAGATTTAGGGATGCATGACTAGAATTTCGAAGCACCCATTACAACATTCATTTTGATACTCACATAATCAGGAAGTGGAGAGTCGTTTGAACCCAGGGAACCTCTCAAGGACTGCGTGGCTTGCTCCAGCACTTTGTTGTGTTTTTTAGACAACAGAGAAAATAAACTGGGGGGGAAAAAAATAAAATAACTTCACGATGATGTCCTGAGATAGTTAAGACTGTTCAGTAAGGAAAGAAGTGTTATTACATACACAAAATTTTTAGAATGCAATGCACAATAGTTGTACCATTTATTTATTTATTTAACATCTGGATAAATAACAGCAGAGTTTGAATCAGAAATATTCTATACAATATAGGATCTGAAGAAAATTTTATGTTCATGATTAAATTTTGAAAAGTCAAATTGTCACAGAAGGAATGGCATACATGCAATTTTAGTTCATAAATAGCTTGTGTTCACTAGAATGCAATTTTTAAGTGCAGCACCTCATGCAATACATTGTAATATACATTTAAGTATCTTATATATTATCCATTCTAATAACCTATTGCTTAGACAGGAGAAATCTGACTATATAACAAAAGCTTTGGGTATTTCAAGGCCAAGTTATTACATTTTACTAGTGTATATTACTTTCAAATTTATTTTAGCCTAAGTCAATGAAAAAAGGATTACCTTAGCTTTATAAACAATCTGTTAAATCAGAGGTCCATACACATACAGAGAAATAAACACATTTTTCTTGCATTCTGGAAAAAGGCAGGGCAATGACACAGAGGATGGTGCAACCTGATTTACAAGGAGAATGGTGCACCAGTGGGCAAAAGCCACCAGCTAATGCTCAGCAGCAGCAAAGAGTCAGATACTCCTTTAAAGCCTTGGACAGCTCAAACATGAATGTCAATTCACAGATAAATGTGATCCCCCATCTCAGAAGAGCTCCTAAGAGCACTGAGTCCAGCCATGTCCCTTGCACTGCTCAGGCCACCACTGACCCCTGTCCCCAAGTGCCACATTCAAATGGCTTTTAAATCCCTCCAGGAATGGGGACTCCAGCACTATCCTGGGCAGCCTGTGAAAGAACAACCCCCTTCCCTGGAGAATTTTTCCCTAATATCCATTATAAACCTACTCTGGAGCAAACTGAGGCCATTTGCTCTAGTTATGTGCCAGATGTTTTTAGGCTTTCGGTGTTTAAAAACATCATCTGGGCTTTTTTACTTCTCTTTGGAGCATTACAGGACCCCTATTAGGTTTTCCTAGGATGACTGTACGTGTTTTAGAGGGTGGAAAGGCTACCTTGATCATCAGGCATCGAAAGGGTTACAGGTGAGGCCCTGGCACAGGTTGCTCAGAGCAGCTCTGGCTCTCCTGGGATCCCTGGAAGTGTCCCAGGCCAAACTGGACAACCTGGGATAGTGGAAGGTGTCCCTGCCCATGGCAGGGATAAGATTTAAAGTCCCTTCCACCCCAAATTCTGTGATGCTGTGAACACAATTCACTTTCAAGTGGCAAAATGTACCTCAGTATTATATTCTGTACATCTCCCTTTCTTGGAACTGCATCAGTGTTTGAAGGTGTGTGCTTACAAGGCTCTTCTGCCTCATGAAATGATGATCTGTACTGGGAGAATCCTCTGAATTTTTTTAACTTGTAATCTATCATTCATATTAAATCCTTCACAGATGGTAGGAGTGGATTCTTTGAGTACCAGTGCTTGTCATCCCAAGGGCCTCAGGAAAAGGCTTTTCCAACACTCCTCACAGGCAGGAGGAATTAGTTACACTAACAGCTATTAGCCAATACCACTAGAACTTTCCATGTTAAAAGGGGAAGAAATAAAATAACACAGAAATTAAGATATATTGCTAGCTTTCTGTCTTTCCCCCCCCCCCCCTTACATTCTCTCATTGCATTCACTGACTGAAATTTTTGTTCAGATCAATAACTGGATGTGCAAACTGGTCCTTGGTAGGAAAGAGCAGCACTACTTCTGCAATCATGGGTGTCTTTGAACACTCAGATTTCAGAGATACTGTCATCAGCACCATCTAGTGCTGTGGAGACAAAATAATCAGTTAAAACCAAGCTGGAGATGCTTATGGTGGGCTGCAGCAAAACCAGGTTAAATTTGCTGTCTGCTCCAGAAGATACAGACAATTTCACCAAGAGGAAGAATCTGGAATAAAGAGGATTTCCAACTAGTAGATTTTTCTTGAAAATACATAAAGCATTCTGGCTTTAAAGGAAATTTAAATAAAAACAAAGTAGTGGCATCAAAATTTTGGGGCATGCATTCAATGCATGTGAAGAGGAAAATGAATGCACAGTGGTACTCTGCATGGAATCAGAACAGCAAAGAGTAAATTTATTTATTACAACAGAAGTGTAGATAACTGGGAAGAAGTAAAAAGGAAAATAATGATAAATTATTTCTTAATGCATTTGTTAAGGGTTGGGTTTTTTTTAATAATTAACGGCACTATAAGCAGAGTTTATGGCATAAGCAACGCCTTGGTGACTGATTCTAGTTCCAAAGCAGCAGTGCAGAGTTTTTGTTGTCTTTCCCCTAGCAAAGTTCTGCTTTCCAGCCACAAACTCATGTCCTTTGTACCATGCTGGGAGAATTCTTTGTGAGACCACTGCCCATAACACAGATACCCACGTTAAGAAAACTCAACACAATTCTCTCCTCCATCCATTAGTTATCCTTCTCCAAGGACCATCCTTTAGATAAGCAGGGATAGATGGCAGAATCTTTCACATTAAATTTTTCATAATAAAAATGCATGGAACTGCAAACTGAAAGAGCTCTACAAAGACACCACAGCTAAACACAGATGAAAAAAAAAATCAAGGCCAGATATTATGATTAACAAATACATTTGGAGCTTTCTAGGAAGTACTGTTGCCTCTTGAATTGGTGCAAAACTTCAATTCCAAGTCATTCACTTATTATTATGCCTCCATCTGTAGATCTGAAAACCATCTTGATAAATATCAGACTAAGTTTTAAAGACTCAGCACAGAGTTACTTACAATCCTCAAAAGCCATTTGTATGAAGTTTAGCTCATAGATATCTTTGTATTCTAAAGGAGTTGCTTGGTTCTGCAGCAGTCATGTCTCCAGTGTCTGTAAGGTTTTAGGCTTGATTTTGATTTTCATGGCATGAATAATGCAATTTTAAAAAAGCAAAAATGCTTTACAACAAGGATGTTCCCCTCTTCACAACAAGGTAAAAGGCCCAGAAGTGGAAGCTGAGACTGTCTCCCAAATTTCCCTCATGTGTATTCATCACACATCTATTTTTGCCCAACTAAAAATTGAGATCAAACAGAAAAATGCATGTACTTTGTGGTGACTGAGGGCAGCATGCACAGACTGACAAGAATATGGATTTTTTTCTACCAGAATACTTGTCCTCTTTCATCCACTCTTCTCCATCAGCTGTCAGGCAGGCTATGGAGCCTGCCAGCCCTTCAACTCACCCATTATGGACTTTTCATAATAATAAAAAGCCATGTTCAGAACAATGAAAACATCTTGGTACCCCAGCTCATCTCTCCCTGACAGAAGTAACCCAGCCCAAAGTTTAGCAAGCAAAACAGTGAAGTTGGAATAAGACCAAGATGGGGTAACAGCTGGCATCTGTTAGGAAGATTAGGAATAATTAGCTGGAATATCAGGAGAAATTCCTGGCTGTGAGGGTGGTGAGTCCCTGACACAGGGTGCCCAGAGAAGCTGAGAGCAGCTGGAAGACTCCAGGACCTTGGCAGCCTGGCTGGATGGGCTGGGGGCAACCTGGTCCCATGGAAGGGGCCCCTGACCACAAGCAGGGTGATCTTTAAGGTCCTTGCAGCCCACTCCATCCTGGGATAATGTGATCTATCACAGATCATCAAATTGCACCGGGGATGAGCTCAGCCAACAAGGAAGACTCAAGGCTGAAAAACAATCTCAAGGTCCTGTGGTTGTTTGTTTTTAAAGAATTAAAAACAACATTGGTTTCTTACCTCCCTTTACACAGCGATTTTTTTTTAACTCAGGGCTGAACTTCAATAAATAAAAAAATTAATATGGATTAAATAGTAATGGTAGCTAATACCAGCAAATTGATTAAATGCTATTTGCACACACAATAAAATGCAAACCAGTAATATATGAATTTAACACTTTCAAAAAGTTAACTCCGCAGTGCCTGTAGATCCCCCCTGCCAAAAAAAAAAAAAAAAGAAAAAAAGCTAATAAGGAGACTCATTTAACAAGTGTCTCAAAATGTCAATTTGAAACAGCTAATAAAGTACACTTTCCACATAAAAAAACCCAAGGTATAAAACACAGCTTTTATAATGAAAAAATTGGGAAAAAAAAAGTGGCTATTAAAATTCGAAGTTGAAAATCAATCTGAAGTTAAAATTTGCCAAAACCTTTTCTGAAAGCTTTGGACAATGAGAAGGAAAGGTAGCAGTGTACTTTAAGGAAGAATAGGATGCTCCAAAATAATGACATGCAGTTTGTCCTCAGCATAATACTGGAACAGTATTTATGATTATGAAAATCATTACAATGAGGATACAAAAAATATACCTCATCAATGGTCTTTCAAAGAGACTGGTAATAGTAAAAATAAGGCACAATAGTACCCCTGTTGTAACAGGCTTCTACACATCATTTATATGACTTTGTTCATGTGAGATTTTTTTTCAAAATTAAGACAGTTGAATAATAAAAAGTAACATGGGATGCACCATATGAACTAAAGGTGAGACAACCCAACAGTCTGAAAAATATTCTTATTAGGTCCAAAAAGGAACACATTCTTGGCCCATCTAAATACCAAAAACTAATAAAACACTTGCTTGAGCTACCAAAATAATTTCAATGTACAGAGAGAATATATAAAGTGACCTATATCAATGGTAAAGAAATACTAATGACCTGAAGTTGTGCCAGGGAGATTTAGGTTGGATTTCAGGAAAGGTTTTTCCCCCAGAGGGTGCTGGCTCTGCCCAGGCTCCCCAGGGAATGGGCACAGCCCCGAGGCTGCCAGAGCTGCAGGAGAGTTTGGACACTGCTCCAGGGATGCACAGGGTGGGATTGCTGGGGTGAATGTGCAGGAACAGGAGCTGGGCTGGATGATCCTTGAGGGTCCCTTCCAGCTCAGATTATTCTGTGATTCTATGAGATACTGCAGTTAAACTTTGCAAATGGCACAGTCACTACAGAAGTGATAAATAAAGAGAAAAGGCATTTTAATTAATTTTTTTTAAGAAGCTGGACACAAAATAAACTTGCTGGGATTTAATGCAGCAACAAACAATCCAAGCTACTCCCTAAGAATGAAGAATTTCACTCTGGGAGCAGCAACTAAGGATGACCAGACAGCAAACAGCTGTCTAAAATGCAACAAAACTGCTGAAAGAGTCTTTGGTGTTAACAAAAATTACTTGTCTTTGATTTCAACAAAAATATGGCCTTTCATGACAAGAAAGACATTGAGGTGCTTGAGTGTGTCCAGAGAAGGGAACAGAGGAGGGGAACTGGCTGCAGCCAGGTGGGTGCCAGTCTGTTATTCCAGATAACAAGTGATGACAAGCAGAAATAGCTCAGGTTGTGCCAGGAGGTTTAGTTTGGATATAAGAAAAAGTTTCTTCATGGAAAGGGCTGTCCAGCCCTGACACAGCTGCCCAGGGCAGTGGTGGAATCCCCATCCCTTGAGGAGTTTCAAAGCCTGTGGATGTGGCACTTGGGGACATGGGTCAGTGGTGGGCTGGCAGTGGTGGAGGAATGGGGGGACTCAAACACAGATGTCCTTTCCAACCAAAACAATTCTATTATTTTATATCCAGTAAAGTTGTTCTGAGCACCACACCATTGACCCTGGCAACCTGTGTGCAAGATTTTGAAACAACTGTATGGAAATGCAAAGGCTCTAAACCAGAAAACATGAAATGCTTGAAAACTCATTTATTTAACAGATTTGAAAAAAGATGAAAGAATGATTTCACCAAAACAACAAAAATGTGCAAATGCAGAAAGGAAACTTGCTTTCAGAGGATTCTACAAGATAACAGAGTAAAAAAAAACAAAAAAAACAAAACAGAAACTAACTATCATCCCATGGGCACAAACCACTCTTAGAAAGGAGGTTGAAGCAAGGCTCAAGGTGCAATAAATTCCTATTTGCACTGTCAAAGCAATGGCAGAGAGGGAAGAAAAACCTGGGAGGAAAGAAGACAATGTCAATACCTAGGGTATGAGATGAGCTTAGACTGATGGTGTGATACAAAGAAAGAGATGAAAGACTGAAAAAAAGGGTCACAGATAGAAACAAACTGATGTTATTAGCAGAGGAAAGCCAGATCAAGTTATATGACAGCAAGAAGGGGTAAGGATTTGATTTCTCACAATTCAAATCACTATTGAGCTTCTAAAGGTGTATTTTAATTTATCTGTATATCTAGAAATATTCCATATGTGCTGAGTACAAAACTACTTGAGGACTAAAACACCTCTCCACAGAATTTATCTGAAGTCTGGAAATTCAGATGTTCTGAACTTTTTTCTGCTTGCTCTCCTAGTTCAGAAGTTCTGCAAACAAAGCACCCAAAACACTATCTGGTGATGGAAAAAAACAGCTCTATGGATAAAAATATTTGAGGATGAATGTTCTCAAACAATTCAGCAGTATTCCCTGCTGCTTTTTCTCTCTCCTATACACATGCAAAATGTACCTATTGTTCTCTGTTTTAGAGACTTAAATATAAGGCCCTAAACACCAAAACCTTGCTACACAAAAAATACTCCTTTTAAACAAAAGGATTTTACATTGCCACAATCATATTAGAAAAAAGCTCTAAAGATATTTCCTTTTCAAAACCTGACATCTAAACATTAAAACCATACCTTTTTTTACAATACCATTTCTATATATGTAAGGAACTCCTCTTGGTTTTAAAAATATTTTAAAAGGATTGCAGCACAAAAAGCATGTGCTGTGGCACAAGAACTCTAGACATGGATATGTGCCTGCACAGACATCTCCAGGCAGACAACCTGAAATGCCCATCTGGCTGAATAAAGGTCTGTGAAGGGTCATACCAGACATCAGAACAAAACAAAGGCACTGTGCTGCTCCACTTGAAATACAATAAATGCATTGTCCCATAGACCTGCATGGGGGACAGGTTGTAAGCAAGTGCCTGTCTGTGGGAGATGGAGAAGTGCTCTGTGAGCACTTAAGGAATCCAGCACTGGGAAAAAAATCCATTTAAAAAATAAATACAGAGAAAAATCCCTAAGTCCCCTGTGCTCATGTCAACTAAAGAGCCCTTGAGGCATTCCCCATTCAAATGATCCAGGCTACAATGGCACATAAATAGAAATAAAGAGAGACAATAGCCATGGAGAACACCAAGGCCTTTGCAGAGTGATTTACTCCATAGAGGGGCAGTGCTCTTATTTATTTGAGCCCAACTCTAAAGCCTGGGAGACCTTTAGGATCCCAGGAAACAGAATCTAACCAATTAAAACATTAAATAACAGAATAAACAGAAAGTAAGAACACATTTTATATCTTTCTTTCTAATCCTGTAAAGTGAAACATAACTAAATTCTGCTGAATAAAAATTTGCTGTATTTACTATTGGGTCCATCTGGCTTGTGGAGATGATGTGAAATTGAGAGACTCACAGTGTGCACACTTGACAAACATCATGGATGTAAATAACATGGGTTGCATGGGCCACACTGATGGACAAAGAGTGGTCAAGGGATCAGGGAATGAAGCAACTCCCAGACAGTGCAATATTCACATGAGGAGGATACTGCCATGGTCTGATTTTGTTGGACAGTGATCAGATCTTTTTCTGCTTTTCTTATCTCGTGCCTTTCAATGGATACAAGTTTGAATCCCCTTGGAAACACCTGTGTGCTGCAGCTGGCAGCTATTTCAGGGCAAATCCCAAACTATAGAACCTCTGAGTGGTTTGAGTTGAAACAGACCTTAAAGCTCATCCAGTTCCACCCCCTGCCATGGACAGGGACATCTTCCAGTGTCCCAGGTTGTTCCAATCCCATCCAGCCTGGCCTTGGGCACTGCCAGGGATGCAGGGGCAGCCACAGCTGCTCTGGGAAATCTGTGCCAGGACCTCATCCCCCGTTCTGAATAAAGAATTTCTTCCTAATATCCAGTCTGAACCTGCCCTCTGCCTGTTTAAAGCTGTCCTGTCAGTATCTGCCCATGTAAAAAGCCATTCTCCTGAGCTGATCTCTGGCATCACAAATGGATTTAATGGGACTTGGGTAAGAAAATAACTTCTATCCCACCTCCCTGTTAAACAGCAAACATAAAAGGTCACTTAATTCTACAACCCTAAACTTGATCCTAAAAAATTATAAACTTTAAGATATCTTAATGACAAAACATCTTACTAATTTTAAAGAGTACCCTTTTATCTGCTACTGCCTACATATGAGCATATCTTAAGTCATGTGTTATTAAGTCATATCAAATTCTGCCTCACAGAGAACAACATTATTATTTAGAATATTGTTATATTAAGTGGAAAAATGAGAAGTCACCATACACTTGTAGGTATATAAGCAAAATCAGAAACAACCCAGAACAATTAAAGGAGTCTTTGCATTAACGAACAGGATTTCCTGCTAAAATGGAGCTAGAAAGACAATGACTCTAGAAACAACATGGAAGAAAGGAATTCGATGTGGCAAGACAAAAGTAAATATTTACAAAATAAGCCAAGAGTTTAATTTCCAGAGACCAGGAAATGTATTTTTCAACTGAAGGCATAAATTGTTTAGCATCTCGTGGCCACTTTCCAGCCAATGTTGGGAAATGGATGCTCCTATCCTAGAGAAGTAAAAGGAACAGAAAGCAGTAAATTCCTTCCCCTATATCTTGGTACAGATTGTTTTATTCCCTTTTGTCTGGCATGCCAAATAACATCCTTGTGATTCCACTTACAGGGCAGGGGCGGGCTAGGACCCAACTCCAGGTTGTACTGAAGTAGAAACTCAATAAGCAGACTGTGATCTACCACAGACTGAACTCCTGCACACAAATCCTATAGAACTTGATGATTTTGACTTGACAGGGCAGTGCTGTGCTGAGCACCATCCTGTACTTTTCAAGAGAGTGGCAAGTGGGAAAATAAATTGTGAAAGATTGAAAGCTAAGAGAGGAAAATGAGTCCATTATAAAGAGAATGTATGTTTGCAAACATTAAATACAAAGTTTATTCTGAGTTTAAAATCCTCAAATCTGTTTTAGGTGTCTCAAGGTAAGCATGCAATTCCTTCCAATGATACCTATATTTGTCCTGTTACTACTTTATTAGAATATCAAATGGTCAGAGCCCACAAAATTTCCATTTTATCTAATTGATTTTAATTCAATAGGGTAAGTATCTCATAACTGCTGAGAGATGACATTTGCCTTGAATGAGGGCAAAACTCTGTGGGTGAGAATCAGAGGAAATTGCTGGAGAAAGCACAATGACCAGAACTCTCACCCAAACCCCCAACAACACACTCCTAACAAAGAAATAACAACATGAAAACTAGAAAAACACTGCTGTCATGCAACTAAGGTGCAAATCCCTGTCCTTTGAGCAGCTCAGATTCAGCACAGCTTTGCCCAAACACACTGGCAGTGCAAGCACATTTGTATTTGTATATATTTGAGTGCTTGCTACACTTGGAAAAAGAATTGCTGTGTTCTCTGAACTCATTCTGACAGGAAAGAATCTGTGTCCACTTTAGGAGGTAACAGACTCATTCTGCAGGCAGAAGGTCACAGTGTGTGCTGCTAAGAGCTCTCTTTCATTTAAGATTTAAGCAGAACGTGAGTCTGGAGCCCTGGTTCTGCACCCAGAGCCCTCACAGCACATCCCTGGCATCATCCTGTCCTCATGCAGCCTCATGGGCTCAGTGAGAGTTTGGCTTTTCAGTGCCCTGGCACAGTTACAACAAATTAAACTCAAAATTGGAAAAAATACCACAGAGTCATAGAATGTGTGGGTGGGAAGAGACCTTAAAGCCCATCACACTGGCACCCCCTGCCATGGCAGGGACAACTTCCACTGTCCCAGGCTGCTCCAATTCCCATCCAGCCTGGCCCTGGGCACTGCCAGGGATGCAGGGGCAGCCACAGCTGCTCTGGGCACCCTGTGCCAGCCCTGCCCACCCTCCCAGCCAGCAATTCCTCCCCAATATCCCAGCCAGCCCTGCCCTCTGGCACTGGGAGCCATTGCCTGTGTCCTGTCCCTGCCTTGTCCCCAGTCCCTGTGCAGCTCTCCTGGAGCCCCTTCAGGCCCTGCCAGGGGCTCTGAGCTCTCCCTTCTGTTCTCCAGGTTTTGACCTAACTTCATAAAACTTGAGTTTCAGTGTCAAAGCAGAACAAGAAACAAGCCCCTAGGAGGACTCCTCTGCAGACAGAGAATACTATTTTTGTCTTAAGCCTTTGTCTCCTTTTCTCCTTCTTTCTTTCAGTCCCTGTCCTAAAGGCTCTTTTTGACCTCCCTGGTCCACAGGAAGGAGTTGAGTGCATTCTTCATGGACTGACCTACTCTTTTCACACCTTTCTCCCTCCACAGTAATCCTGCTAGCAGGCATGCAAAGCCTCTAGGCTGTCTCTCCCTTGTCAATACAATTTGTCTGGTAACCTTACTGATACAAAACCTCTAAAATTTTAACAAACTGGAAACATTTTTTAAAATAAACAAGATCAGTTGAACCAATCAACTTCACAATAAAGCCATTGCTCAGGACACTAGAGAAATGACCAAAAATTCAAACCTGATATAAGTGTCACAGCTAAGGTGGTCTCCCAAACATAATTTTGGATACATGGACTGTTTTGCACAACAATAAGGCTGTTTCCAAACTTCCAGTACCCCACAATGGAAATAAAATTGAAAGATAATTATATCTGTGGACAACTTCCCTAACTGTTTATAGTGGGTAGCAATTTTTTTTCCCCAAATCCGTATCTATGAACAATTTGCATTTTCACTGTGAACACTTGTGAACCACTGAGAACATTTATGAGTACCACAGGCTCTCAAAAAAACAGTTATTAAGGAAATGAGCATTTTTTGTCAGCTGGATAGAGTTAGATGGCATGTGTTCAGTGTGCCTGAGGCCACACAAAGAATAAAGATGATGTAAAAAAACCCCAAACCAGTGAATAACCCTACATTCAGAACAAAGCACAATGAACAATCACCTAATTAAAGATTGTGTTTCACTTTTGAAACAAAGATGGTGAATTAAAACTTCTCGTGAAATCTTAATCTATTATTTCCTGAACTTTGCGTCAAATTTCAATATCATTAAGTCAACTTTTTAATGTAAAAAGTGCATATAGCAGAATATGTTGAGTGTATTACCACCTCTTTCAATGGACTACCTCCATGCATATATTGTTAGTGATTTTGGCTCAAACATCTACTTTTAGTGATTTTTGAGACAGAAAAAATAATAGTTTGACCTGCACTACTATAAAGCCAAAGTTGGAGCTGAATTTTGATCATTCCCCCTAAACCTCCACCAGGAATTTCACATAGGGCATTCAATCTTGGTACACAAACTGCAATTTTGAAGGCATGTGTACTCAAACCAGTACATACAGAACTTCAATTTTCAAATTTTGCTTATGTATTATGTTCTGAAAAAATCATGTCAGGCATGAAATACCTTGGAAAGAACAGAGAAGAGGGCTTTAGGTACGGTACTTGATAATCAGCTCAAAATTCACACTACAATATCTGGAATCACATCATGAAGAAAGGATCAAGCAGTGGCTCATGGAAACCTCATGAGGTTTAACAAGACCAGGTGCTGGAGCTGCAGTGGGTCAGGGCAGCCCCAGGATCAATCCAGGCTGGGGATGAGCAGAGGGAGCAGCCCTGGGAGAAGGAGCTGGGGGTGCTGTGGGTGAGAGCTGGAGCTGCCCAGCCTGAGCCCCCTGCCCTGGGCTGAGCCCCCAGCGTGGGCAGCAGGGCAGGGGGGATTCTGCCCCTGTGCCCCTGTGCTCAGGTGAGACCCCACCTGCAGAGCTGCTCCAGCCCTGGGCTCCAGCAGCACAAGGAGGTGGAGCTGCTGCAGCCAGTGCAGAGGAGGCAGGAGATGCTGCAGGGCTGGAGCCCCTCTGCTCTGGAGCCAGGCTGGCAGAGCTGGGGGTGCTCAGCTGCACAGAGAAGGCTCCAGGGAGAGCTCAGAGCCCCTGGCAGGGCCTGAAGGGGCTCCAGGAGAGCTGCACAGGGACTGGGGACAAGGCAGGGACAGGACACAGGCAATGGCTCCCAGTGCCAGAGGGCAGGGCTGGCTGGGATATTGGGGAGGAATTGCTGGCTGGGAGGGTGGGCAGGGCTGGCACAGGGTGCCCAGAGCAGCTGTGGCTGCCCCTGCATCCCTGGCAGTGCCCAGGGCCAGGCTGGATGGAATTGGATCACCCTGGGACAGTGGAAGGTGTCCCTGCCATGGCAGGGGGTAGAAGGATTTGAGCATTAATGTCCCCTTCAACCCAAACCACTCTGGGATCCTATGGTTGAGTGTATGCACCTACATAAAACACCCACACCTTCTTCCCACAGAGGTATTTGTTGGATATACTCCTCTCTGCAAACAGCTCATATGCAGACAAATATACTTTCAAAGAGATGAAAAGCTTAAATATTTACAGAAGAACATGAAGGTATACTAGTATTTGAAAAAACAAAAAATGCAATAAAAACATATGATATTGTCAAATAATGTAACATCATATAATGTAACATATCAAGTGTTTTTAAATATAAGACCAAGATTAAGTTCAATACCTATTACTAAACCCATCCTGTAACAAAACAGTACTTGAAAAACAAGTATCACAAATAAAAATTGTTTACATCCTTCACTGTAATGTCAACATCATCCCCTTTGTTGCATTTCTTTGAATCTCTCTTCTTAGAAACAGACCTGTAAAAGGTAGCCTGTCATAAATAAACCACTTTTCAAAGCAAAACTGAGGTTAAAACAGATTGGAAATTAAAGATATGTGTTTTCATCCTGAAAAATACTGCATCATCGAAAGAAAGCATTTATCAAGAATATTCAATTTTTTGTGAGGGATGTTATATCCAGTCAGAACCCAACTGCAGTGAAAGCTGAACAAAACAAGGCATAATGAAGCATTTCATAAGAGTGCAATTCACTATGGAAAAAGCTACAGTTAATGACCTACATGGAGGTTAACTTGGCTTTAGGAAGTCCCAGCCTGCCCTTGCCCAGTTCAGTGTAAATGCTGTGCCAACATCCTGGGAAATCAGCCCACGGCATTTTCTTAACTCCTGTTATTTAATATTTCTCTTTATTTTCTGTATTTCTCTCTTCTTGGAAGCTTCAGCCTCTCAACAACATTCATGTCTTTTCCTATGTATGTCTGAGATAATGCCAGGGTCTTTCACCTGCTTCATTTTCCATGTATCTTTATTATGAACAGTAAAGCTGACCTTCCTAACATTACATCCTAAATTCAGTGTTTAGTGATTTTCTTCCTATTGTTCTACAGCTCATAAGAAAACACAAAACAAAACCCAAACAAATAAACAGAAAAAGGGGAGGGGGGAACAACCTTTGAAGCCTCGATGGAGGGATTTAAAAGATCTGTGAATGTGAAATTTTGGGACATGGGTTAGTGGTGACCTTGGCAGTGCTGGGGGAATGCTTGGACTTGATGCTTTTAGATGGATTTTCCAGACTAAATTACTCCATTAAATGTAAAGCAAGGATCTAGAAAGGTTAAAAAACTCCAGGGAACAGCATATAGGTATCAAGAATATACCATGGTCTTTAGCATGAACAAAAGCATTTAGAAATACACTACAGTCAGCTTGAAATGCTGTGAACTACTCATTGTTTCAGGAAGATGACAATCTTGGAATGAACAATCTGGAAGCCTTTAAGGAAGAAAAAATGTTTGGAGTGCTGAATTCTCCCAGCTTTTGTCTCCATCACCAACACTGTTCTCCCAAAAAAACGTGTGATCAAAATCACCCTGGCTCACAGCAGGAAAAGGGTTGTCAGCATCCTGAAGGATCCCCAGCTTGGATCATTCCCTCATATTTTACAAAAATACTTTCCATATCTAGCAAAAGTCACACCTTACCCAGGTTTGACAATCCAACCCTGACAGAGCTGAAATGCAATCCTATTTCTCCACATTAGTCTGCCTGTCAAGGCTTTTAATTTTATACTTCAGTGAAATAGATGTTACACAAAATAGCAATGAGATCTAGAAAAGTTACATGGGCGTGAATAGGCCTTATTAAGAAAAGGCAGATTTTATTTAGGTAAAGCTTTAAGCTATTGTTCATTACTTTTCAAAAGGAAAAATGTCATTATTTCCCACATACACTGTCATCTGAAATTACCTTACCCACTACTGAGCCTGTCAGTCTGAAGAGAGATTATTTTATTGCCTTCAGACACCCTCAAGTCTCAGGATTGGTGGGACAACTAACACAGATTTGATTTAATGATTTATTTCATCATTCTTGCAGTTGTGCAATATTTTTCCATCTTAAAACCTAACATGATAGTTTTAAAGTCCCAGTCCTTCAAGCTGCACAGTAATTAAATTTACATTGTCTTCAATTTATTTGGAAATTAACCTCCTTCCCATGGAGAAAGAGGTTGTGCTTTACCTCCCACTCAGTTTTATAAATCTTATTCTGCTCTGTAATTCTTTCTGCCTCTATCAATCCAAAAATCCTCCTGGATTCCAAAACACTGCCCTCCTCAAAACGTACTTCTAAAAAAAAGACACATTTCTGTGATGCTCCAGGTCATTCTCTGTTTTTCCCAAAGTTAGGACAACACTTCCAGGAACTGAATTTATGATGATAAAGTAAACACTAACAAATTTCATATTCTATTCAGAACAAAAACCTAGTACAACCATCATGGGTTAGGATGTTAATTCCACTCCCACTTGGGAAACAAATGCTAGGGCACAGGATCAAATATAAACTGCATTTCAATGAGATATTCAGAAGAGACATGGTAAGATTCTTCCTAGGAGTGTACAAACATTGTTTTGAATTTCAATTTATCCGGTGACAGAACTACAGAGAAACATTCAGGTTGAAAAAAACCTCCAAGCCCATGGAGTCCAACCTGTGCCCAATCCCCACCTTGTCCCCCAGTCCAGAGCTCTGAGTCCCACCCCCACTCATTCCTGGCACACTTTTAGGGACGGGGACTCCAAACCTGCCTGGGCAGCCCCTTCCAATGCTTGACCACCCTTTCCATGGGGAAATTCCTCCTGGAGTCCAACCTGAACCTCCCCTGGCCCTGAGCCCATTCCCTCTCCTCCTGTCCCTGTTCCCTGGGATAAGATCCCAAATCCCCCTGGCTGTCCCCTCCTGTCAGGAGCTGTGCAGAGCCACAAGGTCCCCCCTGAGCCTCCTTTTCTCCAGGCTGAGCCCCTTCCCAGCTCCCTCAGCCTCTCCTGGGGCTCCAGCCCCTTCCCCAGCTCCGTTCCTGCCCTGGACACGCTCCAGCCCCTCGGGGTCTCTCTTGTCCTGAGGGTTCCAGAGCTGACTCCAGGATTGGTGTAATCTCTAATTCCTGAGTGATTTTCTTGAGTGACAGTATGTGGCTCACAGGAACCATGCTAAAAGTTGTAGATCCACTTTGCCAGAGTGTCACAGTTGTTACTGCTAAGCATAATACCAAGGATGAATAAACTATTTGATAATATAGTCAGAGATGATGCTGGGATGATAGGGCACTGGTGGATAAATGATATTCCTGCAATTGTAATATAATGTATGTAGTAAAATTTGGGAGATGTGAAAAGAAAAACATGAAGAAAACTGTGGTTTAAACTGCTAATTGGTGGGGCTTTTTTTCTGGCCATTTGCAAGATGCAACGTTTTGCCATGTTTATGATAAAAAAATATGGGTTTCTGTACTCTCCAGCCCCCAGTGTCTCTCTTGTCCTGAGGGGCCCAGAGCTGTCCCCAGCACTGGAGGTGCCTCAGCAGTGCTGGCACAGATCACAGATGAGTTTTCCCAGCCCTGGTGGTGTAATCTGAAATCTTAATGCAAGGCCAAAACTATCCCAGATACTGAAATTTGCAAATGTGAACAGCTACACAGTACAAGGACTCTCTAAGATAAAAATCAAGATAATCATGGTATTTTACAATTAAGCCAAGTTGTAACAGAGTTATGAAGTAGAGACTAGATAAATGGACAGTGAGGTGGACAGAAAACTGGCTAAACTCAAGGGGTCAGAGAGATACAGTCAGCAGCACAAAGTCCAGCTGGAGCCCAGCCATAAGTAGTGCACCCCATGTGCTGATTGTGGAGGAGGCAGGAGATGCTGCAGGGCTGGAGCCCCTCTGCTCTGGAGCCAGGCTGGCAGAGCTGGGGGTGCTCAGCTGCACAGAGAAGGCTCCAGGGAGAGCTCAGAGCCCCTGGCAGGGCCTGAAGGGGCTCCAGGAGAGCTGCACAGGGACTGGGGACAAGGCAGGGACAGGACACAGGCAATGGCTCCCAGTGCCAGAGGGCAGGGCTGGCTGGGATATTGGGGAGGAATTGCTGGCTGGGAGGGTGGGCAGGGCTGGCACAGGGTGCCCAGAGCAGCTGTGGCTGCCCCTGCATCCCTGGCAGTGCCCAAGGTTGGACACAACTTGGGAGCACCTTGAGACAGTGGAAGGTGTCCCTGCTCAAGGCAGGGGGTGAACAAGATGGCCTTTAAATATTGCTTCCAACCACTCTGAGATTCTGGGATCAATGTTTTCCAGCATCTCCTCTGATGCCCCAGCTGGTGGGGCAGGCTGCAGGTTTGGCAAGTTAGCAGGTGATACAGAACTGGGAAGAGAAGCTGATGCACATGAAGGTTGTGCTGCTAGAGGGACGAGGATGGGCTGGATAAACTCCAAGAGAAAGCTTGTGAAGCTATAAAGGGATGTACCAGATTCTGGGTGTTGAGGGTCCACCAGATACAAACCAGTTTTGCAGCAAGGGCTCTTGAGCTCCTGGGGAACACAAAATTGAAGCTACACCAGCAACTGATCCTCACAGCAAAGAAAGCCCTGGGCACCTTGGGCTGCATCACCCACTGCAGGGGTGATCCCCCCTCTCTGCTCAGCACTGGGAGCCCACACCTGGAGCACTGGGATCCCAACAGCAGGTCCAGCAAAGCACCACAGAGTGTCTGACATGCAAAGAGAAGCTGAGAGACCTGTCATTAGCCTGGGGAAGAAAAGGGTTATGGGGTCTCAGAACATACAAATATCTGATAGATGATGAGGTGGTCTTCGGACATAGGCAGAACTTGATGATCACCCTTTTCTAAAGCTCACCCTTTTCTGATCTAGATAATTCTGTGTTTCTGTGATTCTGATGGGAAGGTCTAGACATGATGAAGCCAGACACACTGGTGCCCAGAGAAAGGACAAAAGGAAATGGGCCCAAGTCAAAATACAGGAAATTGCATTTAACCGTAAGAGAAAAACCACAAGTTACTCAGAGAGCTTGTGGAGTCACCGTCCTTGGAGATATTAAACATCAACTGGATGTAGCCTTGGGCATACAGCTCTTGGTAGCCCTGCCCTTGGACATGACACCCTCCAAAGATGCTTCCCAACCAGGCACTTTGATGATTCCCTGAAATCACTGAGCACAAACATTGAATGCAACTCAATAAACAACAAAATGCAAGGAAAACTGCCTGCTGGGAATGAGAACCAAGTCAATGTAGAAACCTGCAAAGCCACAACTGCAGTACAAAGCACTCTGGGAAATACAGACAACATACTTCAGGGTAAAATCCTGCAGAATGCAGAATGCAGCATCAGAAAGACCTGATTTTATTTATTAGGTTGGGAGTTTTTTATAATCACCAATTTTTAGTTTTTTGCTAATGTCATACTAAAACAAGGATTTCCATCTTTCTTCACTATGGTGAAAAGGAAAACATCTGTGTTGAATTTCCTTAAAAGTCTTCTGCAAAACTGAGGAGCAATCACCAAATTTTCACCAACTGGAAATCAAAACCCCTATCACACTACTGCTGACAGGTCTGTTAGAGGTACCTTGCCATATCTAACTTATGAAACTAGATTTTCCTAATGCATAAAATATTCTGGCAACTAATACAGAATACAGGCAAAATGTAATACTGCACATTATGCCCCTAGAAATAGCAACCCCTAGAAATAGTTACCAAATGCACAAGGTAGCAACATTAAATGGGAACTTTAAAATCTTTCATTACATGTATTGAACCAGTTTTCAGCTAGGCTGACGCCCCAGAAAACTTTTCCAGCAGAAGAAAAGCCAAATGCTAATCACTGTCCTGGAGGTTACTCTGGGGCTGCAGGATTAGTCATCTTTGGAAACCAGTTGTGGTTGTTCTTATTTTCCTCTCCCACTGCTTTTTCTGATCTGTGGCTGCTGCAGTGGGAGCATTCTCATCAATGTTTTCTCATAAATTCAGCTTACAAACAAGAAAGAACAAAACCACTTAAGAATAGCTCACAGCTCTCACCCCCTACATCCTGCTGCAGAGTGGGGATCCAAAAACTCCTTACACAACCTAAATCAATCCTTTGGAGGATTGGAATAAAGAGCTGACTAAATCTTCCCCCCAAGCCCCTCTCTGCATTTTTTGGTCAAATAGGCTGTGGTGAGGAAGGGCGATACCAAAATGTGAGAAGACATAAGAGTTCTTGTTTTCAGATGTTCTCAATAGAAGCTGGAAATTAAAAGAACAGAAGGATTCACTCTTACAGTGTTATTAATTTTGCAAATCTGGAATGGTTTGGGTCACTTAGGTCAGTATAAATGGATCTGGATGCCTGTTTCCAATTTTTCAGGTGTTACACCTTCAGTAAGCAGGTCAGCAAAGTTCCCTATTCCCTCCATTCTGCTCCTTTCCTCCCTGTCCTGCTCCAGCCAGGCCACATCTGCAGGACCAGCAGCTCAGGGGCTCTGCCTCCTTTGTAAGGTGCTTATGACCCCTCACTGGTGGCATCTGCCTCTTTGATGGAGAATCACTGATTCATACTCAACAGCTGGGCAGCTGGGAGACTACCCAAAACTACTTCAGAAGGAGAACCATGAGGATGATGCCTCTAATCACTTATATTGTTAATTAAATATCTAAAATTTGTGGGGTTTTTTTTGTCAAAGGAATCCAAACTCATGCTATCCACAGCTGCAGTTAATCAGAATAGAAACTCTCAGGTATTTTCACTAAGCAGGTCTGCCCTATGGCTCCTGCACAGAACATCTCTGCAGCACATATCACAACCCTTGCTTGGAGACAATTTGGGATTACTGGAAAAAACACTGGGTTTCACTCTATAAGGTTTATCTTCTGCACTCATTACTTTTAAACTGACATACCAGCCCCATATCAGCAGACCATACAGACATCCTTCTTATGCACAACATCCCACTAACCAAATCACATTTAAAATTAAAGCTTCCTATGAAGCTATGAGTATGTTGTCAGGTTCTCTCATTTTTAATTGGACTGATGATTCTTGGGGTTATTGATTAAAAATAACTGTGGAACTAAAACTTTATGTATTTTATGCAGTGGGACCCTTTGCATCCAACCTTAAAAGCATAAAGCTTTAAACTTCCTGTCCTCTACATTAACATGATTAATTTCTTGCTGCTTCTGTTCTTCAGAGTCCTTGATCAAAATTTAAAATTTTCCTCATCACCACTGTTCATATGCACAATTTGAATCCCTTAAGCTCATCCATCTCTGTCTCCAGGAGACACCTGCAAAGATGTTTGCTGCACTGTTCTTGTGAATTATTTGTTACTGCAAAGTTCTTTGCAATATTTTAATACTGAGGGTACTGCCCAGTTCTGGGTAGACACCCAGATCTCTCTCAGGAGACCCACATATGTGGTTTAAGCATTTAATTCTCAACTGATACCAAGATATAGATACTCCTACTTAAAAGGGGAAAAAATATATGCATTCTGACTGGAACATCTTTATCAAAATTATCATTGTGACAACTCTAGCTGCACTCAATACTTTCTTTAATTTTACAAATTAGAAGATGTTTTGAATCAGTAACATATGTTCATTATTTTCTAAATGAATAATTTTCTATATTTAGGCAAGAATTAAATATTTTACTAAGGTGCTTTCACTAATCAAAGCTCATGCAATGCTGTTTGGGAAATCAAAACAGACACGAGTGCATCACCTATACAGAGAAAGCCAAAAACACTTGCAGGGCACTCCCTGCTGCCAGTGGCAGTGACTTGAGCTGCTGGAGAGGTTTTTTTTGGGAATTTTGCAGACTACAGACTACAGATCTCAGCCAGGTTTTTTAGTCAAAGGATAAAACTGGCTGAGACAACCATAAATTCTCTCTCCTTTCAGTTATAAGCTGTTTTAGTATATTCAGGCTGACATGCATTTTGTTAGCATTCCCCTGAACTCTTCAGGCAAGCTATGGTATTTTTTTTCCTTTTACTCCCAACACAACAGCTTATTTACATACTTACCAAGAATAAGACACCCTCCCAATGCTGATTAAATGCCAGACGTTACGTAGGAACACAAAACCCCCGGACTCTGAACATTCTGCTACAATAGAAATGTGTGAAAGTAATTTTGTTCCAGTTTCATCTCATGGGAATGTGGGCTCATAAGCATCCAATTAAAAATAATTCCAACTGATCGAGATGTGTTTTAGCTTCACATGCTAATGTGGTAGAATGTGTCTGGAACATGCCTATGATAGATTTTTACCAGGGTGGGAGGAATAAAAATTATTATAGAGAAAGAACCTCACTCTAGTAAATTTTCCCTTTTCAATTTCATTTTTTGTACATGAGAATGTAGAGTTTTGGCAACCTGTGCTGTTTTGTACTATCTGGGTCAAATCACTTGGGGAACCTGAGAAGACACAATTTTTAATGGGAAGATTCCAAATCAAAATGCAGCCTTTTAAAGCAATCAGTAAGGCAAACAAATGAACAAAATCCTGCATGACAATCTGCCTCCAACTTCCATTTTTTCATGCCAAAAGAAGTCACTTTGATCCACTCATCTGACACAAGCCATAGGAATTCCCTCAGCTACTTCCTTCTTCAAGTCCAATAGTTTGGCTGGACTTGGACATATCTTTTAGGAGAACATCCAATCTCATTTAAAAATTCCAATTGAGGGAAATCCAGAGCCCTTGTTAAACTATTCCAGTGACTCATACAACATGTAAAAAAAGAGGACCAGTCTCAGCTGGGTTTGCTTCCCAGCTACTAGAGTGCATTGTACTTTTGCATGAGAGGAAAGGACCTCTAAGGATCATCCAGCCCAGCTCCTGGCCCTGCACAGACACCCCAAAAATCCCACCCTGTGCATCCCTGGAGCAGTGTCCAAACTCTCCTGGAGCTCTGGCAGCCTCGAGGCCGTGCCCATTCCTGAAATCTAAGCTAAACCTCCTTTGACATACTTTATTAACAAACCCCCTTATTAAAGGATTTATTTGCTCTTAATCTTCCAAATAATTTAAGGAGTAAACTCATAAAAATGCCATGAAGTACTTCTGATTTCTTTCAAAGTCAACCTGGACCTTTTATCTTGCAGCATGATCTATGTGCATAGTATTCCACCAGCTACATGAAAATATACCTTGCTTTCATCTAGCTTAGACAATTACATTTTTTATATCAGCAATCTCTCCCCTTCACTGATCACTCCTTCCCTAAAAACTATTTTTGATATTTAATTTTAAATAGGGCAGAACTTAACAAATCATTGCAGAGGGTTTCCACTAGACATGCACCCACTTGATAAGCATCCAGTTAAACTGTATTTGAGACCTGCAAGCCAGGCAGTTCTTCACCAATGAATACCCACAGCATTGATTTTATATCTCACTGGTTTCTTGATCATTATGCTGTGCAGTACAAAGATAAATTATCTCTAATAGAATTATTTATAAACAATTCTGCTCTGCCAAGTCACTCGATGTTGAGTGTAAAGTGATCCTTCCATAATAAACAACTCTGAGCCTTCAACAAAATTATGAGCAGCTGACTAAAAATCACAATCACAAAGCAATAAAACATTAAATTATATTCATTCAACAGACTTCTGACCTTTATATTTTTTAATTGTATTTTTCCTCCCAAAGACAAATGATTAGATGAGCTGCATTTTGGGGAAATGATTCACACCAATGCAGCAGCAAAAAAAAAAAGCTTCATCTCCTGAGGTGTGCCCACAGCTCAGGAACTGAGCCACACAAACTATCTTGCATGGAAGCTCAGAGAAGAGTTTCCATATAAATTTACAGGCCACTCTAGAGAAATCTCAGCATGTATTAACAAACCAGCCTGAATCTGTGAAGAAATATTAATGCAGCTTTTTTGTCTTTTTACCTTTGTCATTTTTCACTTGTTCTTGCTTCTCTTTACTTCTGAATTGACTTAATTAAATTCTGTCAGCTGTTCCATGGTCTGCCTAAGACTGAAGTTTAAAATACACCATAATGACTGAACTCAATGACTATTGGTTGACTATTACAGTAACTCACAGCACTGGGCAGGCATTGAAAATAAAAAATAAAAGCATGCATATTAAACCCAGTATCAAAAAGACCACCTTTGAGACTTCAGGTTTAGCACTGGAAATGGCAGCAGTTAGAATTTATCAGTGGCACAGCATTAAGACAAAAAAATATTGTTCATTGTCATGAAAATGTACCACTTCCAACTCTGACATTAAAGGTTGGAGAAATTATGCCATATGTTTCAACAGCAAGGAAAATTTTCCCAGCCTATCCACAATGCCACTCCCTGATAATGCAATGACACTGCAGTCCCTGAATGGTACAAGCCCATTCCTATCACACTCTCAGCCTGGCAAGATGCTGAGCAGAAATCACTGAATGGTGTTTGGGGGAACAGAAAGGAAAAAGAGAATGAAAAAAAGATCATTGGTCAAATGCCAGTTTTGGAAGCAAAGTGCAGAATGTTAAATTTAAATATCCTGAAGAAAAATAATGTGTTCACTCAGTATTGTAAAAAAAAACCCCAAAACAACCCAAGTTTGTTTATTTTTAAAAAGTGCTTAAATCTATCATTTTTTTACATGTATTGGAGAAATAAATTTTTCTTTGGGGAAAGATATTTTAAACTATGCTATCTACCATTCCAAAAATAGTTTGCTTTAGCGATAAATGAAGTGAAGCTTGTTCTTGCCTGTGACAGATCCAGATTCTGCCATCATCATTACTCTACTTTTAATCCTATGACAAATGTGGAGCCATTTATAAAAGCTCTGACAAGTTAAGCTCACAGTGAAGTAAGGATCAATGTATCTCCTATCCCTGGAAGTGTTCCAGGCCAGGATGGATGGGGCTTGCAGCAACCTGGGATAGTGGAAGGTGTCCCTGGTCCCTGGAAGGGAATGGAATGGGATGAGCTACAGGGTGCCTTCCAACTCAAAGCATTTAATGACTCTAAGCAAGGCTGATGCATTGAGTATTTCACTTGCACTAACTTAGGATGAGCTTTTTACACCAACTGCCTAAAAACTCAATGGCAAAAATGCTCAGGTTTATCAGAGAAAAAGAATTCACATCTGTCAAGCCCCATTCGAAAGAATACAAATTGCTGCACATCTCCACATAGCAGAAATCCACCCAAAAGCCATTTAAGGTTCAATAATTAATATGTTTGCCTCATGTTTTTCCCCACCTTCCCTTCACAGACTAAAGCCAAAGCAAATATGACAGACTTGCAAATGCTTAAGCTGTTTTTGAGGATGATATCTAGACACCTTTCCTGCATTGCCAGGTCAGTAATCCACACCAGGACACAGGACTGAGATCCAAGCCCCATGGCCCAGCACAGCTTGCACTCCACGGAAAAAGGAACTGGAAACTGGATAATAAATTCAAATTGGCTATAAGCAGCACTTCAGCATCAGGTTGCAGCAACAGAACCATTTCTAGTAAATTAGCAGCATTTCTCAAAGCCACCCTCCAAGGCCCTGATCCTGCTAAAGAAGCACATTCTTAAATGAATGTAATTGCATAATTCCATTGACTCTGATGGCATGAGAGAAGGGTGGCTGCAAAGCTCATTCTCCATACACTTGAGACAATGTGCCAGAACCCTTCTGAAAGGGAGCATTATAATCTTATGAGACACATTTTGCTGTTTAAACAAATCTAGCATTTTGTTAACCAGCAAGTAACAAAAGATAAGCAAAATGGGTAAACAACGTCAGCTTGATATTATATTTCTTGGACTTTTTATCTAGGAAAAAAACCCCTAATTTAAATTAATCCATAATAAATTTCATCTTTACTACTTTAACACATATTTACCCAATTTACAAGGCTTAGAAAAACTATATTTCCTGCTTTCACACACAGCGTCATGCTCGCTATGAAACTAAAACTGTTCAGTATCCCAGAGCTAATCATTGCTTGTTAGCTGCCTCTTTACTAGTACATGCACCAAGGCAGTCTGCCTTCAAAAGCAATTTCCCTGAGCTTGACTGCAACCCAAAGAGGTTTAAAACAAAACAAGAACACACACAAGCATTAAAACATCACACGATGAATATGAAATGCAAAAGGAAACAGTAATAGTGGCAAACATATCTCACATCACAAAGCACAGCTGCTAAAATAAAAAATACATAGCACAGTCACAACAGAATTATTAGATTTTAGGAATTTCACATTACAAACTCCGGCTCAAGATTTACTCTATGCTAATGCTGAGCACAATGAAATGGATATTGGATCCACTGTTTCTAGAATTTGCAAGAGACTGAAAGCAGCAGTGGTACTAAATCCCAGTGAAAGCTGCCTGGAAAACTGGGGCTGTGGGCCTGCTCCCTGTGGGATAGCAACATATGTGCTCTTTTTGCATTCCCTCCTCCCTGCTTTAACCAGTGCTGGCTGTCCAGTCAGTGTGGGGTGTGGAGTGCCTGTGTGACACAATCCAGGCTACACTGAAAACCTTAGAAATACAGAATGGCCTGGGTTGGAAGGGAGCTGAAGGACTGTGTACTATCACACCCCAACCTGTCAAGGGCAGGGACACCTTCCATTGTCCCAAATTGCTCCAATTCCCATCCAGCCTGGCCTTGGGCACTGCCAGGGATGCAGGGGCAGCCACAGCTGCTCTGGGCACCCTGTGCCAGCCCTGCCCACCCTCCCAGCCAGCAATTCCTCCCCAATATCCCAGCCAGCCCTGCCCTCTGGCACTGGGAGCCATTGCCTGTGTCCTGTCCCTGCCTTGTCCCCAGTCCCTGTGCAGCTCTCCTGGAGCCCCTTCAGGCCCTGCCAGGGGCTCTGAGCTCTCCCTGGAGCCTTCTCTGTGCAGCTGAGCACCCCCAGCTCTGCCAGCCTGGCTCCAGAGCAGAGGGGCTCCAGCCCTGCAGCATCTCCTGCCTCCTCTGCACTGGCTGCAGCAGCTCCATATCCTTGTGCTGCTGGAGCCCAGGGCTGGAGCAGCTCTGCAGGTGGGGTCTCACCTGAGCACAGGGGCAGAATCACCTTCCTTGATTCTTCCTTGATCACCTTCTTGCTGCCCACAATGCTTTTGAGCATGTTTAATTCAAACACTAATATATTTGCACATAAAATCTACCACAATAGTAATGAAAATTTGTAATTCTTTGGTAGGTACAAAGACAGGCAACATCATCTGTGGGTATCAGAGCATCATTAGAGACCTGCTGCTCTGGGCTAAATTTTATATTCTTTGCCAAGAATACTGGATGGTGGGTGGTGATTTATAAATCACCATAACTAATTATCCTCTGCCTTTAGTAATTTATAAATTCCATCTCTTCTCTAAACAGGCTGTTCACACAATAAAACACTGTAGTACTTAATGCAGGATGGTTGCATGGATTCATACAAAAAACTTTTCACACCTCAATTATGCTGTTATATTCAATGCTACTTACAGACTTAGGCAAATTTCCTGAGTGTGTAACTTCTCTAATCATCTGATATCAAAACAACATTAGAGAATTAGCAATATAAAACCTGCTACCTCTATATTTTTACAGCAGCAATTTCTTTTTCAAATCCTCTGTTCTCCTCCTATCTCAGAAAAAGATAATCTGCAATGAAAATCTGAGATTTTACAATCTCCCAGACTGATGTACTCTAATATATCTCAAAGGATGCATTACCCCCATTTCAGAAAGTGATACCAGTAAAAGCAAAAAGAAAAAACTCCATCAGTTTTGGTACAGGGAACAACTAGAGGAATGGTTTTTGCTCTAAAACTTCACAAGCTTGTTACATGAAAACACATACAGTGTGTTATCAGTGCTTATTTTCATCCACAGAACACCTGAAAGATGCAATATCCATGGAGAAGCACTTAGTCTCCCAAAGATGATTTTTTCAGCTTAATGTGTAGTGCTGCTGCTGTACAGAACTACCAAAATTTTATGGAAACAAGCTGGAAGAATTACACTATTTCTTTTACATTTTCAGGGTATCATTCCTACATGTAAAACATTACATCTTAAAGAAGATTTTAGTGTAGACTTCACTTATTATTAGTATTCATTTTTAAATAAGCCTTTGAAATCTCAGGCTTTTGCCTGTTTTAATACCATATCCCTGTTCCAAATTAATCTGGAGAATGCCCCTGGGACAGCTAGATTTTCATCTCCTGTTGAGATCTTCAGAGTAATTCTCCATCATTATGTACTACTATAAATTTTTTTCTTTTGTACAAAAAGAGCTATTTCAGCTTGCATGCCGTATTTTCTTCCCTTGACAATCAAGCTGGTTTTACTTATGTTTACTGTGTGGTCTCTTGCTATTGTATGCTGGCTTAGCTGGGAAGCTGCATTTCCACCCTGGATGCTTTCCATGTTCTGATCAATTTTGTCACGCAATTTTTTCCTTGTTTTCCCAAAGCTTCTAGGATCTAGGTTAATATATTTAATTATCCACAGCATCAACAATGAAATAGTAAAACTTAAATTTTACTTGGAGTAAGCAGCTAAGAGAAATCCTTTAGGTATGGCAAGTAGGACTCACTTTTAAATTCACTCTTTTTGCAGTTTCTGTAAAGCATCTATAATTGTCTATCACAAACAAGGATTTGGGTTTGATAGATTTTCATCATTCTTATTCTGTATAATTAAAAGTGATCAGGCATACAAAAAAAAAAAAAAAAAAAAAAAAAAAAGAGAGATCTTTCTTAACTGTCCCAAGTAATAACCAACAGAAGAGGAAATGGACTCAATTTGTGTCAGGGGAGGTTTAAGTTGGATATTGAGAAAAAAAATTTAACTCCAAGGGTAGCCAGGCACTGGCACAGCTGTCCAAGGCGGTGGTGGAGTCCCCATCTCTGGAGGGATTTAGAAGTTGTGGGGTTGTGGCACTTGGGGACATGGGGCAGTGGTGGCCCTGGCAGTGCTGGGAAATGGTTGGACTCGATTATCTCAGAGGGCTTTTCCAGCACAAACAATCCTGTGATTAACTGTCACAAAAACTTCCTGAGCTTGAGGCAAAAGGTCTATCCTTTCTATTCTTGAAAAGCAAATTATATATACAACATTACAAATAAAACAAGGGGTAACAAGGAAGTATTAGACACTTGCATGTAAGACAACTTAAATCTCTGCACCAATTCCAAACAAACTATGCAACTGCAATGGAAGTTTTGTGAATCGCAGCTCATGTTCTTATGTGAAGGCTTTGGAAATGGATTAAAATACTTTAACATAAAAAGGATTTAAAGCTTCCAAAGACCAGAACTTGTATTCTAAATTTAAAAAGACAAACCCAAACCATTACTAGACTCCCATGTCTTAGAATATACATCAAGGATGCCATAAAAGACACAAGCCACCCCCTTAGAAATTAAATTATTCATCAGTTAACTGAAAACATGCACAGATCAGTCACAGGGCATGCAGCATGCAGTAAATGGAGAGCAGAGGTTAATAACCTGGAAGCATAGGATCTGAGAATGTGAGAACAAGTTAAAGACAAGAGTTCCTCTCCATTGTCACTGAGGGTCGAGAAGCAATGCTGCAGCGTAGAGCAGTGGGAGTGGGGGAAATAGAGTTTGTCCAAGACATACACATATCTCCGCAAGTGGCGGCAGGTATAACTGAAAGACAAGGGTAGAGGGAGACAAAACAGAAAAAAGAGGTGTTTGCCTTTAAGAAAGCTAAGTCATGGTTTAACATCCCTGGCTTTTGTGCCAAGAGACAATGGAAGATGCCAAGAAAGCAATGGAGCGGTTTGACATAAAACAACAGTTTCAAGAAACAGAGGGATCTGTTTGCCCCTGTGCCACACGCTGGTTCTGTCACTGCTGCACGGGGAATTCACCAGGTCTCACAAATTAGACACGAGAATTTGGGCTTCTTTTGGGGGTGTGTGTCACTTCTCTCCCTCCTCCCCCCACCTTTTTTTTTTCTCAGTATCATCTTAAGAAGAGTATCTCTCTCTCAACAAGCCAAAAAATTATAAATGCAGGAAACTGGCCTCCGGTTTACAAAGGCTACCTCTAAAATAAACCTAAGAATGTTCACAAAATTTTACTGCCTTTCATGAAAACTGACAGTTGACTTAAAAAAATCATACAGAATTATTGATCAGTGTGAAGTGCTCTTGCAGCCTGGGATTTCAATGGTAGAGTGTTGGAGAGTGTTCCTGTATTTAATTCTAGTTGCTCAAATGCTATGTTTAAGCATAACAGAGTTACTCAATTAAGACCTGGCCAGCTTTTCCACGAAGAACTACAGTCACTTCTATGAAGTAAATAAAAGGCAAGCAATAAAACATTTAAAATTTGTATTAAGCAACCCTGAATGTACCTAAGAAATATATTGCTTTTGCCTATGCACAGGATATCCTCCCACTCATAATGGAAAGGAAAATAAATTAGTGTAGTTCACCTGCAACAAACTGCATCACTGGAAAACTGGAGGCACACAGAAAATACAACCTCAACCAACTTTTATTATAGGGTTTGTATAGAAAATACTTGACTGCATAATGGTGATCAGTAAGTGCATAATGGGTGTGCCAAGTACGTGATGTGATACAATGGTGTGACTCAGTGATCTTACTGCTGGAGATCTTTTGGTAATCCTGGAGATCTTTTCCAACCTTAATGATTCTGTGATTCTAAGTTGTTCAGATGGTGCTTTAACCAGCCTAATATATTGTGAGACAAAAAAGTCAGCTCATGATGGTCCTACCAGGCTCTGCTACCCTCATGTGCAGCCAGGGGACATGGCTCTCTCCAAGACATACCCATGGAATGCTAAACTGTGAAAGTTTCCCACAGAGATTTATGAAATCAAGTCTCTGTGGCTGACTCTGGCAAGAACCAACAACTGAACTCTAGGCTCCAGCATTCTCACCAAATCAAAAAACCCCATTGTTTCATGGCTCCATAGGTGGAAAATTGGCCAGTGGTTATACACCCAACCACCTGCATTCCACAGGCCAGTGTCTCTCTAAATCCTTACCTGACACAGTCACATGTGGCCCAAACACTCTTTCCTGAGACAAAATCATTTGTGTACCTCAGGCAAAAAGCAGGACAAAAAAGAATGCCACCAACAGTTAATTGGTGCAATCAGTGGGGCTCTAAGCCCAAGGATGTATCAAAACTAACACCTCCTTCTGCTTTGCTTTAAACAACACTCACTACTGGGTTAAATCAATCCTATCTTTGCTCTGGAAGTTTAAGAACACAAGATCCCCTCTGCATTTCATTTGCAGATATGATAATCTTCAGGAGATGAAGAAGCTTCAAGGATGCAATTTCCTAAGCTTTCATGCCTTTTCTGCTTTCCTGACCACAGCACACTGTAAGCAAGACAGGTTATTCTATTCACTCCATAGGCCAGGGATGGACAAGACAAAGGATTTACAGGGTCACATGCTAAAGAAAACCCTCAATCCAAAGCCTGCCCTTCCAGCTACCCAGAGAGGCCACATTTTATTTTTTCCAAAACCAGAATAAAGAATGATGAATGAAACCAGAAGTCAGAATGATGCTTAGAAGATTTAAATGGTTCAATGTCCACTGTTATCATTTACTGTATTTAACAAGGCCTCTTATTAGGAAATTCCTTCCAGCCATTCAATGTACTTAGATTTACCAAGAAATTAAATGGGTCTTCCATTACAAAATTAGAATTATAGGATCCCAGGATGGTTTTGGTTGGAAGGGACCTTACAGCTCACCCCATCCCACCCACCCCTGCCATGGGCAGGGACACCTTCCACTGTCCCAGGCTGCTCCAATTCCCATCCAGCCTGGCCCTGGGCACTGCCAGGGATGCAGGGGCAGCCACAGCTGCTCTGGGCACCCTGTGCCAGCCCTGCCCACCCTCCCAGCCAGCAATTCCTCCCCAATATCCCAGCCAGCCCTGCCCTCTGGCACTGGGAGCCATTGCCTGTGTCCTGTCCCTGCCTTGTCCCCAGTCCCTGTGCAGCTCTCCTGGAGCCCCTTCAGGCCCTGCCAGGGGCTCTGAGCTCTCCCTGGAGCCTTCTCTGTGCAGCTGAGCACCCCCAGCTCTGCCAGCCTGGCTCCACAGGGAAAGTCACAGCAACTGTCTTTGCCCCTGCCAGCATTCTCCACGGATGGGAAGAACAAGACTCGATCCCATAACTACCACCACTGTATTTAGAATTAACTGGCCAACTGGGTGAGGCCACAGCACGTGGAGGAGGATGGAAGTTTCCCCAAAAATATCACTCAGAGGTTCTAGAGACACACACATGGTGACACAGTGCCAGCAGCACTGCCCTCCAAAGGTATTCCTAATTTTAAAGCTGAAGTTTTATACTGAGAAGTTTGATGCTAAACCCACACCAAGAGCAATGCAATCCCATAACTCCCATAACCCCACAGCCACTATGACCAGCAGAACTTAGATCATATTGAAGATTAAGCATTTCTGTTATTAAAACCTCTAAAATAAATCAGAATAAAATCAAGGTTTAAGAACCGAGTTCCTTTAAGGCCTTGTACTTCAAGAGACATTGACATCAATTTTCACTGACTACTTTTAAGTTTGAACTAAGTTTATTTGATCCACCAGAAATGAGGCTTGCAGCTACATCTACTTTTACATGTTACTGGAATTTTTGCTTTCTGCATGTTTTATGGGACACATTTATCTTACTTTATAGCAAACGGCGCACTTCAAGTACAATGTAGAACTGAAATTTTGGAAAAAGGACTACTGCAAAAAATGAAGACAATCATATTTGACTTATGGTGTGTGTCTGTGTGTGTGTGCATATGTGCTAATCAGGTATCCTGCTTATGTGGAGAACAAAACTGTAGCTCACACTGTACTAAAATCCCACTTCAAAACACTGACTGTAGTCCCCTCATATAAAAAGCCATCTGATTAACATTTTGAATTCTGACACCACAACATGAGAGTGTCCATTTCTAAAAACTAAAAGGTAGAGTGCCCTGTTATAAAACTGTATCAGGGAAATTAGGGTGGAATTGAGTTACCAAATAAAAAAAAAAACCCATTCATATATAACAGTAAACTACCACTTTCTTCTCTTTTTTATGGTAATGAAAATGAAAGAACTCCTCTCTTGCTTCTCACTACACAACAAAAAAAAAACAAACAACAATGTTCAAAAGAAGTTTCAATTTATGAAAAAATTTCCACACGCTCTGTTAAAACTTCAAGTGAATAATGCTCTTTAACAGCCACAAAAGCCACAGAACCCAAAACTTTCAGATACAAAGCAACAGAGATCAGCATCAGTATTTTGGCGACTAAAATGCCAGGATCCTTTCTGTCTTGATAGTTCCCCATTTCTCACTGGATCAGTTGGGATTCCCTGTGATTACAGAATATCAGTTGGATGGAAACGTAAACATGGAAACCCAACAACATTTTTAAGATAAGAGAAAATGCTCAAAACTGACAGCTATCACATCAAAGCACCAAATCCAGTCTTTATAAAGTCAGAATGTAGCAATTAGAAGGCTCCAAGGATTTAATTCCATAGGTATTTTTTAGGTTTCTTCTTTGCTTTTTACTTTCTCTACTGCACATTGAGGGTAGAAAATTGAAATGGACAAAAACTGAACAAAACACCAAAACCACCATAAAAAATGCTCACTTGCTAACCAACAATAATGTGAATTTTGGAATAAAGAAATATAGTTTAAGTAATTTGATACCGTAAAAGACAGCACAGAGAACCTGACATCTGTGAAGAAGCCTGTAAACTACCTGCTAATTGAGAACTCTTTCTACTCATGCTTCTGGCATCCATTAGTGATTCATTCCTCCCCTGATCCTGGCACTGTCTGATCTTGCCCAGCAGCTGGTATAAATTGAGAGGGCAGGGAGGAAGCTGCAGTATTGGCTGGCAAATGAAAAAAGAGAAGAGGAAAGTAAAAAATGAAAAGGAAAACACCACCAAACAAACCTCATTAGTAAGCTGTATCAACCTTCTAGAAAAATAAGAAAAAAAAAAAAAAGCTAATTTTCTCAAAGGGATCATTGGTCCTGCTTTTTAACTCTCCCCAACTTCTGAGCAGTCCTTTCCTCTGACACCCTGCAAAGGCAGCCTGTTCTCATCAAGAGGTGAATGCCTTCACCTGACTGCTCAAGAATACTCTCACCCATTTATCACAACCTTCCATAATCCTGGAGCTTTGGTCCTCTGCCTGAGAGCTTTTTAAATTTGTCTGAACCAGAAGTAGTTAAAAGGAAGGCTGAGATCCTCTGCTGTACTCACTGCTCATTGCCTGACATCAGGCACATGGAGGGAAAACATGTAACTTCTTCACACATATAAAATGAACTCAGTATATCAACATTTATTTGCAATTAAGTGCAAATTTGATGAACGCAAAGGAAAGTTTCCTTCCTTTTTCTTACCCCAATCAGTAAAGATATTCTGATGACAGCAGTTAAACAAGAGCATCAAAGACACACTTAAATATCTACAGGAGTTTGATGTGGAGGGTCAGAAGGAAGGTGCAAGTTTCCATGTGAATAAAAGAGAATGTTTTCAGTAGGAAGCCTTCTAGTCCAACAGCCTGGCCAGTTCAGGGATGACCAAGTTAAAGCATGCTAAAACACTGGCACAGGGTGCCCAGAGCAGCTGTGGCTGCCCCTGCATCCCTGCACTGTCCAAGACCAGGCTGGGCAGGGTTTAGATCAGCCTGGGACAGTGGAAGGTCCCTGCCCATGGGGTTGAAATGATGTTAAGACTGAAGATGCCTTCCAACCCAAAACATTCTGGGATTCCATGATGGATGCCCTCTCTAGGCTGTTCCAGGGTTTGACCACCCTCTCAGTAAAGAAATGCTTCCTAATGTCCAGTCTGAACCTCCCCTGGTGGTTTTGAACCATTCCCACACATCCTTTCATTAGCTCCCAGTGAGCAGAGGTGACTCTTTCAGGAAGGTGCTGCAGGGAGCAATGAGATTGTGCCTCAGCCTCCTTCTCCAAACTGGGCCAGCCCAGACTCTTCACCTGCTCCTCACAGGACACTCCTTCCAGCCCTTCTCTGGATGCATCCAAGGACCTTCACATCCTTCCCAGATGATGTGTCCAGAATGGCACAGAGTGCTCAAACAACACTGCAACAATGCTAAGCAAATGGAACAACCCCCTCCCCTGAACAAGAGGTTTTGCTGTGTTTGATGCACACAGGATGCAGTTTTCACTCTGGGAATGTCAGAGCACAGAAGGATGTCACAGCTGCCTGCAGCTTTAGTTAACCCCCTGATCATCTGGAAGCCCTCCAAGCACATTGTGTGAAACCATCAGAGAGTCAAAACCAACAAATAAATAAGACTTTGCTAAAGTTTCTCTGAAAGTTTCAACATCTTAATTGGCCACTGCCATTATTTTGGTTCAGGTGATCACATCACTTTCAATATTTAACTCAAACTCCACATTAATTCAAGAAGTGTACATAAGGCTATAGCCACAGACTAAACACCCAGCAAGAACAAGAGTTTGAAAATAAGAACTGCAGAAATTCATCATATGTTTACATTTATTTTTTCATCCAAAATTTAAGACTTGACCAAGACAACAGCACTAAGCAAAACATGCAAAGCCACTTACACCCTCATTTGTTTAAACTAGAAAGCTGATATTTTCTGTAGTGAAATCAACTGTCATTTTAAAATAAATATATCAAAAGCAAAAATGTAAACAGCACCAGGCCAACATCTTAACAACACAGAAAGGAAGCAAATTGGGCAGAGTATAGAAGAGTGGTATAAAACCAGTGTTCAGTAACCCCTCTACAAATACAACCTAGGCTGAAACAGCATATACAGGATTCAAAAGAAAAATTCTCAGTGTTAATGTTTATGTAATTGTAATTCATCATCTTTCTCTTGGCACATGCCAGATTTTATGAGAGCTATAAATCTTTAACGATATTGAGAAAAAGAAAGGTCTTGAAGACATACATGCCATGTGTATTAGCTCAGAGAAACTAGATTAATCTGCAGCAATAAAAAAAGCCAATTCTACTAAGCCTGATTAAATATTTAGGTCATATTGTTTCTGAGGTAGAATTTGAAAAATGCACAGCAAATAACATCTTTCCCTGAGCTTGAAGACTTATTGTATTTTCAAAAGGCAGCTATGTTACAACACGACTCTGCAGGAAAACCAATGAGAATGTCTTTAAAAGAAAAATGAATGAAAGTATAAGCTAATTAAACTAGTACATGTTAGTCAACACACCAAACCAGCTCTGTACACGTGGGCAGAACGTCACGACATGCAGTGAACATTTTATTAGCGTTTGTGTTTGATAATTTGTGTTCTAGGAAGTTCTGTTAGTCACTACCTCCTCTGTTACCAAAGACAAACCCAACCAAAATACATCCTGTACTCAAACACCAGATATATGATAACAACAACCTGTTGTTGATCATCCACTCCGTGAGAATTGATTTCTATTCTGCTTGAAATATCACCAATTAATGTTATTTCATAAGCCATGAAGAGCTGAAAGGCAAACCATCTCTCTGCTTATCTCAGGTTGGACAGGGCCTGGAGCAATCTGGTTTAGTGGAAGGTGCACCTGCCCATGGCAGGAGGGTTGGAATGAAATTATTTTTAAGATTCCTTCCTACCATGAGCCAGTCTAGGATTCTATGATTCTTGCAACAGTAAAATACATCATATACATCACACAAAAATAGAATTTTGGATTGAACTTTTCATTTCTGTTTAGCACTCTGCCACTGATGATACAATGAACTATGGTACTGATGAACCATAGCAGAAATCTATCTTTCAAATTGTTTTTCATTACCAAGAATGTTTTGAAAGATTGACATGCCCAGGTTCAAGGAAAGATGTTCTGGGATTCTTTGGGGCGAGTTTCTGCCACTGTGGTATTAATACAGTTAAACTGCTTAAGAAATCCCTCATTTTTCACACTGTTAAAGCATTTTTAAAATTATTATCCTTACATTAGAGTCATAATTAAGATGAAAGAGACCTGAGGGGGTCTCTAGTACAAACTTGTGCTCAAAGCACAAGGGTTAAAACTGTACCCACACCTGAGCAGGGGTTGAATCTCAGAAACCTCCAGGGAGGGAGACTCTACAACTTCCCTGTGCTGCTGTGCCAATTCTGCCATGAAAAGCTGCATTCCCCCCTCAGCCTGGAACCTCCTGACCATTCTCTCTCATCCTCCTGCCACACCCTTCTGTATAAAGAGCCTGGCTCCATCTCCTCAGCAGCCTTCTCATACATGTGGGAATGCTGCTCACCCTTTCTGAGAACCTCCTGCTGTAGCCTTGCCCCAAAACCTTCTCTCCTTCAGGCTAAACAAGCCCAGTGCCCTCAGGCCACTTTCCCACACCAGTTCCCAGCTATCATGCTGCCCTCCACAGAGCTCCCTCCAGTCTGGCAGCTACTCTGCTATGTCCAGAGGCCCAAAACCTGGATGCAGTTTTCCAGATGTGATCCAACACTGTGTTCTTGCACGAGCACAAGTCAACCCCCACTCTTGGGTGTGTTTTACCAGATCCTGTGGAGATGGATAGGTCAGTTCTCCAGTAATCCTGACTTGATCCTTTTCCAGTGCTGGCACTTTCCTTTCTCCCTGATCCCCACCTAATGTCCTCTTCTAAGTGACAATCTCACAGATTTCTAAAACTACTTAATTCCTGCGGGCCTCCTTTTGAGATGCAAGCATCCCTAAATTCATATCTTACATCATAAAGTGATGACAGGATTTTAAATTACATTACTGCTAAACAGCAGTTTGGCAGCGAGGGGTCATCCTGAGGTTAAAGGTGACATAACAACACAGAAGAGGACGAAAATTATTTAAATGCTTAAGAAGCGATTATTTGTGATAATGTGTCACAGATGTAAGTTCTCATGCCCTGAAGCAGCACTCTATCACAGTACTGGCCAAATGTACACGACAGGCTTATGAGAGGAGTATTATCTTTATGCATGGAAGTATTTATAGTGACAGAGGGCAAGGAAATGAAAGCCAAACAAGTTCTGGAGAAGTCTGATAGACTGAAAACAAAATGAGAAATATATGAGATTCTTCTGCAGAAAGGCCAAATTACTTGTGTACAGATGAAGTTCTACCAGAAACAACAAAAGGACTTCTATATTAAAAGCAGACAGAAATAACTGATGACCTATACACAAAAGAGATATAAAAGAGCTCAGAGGAAGTGTCTATTCAGTTCTGATGTTTCAGACAAAGGCAAAGGCTTTAATCACCCAGATGCACTAGTTACTTGGAAGTCACATATCCCTGCCAGCTTAAGAGATGCTACTATGGGAATGTTGTTTTGGAAACCTCCTGTGTTTTTATCCTTTGGCTAGACACTTGTGGTAATTCACAGGCTCTGCATGGGATTACAGGGATGCTACGACACCCTCATTAACAGAGGCATTTGCATCTCCATCTGCCTGAACCTGGAAAATCCTGTGTCAAAGACAGTGGCAAGAGAGGGCACAGCACCAAGGGCAGCAGAGTCTGAGCCACACTGCCATCCCTCAACCATCCATCCATCCATCCATCCATCCATCCATCCATCCATCCATCCATCCATCCATCCATCATCCATCATCCATCCATCCATCCATCCATCCATCATCCATCCATCATCCATCCATCCATCCATCCATCATCCATCCATCATCCATCCATCATCCATCCATCATCCATCCATCATCCATCCATCCATCCATCATCCATCCATCCATCCATCCATCATCCATCCATCATCCACTCATCCATCCATCATCCATCCATCCATCCATCCATCCATCCATCCATCCATCCACCCACCATCCATCATCCATCCATCCATCATCATCCATCCATCATCCATCCATCCATCCATCCATCCATCCATCCATCCATCCATCCATCATCCATCCATCCATCATCCATCCATCCATCATCCATCCATCCATCCATCCATCCATCCCTCATCCATCCATCATCCATCCATCCATCATCCATCTATCCATCCATCAATCCCTCATCCATCCATCCATCCATCCATCCATCCATCCATCCATCCATCCATCAATCCCTCATCCATCCATCCATCATCCATCCATCATCCATCCATCATCCATCCATCCATCATCCATCCATCATCCATCCATCCATCATCCATCCATCCATCCATCCATCCATCCATCCCTCATCCATCCATCATCCATCCATCCATCATCCATCTATCCATCCATCAATCCCTCATCCATCCATCCATCCATCCATCCATCCATCCATCCATCCATCCATCCATCCATCCATCCATCCATCCATCCCTCATCCATCCATCATCCATCCATCATCCATCCATCCATCCATCCATCCATCATCCATCATCCATCCATCCATCCATATCCATCATCATCCATCATCTATCCATCCTCCAGCCATCCATCCATCCATCCATCATCCATCCATTCCATCTCATCCATTCATCCATCCATCATCCCTCCATCCTCCATCATTCATCCATCATCATCCTCATCCATCCATCCATCCTCCAATCTATCCATCCATCCATCATCCATCCATCATCCATCATCCATCCCTCCATCCATCATCATCCATCCATCCATCCATCATCCATCCATCATCCATCCATCCATCCATCATCCATCCATCCATCCATCCATCCATCATCCATCCATCCATCATCCAGCCATCCTCCATCCATCCATCCTCCATCCATCCATCCATCCATCATCCATCCAGCATCCATCCATCCATCCATCCATCCATCCACCATCCATCCATCCATCCATCCATCATCCATCCATCCATCATCCATCCATCATCCATCCATCCATCCATCATCCATCCATCCATCCCTCCATCCATCCATCATCCATCCATCATCCCTCATCCATCCATCATTCATCCATCCATCATCCATCCTCCATCCATCCATCCATCCATCCATCCATCCATCCATCATCCATCCATCCATCCATCCATCCATCCATCCATCCATCAATCCATCATCCATCCCTAATCCATCCATCCATCCATCCTCCATCCATCCATCCATCCATCATCCATCCATCCATCCTCCATCATCCATCATCCATCCATCCCATCATCCTCCATCCATCCATCCATCCATCCATCCATCCATCCATCCATCCATCCATCCTCCATCCTCCTCCATCCATCCATCCATCCATCCATCCATCCATCCATCCATCCATCCATCCATCCATCCATCCATCCATCCACCAATCCCTCCATCCCCACCCCAGCTAACTGGGGTACTTGGAGACACACCCCAGCTCACAACTAACAAGTGACAGGAGCATGCCTCTACAAAACTTCATAGTAAATTTGTTTATTCATGACAAAACTAAGTGCACTTACCTTACCTAAAAGCCTGTTATTTCCTAAACTTGCTGAAGGTCATTACCATTAAAAAGGCTGAGTCATTCAATGGTTATAAGGACCTGCTGCACATTAAAGTTGTTAAATCCTGATTATTTTGCCTGTACCTACAGTTTCACCCTCCATTTACAAATGTGAGATGATTCAATGTGCAATATTGTCTTTGAGAGCCACATAAATGCCAGTGAAAATACATGGTGGTAGGAAATAGCTCAGTTTGAGTACATAGGAGAATCAGAAAATTCATAAACTGTTATTTTCTATTCCCAAAATCCATTAGAAAGGCTGTTTAAAAATCCTCACTGAAGTGTGGGGTCTGAATGAACTGAAAATTTCCATGTGTGGTGGAAAGGAAGGTTTTCAGGAGGCATTTGGAGGGCACTGACACAGGTCAGTTGGGTATTACACAGCCCTGCTTCCCTCCCTGCCTATCCCTGCCATGCCTATCCTGACTTCACACAAGTGGAGAGGAACATTAGTTCACTGCAGTGCAGAGCTGGAAAAATACTGGACGTATATAATGACATCAGTTAAAATGTGAAATAAGCAGCAGCCTGACACGGAAAAAAAATATAATTAATGCTATATTTTTGGCTACACTTTTGCTCCATATTAATGTTTACTTAGAACCATTTTAGTTTGTCTGATAAATCCTTAAAAGTTCATTATTCATTTCTTTAGATCACAGTGCGCAGTTTTTTCCAGAGAGAAAATTTCTAAAAAGGAAAGAGTACATGTTGTATCAGAATAAAGCATTAATGAGCCAAATACCCTGCAACTGAGGATAAATTACAGGTTCAAACAAGTCATTATCTTGAGTCACCTCTATTTCTGTTAAGGAACACTGTCCCATAAATACTTTCCACTCAAAACAAACTGAGAAGACAAGCCTGCAGCTTCTAGGATTCTACCAGAATGGCAAATAATACTTTCTAAAAGACCATCAGAATTCAGTTGTTTTCTTAAATCTCAGAAAAACCTTATGCAGGACAACTTATTGGTATAAAACAGTCTTTTTACAACACAAAAACTACAAGAATCACATCTAGATATCTCTAAGGACCCTTCTGACCCAAACCATTCTGTGACCTCCACACTGGATATCAGAATCCCAAATAATACAGTGAGACACAAACCAGCAACTGTTTCGGTGGCCTTAACAATTTTTCCATCTAAAATAAATCAAAATTGCATTAGCAGGACTGGAATAATCCTACTTGTTTTCTCATTTTTGCTTCCTGCAGCCATTAAACATGCAGAAAACTTAAGTGACACAATTCAGAATGACCTCAGTTTACTCTGCAAATTCGTCTGTAAAACAACACTAGAAGTCTATCACAAAAATAGTTGTTTCTCTACAGGTTTCCTCCAATATTTCTCCTTCTCTATCAGAAGAGATTTACAAGATCAACAGTTTCAAGGTTCCACCAAAAAACAAAAGTTTAATTCCCCAATTTGAACGCTACAACAAGTTATACTGTTTCCAAAGAGCTTAGGCAGCCACAGTAACAATGAATGGGCCATTCATAATAATTAAAGATGCCACAATGGGGCCTTCTCCCGCCTAACTTCAGCTCTGGGTGCCCTGAAACAGAGATCAATGCTTCAAAAGACCTCAGTTCTATGCTGATTTGAATCACATATCTTGCCAGGCAGCAACTTGCAGTTTGTATGACTCTGAAATACACAATTTTCTGAATGGCAGAGCACGGGTTGTAGTAGTCTTGCCCCCCAAAAGTGAGAGAATTATCCTGCTGGTTGCTGTCTACAAGTCAGCAGATAGACAAAGTGGTCCATGGAAGAGCAAACTACCTTGTACAAAGCTGAGCTTTCAGAGTGGTGCATATTTTGACACTAAATACCTTTTCAAGCCAGATCACCAATCAAACTGTCATTTTTAAGGAGTCCTGTGGCCATTAACTGCAGAACAGAAGATAAAACAGTTTAACTACTCTGCTCCACGTGAGAAGACCATGACACAGAGAGAAGCAACTGCTTCCCCAGCAGCCCTCCGTGGCCCACCCTGATCCCATCTGTCCATCTGGGGAGCCCCCATGACCCCTGAGCTGGGGGTCCTGCCCTGCAAATACTTCCAATGGCACGTGGGGCACTCGACTGCTCACGCCAGATGGGGGACGAGGGTATTACTGTCCCATCAGATGCCCACTCAGAATCCCCAGCAGGTTCAACCAGGCTTAAACCAAGTTCAATGATATTTCCATGCTGGAAACAGCTGATATCAGCCTAAAACCTCACCTCCATATGTTACACACAGGCAAAAACAGGCGAGAACACATGGGGCAGTCCTCTTGCTGTTGACATAGCTAAAGCAGCATTTAGTACATTTGACCACAACTACACTCAATTCTTAGTAACAAAGGATGATTCTTTCCTCTTAAAAAATTAACTTCATTCTATTTACATCCCTAAGTTGTGCCAGCAAGAGCCCATTTGCTACTAATATTCTCTTTTCCCTTGTCAGAACAATTGTTGTCTTCCCTTTTGTCACAGCTTTTCCTACTAATTGCAATGACACCTCCCAATTTTGGAATGGCTGATCAGCTTATAAGCTTCCCCACAGCTAATCTAGGTCAACAAGCTACTAATAAGGCCAGCATATGTTTCTTTTATTTAACGCTATCAGATCTTTATAAATCACTTCTGTCTCCCAATAAAAGGCACCCCAGGGATTCTGCAGGTTTGAGGAGTAACAGTGACACAGAGCAGAGAATGAGGGGCACAAAAAGCACTGCACACAGAGCAGGGAGCCTGTGCCTGAGCACAGCTCAAGGAAGAGAAGGCAAAGCTGCCTGAGGCTTCACCAGGTGACTCAAACAATGTGTCCTACTGCACACACAGCCTTGGCTTCTGGCAGCCCACTGGTGCTCAGGGGCTTGAAGTCACTTGATCTTCCATTTCCACAGTGTCCTCTTTCAAACATGGCCTGAGCATGAAAATATCATGAAGGCCCTTTTTCTGAGAAGACATTACTTTTCAATCTATTTGGAATGCTTAATAAAAATGGGACTACCACTTTTGCTGCACTACATAGGGGTTAAAAAAACCCCTCATTATAAAGCAGTTTCTCATAAACAGAGTATTATTTTATCACAGAATCACAGAATGGCTTGTGTTGTAAGACATTTTAAGGATCACCCAGTTCTACCCCCTGCCATGGGCAGGGACACCTCCCACTGTCTCAGGTTGTTCCAAATAAGATCCTGGACAATTCCAGGGATGCAGGGGCAGCCACAGCTGCTCTGGGCACCCTGTGCCAGCCCTGCCCACCCTCCCAGCCAGGAACTCCTTCCCAATATCCCAGCCAGCCCTGCCCTCTGGCACTGGGAGCCATTTTACATCCAGGCTAGACAATAAATTGTTTTTTTCTGAACAATTTCAAAGTTAAGAAGCACTAAATTGTCTTTAAGGATTTTGATTCTTACTTTTGAGGCAAAGTCAACCAGCCAGGTCTGCAGCCATCCATTCTGAAGAGGATTTATTGCTAGAACCTGGATCTCATAGCACACAGTAAATACCACCCAAGTGAAGGATGGAGAGAAAAATCAATAGAGATTTTTCAAAGTAACAAATTCACCAGTCCAAGTATTGTTATGGCAACAGAAGTTTGTTGGGATGAACAGGTCATCAGCTACTGCTCTAAAGCAAACACAGAAAATTAAACAAGCTGTTTAAATTGCAGATCAATAACCTGAAGCCATATCCACAGAAAGATGCTCTTGCCTGCTCACCTCAGTGGCATGATATCTGCATGAAAATAATCAGGGATAGGAATTACTAAAAGCCACTGTTTCTACCAAAGCTTGGAATTGGAGAGTAGGTTTGTGGGCTTCCTGCACTGACAGTGAAATTAACATAAGCCTGAGGTTAAAGATCACATTTAGAAAATTTAGAAAATAGTCATACTGTTGTGATAACTATCACTGAAATATATTTTTTTTAGCAAACCCATATGTGATTCAAAAGAGGACAAAAAATTACCTTTTATTCTTGAACAGTTCAGACTGGAGGTACTTAAGTTTCACTATCAAAAACCAGAGATTTTTTACTATTCCCATCATGTTATCTGCAGAGGCAGATTTCAGTGCTCTAGTGAAACTGTTCATTGCCCTCAATTCATTTCTTTCTTCTTTTCTTTTGGTTAAAAAGAGAAATGGAAAAGCTGATTCTCAGAGGGCTCACTATTGAGCAGTACAAAGCTGATGCTTAGAGGGTTCAGTATTTAACAGCTCTGGCCACAGGGCACTAATTCCAAGAAGTTTCATCGTTTATTATGTTATAATTTAACCTGTGAAGTCTCTCAATGTCTGCTGCTGTGGGAGCAGGAGCAGTCTCTTTTCTCTAGGGCCTGCCATTGTGAACACTTCTCTGCTATGATTAAGAGATCAGTAAACTGAGATTTAATTTAATGGCCCAATTAAGAGATGAAGATTTGAACCCTGATTGTAAAACCCTTGTCTACTGATGGTTCCTACAGTGCCATTACAGCCTACCCAAGCCCAGGCTCCTGTGCATGGTGTGCTGCAAACCTGTGGCCTCCAAACCATCCCCAGAGCTCTGCAGCTCTAAGCAACATAAACCCTGTGTTCCAACAGGACCAATGGAGAAGGAATAAAGGAGGGTGGAACCAGTTTTCATGTGATGTGTTAATAATTATATAGGTTATAAATCAATCACTGAGCATCTTACTAGTGTTATCTTGCTTTTTGATTACTGAAAGCTGACATTCCTGAAAAGAAGGAGTTTTCCAAACTAAGGATTCCTAGTGTCAAAGGGCTTCAACTCCCAAACCTGAAACAATTTTAGGAAGTTTTTTTATCTGAAAAACTGCTCTAATTAAACCCCATTCACTAACCTGCTGTAAGATAGATGCCAGAATGTGGAGCTTAACAAAATTACTGCACACTCTATTCACCTAATTCTATTTGCTCAATTTAGACATCTCAGTTGAAGTCTGAAATACCAACTTAGCTCAAATCTTATAATCTAAAAATTACAACTTCTGTATGAGAAGAAGCACTTCTGTTCTATATCCACATTTCCAAATGAGAATTAAATTAGAAAGCAAACAAGTTTGAAGCATCTATGCAGCAACCTGGATTATGCTTCCCAGTTTTTCCCCTGAAGAAGCACCTTTGATTTTAAGAACTCCATCTCACTAGTTCTTTGCTCCAGCTATCCCATTGCTATTCTCCAATGACAGAGGAAGCTCCTTGCTAAAGAGCTTCCCTAAACCACTCTGGACATCAAAGAAAAAAAGGCAGGAAAACCAGAATGCTCACAGAGTTTAATGTTGTGTGAGAGACAAATTTGTTTATCTTTCTATGTGAGCAGCCTAGAGAATTTTGAACCAACAATTATTCTCATTAGTGGCACTGCTAAATAATATCATTAAGCAATTGGAAAATTTTAATTTCATCACATTCACACACTAACAATTTCAGATTTTTCAGTTCACTGTAGCCTCTAAAACACGGGTCAGATCACATGGGTCTTGCTGCTCTATAAGCATTTTTCTTCTTTGTTGAAACACAGCAATTCACACAAATTTTTCTGAGCAGAGAATGGACAGAGCAGCCCTGGGAGAAGGAGCTGGGGGTGCTGTGGGTGAGAGCTGGAGCTGCCCAGCCTGAGCCCCCCTGCCCTGGGCTGAGCCCCCAGCGTGGGCAGCAGGACAGGGGGAATTCTGCCCCTGTGCCCCTGTGCTCAGGTGAGACCCCACCTGCAGAGCTGCTCCAGCCCTGGGCTCCAGCAGCACAAGGACGTGGAGCTGCTGCAGCCAGTGCAGAGGAGGCAGGAGATGCTGCAGGGCTGGAGCCCCTCTGCTCTGGAGCCAGGCTGGCAGAGCTGGGGGTGCTCAGCTGCACAGAGAAGGCTCCAGGGAGAGCTCAGAGCCCCTGGCAGGGCCTGAAGGGGCTCCAGGAGAGCTGCACAGGGACTGGGGACAAGGCAGGGACAGGACACAGGCAATGGCTCCCAGTGCCAGAGGGCAGGGCTGTATTGGGTATAAGGGAAAATTTTTTTTACAGTTACTTTAAAGTAAACATTGAATAAAGTCTCAAGCAAACCAGTCTAGTGGAAGGTGGGATGAAGGTGGAACGAGATGGGCTTTAGGGTTCATTTCCACTGAAACTATTCTGGGATTGCGTAAAATACATTTCAGTAGCAATACAATATTCCTGTAGAAACTCACACATTACAACTTAAAGACATTTTTTAGTTCAGCATAAAAAGGGCATAAAAAGCAGAGTTTAAAGCAACATCCTGTACTCTTTTTCCTAAACAACAGTCATAAACATTTTTACTCTGGAAAATCCCATCAGAGTTCCGTAAGAGGAAACCATACCAAAGAAATTAAATTACTAACACAGAAAACCATAAAGCAAATAAATGGTTTGGTTGGGTAACTGAAACTTCTCAAATACAGCAGCACTTCTCATCAAGGATAGCAATTTTCACAGTAGCTTAAGAAACATAATCAACCCTACAAAAAGATGAAGACTACTGAAGAGTAAAAAGGGAATTCAGGGCTTCATCCTCCTCTCAGATGTGAGGAGCTAGTGCAGTGCAGTCAGACTTTACAAGCATTGATGCATAAGGACACTACTCATAACTTACTAAAAAAAAGGAGAAAAACAACGTTTCCAGCTGGTACATATGTCTCCAGGTTTGCTCTCCAAGCAGGTACAGCAGGGCTGTGATGACATTACACCCCACTGCACCCCTCAGCATGCAAGTTGTCCAGGTCTCTGATCTGTACCCCCTTCTTTTCTAATTCCACTCAACTCCTACCAGCATCAGGAGAATTGACACAAACTTCTTTCCTCATGCCATTCCCTGAATCTCACTGAAACCTCTGTGACTACCAAAGAAATCAGCAAAAGTGCAACCAGTAGAGTTCTGAGTGTCTCACACAGCTCTGCACATGAGCAGCTGTGGTGATAATACAGCAAAAAAGGAAATCTGTGTAACATTTCTAGCCCCATGAAGTCACTTAATGTTACAAGTCCACATCTAATTAGTGAGGTGCATGGCAACCTCTAGTGGCATATGCCTGCTTAGGAAACAGCAAACATTCCAACACATGAAGCTATAGGAAAAGCATTTGCCTGAAGTGATCAGTCCTCTTCTTGTCAGTAATTTTATTAGAATGACATGGAGAGGAGATGCCAGGACACAGCTGATCTGAGGAAGACCCTCCCCAAGAGTTCAGATACTACAGCAGTCAGGCAGGCTGCAGAAAAGCCAGGTATCATGAACAAAAGCTGTTTCCAAATAGGTTAAAGGAATTAATGCCAACTGACTTGTAGTGTAAGATGACAAACTGAGCACCTGCATTACAATGCAGGTACATTTAGATATAATTTAAAGATACTACAAAGTAGTAGCAGCACTCCACCAGTGCAGTACCACCCTCAGAAATCTGCTGATAAAAGAGCTCTGAGTAATTAAACACAAACCCCAGGCAGCAGAGCATAGAGAATCTCAGAACCACAGAATATTCTGAACTGGAAGGGACCCACAAGGATCATTGAGTCCAACTCTTCAGTGAATGGCCCATACAGGGATCAGAGAACACAAGGATTTCAAAGTCAGGATAATCTACAACACAGGACATCCAACACTAAGTGAACCCTGGATGTTACTAGGAAACATCTATTACTTCTATTTTTAACTTCCAGCATCTGCTTGTGATAGATTTACACAAATCTGACAATTTTCATGCTTTGCTGGAATGTGATACAAATCACCCAACATTATGAAGCTGTATTTTACTGAGCTCTTAAATGACTATATTGAATATTCCCAGCTCATTCTTTCACAGAAAATAGTCTTCAGATTTTAAAACAATTGGCTGTCTCTGCTCAGAATAGGATTAGGAAAAAGCCTGCATGGAAATGGAATTAATTCTCACATTAAGGAAGGAGTCATTAGAGCATCTGGTGAGGTTTAAATTATGACTGTCTATTCAGTTGTATTGCTAAGCAGATTTTAAGTGTTTGAGAGCTACTTAATTTAGAAACGTATACCCTGAAACACTTCACATAATATAAAGTACAATTTAGATTTTCCTTCGCAGAAAACACTTTCTCATTAAGATGTTTGTATTCTGAAGGCAAAGGAGATTAGGAGTATAAAAATACATATTCTGTTTTGGCATCATGGGACAAATCTGTGTCCACCACTGCTGGCTAAATTCAATAACTGTGGATAACAGACTTCCTAAGGTAGAAAAACAAAGGACCATATACGACTCAAACAGCAGCCCCTTAAGAAATAAGTGTATTTGCACTGCTTTTCTTGGTAACTATGAAACTTCATAGCAAATCCAGTGCATTTTGAGAGGAAATCAGGTTAAAATACTTCCTTGATTGTGATTAAACCTGCCAGAAATCCAGGGCTGTAAAGTTCCTGAGAAGAAAATACAGTAAAGTCTAACAGGAGACAGGCTGCTCCTGGAACTGGCTCTTCCTTCCAGCCTGCCCGTGTCCTAGTCCCACAGGACACTTTACAACAGATTTTAATACATTTTTAAAGTAGTGTCTTTTGATTTACAAGCAATCATAATCACAGCGACAAATTAAATTCCAGTCTTGGTGGTCGTTTTTGCCTATTGTCCAGATGTACAGTTTTCTAACTCCAGAATAAGATTCTCTTTCCCTAACAGTCCTCTTGTTTTGCTGGTTCTGTTTCAAATCTAAAGTCAGCTCCTTCATTTCAATTTCCACTTACAATAATATGGAGTACCTGGCTACAAGAAGACAGAAGCTTAAAAACAACAGCATGGAATACCTTTGCACTATGTAAAGATGTCATAGTATACATAATAAAGATCTAATTGCCTTTTTTTTGCTTCTTCAGTTGATGAGTATGAGTATTTTCTCTATCAACCCTTACATACTTCCAGGCAGAACTATACAGCTCTAACCCTGCTGGAACCCAATGGCAGCATCCTTGTCTCTGCTGTCCTACCAGACTAACACATCTACAGTTCTCCAAACTGAGGGCACTGAGGTCTCAGACTAATTTATGGAATCACAGAATAGAACTGTAGAACCATTTAAGTTGGAAAAGCTCTTGAAGACCATCAAGTCCAACCATTGCCCCAGCACTGCCCAAGGCCACCACTGACCCATGTCCCAAGTGCCATATGGCTTTTAAACACACTGGATTCAATGACCTTCCACTCTGACAGAATTTCCTTTCTGTGTTTTCTGCCATTCAACTCTTTGCTTTCTTTCCACACACGTCAGTGTCAAGCAGCAGAACAAGTCTGTCTGCCTCCAATAAGAATATCATAGCTAAACATCAAGCAGCAATGTTAAGGTCATGCTGTAACCATGTAGATCGAGAGACATGAGGAATACAGCTCCCAAACACTACAGGATCCTAAGAAAATGCTGCATGAAATGAGTGAAAGAGAAATTCTTGAGTCTTGAGACTAGCAAGATAACTGCCTCAAATGTAACCAGAAGAACACTTCTCACTTTGGGCTGCAGAAACAGACATAGAATAAAATGAACAACATCAGAATCCAGGATTCTAGGAACAAGCTCTGAAGTGGCAAATGAAATATCACAGTAAGAACCAGGCCAAGTTTTTGAGTCAGAGAAGTGTATCTCACACAGCACCAGGATCTCTGACTTCAGAGTATTTCAAACGCTTGGAAAACTCAGACTTCATGTCTATGATTTGAGAAATGAGCACAGCAAATATCTAAGACAATGTCTGTGGCAAGGGGAAAATAGCTCCATTTCAAACTCTGAACCCTCTTTAGTTTTGCCAAGGGTATGAAAAGAGGGCAAGTCTCAGGCAGGTGAAAGGCACCAACACAATGCATTCATTCTGGTAACCTGTCCTACTTTTACCACCAACCATTTTCAAAGGAGAAGTGTCTTGGAGAGAATTAAATCCTTAAGAACAAGCTGTATGTCATGTTAACCCAGTCCTTGACAAAGTGTACAGGTACACAATTATTATTTTTGGCACGCAGTCTGTACCTGACAAGCCCTGTAACAATTTATTCCAAATCACATTAAAAAGGACCTTCCCAGTTTCCCTTGGAGCGTGGAGCAGGGCTGGCTGCCAAGATGAGAAGGATGCCTGGCACAGGGTTACCTGCCTTTACAATGTGTTCTGCAGCACAGAAACACAATGGGAAGGACCAGCCACAATATCTTCAAAGTTCTGGCTTTGTTTTAGAACCAGAGCAGATATTGACTACTGACTACTATACAGGATCATAAACTCTATCATTTGAAAAGCACAGATCTAGGCTTTATAGCCCATATCTGCAGGGTATTGCTACAAAATGATCATTTAATTATATCTGATTTTAAAAACAGACCATTTGTCAAATATGCAGGAAGAAATAAGCTGAAAATCCATGCAGTATAGTACTTGAGAACCACCATTCAGTGCATATTTATAATAACTGGATACAAGACTGAATTTTTAATTCACACAAACCTCTGAAAACCTTCTGTTTTGAAGGCAGTTATTGAGCTGTTCTGTTAAGAAAATCAAAAGGCAGAAGTTTCTCAGACAGAGAAACTAGTATCTTTTCTGTCCATTCAGAGCAGGTTCAAATATAGAGCAAGTAAAATTTATTCTGGGATTATTTAGTTACACAGTTATCATTTCTGCTGTTTAGTTCATTGGTATCTACTAAGGCACATAAAACTAATGTTTTTCTACCACTACAGCATACAAAATTCAAGCTCCTCTACTCCTGAGATTCAGTAAAGATGATTTTCTAGCAGAGTCTTTATATTTACCTGATGATCCTCTGAGCAGCATACTGATGCAGCGAGCGGAACTGTGCTGACATATTTGCTAAGGCTGCCAGACAATTTGTATGAAGGTATTTGTCCTGTCAGAGAGAAGAGGAAAGATAAAAAACCAACACATCAAACTGTTTGTTGGATATGCACTGACACCTCTTGCAGGAATCATTCACAAGGTTGAGTAATACATGTTGTTTTAAAAGCACAGGCAGAAATGCAAAGCATATATACATGGTGATGTGTGAACATGTTTTCTTAAAATGTAAGGCTTATAAAAGAGTGATTCCATACAGATTTCAGAGTGTATACATACATATATGTATAGACATCTTTGTATTTGTCTTTCAATGTTCATTTACATTTGCACCACAGCTGTAACACATACATGAAGACATTTTCCTCCTCACTACCTTCCTGTCTCTCCCTCTAGTAATCTGATCCTAAAACTTCCTACTTCATAACCCATCTCCCTATTGATTCTTTCACACCATTCCATACACCCCACAACTACAACCATACCATACTTCAGAACACTGGTCCTCATCTCAGCATCCCTGAAACCATTTGATCAGATAAGCATTTATCTGATGACCCTTTCAAAGTCAAGGGCTCTCACAGAATGAAACTTTCCCACATATCCAATTCAAAAGGGATTAATTTCCCTATTCAAGTCTAAAATATTAATTTACATAACAGATTCTAAATACTACAAATATAGGCCAAATCTGTTCTTGTTCCTTCCAGTTCTTTTTATCATAAAGTAAAATCCCAAATTTTTGCAGTTTAAAATATATTTAATATTTTGGCTACTGTTTAATGTAAAAATTCTGTGACTTCAATTGTTGAAAAGAATCAGAAGTGCACGATATTGTGTTTGCAAAAAAGGTAAAAAATCAAATGCTTGAAATAATGCACAAAATCAACCTAGGCTATGAGGCTGTGAAGTTAAGACAGTTTTGCTTTGCCAGAGCTCAAAAAGCTCTTCTGGCCCAGTCCCTGTCATACTTCCCCAAAAAATTAACAATAAATAGACCAGAAATTCCTTCCCACTTTTAAGTCATTCAGAAAGACAAACAGCCTATAAGGAATCATTTCTTCTCATGAAACCAAGGAACTCTTTCTTCTTGACTGAAGATGAGCTTGATACCTGAATTAAGGTCTTTAGAGAACCATACTCAATGAACTGGAAGACAACTGAGAAATTGTGTTACAAGTTCACAAACACTTAGTTAACACAGCTGATCCATTTTCTTCCCTCCTGCAAAAACCAATGCCAAAACCAGATGCCAACTGATTGCAACAAAATTAGTAAAATTCCACCTCCTGTTTGAAACTGATTTCAAGCTGCTGAGGTTTGGAATTTGCAAGTGCTCCACATAGCTCTTACCCTTGTCCGTGTCATGTTGTACTGGATGGTTCTTATCACAACCAGTATCAGAAGACTCCCAAGTGAGATCTCTGTTAGGACACGCTCAGCATACCAAGTGATGTTTTTCAGTATCTGCAAAAGAAAAAAAATACAAGAACAAGATTCTTCAGCACCTATGTCTGAATAAGAACTTAGAAAATTGTCTGGAATCTCACATTCCTTAAGACATAAAAATTAGTTTCCAGTCTCAAATGCGGTTTCATTTTTGTATTCCAAATCATAACTAAAACAAAATTAACAAAAAAAAGTTGGATCTCTGCAGCATTATCACCTTGTAGATCTCACCAACTTTAAGTCATATGGAAACATACCAAGTGTAGAAAGATGATTACTTTTGGCACTTCCCTAATTTCTATACCCTGTGCCACCACACTCATATATTCGTTTTGATTTTACCCTTTACACTTTATAAAGTCTTGATTTACACCCAAGACTCCTGAATAATTCTGCCAATGCTCTGCCATTCTCCCTTGTCACTGGCTGGGTAAGAGGCAGCACACAGGACTGATGGGCAAGAGCACACACAAAGAAGGTCAGGGGCAGATCAGCAGTGTGGCTTCACACTGAAGCCTTTCCCTTGAAAAGTATGAAGTCTCTTACTCTAATACTTGGAGGCAGTAATCAAGTAGATTATGAGCTTTGTATCTTTCACTGCCCTTCACTATCAGGGTGGATGAAGTTAACCACCATTTCCAACTTTACTGCAGAAGGAGAATCCATCCACTCTTTCCTTGTACTCAGCCAACCTACATGGAGGAAACACGTGTGCCCAACACCCTGCCTTGAAGCACTGGTAAAAATGACTCAACAGGAACTGTCCTGAAAACATGGAAAAGATCCTCTATAAATTCAGGGTTATTCTCAGTCAAAACATAAATATGTTTAGCAAGGACTACTGCACACAAAGCTATTGCTCTGTGTAACTTCAGAGAGAGAAGAGAAACTGCAAGAGAGCTGGAGAGGGACTGGGCAAACAGGACACAGGCAATGGCTCCCAGTGCCAGAGGGCAGGGCTGGCTGGGATATTGGGGAGGAATTGCTGGCTGGGAGGGTGGGCAGGGCTGGCACAGGGTGCCCAGAGCAGCTGTGGCTGCCCCTGCATCCCTGGCAGTGCCCAGGGCCAGGCTGGATGGGAATTGGAGCAGCCTGGGACAGTGGAAAGTGTCCCTGCTCATGGCAGGGAATGGAACTGTGAGATGAACTTTAAGCTCTCTTCCAAACCAAACCATTCTGTGAGTCTATACCTCTGGAAGCTCTTTCACAGTACAAGGGACATTTGAAATAGTATCCTTATGATCCTTGAAAATTCGTAAGCTGATAAAGTTTGAGATACAAAGATATTTTTTATTATGTATGAAGAGACAAAATAAAAATCAAAATCCTTAAAATAAATTTAAAAAAAATTTTTTAAAAGTGTCTCTATTATCACATGCTGTATAGTACCTGGCTCTTTGTCAGCACCTTCCTATTTCCCACAAGAAAGCTAAAATGAAGCCAGTGACTGTAACCTATAGATGGGAAAAACACTATTTCATGGCAAAGGTGACAAAACATCCCCAGGTACATGCTGAGGTGTAGTGGTTGATGATATACATCTTTTGCTAAAAAGATCAAAAAAATCAGAATGGGGGAACACAGAAAGACTTGAGAGGTATTTAAGGGAAGAATGGTCAAGGCTGAGGAACAAATAGGAAATATGAAATCACTACAAGAAAGGTTTCCACAAATAGCAGATGATGAGTGGATGCGGAAACCAGTATAATTTCTGGTTATAAAAAGTCACTAATACTATTTTAAGACAAAGTGATGATGGTATAAATGAAAACAAGTCATCCAAGGAGTTTCAGTAAACAAGGACAACTAGTTGGGATGAAGAACATAGATGATTAACAGGAAATGCCTGAAAGACAAAGCAAAATCCACACATATTTTCACAAAAGAAGGCAATAAATTTCGAAAGCTGTTAGTGTAAGTAATTAATTAATCACACGTATGAACTTCACTGCAAGAAGATACTCTGCTAGTGGAGAACTTGATCATACCAAGGCTGCTAAGCATAAACATATGGTAAGACATAGCAAGTTCATGGGTTAGTTCACAAAAGCAAAATGCTAAAGTAAGTGTAGACATCCATCCTAGTTGCCTTAATTGTAATTTCTTAATAACAGCTTATTTATGACAATGTGAATATACCTGTTCTCAAGACAAGATTTTATATAAAGAAATAAATTAACCACTTCAACAAATATCTCAAGCTCAAATATCTCAAGCTCAGCACTGGAATCTTCCAGAAGAAAAACATATTGTTATTTGAAGAATATAGTATATGATCATTAAATAATGGTTAGTCTCAGTAATACATAAATATAGTAGGGATGTGGTTGCACATTTCATTTCCTGACTTTTAAATGCTTATTGAAAATTCAACAGACTTTTAAAAAACAAAATACAGCTATGAAAATGGGTAGTATAAAATACTATTTGTTTTGACATGACACACAATGGAAATTGAAACCAATAGTACATAAAGGGAAATATTTCCTGATGATTATTGAAGAAATAATTTAACTCAATTTGCTCTGAAACGATACCCAAGAGTTTGGTTTTTTGGGGTTTTTTTCCTCCTTCTTAGACAAAATACACTTATCCTGGCCAAAAAGCCATCAACTTAACTGATTAAATTTCTAATAAGTTACTTTTTGTAGTCTCTGATTTATGAGTGAAATAGCAAAGCAACCTCCTCCCACAAATAAAACAATCCCCATGTTTCCTCCCACCCTCTTTGGGGCTGTTTTCTGGAGCACATCCCTGCACTTCACCAACCAAAGTGAAAGTTCATGGTTCACTCTACACTGGAACTGAGAGCAGATTCCATCATGTGCTCTCTCCCACAGGGTGTCCCAGTGGGACAAGAGACATGGGGCTGGGACAAGTTCTCAAGTAGTACCTTGAGCCCTCCAATATCTCCAGACACATCTTTCTCTCCCACCCATGGATCTCTGTTGTTTATAGAAGCCATCACCCTTCTTGTTTTCCCTCCCTGTAGCTTATTCCCACTTCCTCACCCTCACAGACCCCATTCCCTCTGAGCTCCTTCTTTTCCATGCCCCCACCCACACCTTATCATCACAGAGACATGGAATGGTTTGGTATAGAAAAGACTTTAAAGCTCAACCCAACTTCCTCCATCCCAGGTTACTCCAAGCCCTGTCCAGCCTGGCCTTGGACACTTCCAGGCATCCAGGGGCAGCCACAGCTGCTCTGGGCACCCTGTGCCAGGGCCTCCCTCACTTCAAAGGGAAGAATTTCTTCCCAATATTCCATCTAACCCTGCCTTCTGTCATGGTGAAGCCACTCTCCTTTGTCCTACCCTGCCCATCCCAGTCTCTCATGAAAAAGAAGCCTGACTTCACTTTCCTCAGCTTTTTGTCACTGTGTTCCTATCCTGCCTCTTCATTCATTTCTCTTCTCAGCATCCCAAAATCTTATCTACTTCTTCCTTAATTTCTGTTCCTCTCCCCTACTGCACTATCCCATGTTCCACGCACAGCCAGCCCCAGCCTGTTCCAAATTTCTCCCAACTCCTGTCACATCAGGGCTCCCCCTCTTACACATTTTTTCTGATGTGTGGATGTGGCTCTTGGGGACATGGTGGCCTTGGCAGTGCTGGGGGAATGGTTGGACTCACTGCCCTTGCAGGGTTTTTCCAAGCCAAACAGTTCTGTGTGCTTCAACCCTGCCAAGCAGCAGCAGAAACATCCCTGGGAGCACAGTCCCATCCCATGGGAGCTGCACTTGCACAAGCTGCAGCTCATCCCTGCCTATCTCAGCTGATAACATGATCCCTGGGCAGGGGAGGCTGCACACAGCCCAGATGGCTCTGGGAGCAGCAAAATGAGAATATTCAGTTTCCACAGACGTCAGGCCACCTCCGGCTACGTCTCTGCTGCGCAGATGGAAACAGACTGCTCCCCGTGCCTGGAGACTGATAATTTGGTCACATTTAGACATATTAACAGCAGCAGAGCCCTGGCACAAAGGCCACCTGCCAAATTTCAGATTCCTAATGCAAAACATGAAGTTACATGAAGCACTCATTATGTAACACGTTGACCATGGGCAAAGACATGTTAATGCTCCAGTATCACCCCAGAGACCTTCAGTGGTTCTTCCTGAAACTCTGAAAACACCAACCTGGGAAAAATGACAGTTACTGACATAACTATTCATTGAAACAGTGCACCACTCTTAAAAGAAACAGATAAATTCGCAATTATAAAGGTACATAGCTGTTACCTCTCCTCCACACTGAGGAAAGCAGCCTGAGCAGGAGGCAGTGAAATGGCTATTTCAAAAACAACAGCAGCAACCACCACCATTCATGCTGGGTTTCAGAGGCATTAAGCATGAAAATATCTTACATTTCAAAACTGTCTACCCAAAACCAGTGGCCCCACTGACCAATCTCATTGTTTTGCAGTTAGCATTAAAAAGGGGGGATAAAAAAAAAGCTTAGTCCTGGGGTGGTCTCACAAGAATAACTGAAAAAGAAATTAATATGTTTTGATTGACTGATTATTCCTTTGAATAGAAAGCTCTTTGATAGTTTCAACTCAAGGAGCACAAACTGCAAATGCAAAGAGCAGGAGCTCAGTTCTACATATACCAAGCAGTGAGATACTCATTTTCCCACAACTTTGCTCCTCAGATATTTTTTAACACACTAAAAATAAACACAGTTAAAATGTGATTTACAATCTATCACCATTTGCTACAGAATAAAGTGCTACAGTAGCACAATAAGGTTACTGCTACATAAAATACTGTATGATGTTATTTCGATGTCTGATGTAATTTTATTTAGAATTTCATAAATCAGAGACAAAAAATCGCCAATACTTGGACCTCTGGGGAATTCTTACATTTACTTGTTTATTCAACTATTATAATAACTGTTATTATTAGTGAAAGAAATTGAGTTCTGTGTGGTTATTGTGACCCAACTGCATAAAACCAATTGCAGGAACAGGACCTATGATTTTGATCATATTTTCCAGGCAGTTAAGACCACATTAATTTTAAATAAAAATGCTTCAGCATCCTACAGCAGTCAAAAAGAGTTTCTGTGGTTTCCTGAGCTCCTTAGCAGTTGGTATAATAACCAGATTTATAAAACTTTGCTTACTAAAATTAATCCTAAAAATCAATAAATAAATGTGGGTTAAATGCCACAAAGGAAAATAGCCCATAAATGAACTGCACTGTCATGGTTCTTATAAGAACAGTACATGGGACACACAGCAGAGAGAAAAACAGGTTGATCTAAAATATAGCACATCTTTTTTTATTCATCTTTTACCTAAGTGATGGAGGAAAAAACAATCCTGTTGTAATTGCTAAAATTTGGTATGTATTTGCATGCATGAGGTTTATAAAACTCATGCTAGATGTTTACATTTTACAGAAAGGCCTACACAGATTTTCTGACTCCCATCATACCTTCTTAGGCTTTAGGAGATGTGGAGTCAATATTTAAGAAAGTATGAGATTAATTTCATATTGAGTTTTTGAACAGTAACTTGCTCATTCATACCTGAAAACATCCATTTAATTAATCCAAAGACATAGGTGAGGGAAATGGATTGATAAGTATGACTTTTAAACTTTTTTTCCCTTACACATATTTCCCTCCTTGGGATCTGTAGGCATGTGTAGGAGAAGGACTGCAAGCTCATGCACTTCACAGCCACCTCTCATTATCCACCTAAGAACCAAATCCAGCAAAACTCTGGCCACAGAACTATTAACAAATGGAACCAGGCACTACAGAGAAGGAAAACACAACCACAGAGGAAAAGAAAGAAGCAGTTAGTGAACAACACAAGTAAAATCAAAAAATTGTGAAGAAAATGGAAGAAGCAAAGGCATGACTGAAAAAAAGATCAGTGCAGGGTGAAACGAATAAGGTGGGGTTTGTGTTTCTGTTAAGATAGAAGTAGTAAACCAATATCCACATTGCAAGCAAACTCTACAACTCTGTTGGCAGAGTCAGCTAAAAGGCAGGATAAACCAGACAAGAAAACTTGATTTATGTTTTCATTCCACAGCTGGATCCTCATTAAGGAATTTCAGGGAAATCTTCCACTTTTACTCATTCAGTGAGGAATTTATTGAAAGACTGTGTGTAAAGCCTCTAAAATGAACAAAGAGTGGTAGAGGAAGAGACTGAGGCAGGAATGACACCTTGTCTGCTGAATTCCAACTCTCAACAAGGCCAATTTATGAGAGAGGATAAATGACCCAGTGACATGGAACCCAGAAATACACATGACACATGTACACCTCTGGTGCACATGTACAGGTTTAAGGCACACAAAGTCCAAGGCAGGAAAAAGCTTCAAGAAAATATTTCAGCCATCTACACAGTTGCTATAGGTGCTCCTAAAAGCTGCTTCCAAAAAGATATTCCTGGGAAATTGCACTTAAATAATCTCTTCCTGCTTTCTACACACAGAGCTACTAAACAATCTGAAATTTCAGAGAAAAAATACTGTAAGTTTCTACAGCTTGGCACCAAGAAAAAATGCCAGCTCCCTCCAAAATAGGCAGGAAATTCACATGGGAGAGAATTCTGTTTAGGAACCTTGAAACTTGCTTTCAGCATTTTGCATTTCACTAATTTCACAAAAGATAATAATTTCACAAAGACAGTAATTTCCCCAAAAGAGAATTTCTGTATCCCAGTCAAAAAATTAAATTAACCAGTGCAAATATCTCATGTGGCACCATAGTTTTAGAAGCTGGGAAACTAGGATGTAATTGTCCAAGGTATTCTCCTGCAGAGATGGTCAAGGTCCATCAAAGCTAGTAAAAATTTGGATGCTGTTATATGGACAACATAAACCAGAAATTAATCACACAGAGAGACAAAAAAAGAAGTGCCAAGTAAGGAAGTAACATTTAGTATGGAAAATACGACTCCAGCTAAAGACTGCATCAAACTAGTTAGGCAAAGTTTTTCAAGAGAAATAAAAAAGGTTTCCTGTTTTTTTTCCTCTCTTCTAGGCCCTCCACTTCCATGGCAAACATTCAGCACCTTTGAGGCAGCCTGCCCAGCTATTACTAGGCTAATTTGTAACAGGGAACACCAAAAAAGGCAGAAAAAGAGATATTTGCAGCAGTTTCTCTACAGGAGGGAGTGTGTTTGCTCATTTTACTTGGGAAAAATTTTGAAATCAGTCTTCAGGTTCCTTCTTCTTACAAAAGGAAGACATATATGCCATCAAATTTGGATGAGCTCATACAGTCTCTGTTGAGGGAACAGATTAGCTGATGTATCTTAGAAGTAAATATTTAGATTATTTTTAGAGCTGAAGGATTATTTACCAAAACAGCAACTCACCACTTCGTGAATGGATCGGTTGAAGCCATCATCCTCTGTAAGGATCAGCAGAATGATAAGGGCCATGTAAACATGGTGAGAATTCCTTTCTTCAACGTGATACAAAATTTCAAGAATTGGCAGAACCTTTAGAGAAGGAAAAATCTGTTGTATTAGTTTTGTCTTCAACTACCTCAGACACTAAACAGAGGAGGCTCTAAAGGTCCCATGTATTGCCCTGCCCTTGACAATTCATACCAATTCCTCCCTCTTGAAACAACCACCCCTGAGCAGTGACATACAGTGTCCAAACACCTTCCATCTGCTTCATTTAATCTCACAAGACAGTCTAAACAAGTGCTTTCTTGTGGTCAGAAATGGAATTTCAATCCCTGATAAATGAGATTCCCAGCCATACCAGTTACCATAATCTTCAAACACTTCAGACCCCCGATCTACACTATGGGGAAAAGAGAATTGTTAAAAAAGATTTTCACCACTCCAAGCAGGAAAACAGTTGTGTCCACCCATCTCTGCTACCACAAGCCTGTTGTGAAAAGCCTTTCCTCATCAAGTACATCAAAGCTGAGGTGAACAGAGGCATTTTGAGACATGAAAGTTAAATCCCATTTTGGTGTGTGAAGATAATACCAGAAAAAACAGTTTGGGTTGGGTTAAGACTAGAAGAGGCCTGTTTTTCCAATTTTAGATAATATGCAGCCAAAGAGAACTGACTGATCATTATGATTAGAGTTCAGCCCAAGGTCTTGCAACATTTCCACCAGGATGAACAGCTAGAGCCAAAGCCTTGCAATAATAACGAAAATGAGATTTCATTGCAACAGCAAGCATACCTGGGTACTAGCCTAAAGTTAATCCAGATGCAAACATTGTCTCTCTACCAAATGAAAATTAGCTTTGTACTGGCTCAGTACAACGTGGCTTCCCTGGGCTGCAGAAATAGGCCGAAATCACAAAAAACCCTGGAAAAAGGAACTGGAGAAAGTTCTCAGTTCCAAGCAGCTTCTAGACACCTAAAAACTTGCTGTTTTTCAAAACAGGCCAAATGCAGCTGGATGAATCATGTGAAACTTATTCTGGTGAGCAGCCAGGACGCCAAGTGCTTCACAAGCCTCTGAAGTTACCAAAATGTTCCCTTTCAATCAACCATCCCTGAAACAGTTGGGACATCCTAAACCAGTTTCTATCAGAGTGAAACGAGATTGATCTACATGCTGCAGGCCACAAAACCTTCTGACACATGCTTTGGTCAGGGTCAAGACAAGATGACAACAGAAGCACAGGGAGAATATACTTACAGCAGTGTTTTTATTAATATTAAATAAATATTAAAATAAAATAGACTGAATATCAGTCTTGAGTGAAGACCAGGCTTTCCCTAGAACTTCTAATTAGCATATAGACAAAAAAATATTTGTCCTTTTCCTTGGATGGGGAGAAAGAGTGAAAAATATCACTGCTTTAGTCCACCATTCAAACTGTTTCCATACCAAACACTGACATGGAGTTTTGCAGTGTAAAAGCTCTGTAATTTACAAGTCCATTAATTATTATAATAAGCTGTATAGAACTTGAAGCAACATAAAACTAATTTACAATTGGACTTTGCAGGGAGAACAACAAAAGCCTTGCTAAAGGTAGCCATTGGAACAACTTCTCAGTTTTCTAGACAGATCCCAGATGGAAGCACAGAAAGGTTTGGGTTGGAAGGGATCTTTAAAGATAATTGTGATTCAGTCTGGTTATGTTAAACCATACAAACCACTCTGGCAAAACACACTCCTTCAGAACAGCCCAAAATATCTCCTCTGTCTATGCATATTAATACTAATTGTGACTGAAAAAGTCCATTCATGTTCTCAAGTGCTCCAAGTCCTACACGTGTGCTGCTACAAACTACATTTAAAAATTCCTGATATTGAGACATTGCAGCCATTCCCCTACAAGCCAAAATGTGAAAGTGTTGTTACTAAAGTTCCATACTTGCTACTGAAGAGTAGTCTGTGGCACTCCAGATCATGGCAATCAGTCCTGCTTCCCCAAACAAACCTCACCTCCACTCCTTTGGCCACATCTCCCTTTCCACTCCTCTTTCAGGCTTTGTGCTGTCTACACACTGGACAAAACTCAGGGAGGCAAATTACAATTCTCTCTTATGTGCCATGCTCAGATGGAACCAGAATCAATTTGTACACTTTTCATAATCCTTCCTCCTTTTTCCTTTGTATATTGATTGCTGAGGTGCACACACACCTTTAGGACAAGTATTACTGTTCTCAAAACAAAAACAAGACAACAAGCCACTACTTCTATAAAAAAGTTACAATATAAGATTTAATTAAGAGTCTTATCATATGAAAATGTAAAATTGGAAATATTCTGGGAAGTGCCTGGGAGGAGTCTTGGGTAGAACCTAGAGGAGATGCTTTTTTTCAAAAGAGCAAGACTTTTAGGTACTTTCCTTGGAGAAATCTGGGGCTGAAACCTGGGTCTCAGGTCTCTAGAAGAATTTAAAGAACACTGAGAGATGCCTGTAAGGAGTCTCAAGTGAATCTTGGAAGCAAGATCTGCTCTTTAAAGAGCAAAAACATCTCAGGGATCTTCTCTGAAGGAGTCCAGAGCTTCTGCCTGGGATCTCAGTGTCTCAAATAAAGGTGGAAACTGCAGGAGATGCCTGGGAGGAGCCTCAGGAGGATTCTGGAAGACACAGATTCCTCCAAAAGAGAAGAATCCTCCCAGTTAATATTTTAATTATATTAAAATTTATCTAGACTTTCAACCGAAATACATTTCTACACTTCCATGCTATATACATACATTAAAACTTTTATACCTATCTTATTACACAATGATTTATCCAATCTTTTATTGAGAAAAGAGCCACTTCTCTTGTATTGCTGACCCTTTTCTCACAGTCATCACACTAATTCTGCTGCACCACTACTAATACTCCTCCCTCAGGAGCAGCTTTTAACTGGCAAGAAACAGCCACCATAAAAAAGTTACTTTTAGTCCCAAAAAAAAGTGGCAGGTAAAAACAGACACTGAAAATTGCAGATGCTATATCCAGTCCAAGGTTGGTTTCCCCAGTAAAGTTTAAAAATAGATTGTCTTTAGTAATCAACAAAATACAAGCAGCAATCTGCTTAAGACAAATTTATACTACAGGAAAAAATATTGCTCTACCATCAGCTGATATAAATACATCATCATGTATGTTATTTCATTCCAGTCATGTTGAGCAGCAACAAAATCTCAACTCAGCAGCCAAAGCAAACACATCAAATAGCTCATTTCTTACAAGCAGAAATCTCACTGGTATATTTACTTGCAATACTGGCAATAACTGCTCTTCCAAACAGAAGAAGGCTCAACAGTCTCCCATTCACAGACTTGAACACTATGCTTACCAAAAAATGTGCTAACTGCCCTCTATTTCACCTGTACCACCTCTTTCTGTAGGATCCCTGCAAGCAATTTGAAAAGCACAGCCAAATATAAACTTCTCTAACAGAAGATTCTCTAGCATCAGATATTTAATCCAGTTATTTTTAAAAACAAAGTCATAAACGACACACAAAGATTCATTTTGCTAAGCAGAATTATAATCAGAGCAAAAAAGGTTCTTTATTAAGAATAAAACACAAAGTCCAATAGAAAAGGTGAAGATATTTAACTATAACTGGCAGAGGGAGATTCATACAAAAAAGGAAGTGAGCTGAGACAATAATAAACTCAGTTGAAAAGGAGCAGAGACACATTTCAAAAATCCTTATGAAATGTTACAGAGAGAGCACCTTCTGGTGATGCTTCCTAGGTGCAGAAAGAGAGACAAATAAAAACAGGGGAAAACACAACCTATGGGATGCACTGAGTGCAGTGAAACAGGTGCAACCTGCAAAACCCCCTGAAGTTTAGGATGAGCTCTGAACTGCTTGTGGACATGATCTCTCACACAACACCTTATACTTCATTCAGCCAACTGCCTCTGTACAAAGAGTTACTGATTTACACCACATGCCTCCAAAAAGTGCTCCACCCTCATTCAAAGATCACTTTGCCTCTGAATAAATGACCTTAATGTTTTTCTCCCATATTTCCAGATGCTAGGAATCAACCTCCAGGCTTTAGTTCTTCCCATCCCTCTCTGCAAATGGAGATTCCTGTTTTTTCAAGGATTCCCCTTTATAAAGGCATAAATATATCCTGATGCTCCCTGAGCTCTTCTCTGAGCAGCTAGAGTTAGCTTCCAAGGCCTCTCACAGCATTATTGTTAATTTTAAAGTAAAAAAACTCCCATGTTTCTCAACACTGATCCATTTTTCAATAGTCTGTGACTGTTTTATGAAGTCTGGAAGTACAACACCAGAACAGTACACAGTGCATCAGCATCACTCTTGCAGGGAAGGATAGTCAGCTTCAGTACTCAAGTCCCTTTATCTCATTTTCAGGTCTAAGGCTGAATTACTCTCTTTCACCACAGGACTGTAATTAGGAGGTCATGATTTCTTTGTCCAGTAGCCCTCTCAGCCCATCCAATTCTTTTTGAGTCTGGCTCAGCCTGCCTTACCAAGCAATTAAAACTGCTCTTCTCAGTTGGTTGCTGCTTATCCTTATCTACTGGCCCAATAGAAACAAGAAGATTGGACAAAGATGTCAATAAGTTGTCAGTAGAGATCACAAAGCAGAAGCATGAAAAGCAAAATAACAGCACATTCCAATGTTAGTATTGAAAAAAATCAAAATACCCAGAAAAACATACTGTTGACTTTTCAGTGATGCTTTTCCAAATTTTTCAATCTTTCCCCATTAAGTGTTTGAAGTTGCTGATAATTTCTGAGATTTTTCTGACTATTCTTTTTTAGGTGATAATATCTGAAAATATCCTGCACTGCAGATCATCTGAGTACCTGCATCTTGACTTGTTTTGACAGATTACTGCACTGTTTTTCTGGAAGCTTTACAGTGTCTGAGACACCGTAATTATAAAACAATGCACACACCTAATATTTAGTTGTCTAGAGCAACCTGGAATAGTGGAAGGCATCCCTGCACATGCAAGGGGTTGCAACAAGAGCAGCTTTAAAGCCCCTTCCAACCCACACCATTCTGGAATTCCATTCTATGATTCTAAAGATACAGCAAATTGTTATGGTTAGCAGCTGTTAACTTGTCATATCACACACTATCAGCCCCAAAAATTATACACAACCATTTGTTCATGGAATTCATGCAAAATGACTCAGCCTTGCCTGCAGAATCTGCAGTGGGCACAGGAGTTCAGTCTTGAATCAATTCAGCATCAACCATCTCACCCCAGTTTGCCAACAGTGGTGTCTATCAACTCTGATTTCAGCAATACATCTGCTAGAACTTGGACTGAAACCAAACTCACTCCATATCTGCCATCAAACAGGCAAGGGATCTAATTACCTGGCAAGATTTCAAATATTAAAATGGAAAGGGTCCTCTATTCTGTTACCAATTCCCCTAGACAGCCATTATCTTATTAAAGGAATGCTTTTTAATAAGTAAGATTTGTTAAAGTGGTTTGTGACATTACTAAAGTGGGGAGCATAAGCTAATTTATAACCTACAAAAACCATACCAGGTGTCTGTTATATTGACCATTAACCACAATCCTATTCAGGCAGCTAAAAAGGCACTACAGTTGTATTTCTATAAAATCTTTGAGCTGCTCCTTGAGGAGTTTCAGTCTTAGGTCAACCCTGTAAGACATTTGGCATGTTAGTCCAGTAACAGCTCATTTTGTTAACTATTACTCCTGAAAGCACAGAGTAAGCTTGTGCAACTTTTTGGCCTAGATATCTGAAAAAATTAAAACAGTGAATAGAATGATGCCTGCTACCAGTTTCTCTACACCATGATCAGAAGTGTGGGGTTTTGACCTGGGTCATGAGAGGGGCACAGAGAAACAGGGAATCCAAGATGGTCTTGTGGCTTTACCACCCTTGACTACAGTGACATTCACTACACTCCTGAGATGACATAACAAAAATGAATAAATGAGCTAGAACTGGTGGAATGAACGATCCAGAACCTGCTGCTCCCACTGCAGAACAGAGGACACTGGCAGCTGGTGGCACCCAAGCTTGCAGGGCCAATCTCTCATGGGGAGAATGAAGCAGGCAGAGCAAGACTCACCAGATTTTCTATGTCTGTCCGTGCCAACACGTAGGTCCTCACATTGCTGTTCTGATGCAGAAGCATGTATAGGAGAAGAGTGGCTTGATCAGATTTCTGCTGCTCACATAAAGCTGTGTATAAACTGTTAAAGTTAATCTGGAAAGCGTGTGGATTTGATGACGAAAAAGCAGTGTTATCTGAAATAAAGAAATAAAAGAAAATCTTGAACAAATACATTTATCATTCAGTCACTTGTTAATTTTATAAAATCCCTGGGGGAAATATTTAATACACCACAGAAAGGAGGAACAAAAATCACCTGCAACTCTTATCACCAATGGTCATAAACCATAATAGAGTCTCATAAAGCTTCAGTTGTGCCAAAAAGCTGAAGTTGTCCTCCCATATGAGTCCGGTACCTGCACAAAATATTCCCTTTTTTTCATAAAACAATTTTGTCCCTCCATATGGCTTCCACTGCTAAGAAGGAATGTGATCCCAGAAGCTGCTGGAAGGGGGGCAGCCACAAGGTCCTTGCTGGAACCAATATATCAATGATTAGCTTCCAATCCCTGCACATCAAACTTGCAGGTTTAGTTCTCTGGCATTAAGGTGGAGTATTTCCCATCCATCCCTTTCTTGGCACGAAGGGTGGATGTGCATAGGGGTCAGGATTACTGTGATATCCCACTGAAATATAGGTGTCAAGACTTCAGGGGTGTGTGGTGGGGAGTTTGCTGAGTTAAGCAATGTAAAACATCACATCACATTGTCTGACATCCCTCAAAGGAACAACAGTTTGTTCAGAATCACAATAAACTCTGTGCCAGGGCTGGAAGCAAAATAAAACAGATTTCTGTTCAGAGAACCTTTACCAGCTTCAATAAAAACATAGATCTCTAAGGTCTAGAAATTCCCTGTGGAAACAGAAAAGGCTTGTACTTACAGGGGGCTTGTGATGAAGATGGAGAGTTGAGAGAATTTTTACATGGCCAAATAGTCATAGGATATGGGGGAAGGGTTTAAAATGAAAAAGAAGACATTTAGATGAGATATCAGGAAGAAATTCTTCCCTGTGAGGGTGGTGAGGTCCTGGCACAGGGCACCCAGGTTAAGTTATGGCTCCTCCATTCCTGGCAGTGTCCAAGAACAGGTGGGATGGGGATTGGAGGAATCTGTGACAGTGGAAGATGTCCCTGCCCACACCAGGAGAGTTGAAACAGGGTGATCTTGAAGGTCCCTTCCAACCCAAACCACACTGTGGTTCTATGATTTTTAGCCCATATTCCTATTGAAGTTTATTAAGTAGCTTTCAGCACAGAAGAGCATGGCAGTCATCACGTATTTTGTACAACATTTCCACCCACTTTGGATGGAAAAAGTGCTTGGAATTGCTGCAGGAGCCCTGCAGGAGCCCTGGCTGCCACTGGTTTTGTGGGGCCCAGCAGACAGCCTGCTGGGGAGCCACCACTCCTCTTGGCCAGGGCAAGGGGGGACAGCTCCAGCCATTGAGCTGGAGGCAGCAGGAGGCCCTGGAGTAAACAGGACTCCTGCCTGCAGGAGCTGGTAACCATGCAGAGACACAGCCCCGTGGTGATGGAGACCCTGCCTGTCCCAAAACCATGCACCCAGGGGTGCAGGAGAGACTCCAACCTGGCCTTCCTCAACTGCTGACAGGGACTATGCACCAGCTGGTTTAAAACCTCCCTGCTTTGGGCAGGAACTTCCCTTCAGCAGGGAAAACCTGGATGCAGACAGCAAAATCAGAACCATTCAGTCCTTGGTGCCACAGGTCATTAGCTGAGAAGCTCCCCTTGGCTTTGCAGCTTCACTGCTGTGAAGTTTAAGCTGTGCCACTGGGATTTATAACATTTCACTATCAGTTTTAATAAAGGATACTAAAAAGTCCAGTAAAATAAAAATCTAAACAGAATTAAAGAAACTTACCAGCAACACCAGCATATCCTGTATTATTCTGCAGAGCATTAAACTGATAAACAGGAAAATTACACTATTCTAGACCATGTACAAAAAAAACCCCTATCCTGAATTCTCCTAGTTTTGTCTCAATTAAATTATAGCAATTATTTTAACAAAAATGCCAATTTTCCTTTTATAGTATATATTGTGACAGTAACCAGCCTCTTTTTTTCACATTACTTTCCTCTTACAAACCCCTTAAAATGTTCACAGAAATAAATTTAAGCTCAATTATGAGTATTGCTAGTGGGAACAAGTTTCTGGGAAACAATAAGTCATTCTATCAACATACACATGCAGAGAAAATACAGCTTTTCATGCTACATTTGACACAAAATAAGTTGTTGCAAAATTTTATAATGACAAATGTATAGCGCACTTTAATGAAATACACTACTGGCCACTCATGACATGAAACAAAGTCAACCAAAATGCAACATTAAAGGAAGCTTGCAGTTTAAAGACAGAACAAAACAAAAACTTTATCAACAGTTTGATCTCAACCACTTTTAAATGGCATCCAATAAATCAAAGAAGCATGTTAGGACTCAGAATTCTTCTTATAAGAACAATCCTCCACCTTCATAACCCAATAAATTTTCCTAGGTAATGGTGAATTAATTTAGAGCTCAACCTGGTTAAAACTTAATGGATAAAGGAATACAAAAACTCCCCAGAATAAAGTGCATAACTCAGGATATTACTGTGGCTTCACAGGTTGTCACAACCTGCACAAAGCCAGTGAATAGTAAAACCACATGGCTCAGACACAGAGATCTAAGCATGGATAAGTACACATGGAAAATGGTGGAGTCCCCATCCTGCAGGGATTTAAAAGCTATGTGGCTGTGGCACTGGGGGACAGGGATTGGTGGCCTGGGCAGATAGCAAAAGTTGTGTTTGGGTATTCCCATGCCCCAAATAAGACCCTCTGCATGTCAGTGCCACATGGCATCTGCAGTTACCTGACACACAGACTGGAACCTGCCTTCTCAAAATCCAGACAAGCACCAAAACAACTCTGAAAACTCCCATACATACAAAACTCATGGAAGGTTTATGGTAAACATTTTTTTCTTACATTTGAAATATGAGAATACAGTCAGCCAACCCAGGTAGCAATTTAATTATTTACCTTCTCTCTCAGGACTATGACTCCAGGACAAAAAGTGCTACAAATTTTTAGGGAATTCCTGCATACTTTTGGATAACCAATCTACTTATAGGGTAGTTTTATGTATATTTTATTAAATTGTAGAGTCACAGAATCATCAAGAATCAGCAGAAACCTTCAAAACTTCTAGGAAGTAAACTGAACCAGGATGATGAAGCTTTCTAGTATTTCTCAGGTCAGAAGGATAAAGTATCCTCCCTCTGTCCTCACCATTAAGTTCAGCAGCTGAGGAACTCTACTTTAACTCCCAGATAAAAAAGTGTTATTACTGCTCCTCCATGGGTGTGCTGGAAGGACATCAAATCTTGGAAAGAGACCCTCTAAGCAATCACAGCATCAGTTCAGGCTCAGAAGTAAGAGCAGACACAAACCTTGTGTGTTCTTGAAGGACATGATGGCTTGCCTGTAGGGGTTTGGGGTGTCTGGAGCATCAGTCAGGTTGGCCAGGACCAGCAGCAGCAGCAGGCTCTGGCTGGCCAGAGGGGAGCACTGCTCCAGCTGCGCCGACGCTTTGCTGCCCACCCCACCCAGCGTGAACACGGTCCACAGGCCAGCTGCAGAGAAAACAAACAACAGCTTGGGTCATATTTTAATAAACAGTGCTATTTTAGAGAGCAGGTTTAGATTAGATATTGGATAAAATCTGTCTCTGTGAGGGTGGGCAGGCCCTGGCACAGGGTGCCCAGAGCAGCTGTGGCTGCCCCTGCATCCCTGGCAGTGCCCAGGGCCAGGCTGGATGGGAATTGGAGCAGCCTGGGACAGTAGAATGTGTCCCTGCCCATGGCAGGGTGTTGGAACTCAAGTCTTCAAGGTCCTGCCAGCTAAACCTCATTCTACAATTGTACATTGTGAATGTACAGCTTCAGAAATAGGACATAATGTATAAAGCCAATGTAATGTCCCCAAAGGCTGCTTGAAAAAACTCTCATTATCACACTGCTTATCACACTTTGATGATTGGGCCTCAAATGCAGAGTCATTGTCACATTTACAGCACTAAAAAGAATTAACTCCAATACAAAACTACTGCATTTGAAATTCCTGTTCCTAATTGGAACAGCAGCATTGGTGAAACCAGATGATCAGCTACATGCCCAAATACTGGCTAGAAGAGAAGGAGCATCAGAGGAGGATTAAAGGACTCCCCTCACCCCTCTCCAGCAAGTCCATTAGTCCTCATGCCCTTGCCACTGCTCACAGGACTGTATTACAGGACTGAAAAAAACCAAGAAAAGCACCAAAACTGAAACAGAGATGCTTCAGACTCAGCATTACTGGTGTACAAAGTCACAGGAAAGGACAAAACTCTACATTTTTATCACATCTGGGCCCTTGATACATTCATTTCAAGAGGATGAGAAGTAGCCCCTCCCAACCACATAGTATTAGGTGCGTCCCCAAATGCTAGCCTAGCAGATAATTTTTTGAGAGTATCTTGAAATTTTATGGCAGAGACTAAGCATTTCATCAAACTATTCATTTAACAGGTCAAAGCTGTGAGTTATACAGGAAAAAAAACCAGTAAGTTCTACTTTAAAAAAGGTAAATTCTTATTTCCTCTTTCAATTAATGCCTAAATCAAAAATTAGTTACAACCTTCTAAGAAATTACAACACCTTCTTAAAGAAAACACAAAAATCAAGAAAGTTTAGTTTCCAGTCTTGTAGTCTGCAAGATTCAAGGTGTAAATGATAAAAAGCTGCAAGCCATTTGAATGCAAAACATTAAAGCAAAACCGATTAAAAGAATTTCAAGTACTCTTAGCACTACAAAATTTCAAGCCAACCAGTAAGTATTTTTCTTCAAATGTAATTATGTAACAAACCAATGCTCCCTCATTAGGACAATTGCAGGGCAATTATTGCCATGTCATGGGCAAGGGGACTAATGCCACTCAGTGTTAAGCAGCTTGAGAGAGTTCTTACAATAAAAAGTACTGTAATTGCAGCCTTCTTTGCAAAAATTTCACATTAATAACCCTTTATCATCATGTTTTTCATCCACTGTTCTTATCAGAATGAATGATGCTGACCATTAAGTTTTTAAGCTCACATGAGTTAACCAGAGAGGTAACATGCAAAGAAACTATTTTAAAAAACCTAAACAACTTCACATTTACCATCACATGGTAAATAAATTAAAATTTCTCAAATTTCCATTCTTAAACTTTAGTGTAGTTCTTGTTTTTAATTTTCTACTGCCCCATCCTTCTGTGGCTGCCATCTGCCATTCCATCTTTCAATAGTTAGGAAAAGAGGGATTTGGCCAAAACACCATTGATTAATCTGAATCTTCCACCAGGGAGAACGAGGTCACTATGTCCAAGAGAAATCTGAACATTAATAAGTGACCCAAGTAACCTCCTGAAGTTCTCTCATATGTTGGCAGGTCCTCCAGAAAACCAATCCCATGTAACAGGTTCATAACATTCCTTGCAGTTACAAGGGCAGTGTCATATAAAGTGCTAAGTATTGGCTGATGCTTCCAACACACTCAAGTTAAAAACATTTTAAAGGTAAATACTATTTCTGATCATAAATATCAGATTAAAATACTAAATAGGTAAAGAGCATGGGAGAACAGAGAGACAGGAGGTTTCTAGCTGTAAGTAGCAGTATGTTCAAAACATCTGAAATATTACTTTGCTAAATCTAATTTTATATTTATGCATACTTTAAAATTACAAGACTATATCTCACTTCTTTAATATTCAAAACAAAGTAACTTATGCTACACTCTTTTAGAAGCATTCCTTTCTATATTCTCAGATCTGAAGTTAACAGAAAACATACATGAATAGACACTGATATAGCGTGGAGTGAATGATATTTCAGATTCTGCTTCTTCAGAGCATCACAGCGAAATAAAAACAGAATAAAAGGAAAAAAATTTCATGTTCAAAAGGGATGAAGGCCAGGTTGGACAGGGCTTGGAACAGCCTGGGATAGTGGAAGGTGCTCCTGCCCATGGCAGGGGTCAGAACAAGATGAGCTTTGAAATCCCTTCCAACCCAAACCATTCAAGGATTCCATGATTCCATGAAAATCCCTGTTTAAACCAACAGGATAGCCACAGATGGCTGCAACAGTACCAGTTCTGCCTGGCATCATTACAGGCATGACAAGAAATTTGCCTAAAGACTTCAACATATAGATTGGATTCCTTTCACATTGAGGGTTTTTTTTTTTTTTTTTGTATTTTACTTCTATCCTCCTGTCATTTTTTTTATATATCACAAGAGAAATACAAATTCCAGATGTTTTTGTAAAGCTTTCTACATCTCTGGGAGGTGGCAAAGATAAGCTAGGGGTTTCAAAACTAAACTACTAAACAGCATAAAAGAGGGAAGAGTAGATTACCTGAAACAGCATCCTGAGGCAAGCTGCTCAGGAGATTTATAAAATCTTGAAAAGGCTCTACAGCATCAAATACTACCTTTCTGGTCCCAGTTATAAGCCTGATGAAGACAATAATCCACAACACTAAAAGTCTCTTCAACCTTATGGTGGTTTAACACCACACAGCCAATCATTTTCTCCTCTTTGGTGAGATGGGGAAGATAACAAAGGGAAAACACAAAACTTGGGGGCTGAGATTAAGGCAATTCAGTAGGAACAAAAAAGAAGAGGAAATGATGATAATGATGATGAAAGAATATAGAGGAAGAGATGCACAGTGCAGTTGCTCATCACCTGCTGCAGACCCTGAAACAATGTCCACCAACCACTGGGCAACACCCCCAATTTTACTGGTCAGCATGTTTGGGTCAGCTCTCCTGGCTGTGTCCCCTCCCAGCACTTCATGCCTTAAGAAACATTGAAGCTCATCCTATTCTAACCCCTGCCACAGGCAGGGACAACTTCCACTGTCCCAGGTTGGTCCAAGCCCCACCCAACCTGGTCTTGAACACTTTCAGGGATTCAGGGGCAGCCAGAGCTGCTCTGGGAAAGCTGTGCCAGGGCCCCACCACCCTCACAGCCAAGAATTTCTTCTGAAATTATGAGAAGGTGACAAGTCCTTGATTCAGCATAAGCATGACTTAGTAACAACTAAAACATCAGGGTGATATCAACATTACCCAGCACTGCAACTCTATCCAATCTGAAAACAAGACAAACACTTAGGTATTTGCATTACTTATTTCATTTATACAGTGTACTGTTTTCTGCAGAGTATTTCCAAGTCCATTTCTGTAATATTTGTCCATCATTTCTAACTATGTCCAGCTCTGGGCTCCCCAGTACCAGAGGGACCTGGAGCTCCTGGGGCAGGTCCAGGGGAGAGGGACACAGACACTGAAGGGTCTGGAGCACATCCCTGCCCAGGACAGGCTGAGGGAGCTGGGGCTGCTCAGCCCTGGGTGTCCCTGTCTGTCCCTGTCTGTCCCTGTCTGTCCCTGTGTGCTGGAAGGGGCAGAGCAGGGCCCAGGCTCTGCTCTGGGCTCATCCCAGCAATGGCCCCAGAGCCACGGGCAGGGGCTGAGCCCAGCAATTGCCCCTGCACAGGAGACACAACTTCTGTCCCAAACAGAGACCAGAGAGGGGTGCAGTCCCCTCATTCCACAATCCTGTGCCCTGTGCTCTGGGATGGCCCTGCTGGAGCAGGGATGTGAGGTCAGATGTCCCACTTTGGGCCCTTCCAGCCTGACCAGCTCTGGAATTCACTGATATAACTTTATTTCTTGACTCAGTCCCACATGGTACCACACTGATAGAAGTTTTGTCAACTAGTGAACTGTAAAATTCTGCCAATTATTTCTGGGAAATACTCAAATACTTCAATAAGAAACTGACTGCTTTTATATTTAAAAAATAATTAACAGATTCATTTTTGTCCTTCTCTTTCACCAAACTATCAGCCACAGATTTTTTTCCCTGGTCATACAACTCTATGTAAGGCAGAGCAAGAAAAGCAGGTCATAAGAGCAAAGCATGTTATTTTGCAACAGAGAAGCTGAGGTTTTCTGTAACATGGCTGGAAACACAGTTCACAGCCATGAAAACAAACCCAGGACTTTAATCTACTTTGACAGTCTGTGAAACAACACTTAATGGCAAAATGAAGTTATGACACAGTCATCAAAATAGAACTTTCTTTCACCTGACTGTTATTTGATGTAAACACAACTCTGCAGAAACCTCAGCCTAATGCCTGGTCTCTGTTACACAATGGGATACAAACAAGGTTCATGTTTGTACCTACTTCAAAAAAGTTTAAACATACTTATTTATAGTTTTACAAGAATAAGAAGAATTTTAAGAGTTTCACTATGAAGACATTTTTGAAGAGTGCAGAAGGTACTCTAAAAACTCATTACACTCACATAAAGCATGGCAACCTACAGTCCACAACTTCTAACACTATCTCCCATTATTTTAAGTCAGCAAATCAACCAACTGTGAGCTATAATTGATTTTTGAGCTCTCCTGGATTAGTTATTAAACTAGTTGTAATACTTCTGCAAAACATATTATTCACCTCTCAACCTTCAGTGTCAAGGCTCAGAAGACAAACTCTCTGACTTCTTACGCTGGACAGAGCATTAAATTAATGCTGAGGAAATTGAAGTTACTTATTTCCAAGTTTCTTTCTAGGAAATTGTATTGTTTAGGGCTTTTTAAAAATCTAATAGTAACTCAAAAATTCAATTAAAGTGATCACTGAACTTCAACCTTTCCTTTGAACATCCTTCATTGTGTTTAAATACAGGCATTAAACTGCAATTAATATCAACAAAGCCTTTTTGAGTATGGTCCTGTCTCTCCTCACTGGAGCTTGGTAAGAGGGCAGATCCTTCCCTCATTCCCCATCACATGACCCACATAATCTCAAATATATTTAGCATCCTACTAATGACTTTTTTATTACTTGAAAGTATTTGCCCAGGGCACCAACTTGAGGTGCTGTCCCAGGCTGCTTCTGAGATTGAATAGGACAAAATAAGTTTTAGTAGACATGAAGATTTCCAAAAGGTCTCTTGATCTCCCCGCCATTCTGACATATCCAAAACAACAATCCTGCTCCTTGTTGCAAAAATGGAAAGGACACAAATAGATGAGGCTACAAAAGTTGGCAAAGACAGTGTTAAATATCAGAAAGAAAACACAATGAAAAATGCCCAAAACAGAACAGATCTAACTTATGGTTAGTAATACATCCAAATCCTAGCTCCATGTTCTGCTTTCCTATTTCTGAAACTTTCAGCATCCAGAAGATTGTCCAATGCTGCAACAGCATCTAAGGCATCACTAAATAGAGATGATGAAAAATTAAAGCAAAAGTGATTTCCATTGCATCTAATTGATACCATCACATAGTTCCTCCACCAAAACCAGTAAATAACGCATTATTAAAAAACATTACAATTACTGTTTAATTCTTATTACATTCAAGCAGCAGCACTGGGAATTTGAGCGTTGTTTTTTTAACGCTTATTATGTGTGTCACATTTCTTAAGTCAATTCAATAGTTCTCACACTGTGGTCTGATGAACACTTTCTGGTGGCCCATGGAGAGCTGGCAGTTCACGTTGTGCTGGCTCTTGTCCTTGTTTCCAGCTGCTACATTGTGTTAGAAGAAAGCTAAAAATACATAAATACTTTCCTACGATTACTTTTCCATGCAAGCAATTTCTCAAGTTGCCACGGGGATGTTACGTGATAATGAATGGGAGAGGAAAAAGAGGTCCATGGAATCATGAACAGGGATTGGTGAGGCAACTGCTCTATCAGGGGCATTTTATACTTTATAAAGCACATCTTCAACATCTCAGATCTTTAGTTAAGGAACTTAAACTGCAAATTGAGGAGTCCAGGATACACTTGCTTAGAAGACTATAAAAACAGCAGCTATGTTGATTTTAGGGAAGGCCCACTGCAGAACTGGGAGGATTCATTACAGAAAGCATCTAGCAGAGCTGAAGTATAGGAAATACGGAATCATTTTTACATGGTTTATGAACCTGCATGTTAAATATTCTAGTGACAAGCAGAATTAAACTCATCTGTAGCATAAACACATTGACACACACACAAACTACAGTCTGTGACTGAAAAAGTCAATCTGGTGACTGTAGACTTTTTAAGAAGGGAAATTGTAAAAACTCAGAAGCACAAAAATGGCTGTCCTAAACACTACAGTAACTTTTTGTTTGCAGTCACTTTTTAATTGCAGTAACTTTTTCAACTGACACAAGTTTCCATAAATGATGGTCTTTTGCAACCTTTCAGCTGGCATGGTAATACAAACAGCAAAAGTAACAATTTTTTATTCTCAGCAATACTTTTCATGGTCTTCATTGTCCAGCACTGGACTAAGAGGATTAACCCAAATGAGCTTGAGAGACAGAGGTGGTTCTACAAACAGCTATAAATGAACAATTTCTAGATGTCACACAGTCTAGCAAAACAAAATTGTATTTTAAATACTGGTAGGCTAGCAGCTTTCTAAGTCATCAGCAGGCTGCAGCAAGAATTCATGCGTGGGAGACACTAAATTTAAAAGCATTTTGAAACTACAGCTATGTACCAGTCCATCTTGACTCTATTTCTTGTCTGGAACACAGGAATGGCATATGATGTGCATCAGAGTAAACGTGTGATCATTTGGAACTGCATATTCAGGCTTAAAATCCCATTGAACTACCACTTAGTCCTTAGTGCAAGGTCAAAGTCACACAATTCACACAGATGATTGCCATGGCTTTATTTCAGGTGCTGTGTTATATTTCAGCTGCTTTACTACTATATTTTAAGCATTTAATTCCTAAACACTACAGGAAAGTGACTGAAATGCTATAGAAAGATTAAGTACATGTTTTAGATTACTTCTTTAAACGTTAAAAAGAATTATAGAAGTGATTTAAAAACCAAGTTATTTTCTTCTCAACAAATCACTGCAACAGAACAACTGCTCTATATTTCATAGATTTCAACTGGCTCATTGAAATACATGACTGAGTATGACTTAATTGTTTGAGGGTTTTCACACCTAATAACACTATTGTAAAGGAGACCAGTACTTCATCCTCCCTGCCAAGAACAGCAGAAGGTGGTTGTTTCTGTGGAGCCAAGCTCTGCAACACCAGCTCCCTGCCTGCCCCATTCCTGGTCACAGCCTCTCCAGGAATAGCCCAGCTCATGTCTCTGTGCACCCACAAATTCCAAATACATCCCAGGCACCTATTTGATGCCACCATTGCTCCCAGTGCTGCAGCAGGACAGTAAAGCCACAGAGAATGGCTGGGTGGAGGAGCCACTGGGGAAAACACAGCCCAGGAAATCTCCACATAAACCCTCCAAAGCCAGAAAGGAACTGATGAGTCTGAGGTGCCCGAGGCTGTGATGTCATTAACACATTCTGGAAGCAGTTTTTCAGGAAATGAATCATGGAAGCGAGTGAAATGCAAAGATGTATTAGGTAACTGTGTCCATCCCTTATCCATGAACACTGTTCCCCTCCAGTACAGCTTGTTATTCTACCCAGTCTAATTTTAAGGGACTAGTAATGGAGCTTGAACCACATCCTTTGGGAAGCGTGTTCCATAATCTAATAAACTCAATGTTAAGATTTTTTTCCTAATATTCAGCTAAATATTACTTTGCTCAGCTTCTTCTAGTTATTCCTTTAAGTGGTTCTATGTAATACCATAAAACATTTCTGCCCCAGTTCAGTGTTTACAGCCCTTAAATAAAAGGCACAGTCAGGTCTCCTTTGTTGCCCAGCCAAATTACATACACACATTTTTCTTTCCTTTCTTTTAAAGTCTTTTCCAGTTTGCTTCCTGCAATTAATCCCAGCTCCAATACTTTGCACGACCTTTCAAATGTCATGGAACTGAAAAAGATTGCAAACACTAAATTGCATAAATTGATAAATAAGCAGATCCCTCATTTCACTGCACAAATAGTTTATTTCATTTTAAACCATTCATCTTCCTTTTTATCACTAGATTTCAGGAGATCTTTACTGGGAAATCTGAAATGATCCAAGCTTTCCTCAAGGCAACCCATCTATTGCATTATTATTCTTTTCCTTGAACTTTAAAATAGGGAGATAATCATATTCTACCAAGACTGTGAGGCTCAGCTGTGGACTTGTATCCTCATTAAAGCTTTTCATACCACAGAGGAATCAGAAATTCCATATCAAATACCAAAGAAGTATTTAATCTGAAAAATGACAAAAACATTCAAAAACAAAGTCACCTGTAAACTCAGTGAAATTATACTACCTGTAACTATATATATTATTAACAGTTGGATTTGATGGTCTTCAAGGTCTTTCCCAAATTTGATGATTCCACGAGTCTATGATAAATTTAACATTTCCCAATGGGGTCTACCTCTCACTTGCCCAGAGATGCTGAACCATGGAACAGCTTCATTAGCTGGAAATCCCTGATGACATTTTTATTATACGTAATTGGACTATGAGTAGTAGACATACCCAGAGACAAACATCTTGAAGAATTAAGTAAAGCAAATTACATAACACATTTCTGAATCAAAAGGCCAAATAAAGCAGGGAATAACTCTAACAAACCATTAATTCATTTTTAGAAATATATGAAAGGTACCTATAGGAAGAGAACATCTTTAGCAAGGAATCCACATTTTTATTAGCCCAGCTCCTGGCCTGTTGCTGGCAATACCTATTTCAACTCCTTTGGACACAAGTGATACAATTTCTGAGATGGAACAATATCCCTGCTGCACATTTGAAGACTGTCCAGCTGCAAATGTGACCACAATATCAAGAAAAAATAAATGAAGGTTTTATGGTATTATACAAGAGCACAATACCACAGTATTATGACTATTCGGGAAACTAAGTGCAAGCTTGAAGAGAGTGAGAGAGAGGAAAACAAATGAGAAATATGGGAAAAACTGCAAATCCACACAGTGTTGGATTTAATTTTAGAGGAACTGTCTGACTCAATCATCTATCCACCTTGGAATAGCAAATCTCATGCCAACAGCAAGTTCACATAGAGACATTAAAAAGGAGTTGTTGGATGGTGGGGTTTGGGGACATGTTTTGATCTGGGTTATTCTGGTGGAATTCTGGGGAAAGAAGGTTAGTTCTTAGAGGGGTTTTCTTCAGGCTTCCGGTTTTTCATTATTATTTAATTAATTATATATGTTTTTATTAGAAAACTCCTCTGGCTTTTGCCCAGAGCACCATCTCCATATTTTATTGTTCTTGTCAGAATGTAAGGGAACACAGTGAACGTGTGTAATTCAACCAATTGTGGAACTTCCAGTAACATCTTCTGTGGACTCTAGCAGGCAAAATGAGAGGCAGAAACAAACATAGAAACATGCTACAAAATTACCATCTTGGCAGTATCATTTTTAAATAGTGCTAATCAGGGTTCAATATTAACTAATGCATTTGATGCAGGACCCTCAGGAGAACTTCATCCTCACACATAATAGGGAAGGGGGAAGGAGAAAGCCAGACACCCAATGAAAGAAGTGACCTGTAAAGCTGCTAGACAGGTCAAGGCATCCAAGCAATTACTTTTCCAGAGCAGTTAGAATTTTATATCAGTTAGTGAGTTTACCATACTGCTCCTGTTGGCTTGTTGTGCCTGCAGGCACTCAATTCAACTGTTTCTTGAGACATGAGAGGGATTAGCTAGCACAGCAAAGTCACCACAGACCTGCTGCTTCCCTCCAAGACCTAAGTTTCACTCTTCTAGACTTGTGAAGCACCTCACCACTGGTACCTGCAGCAATTCCAGCCAACTTCTCCATCAGCCTTCAGAAGAGAATTCAAAAACAATTAAATAAAACTCCTAATACAAGCACAACTGAAAACCTTGGGAGTTACACAGCTCAGGAATGCTCTGGCTGCCACCCTTATTCCTGAGAAGATCTGCTCACACTCCTTGGAGCCTGCCACCTCTCTCCAGCACAATGGGCATGTTATTTTTTAACACAGCATGCCCCTATTTTTTCTTTAAGCAGTACCTGTTTGTGTGAGGTAACCTCTGCCTCTACACTACCTGCCACTCCAAGGACAAGAAAAACTTTAAGTGTTAATTCTCTTGGTTGAAACCTGGTCCACCAGCAACTGCATGGAGCAGGGGAAGTCCCCCCTGGATCCTGGAACAGGCTCATGGACCTCAGGAGGGGTGCTGCATCCTGAGCCTCACTGGCACGACACTCTGTGGAACACACTTCATGAAAACTCAACGTTCAGACAGTTTTTCTGCCAGTTTTTCAACAAGTTTCTGCTCAATGTATGCAAATGGCAAGTTTTGGGACCTTGTAACTTGGCCAGATTTAGTAAACTTTAAGAGGGATTGTAAATGGCACATCTCTATCCACAGCTTCACTCCCCTAAGCCCTGCCTCCCAAATCTCAAGAGCCTGTTCCAAGGCATGAAGGCTCTAAAACTCCTCAATAAAACAGATGTAAGAATTCAGCATTGGTTAAGTAACATTTTTCCCTAACCTCATTCTCAGAAACAGAAGAACTGTTTTCAATTAAAGCAGTGCCAAAAAACTAAAAAAAAAAAAACAAAAATCTTAAAAAAAGAGCCTAAGGAAGATACTCAGCATGAAAAGTTTCATCACAAACAACTCAAGTCTGAAAAAAAATTATGAGCAATTGAAAATTGGATTTCACTACAGAAAGTGCTCTATAAGCTTATCTTGAGACATCAATACCAGCCCCAGCCATACGAACATTATTAAAGTGGCAGTTTTAATGATGAAGCGTTGTGGAAAGCAGCAGTGCTGAGGAATGAAGTCCTACCCCCAGAACAAGCGTGCCACAGGCAAAACTTTTCATTATCTTGACTAGCAGAAAATGCCTCCTCAGCTGAAAGAACCCAGTGTCCCTGCTCCCTCTGCGAGCGGGGCGTGAGCTCCTGCCAAGGCTGACGAGCTGTTTTATGTCAGCACCTGCCTTTGGCTCCACTCTCGGCACTGACATCAACTCCAGCGGCATCAGACGGGAACACGTTTCTGCCACCAGACACCAGAGCTGGAGCCACACCAGCAAAGCACGGCTGACACTCAGGGAACACTTTTTGAAGCCCTCTTATGGATCCAACACCCACTGAATTCCCTCTCTTTTGGGTCGATGACCAGGGTGGAGGGGATGGTGTAGGCAAAGGTTTTGGTGTGTCGAATTTACTGACTATGGAAATGCTATGGGGGGAGAAAAAGGCTGACTAAGTATTACTGACTCTGCCTGCATATTTTTTCCCAGCAAAAAATGATAGTTAACATTGAAATTATACAGAAACATGTGCTAACACTCATCGACTTTACTATTAAAGACAAAAATTACATATATAGTATTGAGATTCATTCCAAATACTGATTTGCCAATTTATGGAATGAATTACACTAAGATTTGCATTTATATGAAAAAAATATATTTAGAGGCACTTTATTTTTTCTCTAGCACGCAAGTTTAGCTGCATAATATTTCATCTTCAGTACCCAGAAAAGTTTTTACTGCAGGGCAAGGGACTCCTCTGGGCTTTTCCTGTTCCTAAGCATTTTGCAATAGTGCCAAGCCATAAAGGGAAAAGAAGTTTGCTCTCAGGGAGCACAATTAGGAAACAGTGAGGACAAGCTATGTCTGCCTCTCTGCCATCACCTACAAAGGGCTGAGAAAGAGGAGTTAATATAACTTTTTAATATAATGTACAAAGCTATTCTTACTCTGTATGAGACCAACCTAGGAATTATAAAAGCAAATTTGAGCAGCACAGCTGCCCTCAAGGGTGGCACTCGGTATCACCACCTCCAGATTTGCATGTAGATCTCACTTATGTGGAAGCTACTTGGCAATCCCAGGCAAGTCCTATGATGCAGACAAACCTCCTAGGCTTCCATTATCAGCAGCTGCCCCCTGTGTAGAGACATCCTTTTTAGGTTACCATGTTAGGAGTAGATAATTTGAATATTGTAATATTTTTCATAAAAACATTTCTTCTATCCCAAACATTCACAGAAACCCACAATGATTTGGGTGGAAAGGTACCTTCAAGATCATCTCATCCCAAACTCCTGCCTTCCATGGGCACCTTCCACTGTCCCAAATTGCTCCAATTCCCATCCAGCCTGGCCTTGGGCACTGCCAGGGATGCAGGGGCAGCCACAGCTGCTCTGGGCACCCTGTGCCAGCCCTGCCCACCCTCCCAGCCAGCAATTCCTCCCCAATATCCCAGCCAGCCCTGCCCTCTGGCACTGGGAGCCATTGCCTGTGTCCTGTCCCTGCCTTGTCCCCAGTCCCTGTGCAGCTCTCCTGGAGCCCCTTCAGGCCCTGCCAGGGGCTCTGAGCTCTCCCTGGAACCTTCTCTTGTGCAGGATGAAACTCACTCCACATTCCCACAACAATTACTCAACAAACTTCATGGAAAATCCCAAATGCCACCAAACTCTTTGGCACAAGTTGACAGCAAGACCTTGTGAGCAGGCGTTTTCAATTACAATTAGCAAGATAAGACAATGAGAAACACCTATATGCTGTATATACATCTTATAAAATCACCTGAAATTGTTTGGTAAGTTGGAATCCTACACACATTATCACATGCAAACAGCATGTTTTATTAACCTTGAAGCAAGGCCCAGCAGTTAAAACATGAGGATAAAGATCAGGACAGTGGAATTTTATTCCCAGCTGCAATGTCAACTGATTGTGTAATTCTAGCCAAGCTTCAAGCATGTTATTTCCTCTTTTTCCCCTATCTATAAAAATGAGAATTTTCTACTTAATAAGGGCCTTTACATCCTGATGCCCTTGGCCTGAATGTGCGTTGTTCCTGAGCTGATGTCCCAATTTCCGAAGAGATCTCTGACCCACTGAAGAGAGACAGAGCAGATTATACACACAACAGGACTGACTACACACTCATTGTGCATTTACACACAACCTGCTAATGGTATAGACATACAGAACATAGCAAATTGTACAGATATAATTATATAGATATATAAAAAGACAGATCTCCACTTGACAGATCCTCTGAGAATGACAATTGCTGAGAGAAGCAGTTCAATAAATATAAACTATTGAAGCTGAAATTAGAAGCCAGCAGTGAATTAGATGGATAAACTTGATACTAAACTTGATATGATGTGAGACAAAACAGTTTTTCCTAAGAATATTTTTATATTTTGTATTATTTACATTTCTGCATATATATTTGCTTTAATGTGTTCACACGTCATATTTGTAGATGCTATATATATCTTATAAAGCCACTTGAAATTGTTTAAGTGGGAGTCTTGCAAATTACCACACAAAAATAGAATGACTTCTAACTAAGCACCATATTGATATAATATATTCTAAATTTATGAAACAATTTATTCTCATATGTAACTTATACATTTCATTTTTATATCTCTAGGTATTTTTATACCTAAATGGTATATTTTTGTATAAATATACTCAATCAGTACACTGGGTCATATATATTTCTATTATTAAATACAAGTATGTTCTTTTTTTTCTCTACAGTCTGTATTTTATTTGCATTTCATAGTGTTTCTGTTATATACATACACATCCACACACAGAAACTAGTGAGTACCAAATAACTGTCAAATGCTGTGGTGTCTACAACATCCCTCATTCTTTGCAGAATTAATTTGATCCAGATCTACCTTCCAGCTGAGAGTAAACTCTGCTGAAACCTCCCATATATCTACCTTCCTTTCTTTGGCAGACAAGAAAAAAATCCTTGTTCCAAGGTCATGATGTGGCTGCATCCCTGGAATTGTCCAAGAGCAGGTTAGATGGAGTTCTGAGCAACCTGGTCGAGTGGAAGGTATCCCTACACATGGCAGGATGATGGAATAAAATGATTCCTAAAATTATTCCAACCCAAGTCCTTACAGGATTCTACAATTCTATGATATGATTTTTTTTTTAAATGAAAACCCCCACCAGCTGCCCACACAGATTTGTCCACAATTCATAATTCAGATTTGTCCACAATTCGTAATTCAAGCACTTTAACTATAAAACATTCAGAGGATTCTTCAAGTTTCCAATAAAACAGAATTTCCTAGTTAGCAATTTCAGGATAGCTCTAACCCTAAAGATTAAGAAACAGGTAAGAAAACAGGTTCAGCTTATGAATTCCTAGGTGGCAACAAGTCACCACATAAGGGCTTAGATGGGATGTCTCTGCTAGAGATCCTGAACAGACAAAAAAGCACCATGGCTCAACTGCAGAGAAAGGAGACCACTAAATGTAAAAAGATTAAGTTTTTTTCCAAACCAGGGGAAAAAAAGGTATATAAGCTTTGGCAAGTTCAATGCTAAACCAGAGTGAATTGAGCCAAAAGTAATTCGGGAACAGCCTGCTAAAGGTATAAAAATCAACAGTAAAAGCTTTTCCAAACAATCTGACAGCTCCTCAAAGAGGCCAACAAGCCATGGAGGCCTTCAGGGAGCACCCTGGGAAGGTCAGGCTCTGGCAAATGAACTACTCTGGGTGCATTTCCCTACACTTTCTGCACACTCCATCAACAGATAGGATGCATGACCAGTGAAAGCAGCAACTGCTGGGGCGTCCTCCCTTGGCAACAGGTCCCCCCACAGCAGCTGAAGGCTCTGCAGAAGCCCAGAAGGTGAAGGGCTAATGTGCATGTCCCAAACACCAATAGCTGGATGGCTGTGGAGCCAACCAAGAACCAAAATCAGTTGTTGGGAACAGCAGTCAAGGGTTGTTGGTAAGAATATGCATGAGAAAGACCAGGATGTGGCTGCAGAAGGGGCCACAGGGAGGAAGTGTAGGACTTTCTGGGACAAACATTCTTCCCTTCCCTTCCCTTCCCTTCCCTTCCCTTCCCTTCCCTTCCCTTCCCTTCCCTTCCTTCCCCTTCCCTTCCCTTCCCTTCCCTTCCCTTCCCTTCCCTTCCCTTCCCTTCCCTTCCCTTCCCTTCCCTTCCCTTCCCTTCCCTTCCCTTCCCTTCCCTTCCCTTCCCTTCCCTTCCCTCTCTTTAATCCACTCCCATCTTTCTCTTCCCTTTCACTCTACTCCTTTATCCAAAATCCATCAGCATGTGCTTACACTAGAGGAACAGCCACAACAATTTCCATGCCAAGAGTGTAATTCATTAGGAAAGCTTCCTAAGCTTTTGTGGACCCCCTGACTTTTGTCATTCCTTCCAACCCCAAACATCCAGGTACTCTCTTATCCTAAAGCACCAGATATCACAGGCCCAACAGGAGACTGCCTTTGGAGTAATATCCTTCACATGAAGGATCAGGATAAGATTCAGGGGGAAATTTAGAATTTTTAAAGAAATGCAGTGTTTTTATCTTATCCCAGAAGACTCAACACCCACATCAAGCCCTGAAAATTTCACACCTAAGAATCTTCACCACAGATACAACTACAGGTAAGCCAGACTTCTCTTGCTCAAGTTTAAGTAATTAAAAAAAAGTATCAGCAGCTACAGGAACACGTAACTTCACATTAAGGAATATTCCAATGTAGTTAGAGCAGTAAAAGGTCCAGTTCTAACTCAGACATCTAAAATAAGCATGAATTTGAGTAAACATGCCTTACACATTCAAGCACAATGGACTTCGTTAATTAGTTATTAATTATAATTTGAAACAAGCCCAAAAGAAAAAACAAGATACTGCTTAATTAATATACTTTTGAGCAAACCCCCCAAAGCAAGCATCAACTTCTTTGAGGAAAGCATGAATTAAAGAGCTCCAAAATACATTCGGAACAAATTGGAAAAAGAAAATGTACAATAAATCAACCATTCCATTCCAAGCTTTTATTTCCCCCCACACCTCTCACACATAACAGTTTAATGGTAAGACACCCCCCCCACATGATTGCAATTGATGGATCGTGGACCACTTTACTTTTAATTCTAGTTGAAAGAATTTGGCATGCTATAAGATTTTAAAATCCCTTCCTACGCTTGTGGAAGGACACAGTGACAGCTCCACTGTGGACACCACGCTCCATGAAGAATTCTGTCTAGCACAATACCCATATTAACCAGACAGAACTATACATTTTAATTTATACAGTCATTACTCCTTTTCAAAGCATGCCTCCTAAGGCAAAAAAAGTGACAAGACAAAGGGATTGATTTGTACATAAGGTGAAATGATTATTTAGTACTTATTTTCCATCTTTAGTAATTGCATTGTGCTTGTTTCAAGTATGTGCCAAACCACAGTGAAAATCTAATTTAAAATTAATTAACTGGAGGACTCTACATACATGCTGAAGCTAACTTCCACAAAGCTTCTATCCTTTAAAAATTGACTTCTGCAATTTGCAAATATGCCAGTTCTTGACATACCAATAGGATGCTGGAATGACTTAAAAAATTACTCCAAATATTTGAGCATGCCATGAGTTTCAGAAGACTGGTGGTGGCTGTGGTGAGGAGAGAGAGTGCAAAACACAGAAGGGAAAAAAAGATGCTATTAAAAAGACAGGAAGAGAAACACTGTAACAGTGATTGAGAACACATTATTTTCCAATACACAAACTGCAAAAGCTCATAAGGTTATTTTTTCTTCTTCCAGTGAAAATAATAAGAAGCCAAATGGCAAAGATAAACGTTTTCTATTTAGCAAGGACAAAAATTCCCCAAGTAGCTATGTATTATATGACAAATCATTATCCTGACTAGACAAGCTACATAGGATTACGTTTAAAAAATTTTAGTTTACTGCTGTGGAAAATAATGATTAAATTTTATTCTCTACACATTGTTCAAAGCAAGTTTGCCTTCAGTTCTAAAAAACTTTTATAAGTCAACAGAGTGCACCAAGAGAACAGGCAAACCTTGGGAGGAAGAGACAAGAATAACAGTTTACTACTTATTTTCATGGTATCACTTGATGCACTGATACAGTAAACTTCCACAGTCCCATGAGAGCCCATATTAAATGTAATGTATTTTCTATTCATAAAGCAGCACAAGCATAAATGGCAAACACACCCAGACCAGCCACACACAATAGTTTTCCCTGCATTTGTTCATTTTAATGCTGCAATTAAATCACTCGGCTCTACCCAGTGCTGTCACCAGGACTTTGTTTTGTGACTGCTACAGCAGTTTAAAATTGTTTGTTTGGGAAACAGTACAACTTTTGCAAAGCTCCAGCATGTTTTCGAACTCAGGACAGGGAAGGCAAATATATCTCAGAAAAGGAAAAATTTATATAAATCTTCATTATTAAGCAATTTGAACCAATACAGCAATTATAACCAAAAAAAAAAAAAAAAAAAAAAAAAAAAAAGCACTGACAGCAGCCACAGCATGTTAAAAGGTTGTAGAAAAATTAAACAGAACATTGGGCAAGAATAGGAACATGGCTAATGAGCACATTTTCCATCTAGGCTAAGACTATTTCAGGACAACTCTCTTAATTGCAAAAATGTAAAATGCTGCACTTCCAATTGCATAAAGCCTTTACATAACAAGCAGCTCTCTAACCTAGATTATATGTGATTCCTGCCCAAAAACAACAGTGACAACAATCAGAGGCTCTATAGCTTCTGTCCATCTCCCAGGCTGCTTGCACCAAGAAACAACAAACACCACCTTGAGAGTGATGATGTGCAGCAAATCTCAAATCCAACTCTCAACAGAAAAGACAGCACACAAAATACCCAAACTGAAAAACAGGTGAAGAAGTCAAGGAGGAAAAAAAAACCCTGAAACCAATAAAGATTTCTCAGTAGCAAAGTTAGATTATCTTTAAGCATGCTGGCAAACTTCACTCAATGATCCCCAAACTACTACTGAATCAAGGTGAAACAGCAGACTGCCATTAGAACTTGTTTGCAGATCTTACATTTGATTTTGGGAGCAGATGCTCCAGACGCTGTTTGAGAGAAACCTTGGAAGACCAACACTGCTTCTGGAAATGCCAATGGAATAACAGCTTCCCACCTCTCACTTCTTGGTCACAAGACAATTTAAAGAGGTTGACTACAAGTCAGCTCGAAACCTTTCTCATCACAGTCATCTGATTCATTTCACAAAATGTTTGGCAACGATAAAGTTCATGGAGAATCACAAGCAAGGTCAGACTTAGCAGCAATGAAATCCCCTACTTAGTCAACAAAGGGAATGTGTCTGCTTGGTATAGTTGTAGACTTGCCATTATTTTTTAAGATTTCTGCTTCAACAGGTGGTCTTTTTTTTAACTTAAAAAAACTACTCCAGATTTTACAGATTATCAAATCACTACAGTTGAAAAGATTTCTGAGGTCAAGTCCAACCATAAATTTGTTGCTGTTCATTTTTCTTGAGACTAAATGACTAAATCATTGAGGAAACTTACAGTAAAGTTCTTTTCCTGTACAGAGATACAGATAGAATCACAGAATGGTTTTAGCTGGAAAGGACTTTCAGGATCACCCAGTTCCATCCCTGCCATGGCAGGGACATCTGCCACTAGATCAGATTGCTCCAAGCCCTGTCCAACACTTCCAGAGGGAGGCAGCCACATACTAACACTCAGAGTGGCTCACCAAGAACATCAGCCATTCTGTTTCTCTTCCCAGAAAGTTAACAGCTTTTGAGGACAGAACTTATTTCCAAAATTGTGGAAATATCCATCATTTCCACCAAATTAGATGTCTCAGTGAAGACAGAACTTTGTGTTAAGCCTGGGCTAGTGTCTGAAAAGCTCTAAAGTCAGCCACACACGTGGCTGACACACAGACAGACAAAATGCTGTGCCATGTCTTGCTCTCCATACTGTGATGTGGAAAAGCAGCACCCAGTTCAGCAGGACAAGGAGCTTTGCTCTATTGCCAGTGTCCAAAGGGTCCCTTGGGCCAATGAGCCTACACAACTTTAACCATGTACTAATATCAAGAAGTCCAAAGTAATTGTTCAAGACACTTGAAATTTCATTTATCTGACTTTGAGACCACAGGCCAATCAACTGATTACTAGGAAGGAAAATTTTTATTTTCACTTTTCCCTCCAGGACATTGCAGGTGATAGACTTGTAGGAAGCTGTTCCACTTCCACTGATCTGTTTGGAAGGACGTTTGGGTCCAAGCCCTCCTGCTTGAATTTAGTATATATTCCATACCAGGACATAAGGCTTCTGTGAAAATCTTCTCAGAGAAATCTTCCAGGGAAAACTTGTTTTAAGCAGCATACTTCCATATTTACAACTAAACATTTACAACAAATTTTTCTCCAAGGAGAGCCTTTCCAACCCAAAGGACTCTTTATTCCATTACACAGTAATGGTGGTGTTTTGGTTATATATATGCATTAAAGAAATAATTTTTCTGACTAGTCACCAGTCTCAGAAGTATGATGTAAAATTCTGTCCATCAGAGCTGCCACAGGCATTCGAGCTGCTGTGCCTGACTGCTACCATCACCAAGATCATAAACAGTTTATTAATACATCCCAGCAGGAACCCTTTATGCAATTCGTTGTTAAACTCATTTCATTTTTAAAATCAACAACTACTACTTTACTTTACAGACATGTTTTTATAGCAATTGTTCTTTTATAGAAGTTCTAAAATGTAAGGTTTCTGCATAGGTAATTTCTTGTGAATATCATCCTATCTGGCTTGCACTGGCACTACAGAGATCCAATGTAGTTCCAAACATTATATTTCAAAAATAATTCAGTTATCTGTTGTATAAAACTGTTTTCTTTTTACTTATTTTGCTCCTCTTGCCACACTTTCCTGTGAAGCATCACTTAACACAAAAGACTCAAGTGTTTGTTGCTGACCACAGAAATCAAAGTTCTTCCTAATGTTATTTAAATAACTGGATATAAAGAAATTCTAAAATTACATCTTAATGCCTTAGCTCTTTCATCTGATTTCATCTGACAGATATCATGTATTCCTCAAACCTGGAAGTGGTTGGGGACATGTTATTTCAATGTACCACATGACATACCTGGTTTGCATCAGGAACATTGCACCATCTTTCTCCTTCAAATGGTTAAATATTTTAACTATGCACTTTTTCAAACCGTGGCTATCTGATTGTTTTCAGCATAAACTGTGTAAAAAACCCAACACAGTTCACTCAGTATGCTAGGAAAAATTAGATGCTCCTCTGTTTCCATGCATGACTATCCCTAAGAATTCAGAGCATGATCAAGAAGAGTCCCTTCTTTCCATAGAGCACTTTGTACCTCTGCTACAACAAACAGGTTGAAAGTGCAGGGTCTCATCTCTGATTTCCTCTGAAGCTACTGGGATTCTGCACAAGCACACAATGTCTTTGTGCATAAGCAGACCCCAGAACCACACATTGCAAAGCTATAAATAAACATCCTTTTCACATAGAGGAACATGAACACTTTTATACCACACAATCTGCCATCATCATCTACAAAATTACTCTTTACTTATGAAGGAATTTTGGCTTGTGAAGGTGATGAGGCCTTGGCACAGGGTGCCCAGAGCAGCTGTGGCTGCCCCTGGATCCCCTGGATCCCTGGCAGTGTCCAAGGCCAGGCTGGAAAGGGCTTGGAGCAGCCTGGGACAGTGGAAGGTGTCCCTGCCCATGGCAGGGGGTGGCAGTTTAAGGTCCCTTCCAACACAAACTGCTCTGTGATTCTGTGATTTTATGATTCATGGCAGTCATGGGGGTTTACTCTCTTTGCAAAGAATGGTACAGATTCTGATATGTTTACACAAAACCTTCAGAAGTATTCAGAGAGTAATGTAAGACCAGCTTATGCACTTTGAAAATGTGTGTAAGCTGACTCTGCCTCTTTAGACATGCAGCCTCTAGTAAAATTTGTGTTTAAGAGCTTTGCCTGTCCAAAAGTTTGCAAGCCTGGTAACTGCAATACAGGATCTTTCTTAAGAACATAGAGAAAAAGAAGAATGAAGATGGTTCTCAACAAATTATCCATTTCTCTCTTATTCTACTGGCTAACCTTCTCCCCACTTTTTTTTTTTATTTCACTACATAAAGGAATGCATTTAGGCAGATATTAACTGAGTGGTACAGTAAGAACAAGTTGTGAAAGAGTTATTTCTTGCCTCCAAAGTCTTAGCTCATTTAAAACCTAATTCTGAAAACTAGTTTGTTCTAAAGGCTTAAATTAATCTTAAATGAATCTACATCCATCTTTCCCCAAAGGTTCAAACCTAGCTCTATGACAGACATGCCAGAATGATTTGGGTTGGAAGGGGCCTTGAAGGTGGCTCATGCCACCTTCCTGACATGTTTTGTGTGAATTAAGACCAACAGGAAAGTAAAAACTCTCAGTTCAGGCTGAGAGAACAGGCCTATGTATTTATCAGCAACAGAGTCTCTTACTGCTGAACAAAAATCCAAAATATTAGCTGGAATGCTAAGAAACTCAGTCTTTTAACAATTACAAGGAATTATTCCAGAGTCAGACTCACTCTGAAATTTTTCATTTAGACAGAAAATATTATCCTGTTCCTGACCACAATTCTCTTATGAAACCTAGTTTTAAATTTATTACCTACCCAATTCAGCACAAGAGTGACAAGGTCTCAACTCTGTCATTATTAATATCCACAAAAGGAATACAGGGTTTGGATCCCAGCCAAGGAAAATCTGTCCATTGTACTGCAGCATTTCTACCAGTAATAGTCTACCTCAAACCTCACAAAATGATCAAAACTTAAGGGGCAAAGAGAGCAGTGCTTGGCACAAATACTATCTAGAAAGAAATATGATCTAGAGAACTAGAAAGGCCAAATATGAAAGCATTTGCTTAACATGCTAAATAAAAGTAATGTGTGAGAGCCTATCAGACCAACTTGCTCTCCACTTGGCATAAGCAAGCCCCTAACAAAGTTTTTTTACCATTAACTCTTGGATATACATTAACACCAGGAATGGGTTTACAGCACAACAGCCATTTACACACAAGCAACAGCCTGCATGTCAGCCAGCCAAGTCATAGCTGGTTTAGAGATGTCAATCACCCTCCTACCTACAGCTACTCGACCTCCCCAGCTCCCCACCATCCCCATTTTTAGTCTTACAGGACAGAAACAGAAGATGGAAAGGACCAGGACACAATATGGGACACTCAGGCAAAAAGGAATTTCCTTCTGTGCCTGTCCCTCCAGCCTCTCATCTACCTAGTCCTTCCCTTTCCTTTACACAGCACTTAAATTTACAATGCTTAGCTTTATTAAAGTCCAATATTTGATGAAAGATAAAATTAATAAAGCTGCATTCCAGCTAATGTGCTGGTAACATTTCTTCCCTCTTGCTTCAGCCCTTCACCCAGTCAGCCTGCACAAAAGCAGCATGTCACTTCAGTCTGAGCCACGTTCCCTCACCTGTGACAATCACCTTCACCCAGAAACCAACTGACAGAGCTTGGCAGCAGCACAGCTCTGGGCTTCAAGTATACTCAAAATCCAACTAAAAATCTAACAATTAGGAGCAAGCAAAAAAAATCACACTTTCCTATAAGGATGCTAATTGAATTTCCATGTAATGCAGGAATTTATTTTTTCAATAATGGAAATCCATACTTTTCAACCAGGATGTCTATTCCTAGGTGCCACATTCTTTTCTTGTTAATAGTATTTTTCTTTCCCCAAAGTGAGTCACTCTGGAAAATGCCATTCGCTTAAAAGAGAAAAATTGACAAACAACCCCAACTGTCACAAAAATGAATGTTCATGCTCAGAGCTACAACTACCACATACCAATAACTTAAACCTCAATCACGAAAGTACCAAATTACTCAACAATAGTAACTGGCCTCAGGACAAGGAAATAAAACTTAAGTCTGCAACTGTGAAAATAGTTTCTACTAATACACTGCTAAGCACATGATCTGTTTGGCTTTGCCCTGCTTTGGCTGGGAAGTCTTTCGCAGAAAGACGGAAAAAGTTTTTGATGGCTTATTCAAAAGGAAAAATAGCCATTTATCAGGTTATGTAAAAATCTCATACTTGTGTTGGAAACTACAGTTTGGCAGAACACATTCAATTACCACTGGGTCTTCTAGAACATTAGGTAAAAAATAACGATGGTTTAATCGCATTAAGGGTTTGTCTTTGTTGGTTTAAGACAAAGATTTTAGTCAAAGGCCTCATTAAATCTTAGATCATTCTGTGCAGAGCTTAGCTCCTCCGTGGGTCTACAAAAACAAGGAAGTACAACTATAATCCATAGAAATAAAAGAAAGATGGAAAGACTTCCAAGTTTTTTATGCTTAAAAGTAGGAGGAACATTTTCCCCTGTTGAACAAAATACATTAATTAGAAATACAGCTGTCAAAATGAAATTATTTGTGAAATCAATTCTCAAATCAGAGTCAAACACTTCAGTCCACATAGGCAATACTGCAAGCTTTTGCACTTAAGAACACACTCAACAAGGCTCAAGGGAAAACATGCTCTGAGCCATATCCAGATGGTGTGTGGCTCCAGTGAAGCTGTAATACCTCAAAATTACAAAATTAATTCTAGCCAAGATTTTCACAGTATTTTCTCTTATCACAGAATGGTTTGGGTTACAAAAGACCTTAAAGCTCCTCTTGTTTCAGCCCTCTGCCATAGGCAGGGACACCTTCCACTATCCCAGGCTGCTCCAAGCCCTTTCCAGCCTGGCCTTGAACACTGCCAGGGATGGGACTTCTCCTACCCTTCAAAATATTTTTTGTCTCACATTCTGCAAATTCAATGTATTCTTTGCATACCAACCACAATAAAACATGCAAACAACCAAATTTAAAACAAGGTTGCTTAGGAAAATAAAAGCACAGTTTTATTATCTGAGTCAAGGAAAAAAGCTTCTGTACAGATCTGCAAGACTGCAATTTTGAGATGCAAATATACACAGAAATGCCCACAAATATTGTCACTACAGATTAAAGAGAGTCAAGTATTCATCTGATTCTGAGTTTTGGTGCTGTTCAAAGATCTGCTTTCACAACACACTTTTGTTTTCCTTCCTTTCCCTCAGAGATCCAGCAGAACCTACCACAGTCATCTCCTAAAAGCACAGTATTCCCTTGCACCGTGCATATTCAAAAGACAGAAGGATAATTTCTACTTGCATTAATGAGTTGTTTATGGAGGTAGTTAATTTCCCATCTCCTTCTGGACACCTTTCTGCAGGGAATATTCTTGTCTCATAAGTATTATTACTAAATCAGAGCCATCCACAGGCTCCTTAAGTAAACTATTCTTTATATTTAGGCATTGTAGTTGAGTAGACTGACATGGCAAATTAAGGTTTTTCCCCTGACAAAAATACTGAAAGGCAAATAAAACTATTTCAGAACTTGAACTTATTTGATCATGACACAGAACTTCCACATCTAAAATGTGCCATTCCTATCACAAGCTCCTTCCATGCTGAACATATTTCATATCATATGAAAAAACTTCTCCTTCACCTTGTACATGTCAAAAAGTCTACCTTGAAGTCAGACTTCAAGAGTTATTTGGTGAATGGGTAAAAATACAGATTTTCCTTGCAGATGCACCAAAAAAAAAAAAAAAGTATCATCATTTCTTTCAGGGAAGGAGTAGGAAGTTAAAGGCGAAAGGGAACAGGGAATTAAACAGAAAGCACACAGACATCTTTTCCTCTACCCTAGTTTTATCTATAATGTATCAATAATAAAATAAATATAAAATCTGAAAGAAAAATGCAAAATTACATGACAACTTCACAGAACTGATACTCCAGTAGCCTACTGGAGAAAACAGAACACCCAGAAAATGGAGCAAGCCAATCAATATTTCCAGTCAGTCAGTGCACAGCACTGCCTTTCATCCTTTGGTCTTTACACACACGACCAATCAATAAAACCACAAAATTTAACTATAAAACGGAGTTTCACACGCCAGGCAATGTAACTCCCCTGCTCTGCTGAACATGGACAATGGTTAAAATGAGTGATCTGATGTCTGAATACTCCACTCCAAAACATGGCACAGACATCTGGCAGGACAATGAAGTGGAAACAGTTAATGTGTTATTCAGTAACATGTAATTTATTAACAAATGCAGCTTCAGATAGATTTAATCCATGAGCAGACCTGAAAAACAGTTTTTAAGAAAGAACAATAGAAAGCTAAAGAATTTGTTGTGCTTTATCAATGTTCCTCATCCCAACTTGAAATGCAGCTCAGTTTATCCTATTCATTCACTTTCCAATCTATCCAGGACACTTGTCAATAATCAGACATCAAGTTTTTCATGACATGGCATCAGTTCATCTAACCAAACACATCATTGTTTTTCCTGACCTATCCAAACATTTTGATGAGAAATCATGCAGCTAAATACCACAGCCTAAAGAGTTTAGTGCAGATATTTTCAAAATTATACAGAATAAATCCCTCATGGCATTGTAATCTATAGGTGTTGTTTTAATATCCCATATTAGTGCAAAAAACCCAGTCTTTTAAGTCATAAATGCTACAAAGTCTGCATCTGCCATCCAGAAGGAGGACCAGAGAAAAGTTCAGGATCATAAAACCCTAAAATAGTTTGTGTTGGAAGTTCATCCAGTTCAAACTCCCTGCTATGAGCAGGGACACCTTCCACTGTCCCAGGCTGCTCCAATTCCCATCCAGCCTGGCCCTGGGCACTGCCAGGGATGCAGGGGCAGCCACAGCTGCTCTGGGCACCCTGTGCCAGCCCTGCCCACCCTCCCAGCCAGCAATTCCTCCCCAATATCCCAGCCAGCCCTGCCCTCTGGCACTGGGAGCCATTGCCTGTGTCCTGTCCCTGCCTTGTCCCCAGTCCCTGTGCAGCTCTCCTGGAGCCCCTTCAGGCCCTGCCAGGGGCTCTGAGCTCTCCCTGGAGCCTTCTCTGTGCAGCTGAGCACCCCCAGCTCTGCCAGCCTGGCTCCAGAGCAGAGGGGCTCCAGCCCTGCAGCATCTCCTGCCTCCTCTGCACTGGCTGCAGCAGCTCCACGTCCTTGTGCTGCTGGAGCCCAGGGCTGGAGCAGCTCTGCAGGTGGGGTCTCACCTGAGCACATTATCTCTCAACACTATACAAGAAGCACAGAAGCCGACAGGAAGAACCTTTAAGTCACAGATTTTGGACTGTTTCTTAGGCAGCATGGATGGTCAAACTTCTTTGTCATTTGAAATGTGCTCAACAATGAACTTAAAAAAATACTGGTATTTTTTAAAGCCATTTCACGTTTATTGCTAAAATAAGGATTAGGTAAGAAATGAATACTCTTGTTCACACTGGATTATGAGGTGAAGTGTTATGGATTTCTTACCATCTACTAGTTGAAATTTATAGGACTTTCAGAAAAAGTTATATATAACTGGTTTTGTTGCTCAGGTTTGTTTTTTTACATAACTGATTAATGACATTCTCTAATTACAAATACTGTCTATCTGAATTTCAATTTCCACAACTCTCTAGAGCTAAGAAGAATTTTGAAAGAAATACTTCCTTTTCAGACATATAAAATTCCTTTTTTCTGTCTCTAATCCTTGCAAAATATCAACTTTTAAAACTTTGTTACAATACATCAGCTTGCTTCTTGGTGTCCTTTAACAAGCAATTTCCCCTAAAGAATTAAAGAAAAATTATTTTTGAGCCAATAGGTTTTCTCTTCTCTTTTATAATGGGTTACTTGAAGCTGCTCAGGTTTTGGAATATCAGGATAAATGTCAGGGAGATAAATCACCAACACACCTCGTGAAACTTGCTGCAGCACTCTCAGTAAACAAGCTGAAGCATATGGTTACAATTAGGGTTTGTATGACCACAGAAATCAGAAGCTCTAGTCATGAACCACAGCCTCACTGGGCTGTGCACTGATGGTCCCTGCTCCAAACAGCTGGCAGGCTACAGAGAGCTACAGCACACATCCCAGCACAACACAAGCCTGGGCAGTGTCAGCAAGACATCACAGAAAAGAGACTTTACAAACCTTAAAAACACATAAGCCTCCACAGTCTTAACTATGAAAAATTTTGTCACTCACAAGGGCGGAGTGGTGGCAGTCCAGGATCCACAGAGAGCACAACCTCTCCAAAAAAAGGAGAAAAACCTCAGAATGGTAAGGGTGGAAGAGACCACAGTGGATCATCTGGTCCCAGCTCCTCCTTCAGAGGTCATCCTAGAGCAATGGCACAGGACTGTGCCCAGGTGGATCAGGAATATCCCCAGCAAGGGAGACTCCACACTCTCTCTGGTCTACTTCAGTGCTCAGTCACTGCACAGGGAAGTTCTTCCTCATGTCCAGGTGGATCTTCCTGGGCATCAGTTCCTCTTGTGCCATTGCTGAGTCTCACAGAGCAGAGCCTGATCCATGCTCTGATACCTCCCTGCAGATACTGATGAGTCTCTTCAAAGTCAATGGAAGACTTCTAACAATTATCAAGCCAGGAAATTACAGTATAAACTGCTCTTCTGGGAATGCTTTGCTGTCACTACCATCAGTGTACGTGCAAAGAGTAGAGCTCACAGAGCAAAGCCCATGCTACCTGTGCAGCTAAATCTGATTAATGGTGGCTTACTATCAAAATAATGTTAGTGAAGCTAACAGGACTGATCAAGAATTTCATGGAATCTCAGGATGGTATGAGTTGACATGGGATTTTAAAAGCCATCTCATTCCAAACCCTGCCATGGGCAGGGACACCTTCCACTGTCCCAGGCTGCTCCAATTCCCATCCAGCCTGGCCTTGGGCACTGCCAGGGATGCAGGGGCAGCCACAACTGCTTCAGGAAATTTGTGCCAAGAATTCCTTCCCAATATCCCAGCCAGCCCTGCCCTCTGGCACTGGGAGCCATTGCCTGTGTCCTGTCCCTGCCTTGTCCCCAGTCCCTGTGCAGCTCTCCTGGAGCCCCTTCAGGCCCTGCCAGGGGCTCTGAGCTCTCCCTGGAGCCTTGTCTTCTCCTGGGGATCATCCCCAGCTGCAGAGCAGAGAGGCTCCAGCCCTTGGAGCATCATTATTTCTAATTATTTCCAAAGTAGAACAATAGTTCTAGTTTAAGATCTCTGTCAATCAAAGTCCCAAGAGCTTGGTGGGGCTGGGGCCAAATGCTACCAGAAGTGCTATTGCTGTGTAATCATTCTATGCTCTCACATCATTCAAATACATGAAGACAAATTAGATTTCAAGAAACAGAACATACATGACACAGTGGTTGTCAAAGGAAGTGTCTAAGAGCTTGATATTGAATACACCTCTGGCCTGCAGAGATTCCTACCAGACACAATGTATTTCTGTTTTATCGTGATTAAGGTAGAAGGTGAGTTTTTGTCATAAAAACATGAAAAGTCACAAAGGTGACACTGAGGGACTGCTTGAGCTGCAGCAACTCGATTTCAAACCAGGTTCTGTGGTCCTTGTGGCACCCAAGCACAGAATCTGGGCAGGATGAAGCTGCTCTGGCACCAGCTTGCTGTGCAGCTTTTGCAGACTGCCCCTGCCATAACTGCACAACCAGGAACACTCAGCTATTTGTTCTCAAAGTACCTGTGCTTGAAATGCAGCCACACACTTCGCTCTGTGTCAGGCACATCATCAGGGGAACTAAGTGAAAGATTAAACATCTGGAAACCACCTCAATCTTCCCATTCAGACAGGGGAAAATATCACAGATACAGCATCAAGAGGATGACACGTACAGACTGTAAGCAAGAAGGAACATGAACAGACAGAACTGGTAAAGAAAGCTCAAATGTACATTTCCATTGAGGTGGGCATGAACAGGCAATTCAGCACTGACTAAGCATCAGAGACAGACACCAGATCTGTGACACATCACAAAAGGGATCTGGAAGGGAGAAGCAAGCAGAGTGAAGCATTTGTTAGCAGAAGTAAAGGTTGATGAAATCATAGGAAATAACAGATACATTGTTGGTACCTTTTTGTGTGTCTCTACTTGGATATACATTAATGTAGATATTACAAACCAGGCTACATAAAATTGAAGAGCAAAAAGATATTAACATAAAATATTAAATATTATTAAATAGTTTTCTTGTAAAGTTAAAAATTACCATGCAAATGTTTCTATGAACCAGAGAGTAGCACCAAAAAAAAGAAAAAGGAATAAGCTATAGTATATATAAATCACAGATGTACAACAGAGGTCTGATACCTTCAGGTATCCTAATGCTGAACAGTATAATGCAGGGTAAAGCATACACTTACTTGCCTGATATAAAGTCTTTAATGGCCAGGAATTTTTCTCCAGTTCCAACCAAAGAATATAGACAGAAAACAAGCCATCACTGACCACCACACACTGAATTCTGCAATTTCTATTAATGTTACAAAAGTACATTTGTGTGGCAGATTAGTTATGATGATGACTTAGGTGATTAATGAAGCTGAATCCGGTTACTGACTCTGGCTGAGTTCCTTACAGATACAGCATTGTACCCCTCACATCTATAAACACCCTAACAGCACAAACCAAGTCAATTAGATCCCACTGTTGCAGTAACTCTTTACTTCTGCCAGATGCATTAGTGTCTGGAGTTGTTTTTAATAGCAAAGTATAAACTGGATCAACTATTTCAAAGGAAACCATTTAAACTGAGTTATTTTTCAACAGTCTCGAGTAGCACTATCATTTCCCTGTCTTAGCACATCATCTGCTTGGCAGTTCTTCACTCTAACAAGGATTTTATTTTGCAAGCAATAAAATGACTAATTAAAAAAAAAATTGCTTGTCCACAAAAAGTTGTCTCAACTTAGTTGACTGTAGACTACGAATTGGCAAGCGTTAATAAATCTCAACAAAAAAGAAGAGGGAACTTAAAGCCAACAAAAACAACTTGGGTTTGAGGGTAAGTTCGTTCAATGTGCTTTGTGAACCAAGAATAATTAATTTTTAGTTTCTAATAAATGAGTTTCTAATATCTGAACTCTACTGCCACGCATATTAATGTCATTTATGCTTCACAACACTGCCCCAGATCTAGCAGCACTTTACAATTACTTTGCACACCTACTGAAAGACCACAAAGACAATGCAAGGTTGACTCAGTAGAGAAAAATCTCCTTTCCGAAGTCACAAAAATAAATACCATTATTTTTCCCCTCCTTCAAAAACCACCATTGTTTCTTTAATTATTGGAGCATAACAGAATTGGCAGGACAATCCAATCCAGGTATTTTATATCCAGGATGGAAAAAGGTCCTTGCACAGAGGTAACCTGGACCCAGTCAGAGGCCAAACCCAGAAGTAATCGGTGTGAGGATGTTGGTTGTGTGGTTTCAGAGTTAAGGAAGCTGATGAGAGGAAGAAAAACAGGCTACCAAGGATGAGATGCAGGAGAAGGTTAACTGTGGGAAAGGGTAAAATTCTGCTCATATTGTGTATAATTATCACTCCTGCTGAACCACAAGGAAGGAAAAGGAGGGTGGATCTAAAATATGGTGCTTATAAGAGTTTGTTGATCTCCTGCTGCAGTGCAAGTGACTACAAAATACGAATAACATTATAAATGATCATGACTGTGGAATCAAGTAAAATAACTAACAAGTACCATAATTATTTTAGGACTCAAAATTTCATATTAAAAGTATTTTTCTTAAACCAGGCTCCTATCTCCCCTCATCCTAAGTAGATTATATTTACTTCAGTAAACTTACTTTAAACATTATGTAGCATCTAAAAGGCACTGAGCAACACAGAAGTGAGTTTTCAATTCTCCCGTTCTTCTTTCAATCTCTATCACATAACAATTACAAAACTCACAGAAGTAATACAATACAGAAATAACATCAAAGCTTTCCACAGATGTTCATTGCTCAAAATTTGCTTTTGTTCCCGAACAGACTATCAACTTATTTTGCTGCATCTCCACTTATGCTGCATGCTATTGATGTACCTGAGGCTATATGAACCAAAGTACTGATTTGATAAGAGTTGATTCAGAGATAAGACAGGCAAATATGCCATTTACTCTACAATCCTACTGTGTCCACATTTTGCCTATAGTCCAACATATATATAGGCAAATAATTTTTAAAAAAATCTCAACCAACTCTCAGGGCATGGATAGAAAAAACATTTATATTTTCTAACAGAATGTGGTACTTTTTTTTCCCTTTTCCCAGGTAGGAAATTAGAAAGCTCTTTAAAAAGGCTCCTCTTCTTAAAGCTTTAAATGAAGACACTTAATTTGCCAGGCTAAGAGATGGCACTTCAGGTACTCATGAAAGAAGCAAGAAAACAAGCGTAGGCGTATGCCAAGGTAGTTGCTAAGGGAATGGTTCAAGAGGAGTGAAGGAGGTGGGAGTGTAGGAAGAGACAAGAACAGATGTAGGCTGAAATCTTAAGAGTTTGCACTAAGAAATGGAAACTTAATATACAACGAGTAAAAAGTCATGGGGGTTATCATGTGAGAAGTGCTACAGAGGGAGGCTGGAGTGGTGGCAATATGGATGGATTTACAAATCAGTCAAGTAATGAGGGGAGGGGAAGAAGTGTTTTCTCTGTAGCAGCACTGAGACAGAAACACACTAGAGAGATCAGAAGTAATAACAACATAAATGACAACAATTATTCAGGTAATAACATGTACCAAAACATGCAGCAAAAACTGCACACCTACAAACCAGATACTGAAAACTGCTTTAGAAAAACATGTTAAGAGCAATCCCCCCTTGCAAATGCAATGAAGGAAAAGAATATACCTGATGGGACTCTCGAATAAAACACTGTAAGGAACCATTTAATTAATCTGGTGTGCGTGTAAGTGAATTGCAAACCAAGGCAGTGCTTCGTGCTGGGTTTACGTTAGGGACACGAGGCAGGCGCGGCCCCGGAGGGTGTAGCCCGGAGAGCAGAGGAGCAGCAGAAAGGCAGCAGAAAGGCAGAAGAAAAGCAGCAGAAAAGCAGCAGAAAAGTAGCAGAAAAGCAGCAGAAAAGCAGCAGAAAGGCAGCAGAAAGGCAGCAGAAAGGCAGCAGAAAAGCAGCAGAAAGGCAGCAGAAAAGCAGCAGAAAGGCAGAAGAAAAGCAGCAGAAAGGCAGCAGAAAAGCAGCAGAAAAGCAGCAGAAAAGCAGCAGAAAGGCAGCAGAAAGGCAGCAGAAAAGCAGCAGAAAGGCAGCAGAAAGGCAGCAGAAAAGCAGCAGAAAAGCAGCAGAAAAGCAGCAGAAAGGCAGCAGAAAGGCAGCCGTGCGCTTCTGCTGCCGCCGTGAGGAGAGACGCGGGCACTGCCTCCCGCTGCAAATTCTGGCAGACCCCTTGCGGCCGGAACTTTAATATTCCCGCAGGAGGCTGCCAGTGAATTGATTTCACAAAAGAGCTAAATAAATAGTATCGGTTTTAACAGCAGCTGACTTGCAAAGTGTTCTCCAGTTTATCGGGGAGAAAGAAAATAATATCCACCTTTGCTGTTAGCACTGTATTATGTTTTATCCTCATTCAGTGGAAAAGAAAAAACCTTTAGGACAGATTTTTAAATACCAGTAAAACACATCTGGTGTGGGGAAGCAGCCACCAACCAAAACGGAGTATACAGTGTAAAAAAAATGAGAAACCTTTTTCTGAACAAGCTATTCTTCAGGCAGTATTTCTCTACAGCAAAGTCTGGGAAAGGTCAGAATCTAGTCATACTTATCAGGAAAAAACATTAGTCAACTTACTGGGAAAGGCACAGTATGTTACAAAAATTCCTATCTAGGTTGCTCCCTTACATCAAAGAAACCTCCTGGGAGAGACCCCTTGGGACCACCTAGCACAATCTTTTGCTCAAGCAGAGCCATAGAGCAGGTCACCACATCCACTGAGTAATTGTAAAGAATAAAATGTGCACATAAAACTATTTCTTGCAACATTTAAAGTAACTTAAGTATGTGATTCATCAAATAGGGCACTACTTGGTTGGTTGAGGGGTTTTTAATGTGTTAGTTAAAAAAAAAAACAGGGGCTAGGTGATACTTTTACCATCTGCTGTCCTACAGGTATAATTGCTTCAGATTCTAACACATCTCAAGATGGGCCATGCAGGCCTGTGGACAGCTTTTCTACACTGGTAACACTTCCTGAAAAATAAATGGGCTACAGGTGTGTCTGCAAGAGAGGGCACACAGAAGGTGATACTTCATATGGTCTTAAGTACAATTTATAGAAAATCAGACTCACTTGCCACCCCAGATGCAATTCCATAAAGCAGTCCTCCTCCATCTGTTTGCTGCTGAAAGACGTGGGCCCCTGGAGGAGGGCTCCTCTCTTGCCTAATGAAATTATACAGCAAAGTTTTCACAAGTCTGCTGGTGTATGGGAGACTGGAAAAAAAAAAAAAGAAACAGAAAACTTTGGTTGACTCACAATTCACAAAAATTGGCACAACGAAGTCCAGGTAAGGTGCAAATGCTGTTTGTAGGGTGTTTGGCATTAAAGATGGCCAGTAAATGTCCCAGTGCTGACCAGAATGGATAGGGAAAGAACACCAAGGTCTTGCCCATGCAAAGCTGCCTGGACTCCAGCAGGGGTCTGCAGGACCAACTTCCACAGCAGGATCATGAAAATTGCCTTTTGGTTTTTGTTTTTTATATACTACTTTTAAATAAACCATTTAGTTTGTAGAATCATTGTATTCACTTACCTCAGAACACAACTGGAAAAACATTAATGCAATGGAAAGAAATACTGTATTTTTTCAGTTTTAACTCCATGCCCTGCTAACACAGAACAGGTACCAAGAGCATCTCTCCACATCCACAATATTTGTGTGTGTGTGTGCAGCTCAGAACCAATCTTTAATACCTTTTCATACATAAGAATTCCATAATGCTACGAATTTGAAAAGACCAATGAAACAATCAACCTCATACCAGTGAAACAAAATGCGTGTAGAATTTGTTGAGTTCAACTAAAAGGTTACAGTATTTTCAAAATGGAGTAGCATTTCCACAGAAGCAAACAGATGCTCCCATTGCCACCTGATTTAGAGCTGAAAAGACAGGAGCTCTGTTAGGATGGACCCTCTGACCCTCTGGAGAGGCCCAGAAGGTAAGGGGCTAATGTGCATATCCCAAACACTGATACATGCGTGGTGTGGAGCTGTGGAGCCAACCAAGGATTTCTGGGAATAACAAACAAGGACTGTTGGTAAAAATACACAAGAGAAAGTCCAGGATGTGGCTGGAGAAGGGCCCACATGGAGGCAGGGCAGCATTTTCTGGGACAAACCTCCTGGTTGTGGCTCCTGCAGAAAAGCACACCTGGCTCAGGTGCTGGGATGGGGCCAAGAAGGGCTGGGGCTGGAGGGGGGAACAAGCCCATCCAAGATCCCAAAGCCTCCAACCCATTCCCAGAAAGGTCTGGAAGAACCCACTGTGAGTGAGAACTGATTTGCACAAAAAGGGAGAAACTTCTCTCCAGGGAGGGGAAGAGTTAAAAGGTGCCCCACAAAGCCCAGGGCCCCAAGATATCCCACCAGTTGGACCCACATGGAGCCAGGACTGATGATCTTCCTCTTTTTTGCTTCCTCTCTCCTCCTCTCTGATCCAATTCTCCCTCTCTGTGTCCCTCTTCTTCTCCCTTTATAGCCTCCCCCACCTTTATCCAAACACCACTGCACTTAAACCGTGGTATTAGGGACAAACAACAAACACACTGTTTTCCATGCCAACTGTGCAACTTACTAATAAAACTTGGCAGATCCTCTAACTTTTGTCATTCATTTTGATCATGAACATGTATAAATCCTAGGTGTTTCCCTCTCCTTGGGGGTGAGATGTCACACTAGCACCCCTGCAACTGTTCATACTGCTCTTGATTCCCAGCCATCAAATTCCCACATCTGCCTCCAGAGGCCAGGCACCTGCTACTCCCAAATCAGACCTCTTAGACCATATACTAACTCTTCCCCCAAACATTCTCCATTTTCCCCCCAAACCCTCAACTCCTTCAACCCAGAGACTAAAATACCAGGACACCCCACATATCCTGAGGATCTGGCTCTGTTCTGCTGCTGTTTCAGGCTGAAGTCTGCCCTGTGCTCCAAGCTGAGCCTCTCTCCTTTCCCTGCATATCAGAGCAGTATCTGTCTCTTACACCTAGTAGAAATTTCAGTAAACCAGAGAATAAATACCTTTATCAAAAATCTGCCCACATAGAACTTGAAGTTGAAAGAGGATGAATGGGAGCCTGACTAAAATGCATGTAAGCCACCGTGAAAGCACTTGAACACAACCACCAACTTGCCAGAACAAGTGGTATTACTCACACAACCAACTTTTCCCTTGGCTAAATGTTCCCTGCAGCTCAGCACAGCACATGTCTTCATCTTTCCAAGGACTAGCTGCTTATCTGGATGGCAAGAAAGCTCTAGCACTTCTGAGGGACCTGACTTCTCTAGGCTGCATTGCTACAAGACTCATTGCTGAATAAGGAAACCATCCTGAAAAGTAAATGCTGTTTTAAGTTAATGAAACTAGTCTCAAAATACAAAAATTACTTCCAAACTAGTTTTACTGAATCTGGGCTGTGAGATTTCCACCCAAATCCCTCCAAGAGCCTTTAGTGATGTTCATTTTTCTGTTCTCTTTTCCTTTATGCAGAACAAGAAGATAACATTTTGCTGCCTTCTGTTTTCAGGTACAAGGAACCTAAAGAAGCAACCAGCAGTGTTTGCTTTGCCCTTAGGCAGCACCCCAGAGCAGGACATACCATCGACCATGCATCAGGTATCTGTGAATGATGCTCTCTCGCAGAATCTCTTTGTGGAATAATTGGCAGGAGAGGAACACAATGAGAGTTGTCACGGCTTCCAAAGAAATGCTGTATGTAATATCTCTGCAGAATAAAGGGAAAAGCACAGAGATTAATCTATTGGGCTGTTTACAAGCTGATTTCCAAGAATACTTGATAGCTTCACCTGGTGTTATACTCTGTGTAGAACAGAGAGTTTCAACTGAGAACACGTAAACAACAAATTCAAGAAACACAGAACCATTTCATACCAAAAATGGGTTGTTTTTCTTAGAAATAAGCTCTTTTTTTTCATATGCCAAAGGAAAAAAACAGTGTAAAAAGAGGTACTGCTCATTGCACTCAACTTGCAATTGATACACTACACTTGTTCCTAAAAATAATAAGTATCTCTCAGAAGTGTGTCCTTTGTACTGTACAAAATTGTCACAAAACCATCAAGGTAAGGGAGGGAATGAATGTCCAGCTAGCCCAACACAGCTCCATCTGCCAAGAAAGCTGCATCCCTGTGAGAGGAATGCAATATACAAATGACAGCTCAAGTGTACAAAACACTCAGAGTATCAGGATACCGTGTACATTGTTCAGTTTTAAATGGTATTTTTGAGGTAACAGGGAACTAGAAAGTTTTGAGGTATTACAGATAATCACAAAGAATGAGCTGCAAGGCTTAAATACAGACACCAGACAGTTCAGCAAAGTTCATTTAGGTCAGGCTGATTAGGAAATGCTGTGCAGCAGAACAGATGACAGCCACACTATTAAAAATATCTTGTGCTTTCTGTTCCCACCTCTGCCTATAATGACTTTGTTACAAATCTTGTTTTACAAAGGGAGAAAAAAATGGCATTTGCCTCCTTAATCAGTAACAAATTGCAGACTGCAAGAAACCATTAAAAACACCATGAACTAATTTGGACATGAACCAGTACCATTCTTACTTTCAACCAAAGACCATTTTTACATCCTCCAAAAAGAGGTACCTCATTTGGTGCAACAGCACCATCCTGCAGTTCATCAGAAATATTGTCATCAACTACTGTTATTGATACCAGAAGTCCTTTAATGCTTTTCTCACTGTCACTATTTCATTTCCACAGTATACTTCACAATCCAGTATTGCTAAGTTACAACAGTTTCCCTGCAATAACTACCAAGGTTTTTCTAACCTGGGAGCTACTGGAAATTCAAAACTTATTTATTATTGTCAAATGTAAATATTTAATAATACCTCCATTTAAGATTTTTTTAAAAAACAAAACACCAAAGAACAAATCAGCATTGGTTTTGTTTAATCAGTGGTGCTAAATTTTTCTTTGTTACAATGCCACCTTAGAAAAATTTTATTCTCATCAGTTAGAACGGGCATAAGCATAAAACAAAGCGCTCTTTCAAACAATGTTGATTTGAAAAGTACAGTTCAATCTCCCAAAGCAAAACAAATTAACCCCAGAAAAGACAAGATTTTCAGTGGTCTCAGGATCAGAGTTGGTAAGGTCCTCACTGAAATACTCAGTATTTTATTTAGAATACATCAGTCTAATTTTTAACACAATCAAATAGCTTAATATTCTCAAGCATGCTGCCAGATGTGCTGTAAACAACATGCATGACTGTGAAATGCAAAAAGAAGAATTTCATGCACCACAATACAAAGACAGCTTAAGTTAAGCTCTTCTGCAGCAGGTCCAGGCTGGAATTTCTGCAGAGTGCAGTTATTTACTCAAAGCCAACAGCAAACTGGAATCACAATTTCCTGGATCACAATCCACAGAACTGCACCACCTCTCATACAAAAATGTTTTTACAAGTGAAGGTTGTGCAAACTCACTGTTTTTTATTTTCTCTCGCCTCATTTGAGTGTTTGAACCCCAAACATTTGAAGTTGTGGGTTGGGAAAGGACACACTGCCTAAGTAACATTTTCCTAAAAATCACAATGTCCTTTTGAATTACTTTTACTCTCTGCAAGTTACCTGACTTTTTGCCCACTCCTGAGGAAGTTCGCCAGTGTAAATGCTGATAATTAGATCAGGCCAGAGGTTACCCTCTGATCTGGTTCCACTGCAAACTCATCTCAGCCAGCAGCAAGGCTGCACCAGGAACAGTGCCTGCTCCCTCTCCACACCAGGGGTTCTGTGCAATTGGCCACACACATGCACCCCAAGCAAAGCAAAGAGACTTATATACAAACATATCAATTATCAAAGGTTCAGCCACCAGCAAAAAAAAAAAAAAAAAAAATTAAGAAATGCTTTTGTATCAAAATAAAAACAACAGTTTGGAAAGATACTTTTTTATATAATTCAGAAACTTATCACTATGGCAAAGGTTGAGAATACAAGAACAATGTCTCCTACCCCAAGGTGATGAATGAAAAGAGTAATAATAATAACTTCAAGACAAACTACAACATGCACTGGTTCACTATTCAGATGGGAAACAAATTTTGGGGTCTAGTATATTTTTTCTCCATTTCAATTATTCATTAATTCATTATTATTATAACCCACACAAGTGAAATAACAAATTTGAGGAAACATCACCAAATCATTTTCAGTTTTGATAAAAATCAGCATAAAAAAATAAACTAAGAGATTACTGTACTGTATTAAGTACATTTTGTGAGGAAAAAAAAATTGCTTTCAATATCTTTATGTAACTCGGATAGAAAAAAACAAACAGGTAAATTCAAGCAGTCCTAGTTAGTGAGTTATTCTCATTATCTCTAAGTTTAACACCCAGAGAGGGCAGGTTTAACTGTAGAACACAAACCTGCAGAATCTGTTCAAATTAAATATGCCCTGATATAAACACAAGCAGGGTCCTGATAACTGAGGTAACCCCTGAGGTCCAGTCACCCTGAATTCACCAGCACAAGGAAAAAGCTTCAGAGTAAAATTATTTTCTCCACCAGGGGTCAAATATATGGTTTTCTGAAACTCAGGCAATTCTAAAGAATCACAAGAACTACCAGAAACCTCTTTCAACTTCAAAGAACATATTGTTTATTTATATTAAGAGACCATATAATAGGGGGTCTTGGTTTTGATTTTTTTTTTGTTTTATTCAAAGCTATCAGTCATATAGAATGACTTTACACGGAATTTATGCTGATCTCCAACTTCCCCTGAAAACTGTTTGCTTGCAGATAAGGAGGAAACTAGAAATAATGAACTCATGTATCAATTACATGTCAAAATTATTTAGCTACTTATTTCAGAAAGCCAGAATAACTGCATGTTGTTTTGAGCTCCTGTTCCTTTTTCTTTTTCCTTCTCAAGTGTCTTACAAAACTAATAAAAAATCCACAGATAGAGCTCATGTTCTGTGTAAATGGACTTCATAAAGCAATGTACCAAAACATGCAGAGGTCTTTTCTTTCTCTTTTTTTGCATTTTCTCTTATGAGGATTCATTAGTTATGCTGAATTTTTTCATATTATCCTCTCTCTGTCCTTTACTACGGGTTTGTCTGTCAAAACACAAATTTTTCCTTATCCCAGGCAGCTGTCCTCCTGGTATCACACCTCCTTCTATGCAGGGACATCTTTGGGCTGGATGGAGCAGGTCCAGGTTCTCCCATGTGACACCCAAGCTAAAACTGATATCTGGCAACAAACCTTATACATAAACACATACTCTCTGAAGAAAAGACACATCATACTATATCTATCTGAGATTATGTTGAATTATGGATTCTCCATAGAATGTGGAGCTCTAAAAGGGAAGATTCCCCAATACCAGCATAACAAACATCTGTGTGTATTTAACATGCTTGGTGTCTACATTGCAGTGAAAACCTGATACACCAATGCATTCCTTCCAAAAGCAAACGATGCCAGATCATTTCAATAAAAAAAATTAAAATTAAACAATGAAGGAGTTACATGATTTATAGTAATCATTAGATAACAACTTATTAAATCAAAAGACAAAAATCAGAATGACAGAATGGTTTGGGTTGGGGGGTACCTTGAAGCTCACCCAGTGCCACCCTCTGCTGTGGGCAGGGACACCATCCACTGTCCCAGGTGGTTGTTCCAAGCCCCATTTAATCTGGTCTTGGACACTTCCAGGGACAGACAGTCCACAAGCTTCAAGAAATAAATTCGACTGAGTCAGACCATGTTCCATTTTAATCAGCTTTGTCAGGTAGGTAACAGAGATCCTGGGCTCTTCTGGGACCTCTGCAGTTCCTACAGTGCTGCTTTAAAGCAGACTGCAATTAGACATACAATAGAGCTGCTTTAGAATAAACTGGTGCAGTATCTAATTCTTCCAGGATATAGACTGGAGAGAATATCACTTCTCTTCTGGTTGACTCCCAAGAACATAAATTTTAGTTCATTTATTTTATTTATTAACTTTGGTGGCAAATTTGTAAATTAGAATCATTGAATCCTAGACTGGTTTGTGTCAGAAGGGACCTTAAAACTCATCCAGTTCCACCCCCTGACACCAACAGGAACACCTTTCACTATCCCAGGTCACTACAAGCCCTGTACAACCTCAGCCCAAATACTGTTTCCAAATGATGCAATAACCCCACACAGAACAAGAACTATGGTCCTGTTAAAACCACAGCTCCCCAGTATCCTGGCATCTGCTTTATTCATTCAAAACCATGTGGATGACCTCCTATCAGCATCACCTACCAAGAACTTCAACAATCTACCTATGTGTCACCATCCTGCTGCTGCTGGCTTCTCTCCAAGGCTAAGCACCGTTCACAAGTGCTTTCTGTACTCCCAATCATTCAGCTTTGTTCCCTGCCTGTGAGAGAGAGGTCTGTGACAGAGGAACCAAGGTGAAGCACAGAGGCACCATAGAGGAAAAACTCAGCTACGAACTCCAATTAACACTCTGAAGGCACATGCTGCTGTAAACACTTTAATTACTCAGTGAAATGCAGCTATTTCTATATCAGCACACAGAGGACTGAGAACTCATAAATGATTTCACACCTATAGAGCAAATAGCCTGAAAAGCCAGAAACCAAACTTCAAATTTCAACTCCCACCCCTAGATCAAGCCCCCTCCCTGTTCAAATATTTTCCTGAACTTTCACCCAGGCAGAGCTGTCTACTCCAAGTATTAAAAGGTTAAAAGGTAACCCATTTTCTAATTTAGGAGAGTTGCCAAAAGGGCTGATTCATACAAAAAGTCTCAAATCATACAGGAACCAGGTTTCATTTCCCTGCTTCCTGAGGGCCCACCAGAAAGGTGAAAGAGGAGTCACCACAGAGAATAGGATCAGTTTTGAAAACTGAAAAGCAAGTAAAATATCTGGCTATCAGTCTCAGGATGGAAGTACAACAACTGAAAGAGAACATGATCTTTCCTCTTGGAAACACTCCTAATTTTACACTCACTGATGGCACATATGCACTGTGGCAGCTGATAATGCTCTACACTCATTACAGCTGACTCCAAACATTTGGGAGATGTCCCAAGGGGCACTCAGCAAACACTGACTGGAAGCAGAAAGCATCTATGACATTTTGTGCTGCATCTCTCCACAGTGGATATTCTCAACTGGGAGAAGAAGGTGAGGAAACAAAAAGTTCCAGAATGGTTTGGGTGGAAAAGGACCTTAAAAATCATCTCAGTCCACCCCCTGCCAAGGGCAGGGACACCTTCCACTGTCCCAGGTTGCTCCAAGCCCCATTCACCCTTGGGCACTGCCAGGGATGCAGGGGCAGCCACAGCTGCTCTGGGCACCCTGTGCCAGCCCTGCCCACCCTCCCAGCCAGCAATTCCTCCCCAATATCCCAGCCAGCCCTGCCCTCTGGCACTGGGAGCCATTGCCTGTGTCCTGTCCCTGCCTTGTCCCCAGTCCCTGTGCAGCTCTCCTGGAGCCCCTTCAGGCCCTGCCAGGGGCTCTGAGCTCTCCCTGGAGCCTTCTCTGTGCAGCTGAGCACCCCCAGCTCTGCCAGCCTGGCTCCAGAGCAGAGGGGCTCCAGCCCTGCAGCATCAATAATATGGAAATACTCTAAAAGTAGTACCTAAAGGATTAGTATGACAGTCGGACTCAGGAGCCTTTTTTCATAGATCTGTTCCTAAACCATCTGAGACTACATGATGGTGTGTATTTTCACCTCACTGATATTTATTTCTTCCCTCTACAGACTGAAAATACTACAAGAAATTCTGGACTTTTAAGTGTTGCACAGAGAAGCCTGTATCATTCCCTATATACTTTACACATCACCAAGTCTTGTTACCAATATCCACTAAAACTATTCAAAAGACATTAGTTGTCAAACACAAGTAAGCAGCCCAAATTCCCATAAAAATGGACAGGTGCAGGTTACAACCCCCAGGAAAGAGAAGATGACTCACGTGATCTACATTAGACCATCACTGAGTTCTACACAGAGCCAGACCACAGGAATCACATCCTGCATTTCAGTGAAGCAGCCTCAATGAAAGGCAGACCTGCTCCACAGTCTCTCTATGTCTTTGTTGTTGAGAGCCAAATACCTGCAACCAGAGGCTTTCCAACACCCATAAAACACCAGATAAAGGTTCTCCTCCTCAGGATCTTTAGACACTTAAAACACTGCACATCTACCATTAGAAATAAGGATATGAGCGATTAAGAAAATCTTCAAAATACATAAATATGTTCTCTTTGCTGCACCACCCCAAGGTGCAGCAGCAAATAAAACTCCCTCTATATGAATCAGCTCCCTCCTAAACAGAGTACAATAGTCTTAAATTTTGAGGCTTTTCAAAGTGAAGCAACACAAATCTCTCTCAGTTTGGATGTTTTCAATATCTTCAACCTCAGTTTCAACAGATGGAAATTTGCCTTTGATGATCAGACAAAGTTGCCAAAAATGCAAAAGTCACACAGTTTTCCAAATAATGGAGCTACTACAATCTTGATAAAAATTCCTTGAATAGACTCTTTTTAAAAAGCACTATTCTGACCTATTCTTTTGAAAGTAACAAAAATAATTAAAATATGACATTCCTGATCTAGAACAGAAAACATTTCTTAATCTCTTTGCTGCTCACAACTGGCAAGAAAGAAAGCATAAACATTTCTCATCATCTGTGCATGGCACATTTCCTACACTGCAGTTATTTTGTAGAGCTTTATAATCAATTATATTGCCTTTCTTCCTCCTACAGTTGACTTTAAAGCTCCCACAAAATGCAGCGAGCATCGCTAAATGAATCAAAACATTGTCAACATTTAAATTTGCAAGTAACTAAGACTGCACCTTAAAACAACCATAACTAGAGAAAATAAGGGAATGTAATAGAAATATCTGCTAACTTGTACTGGCACCACAGGGTGCTACTGAGGAGTGATGTAACTAGATCACAGTATTTAATTTTTCCTCCACATGCATTTATAGTTTTTAATGAAGTGAAAATGCACTGATAACAACCAGATGTTCAGTTATGGATACCAGCTCTTAACAAGCTGCTGAAAGAAGCCTTTATAATTTAAAGCTTTGGGAGCACCATCCTGCAACAAAATGTTAGCAATGGCTCCTACAAAGAAGCCATACAATTAAATACAAACATTGTATCTTTTTGCCGACTATGCAGTTCGAATCATTAGTGTACACTCTTGAGTGCTAACACTAGCAAAACCAAAGAAAAAGCAGAGTATCCATAGCACACCCAAGGGAACCATAAATCAAACATCAACATACAGTAACACAAGTGCTATAAGGGACTGCACAGGTCTAATTGTTGAAAACTCTATTTTCAATAAAATTAAACCTTAGACCTTTATCCTGGCATTCTGTACAATGCAGCACAGCCTGTTTTTCAGAAAGGAAATTCAAGATATTTTTAATAACTCTCAGACAGAGCACCACAATGTTGCAGAGTCCCAGAGTCCCTACTGCAACCTATTTCTGCCTTAAAGCACATTTGCCTTTTCCAATACAAACTAACTTTGAGAAAGATGTTCTTAAATTCCCTGTAAAAAAACTGAGGCACTTCCAGAAATACCCTGCCTCCCAGAAAGGTTCTGCAGCATTTCCCAAGAACAAAAAAAAGTTATGTTTCCTAATAAGGGACAGAAATTTGACATTTACCTACTTCCACATTCCACATCTTCCTTATTAATTTTGAGAAAGACAGTTCACCTGCAATTTCCAAGTGTGCTGTAGGCTGTTTTGTAGGCAGAAACGAGCTTATTCTGCCAAGGCTGGCAACTAGAGCAAGTTCAGAGGTAAGTGACATCTGTCCATACCAGGAAAAGACAAGCCTTCACAAATTCAATATCCTTGCCAAGCCCAAACTTCTTATATTTAGCATCCCAGAATGGTCTGGGTGGGAAGAGACATTAAAGCCCATCCAGTTCAAACTCCCTGCCATGGCAGGGACACCTTCCACTATCCCAGGCTGATACAATTCCCATCCAGCCTGGCCCTGGGCACTGCCAGGGATGCAGGGGCAGCCACAGCTGCTCTGGGCACCCTGTGCCAGCCCTGCCCACCCTCCCAGCCAGCAATTCCTCCCCAATATCCCAGCCAGCCCTGCCCTCTGGCACTGGGAGCCATTGCCTGTGTCCTGTCCCTGCCTTGTCCCCAGTCCCTGTGCAGCTCTCCTGGAGCCCCTTCAGGCCCTGCCAGGGGCTCTGAGCTCTCCCTGGAGCCTTCTCTGTGCAGCTGAGCACCCCCAGCTCTGCCAGCCTGGCTCCAGAGCAGAGGGGCTCCAGCCCTGCAGCATCTCCTGCCTCCTCTGCACTGGCTGCAGCAGCTCCACCTCCTTGTGCTGCTGGAGCCCAGGGCTGGAGCAGCTCTGCAGGTGGGGTCTCACCTGGGCACAGGGGCACAGGGGCAGAATCCCCCCTGCCCTGCTGCCCACGCTGGGGGCTCAGCCCAGGGCAGGGGGTTTCTGGGTCCTAGTGCACATGGCTGGGCCATGTCCAGCTGAGCTATTATCAGGATGCACAAAAATCATTCTCTTCAGGGCTGCTCCCCAGCCAACCTGAAACAACTATGTACACCTGCCAGCAAAACACCACACACAGGTATCCCAAGCACATGAAGTGAAATTCAGAACAAGTTCACAAGGAAGGAGTGCAAGACATCCACAAAGGTACCTCTGCTCCTGTACTCTGAGCATGGAGATGGCCTTCCATTCTTTAAAAATAATAATACAGTTTCAGTGAAGGAGAAAAATACAAGCTTTAACTGGGGTGCAGACATGTAATATATTCAGACAGCAGCTGCCAGCTGTATCTACTCCTTCACCAAACTGCATCTAAAGAACCCAAGGGATACACTAATTGTCACAATCCTCTGTTAAGGCTATTGAATGCTCCTTACAAAATCTTTGCTATTCTGAAAGACACTTCGAATACCAGCTCAGCATGGAGATTTTAAAGGTCTGTCACAACAAAAATTCATCTGTAATAGTATCTTTGCAGACAGACACTCTGTTACAGTGCCACTGCAAGCTGCCATAGCTGTCTGTTATCTCACAGGTGATCCTAAGTCCTGACACAGAGATCATTACAGGTTTGAACATTTCATGTATTTCACTCAATATATTCCTTCCCCAAATTCACATACTAGGCTTGCAGTTCTCTTGATTCATTCCAGTTAAAGACAGAAATGGACTGCTCCCTTGAAACAAAAGAGGGAAAGAATCTCTAGAGATACCTGACCAGGGAGAGGGAGATAAGAAAGAAGTAAAATCACTATGAAAACAACCCTGAGCACTGTCTGGAACAAAATTAATAATAAAATAATAATACCTTATAACATCTTTTTCAAGAACACAGCTGGACTGTATATTAGAGAATTCAAGTTTTCCAGTGTCTCCTTTCCCCTAACTATTTCCCTTTTGAAGATACGGGAACAAAATTCTTAGTTAAGGCATTATCACATTGCTAAACATATTCTAGTGATAAAACAAAACAGTAATACACATTTCTGTAAGTGTTACTATTCATTAGCAATCAGCAACTTGCTGTTTATGGAGAAATTTAGCTAAAAAACTTAAGGTTTTGATATAGCTGAATATTAAACTATGGACTTTATAATTTTCTTATTAAATTAGCTATTTTAGCATTAGATTTTATAGTAATCTAAGTGCTTTCAGCAGCTGTTTCCATTTGCAGCATCCACATTCACACAGAAACAGATGCTGACAGGTTCAGTTGTTGAAGTGGGTGAGGAACAATCATTTTCTGCTGCTGGAAAGGCAGAATAAAGGATACCGGACTACACATACACACACCGGTACTTCCAAGAAAGAAGAATAAAACCCTGCAGGATTTATGAACTTGCCCATATATCACAGTCCTCTCAGCCCTTTGTACTTCCTCTAATCTGCTCCAAACAAAGCGTGTATCTGTTCCAGGAAGTCCTGACAAGCTCTGTGGAATGACACTCTGAATCACACCACTAATTCATTACACTCTACCTACACAAATCCCTCGTGTTAACGTTGACAGAGCTGCATTTAATGACAGCTTGTTTCAAAAAACATTGCATGTTTGTCTGTTTTCCAACCTAAAGAACAATCCCAGCTACAAGATAGCAGAGCTCTATACTACACTGTAACAGACAAGCTGAAACTCCGCCAAAGGTGCCATTTTTCAGTTGGGGTGCTACAATTTAGACACAGACTACAATGGAATTTAACACTAAAGACACTGCACTATTTACCCTTTTAGTCAAGGGTAAAGGGGGAAATAGTCAAAACTCATCAGAAAACTTTCACAAAAGTAAAAGGACACTTTTTTCCCCCCCCAATGAACAAAGCATGCTCTCCTGCATAAAACACTGAAGTATGTTTTATGACACATTTCCCAACAAGATGTGGAATGCGCATTTCTCAAACACAACAGATGCATGAAAAAAAGCAAAGCCGTGTAAACAAATCTGGAGATCTACAGAAATATTCCACTTATTCATTTCTCTTGTCCCTTCTTCAGACATCAATTCACTGGAATTTCAGAAATCAGTATTAAATATCACAGTATGAGTTACTTTTGCAATTTCAACCCCCACAGAACTGCAGAAGAACTTTAGTTTTCACCTTACTGCATACCCCAGAGCTGAAGTGACACCTCCACTGTACCTTCCCCTGTACCATGAGCACAACCATTTCCACCAGTTACTGTCTGTGTGCTGACAGGGGTACCTGAAACAAACGGAATAACTTCTGTTGATGGTTTGAACTGGGTGTGAGATGTTCATCATGTACTTCTTCCAACAGAATATTCAGGGCTGGCACTGGCAGCAGTTTATCATTATCTATACTGCTCCAGTGCTTGGAACATTCAAATATAGCTATTTAAACATTATAAACCCATTACTACAAGTTCCATATTGTCTCAAGTGCTCAGTTTATAAAAGAAGACTAAGGAGAGAAAAAAAAAGAAAATAAAAAAGCTACTTACAAGAGGGGAATTTCAACAATGAGCTGGATGAGGCAACACAGCAGCTCTTCTATGAGGTCTTCACATTCTGCTCCTATAAAAGAAACATAGTAAAGGATTTCTTGGTTTTCAAATACCAAAACAAAGAGCAAAGATTCAAACACACAGAAATGCAAATGATCAATATCTTAAATAAGGAACAAAAGCTGGACGTTCTAGCTGTTAAAGGAGATAGGATTTTTTTTTCCTGAAATACAAAGTACTTGAGATTATTAACAGAGAAATTGGTGATCCCTTCTCTTTTTTACATAAAAAAGTAACTAATAACAACTGCATAAATTAAATGAGATGTTGGTATTGTGGGAATGTGCTAATATTTCACACATCAAGCCTTCCTTTACTACTTACAGATCATATGAAACAGTGTTATTACTAACACCTGAACTAATCACTGGTCCTCAAAACACCCCTGCATTTTTCCACTGTTTTTTAAACCCAAGTGAAGAATATAGTTTCATTTTTCTAATATACACTGAGCAACATTATAAAAGAATGTCAAAAGAATGTTAGTACTGAGCATGTCACTGCTGCTCTAGACTAATACAGATACAATTTTTTCGTTAATACATATTTATTTATTGAAGAAGTTTTACACATTTCAATGACAAGTTAGTGCATGTTAAGGGAACAGAAATCAATCTCCAGTCATATACAATGGGATAAAATGCAAAAAGCAATTCAGAATTATTTAAAAACTTGCAACTACAGTAAGCAATAAAGCTGGTCATATTTCACATTAGTAATTTTTAAAAACAACTGTAACAAAATACTTTTAAAGACTCACTGACGAAAAGCTTATTAAAACACTTGAAGTTATGATATAGATAAAAGACCCCAGAAGATAAATCTCTTGGCTGGTCAGGATTTATTCTGCTTTCAAAAATAAAATTATGATGAGAAACCTACATCATAAAGAAGTGGAGAGCTTTATATGCTGAATGGCTTAAGAGTGGCATAGCTGATCTCCTGCATTACAGCATCGCAGCACAGTAATTACCCAAATGCCTGTTTATTTTGTATTTTCAAATAAATAAGTCCTGCCATAAACAGAGCTTTATAGCCAGGTTGCAGTGGTGTTATTCTGCTTAACCCAATTTTGTTCTTGAATCCAGAACTCAATTTTAAGAAGCACACCAGGGGGAATATTCACTATAAAGCAAAATTATTTCTTTCACAATCAGTTTATTAAAAACACATTAAAAATTGTCACCTAGTGAACTGCACATTCTAAAGGAAATCAGTTTTTTATCACGGAAACGTGGTTTCCTTTATATAGAATCCCCCATGAGTAACACAATGTAGCTCCTGTTAGTAAAACCAAGAACTGCTCAGAGTATTTAACCTTGGACAGAAACCACAGCCAATAATGGAGCACAGATAATATATACTAAAGTAACTTGAATGTGACATTTTCCTAAGGCTTTCTGAACCTAGAAAAAGCTTATAAAGCAAGGCTGATACTAATTCCCAACAGGTACCTAATTTTTATCCTAACAGAAGAAAGTGAGAATAAAAAGGTTAAAAAAGTGAAGTGAGTGCATTTTTAAAACATCATTTTTTCTGCCACACTGTATGCACAACTCATCTAAACAGAGATTATTTCAGTATCAAAGAAGGCTTTTTCCTCAAGACAATATTCAAAATAAAGGAAGAAAACATTGGGTTAGCACACTCATATAGAATGAAGACATTATTAAAAAAAAAAAAAGAAAAAAAAAAAAAGAAGCTTAATTGCTGTAATCAATGTCATTCAGCTACAATAATTAACGTATCCTTTTCCCAAGTGGGGCACACACATTCTTGTTCAATTTTCATCTTGCCAAGACAATGAGGAGGATGCAAGCCAAATCTATAACGTGAGAGAGAGCTATAAACACGGAACACTCTGTGTTTTCACAAACAATGCCTCTTTCAATAGCAGGATAAAGACAATACACACAAGACTCATTCACATTAATAGATCACATAGTTGGATCAAGGATCTGTAAAGCCTTGGGGAAAGTAAGTACAGGGTGAACCTGTCCAGATAAAATTAGAGCAGGAGAGGAATCACAGGTGTATCTTCCAAACTCCACTGCAGAAGTGACTGCAATTACACAGGTTTTAAAATATCCCATTATGCTGAAATACCATTTTTTCGTCAGCTATATTTACATCCTCAAACATGGATTATTTCATTTTGCAAATAATTGCATGGATTTTGACTTTTTGGTGAGGTTTGTTTCTTTTATATGTATATATATATATATATATATATATATACACATATTCTATATGTGTATATATATATATACATATTCTATATGTGTATATATGTATACATATATATGTATATATACATATTTATTTATTTATATTTATATTGATATACTCTTCTAATTTTTTTAACACAATTTCTTTGTTTGTCTTTACTTTCTCAAAGTTACATACAGACACTGGATTAGCACACACTACACAGGAAAAATGGCTTATGCAGAGGAAAGCAGAGATGCCAGGAGGCCCCAATTCTAAAACCAGTCCAGTTCCATCATCTTGAGAACCTAACTACTATATTGATAAGACCTGATCTGGTGGATGTGTTTAATACCAATAGCAGAAAGATATTCAGATATTTAGCAGGGAATAACCTAATTTTAGATTCTAATTGTTTTTCTGCCCTGTTGCTCATACAGAACCTGGACACAAGTAATGAAATAAGTAATTCCTTGCAAAACACACTCAGGGATTCCATTGTTATTGTGATTTGATCTTCATCTCAAATTACTCTCAAAAACTTAAAACTTCTACTTAAGAGTGATAATAATGAGTACATAAATTGATTGCCTTCCCTCATTTCCTTTATGTGATAGCTGAACATTCATGAAAGCATTTAAGGCTTGCAGTAAATGTGCTCTATATCCTAATATTTGCTTTAATGTGCCACAAATAGCCCTTAGTAGTAGCCTTGTGTTTAAAAACTTCTCTACAGATAAATAAATGCTCCTACTACAGCTCAGGGATCAGGTTAAATGAATTGATGGTCTTATTTATAATACAATACTCAGTATGTGCTCTCTTACACCTTTGAGTCACAATACAGTTAAAGACTGTGCAGAAATTATGGGATATAGATAGTGGAAAGATGAATAATTTGTATTAGTGATACTAACTCCAGCTTCAGCTGAGCAGATGCTGACTCCAGTTTGGGATTTATTGACATCAGGAAATTTTCAGCCAGATCTTAAAAGTATGTAGGTTTAGTCTCTCTGTGGATTTTCCTGCAATCAAAATTCTCCAATGTTCTCCAAAATTATAAGCAAATTCCAGCTATAGATGAAGAGGCAAAGGCTGCACTTCTTGGGCTAAAGAACCATCTGAAACTCCTCAAAAAGAATACACTTCTATCAATGGTAGGCCTTTGCTTGAAGGGAATCAATAACAGCACTATGAGCAGGGACTCAGTCCAGGGGAATTTATTCATTTGGCTAAAGCACACCCATACACTCCAACCTCAAAAAATTCTGCTTTATGACAGAAAGCAGCATCACACAGCTTTCTTCTGAGACTCAAGCATAGCCTAGTAGGAAGAAGTACAAACTGGACATTCAGAAAGAGTGAAAGCATATGAAATGCAAAATCTGAGAGGAGAATTCTTCCAGATAAGGCAACTATAAAAAATGCTACCTGAACAATCGTGGCTATGTCATATAGAGTTTGTATTTCTGAGCAGCCAGTAACAGGGGTATGTTCCATAGACAGGACTCTCATAGATTATAATTATACACTTTCCCCTGATACACCAAATATCCTGGAGTGCAGGAGGTGCTGCTACAGTGCCTGATTGCAGTGTGAGCATCCTGACATACTGACACTGCAGTTACGTGCTCTGAGTTTCCAGGTGCTGTACTTAACCCAGAGTGGCACCACAAAATATTGTCCAACCAGAAAGACAAAAATGTGATGTTGAAAGGGAAACAAACACCACCACAGAGTGATTTCCAAAGGGGTAGTGAGATGATCCTAGAAAGAACAGTAACTTTTTCTCAGAGGGCTAAGAGACTGAACAAGCATATGAAAATGGACCACAGGGTAGAGAGGTTGTTTGTGGTGTTAGGTGGTTGCACTGTTCTTTCCAGTAACTACTGACCAGGCAGTAAGGAAATACAGAAACTTCAAAATTCAGACATTGCAATAAAACTTTTTTTAATATGGATCTTCTATTTGCATCATACAGTTCATATAATAGTGTCTTTCATAAGGCTTATTTTATCATGGCCCCAGTTGAAGAATTATAAATATTGCCAGGCTCTGGTAAATGAAAAAATGGTAAGGACGACTAAGAACCTAATTTTTAAAATGCATGTTCACCAAAGATAGTAAAATTTCCACGAAAGTACTAATAAATCTACTATGTAAAATTAAGAATATAGGAATAATAATATCATAATAATAGATTATCATAATGAATACATAATATTAACAGAAATATTCTACTTTCCAAAAAGCAGAAACCAAAAACTCAAGAAAGCTACACTTAATTATAAAAATACAAACAATAAAACACTTCATTTTCTTCTGCTTACTCTTAATAGGCCCTAGCACAACTAGAGTTTATGACAATTCAATCATAATATTTCACCTTCCTATAGCTGAGAATAAGAGCTACAGGAAGTTATAAGCCTTATTACCACCTTTTCTAGATACTTGAAATTAAGATTTTTAGGAATCAAACCCAATGGCTACGTAACCTCAGCATGTCATGAACCTCAACACCCTGAGAAAGTTCACAAAAGCCATCTTCCAGCTCCAACTGGAAACTCAAAGACAAGCCGAGGAGCAGCTCATTTCCTGCCTTGCCAGCAGACCACACACAATTACCTTCCTAATCAACAACATCCCATGAACAATCTGCTCAGAGGTAATTGCTAAGTACATTTGCCATCAATATGCACAGAATTATCGCTAATAAATGTCACTGTGAATTACAGTCAAGTGCTACTAGATATGGTATAAACATGGGTCTACCCTCGTGACAAGAATCAGTTCCCACACCACACTGCAAGGAACTCCCAGTGCAAGGAATAAAGATCACAGGAGTTCCAGCTGACACAAGTCTCAGCTTTTCCACCCATCCCACTGTGGCATGCTGTACACTGAAGCAAGAGGTGAGCCATTTTTTTAATCCAGGAATAAACCCACAGGCAGTCTGCAGGAAAAGCTTATACACAATCAGATATTCTTTTCCAGTGCATCAGCGAGCTGACTTTTCTCCCGGAGATCACTCATCACAGTTTAAATACATTAAACCATTTCAACATGTAGCACTTAATCCTTTGGCACCACAATTCTGATTTCCCCAGAGCACTGGCAGGCGCCAAGGAGTTAAACAGATTTTAATGAACAGTTTTCACTGTTCGACGAGCAAGCAGCAATTTGGTGCTCTCAAAACCTGTCCTCATTGCAGGAAATCCACAGTCAGACACTCCTGGTTGTTCTCACACCATCCACTCACACTGCTGTAGCATTTTGAGATTTTTTAGGCTTCATGAAACAAACAACATGCAATTACACACTGAACAGCACTTTGACTTGCACGTGGCAGTGCTGGGTTAGCCATCTGACTTGATGATCTTGGAGGGCTTTTCCAGCCTAAATGATTCCACAGTTTACAACAAAGCAAAAGAAATCAAGGCTCCGTGGCAGCATTATCCATCAGGCACTTTGTGAGAGCATCTTGATACAGGCTGCACAAAGATTTGTGGAAGACAGTGTTCAGACTGTCTTTTTGCTGTAATGTAACTGATTTTGAATGCATTTGTATTATTCTTATTCAAAGACAACAAAGTTTCTTCCTTGAGCATCTCTCTTGCCATCTTCCATCTCATATAATACATACTCCATTTCCTGGACATGAGCCCATTTTGGTAATTCTGCCTAAATTCTGCGACTCTTCCTGTACTCTTGTATAAGCTACTGCTGCCAAATTAAATTTTAGCAGTTGCTTTCTCAAGGGGTCAATTCTAACCAAAGGGCTTCTACTTTCCTCCACTAGATCCCTAAAAATAGCATTAATTGCACTCCATGGCTGCTGTCGGTTTATGAAAAATATGTGAAAAGATGCATTAAATTGCAGTATCAATGTTCCCATGCTCCTATGTGGTCACCTTCACCCCAATTCTGTTCTGTTCCTCTGAAGAGGACCATTACCACCTTTCAAATTGTATGAAAATCACTAAAGCCCACATAGGTCTACAGCATAACATCTCAACAACTGTTTAGAAGAAGCCAGATTAACCTAAATGGAACTCTCTAGTCTCTTAATTTCTGGTTTTAAAGCAAAGTTTGGGATTCTGAGTCTAGAAAAAACACAGAATCATAGAATTATTTAGACCTGAAGAATCTGAAGGGAAAGACCCTTAAGATCAAGTACAACCATCAACCTAACTCACTAGTCCAGCACCAATCCATGTCCCTACATGCTACATCTTCAAGCATCAGGACACAGAAGCTTCTTATGAGATGTTTGTTTCATTAGCACTTGTGTGTACCCACCATATGAGCTTGGTCCTGCCTTCTCTTCATAAGTAAAATGAAGTTGCAGCTCCTCTTCTGACATTCGACTGATGAATACTTTCAGCAAACAGCAAATTATGAACAGTGCATTGTGAGCCTGCCAGATAAAGAGGTGGCTAGAAAAGAAGCAGGAACAAACAACAGTCAGTAATGCTTCACTAGCAAACATGCATCAAAAACCACAAGAAAATAAATGTCAGAGTAGACAAAGTTCTACAGCTAAAGCAAGGAAAAGTCAAAGTGTTTAAGCAGGGAGTCTGCAGTTGATGTTACAGAAAACACAATGGGAATGTATTCAAAAGTAGTTTTGAAAATACAACCTTATCCCTAACAACATTTGTACCATTAAAACCACCAGAGCAGACAGAACTCTTTGAGGAACTCAGCGAATAGTTAAGCAATAGTTCTAGGGGTCTATGGACTCAAGGCACACAGACATTTGAAAACTTCCAGCAGGCTCAGACCTGAAAGCTTCCTGGCTCCCTGGACATTAGCCCTTTCCCCAGGTAAACAGCCTTCAAGTGATAGTAGGCATTTATGGACTTCAAGAGCACTATATAGCAGGATTTTCTTATGCAACACACACAGATATTTTCCAAGCCTTCTGAATGAAAAAAAAATACAGTGGCATAAAATTTTTTTTGAGTCCTAGTAAGCAAGTGCTGGGGAGTCCATGCAATAGCACAAGTCAGCTACTGCCCAAAGCTGTACCTTCAAGGTATCTTAGGATTAAAACAGCAACAGCCATCTGGGCACAAGTAACTTCTTACTTTAGAAGCAAGCAAAAAAACTTGAGGGCAGTCCTGGGAACAAGGAGGAATTCCAGCCCCAGATCTGATGAAAGTGGGACATTTATCTGTGGGTGTGAGGGAACAACTACAGAAAGCCTCCTGAAAAAGTCCCCACAGGGCTGTTGGAGTTCTCTCCTACTGCTGAAAGGGGATAAACAAATCCAATAGCAGCTGCATGACATAACTTGAAAGCAGCATTTTAGTACATATTTACATATTTATAGATAGAGGTATTTAAAATATTTCCAAGATTGAATACTGGCTCATACATTAAGTTCAGCTAAAAAGTTCAGAAAATTTTTAAACATTTCTAACCCAGTAGTAGCCATAGCTTACACCATTTGTACAAAAATGTGTTCATTCAATATACAAATATTTTTTTTTTCCCCAGAAATCTATGTACCTATTGCACTTAATTTCTGTGTTTGGAAAAGTACTAGATACTTGTTCTGTTTCAAACAACAGTTTAAGAAAATTCTAAGGCTTGGTCTGTGAGTACGTTAATTAGCAGAGTAAAAAAATTCAAGAGGTAGCAACAAAAGGAACATTAAAAAAATTAAATGGCACACACAGCTCATTTCTGGGAACTTACTTCTGACATTCTGCTGAAATTTTTAACTCTTTGGTTCTAGAAAGAAAGACTTTAATCAATGATCCAAGGTTTCCTGTTCGAGGATTCTTCTCAACTAGATGAGAAAAAAAAAAAAGATACCATTACAAAGCATGCATAAGCTGACACTAATTTCTAAATAAAGCACAGTATATCTTGTTTTTCTGTACAGGCATTCTTCTTTCATGATTCTCCAGTACATGGTTTACTAGTTTATAATTGTTTTCTAAATACTATTAATCCTAGATTTAAAATATCCCAAACATGGGATACTCATACTCACACTGCTTCCTTTCCCAGACTTGTCTGCAGCCCAACAGCCTCCTGTCAGGAAACTGGACAGGTCTTCACAACTACCTCTTACCTTCTCAAAGCTGAGTACTGAGCACGTTTACATCATCCCTTCCTTCCATCCCCTCATTCTTTCCCCTTACTGATCAGCTTAAAGGGCAAAGAGAAAAATACATACTAGAGACGGAATTATTTGTTCTAAACCTCGCAGTCCTATCAAGTTCTGTGAACCAGTTAACCATGGAAGTAAAGCTTTGGAATAATAATAAACACATTCATTACACTGCTTTAATCTTACTAGGGCAACATATATACCAATAGAATGCTAAAGTCATAAAACAGGGATGCTGTTTCCCAATTTTTCTGGTAAAGTGCATAGAAAAAAGATGGCACAATGTCTCACCCAAAGACTTGCAGACTGAGATTGTGGCTTCTTCCAAGAGCTTTAAATCAGCACTAGGCAGGAGGAAAAGAAAACAAAAAATGGTTACACAAGCAGTTGGATTACCGTACTTGAAGTGAAAATTCATTACAAAACAGTAATAAAATCTTTCTATGAAGCACTTAAATTTTAGCTATCCATTAGCTTGAGGTCAGTTAGTCCAACCTCCCTGCTCAAGTAGGATCTCCTAGAGCCAGCAGCCCCAGACTATGTCCAGGTGGCTTTTGAGTATCCCCACAAGCACTCTGAGCAACTCATTCCAATGCTCCATCATCCTAACACCAAGCAGTGCAATATTCTTTTGAAGTACCGCAACTACAAACCAGGAAACTAATATTCAAAAGTGAATTGTTCATCAGAGTGAAATTATGTTGGTGTGTTCTCCCAGGGAACAAGAAAATGGCCTCAAGCCATCCCAAGGGAGTTTTAGGTTGGGTATTGGGGAAAATTCCTCCATGGAAAGGGCTGTCCAGCCCTGGCACAGCTACCCAGGGCAGTGGTGGAGTTTCCAACCCTGAAGGGATTTAAATGTGTGGATGTGGCACTTGGGGACATGGGTCAGTGGTGGACTGGGCAGTGCTGGGAAACAGTTGGAACTCCAGGGTCTTTGTGGGTTTTTACATCCCAGATGATTCTGTGATTCCACGTGCATTTTATTACTGCTAGTTTTGCAGCTTTGGTGCTGTCATGCTCAGTTTGGTGTCACTGAAAATACAAACAGAACAGCAGCCTACAGAAAGAATTTGAACTTCTTTTACAAGAAATTTCACATGAAATGACGTACTTTTAAAAACATGAATAAAAGAAACCTCAATCTGACATTTAACCTCAAACTAAGCAGCTCTTTCCTTTTAACTAACATTATTATACTAGTGCAGCAAACACATCAGATACAGCACATTGTTTGTAGCTGCATTAATTGCCTCGTGATACGCCTCAGAAAAACATCATCTGAAAACAACAATAAAGCACCAAAGCAAAACCTGACAGCAACCACTGAAACCACACAGCTGCAACAAACACATACTTCTGACCTACCAGTGCAAGGCAACTGATCCTCAAAAACATCCTTAACAGATGGGAAAACAAAATAAATCATCAAGTAATGTGCTCACTGCCACACTGAGCAATACGAATATTAATAACTTAAGGGCACCCTGCTCCACCACTCTTATCTTTAAAATTTTTTCCTTCTATCTTGTCTGAATCTACCCTCTTCTGGTTTAAAACTATCACCTCGTGTCATATCATGAAGGCCCTACTGCTCAGTGTTTTGGAAAAGATGGTAGAGCCTATACAGATGAATATATAGCCTGACCTTCAGAGACTTCTGAAGTTCAACAAATTAAAGGACAGCCAAAAAAAGTTACTTCAATGCCTGCAGTCATAACGCAGTCCTCCTTTCTTTTTGATGCCCAGTGAAGTCTTTTTAAATTTGCATGGTAATCCAGTTTACAACACACTATTACATCAACCTGAGATTATCAGCTGTGCTGTGTGGGAAGATGCTAAACCAGCCCCAGTGCTGGAAACCCTGTGGAGCCATGCTCTTGGAAGCTGTGGAGTTTGAGCTATTCCCAGCTCATAAGGACTAGAAGATAGTGTAGAAAGAGCAGTCAAAAGAATTATTTCAAAACCCTTCAACAGGAAACTATTCTGGATAGAGACATCAAACAAATTAAGTTTTAAGATGCCTGCAATTTTTTTTGTATATCAGACTAATTTACTGTGCAGAGAGCTGACAGCTGAGACAGCTCTTCACCTGCAGCTGAATATCCTAAGACAACTTCAGATTATGCATATTGGCTTGTCCTGATATCAATTACCAGCATTCATTATTCTTTTACAAACTGCTCTGAAACACAAGATTCAGAAAGAACAAGCTTACACTTTGATATATATTTAAAAACATTAGGCTTGGTCTCAAAGGTGGTCTCTTGTTCCAGCACTACAAACATGCAGAGTAATTAAAAACAAATGGTATTGAGCAAGAACACACCACCAGCAACTACGGACAACAGTTTTCTAGGTCTATGTGACCTTACACTTCTTTAAAAAAAACAAAAACTTCTTAATTTGCCCAGCTGGCTGCTTGTCATCAGGATTTATTCCTTCCCGAGACCTGGCAGGCAAGGGAGGGTGAATATTACAATAGACAACAACTCAGCAGAGAGTTCTTAGGTACTGAAAAATCATAACCTAAGACAACATGACCCCTCCCACTATCCAAAGATCCTGGGGACACAGTCAGAGTGGTTATTGTAATTGCTCCAAGATTTGAACCATAAATGCAGACGTTCAGCTTTGAATTACGGTTCATTTTCTCCCTAATTTCTAAGGTTATGTTTCAAAGTATAGCACTCTTACACATTTTTTCTTCTCTTTGAGGTATTAAAACCAACACAAAGTCCTAAAAAAAATTCCACAGAATTGTTTAATTTCTACAAGTTGCCAGGATCAAAACCAGTGGCAAAGCAAGCAAGGCTTTCAGATCTTCAGCAAAGCTTTTAATACTCCAGTAATTATTTTTCATACTAAAATGAAGCTTAACACTCAAAAATTAACTACAACCCACTGCCTCTTATTCAGCAACAAGAACACAAAAGGGAATTTCACCACACTCAAGATCAGGCAACAGCTACTGCAAAATTTCAGTTCACTCAAAAGAAACACTTAGTGAGGAGGAATTACAGCAGAAACACCAACCCAACAGACACACATCAGTGAAATAATCAATACTGTTACACTCCCAAGGATGACTTAATGAAGACAATATCATGGAAGGTTACAAAAATAGCAGGTCATTCCTAAGCACCTTGGGCCAAACTCAGCAGTGACTTTCTTTCCTTTGATTGGTCAGGAAAGAGAAGTGAGAGACATGGAAAAAGCTGTTTGGGTGTTTTCTTGTGCAGTGAAAAGAGAGAAGGTAAATTACATTAAGATTTGGGTAGAAAATGCCAGAGCCAATATTCACAAGGTGGCACAAAAGAAACTATACAACCAACTGTGTCACTGAGTTTTCTCTAGAGTTGCTGTGGAAATGAGATTAGTAAATGAATGAATGTAAGAATGGAAACTCAGCAGTAGAACACCTGTCCTTTCATTAAGCCACACAGAACACTGCTAATAAGTACTTGAATTGTATCCAGGGAACAGGGATAGGAGGAGAGGGAATAGCCTCAGGTTGGCCAGGAAGGCTCAGGTTGGAAATTGGTAAAAACTTCTTCATGGAAAGGGGTGCCCAATCCTGGCAGTGCAACCCAGGGCAGTGATGGACTTGCCATCATAGGAGGGATTTAAAGGCAGTGTGGATGTGGCATTTGGGGATATGGGTTAGAAAACATAAAAGATGGAGTGTAAAATATTTCCTGCTCTATGAGAAACATTTGGTATATTTGCAACATGAAACAGATTATCCATTGCCAGTAATAAACAGGCAGCAATTATGAAAAGTCAACTCTGCCTGCTGCTTGATGGCCCTGCTGAGCATCAGTAGGAGAAACCCAGGCACCCCAGTGACATCCAGGAAACTCTCCCTAGACAGGACACCTCTGTGGAAACTGGTCACACACACATGGAACAAACTCTGAGGGTGATGGGGCCCTCACACAGGGTGCCCAGAGCAGCTGTGGCTGCCCCTGGATCCCTGGCAGTGTCCAAGGACAGGCTGGACAGGGCTTGGAGTCACCTGGGACAGTGGAAGGTGTCCTTGCCCATGCAGGGGTGTGGAATTGAATGGTTTTTAAGATCCCTTCCAAATCAAACTGTTTTGGGCTCCTGTGACACCAGCTTCAAGCTACAAACCTTTGACAGCACGATCACAGTGACCTGGGTGAGTTTGCACATGTACTTCAACTGGCACAACTTGCACTGAACCACCTTGCTTTCAGAGAGCAGTACATATTTACATATTCACCAGTTCTACAGTTTTCCAAGAAATTAACAAAAGGCATCACCTGATGTGGGGATTCAAATAGGTTGTGAACACATGGGGCAAACAGAATAGATTCAAAGCAGAATATTCTTAACTATACAGACTTTACTGGCTCAGTTGGATACAAGCAAATCTGTGAGGTACATGGCTGCTTCCCACACACTTCAGAAAAAAATTCCAGGCTTCACAGGAGTTCCTCCCTCATCCTGTGATCTGATGGGCAGCATTTTCCAAGCACTTAATAATAGAAAGAAATTATTTTATTTGCTTTTCTTTTATGTAGATGCTAAGTCCACATACTTCAGCAAAACTAAAATTAATAATAGTGAAATTTGCTTCCTTGACAGCACAGCCATGTTCAAAGAAAACTGGTTTGTCTTTGTTTATTTTAAAGGTATCCAAACAAGAAAGGTTTTTACAGTGGCAGCGATTGTTTTCACCATGTAATAAAAATATTCTGCATACTAATTGTCACAAAAAAAACCACTCTACACACTCGGCATCTGTGTGACTGCTATTACATGTAAGTGGTGAAGCAATCAAAGATAATCATTATTTCATTGGGATTTAATCACTTTGTGTCTGCAATCTCTCATCACAGTCCAAAGAGTTTCTTCATCAGGAAATTAGTTTTCTCTAAGAAAACCTCCTTTCCATAGAGGTGGGAATGGCAAACTGAGCAGGCAATTAGTCAATAAAACTTCAACATTATCATTCACTGCAGATTTTTATTTCTGGCTTCTTACAACCAAAAAGCAGGATCCTGCAGTCAGCTATTCTGGCATGTATTGCAAAATCATTATTTCCAAAAAGAAGTGGATGGGAAAAAAAGAAAAGCGGGGGGGAAACAGTGGCATTATAAATAGGATTTTTTTTATATGGTTGAATTCAGCTGCTTTACTTTAAATTTACTAACAACCAGTCTTCAGCAAAACCATAATTATTTAGACAGTGAAGGGTGTTTCCTGACAGCAAACAACTTTGAAGAACTTTGTTTTATCTGCTTTTGTTTTAACAGCACCACAATATGTTTCAAAGTTGCAGTGGCTTCTGTTAAAGTATCTCCACATAACAAGAGAAAGCATTCTGCCTAAAAACTGCAATTATAAACATAGTCACATCACAACACCTGCCCTTAGTATGGTAAGAAAAAGACCCAAGCCAAAGCAGACAAGTACTCCACTATAAAAGGAGGGGAAAAAAACAAAACAAGCAGGTTTCCTGACAGTTTTTTCCTCACTGTAAGGCCTTTTTTATTTGCCACTGAACACAAAACAAAAGAACCAGCCCATTTACTAAATTCATACTGTGGGAATGCTGATTTTAATGGACTAGTTGGAGGACAGACATCAAAGAATATAAGGCAGCATATGATTTATTTTACCATTTTAAAAAATGTACCAGTTAAGGCAACATAAAAGCTTCCCATCTTTATGCCTTTCCATTAAAGGCCCATGCACATTATTCTTGAACCAGCAACTCATTAATAACTCTGGGGAAGGAACAAAGCAGAACAGTAAATATTAAGCACATGATTTTCAGCAAGTCCTGCTTTAGTTAACTTTAAGTTTTCCATCAGAAAATAATTGTAACTAATACCACCCCTAAGGAGGAGGTTGCATTCTTGGTAGCAAATCACAGAAAAGCCAGACAAACACAAAATCTGCCTAGACTGAGAGCTAATACTCCAAAGCAAATCTCACAGCTCTTAATCCTGACAGTAACTTAAAAAATCATCCAGAAAAGCTGTATTTAATTTTTCCAGTATCCAAACACTTTCAGATTGATAGGTCAGTCATCTAAAGTATAGAAGTGATAGATTTAAGAGGTTTTATACAATTTTAATTCAGCTCCCACAAGTCCATTCTGCAACAAATAAGGACCCATGAAGGAAAAACAAAATGAACATGCAAGAGTGTGAAATTAGTCTACCAGGTACTTCCAAACCCGAAATGTCTCAGCAGACAGTTCAACAGTACCTGCCTAGCATTCATGATTTGCTTCCTGGAAGAGGATACCACAATAAAGTTTTACAGTGAAAAGCATGAGGCAACCTAAAACTAAACTGCTGGAAGTTGTTCCTTTGACTGTCATTAATGTCTGCACCACTTATCTGCTCCCACTCCTGGACTGTGAAAGGCCCTGGTGGCTTTCTTTACCTGCCAGCCCAGGCTGGCTCTGGCTGTTATTATTCACTCATATCAGGAGAGTCGCAGGCAGTGAGCAGGGATTCACCATCAGCTCATTTCTGATTACTGACAGCTGATATTCCCTCTTAATATTTGCCTAATTATTAAGAAAATCAACAGTATGAGAGAAGAACAAGCAGCCCAGAAAGGCAGAATATTGGACTGCTCACAGCCAGCTCTGCTTTGACCACATGCTCTCCTGTTTATTTCTGGAGGGCACAGCAGGTTTAAGCAATCCCACCTTTTAGCTCAATAGGTTGCTGTGCCCCAAAAAATCAATCCCTCATTGTGCCAGAATTGTTTTGCGGTGCCAAGCTATGAATCACCATAGGGAATTATCTTGGCTGAAAAAATAAACACTTCTGCTGTGTTTTCCAGATAGATTAGCTCCTGATTAAACTCACAGAAGAACAAAATAAACACTGGAAGAGATAGTGAAAGGGCAAGAGCATCTTGCATCAATGTTGCTGACAGAGATACAGCAACTTTGCAGTCGGCAGCACTGGTATTTGGCAAACTTTATTCTATATGGAAAGCTACCTTGTGCTTTTTTACAGAAACAGACCAAAAACTCAGCAGGATTGAAAAAATAAAACCGAGTAAAGAAGGCATGGCTAAGGAAATGAGAAATGCTAAACAATTTCACAAGGAACTAGAAAAAGAGAGAGTAACACATTCAGTCAGGTAGAGGTCAGAAAAAAAAAAAAACAAGGAGAGAAGATGAGGCATGGATAAAAGGAGGAAGAGATCAACCAAACTGAAAGGGGAAAGAGAGAAAAGCAAAACAAGGACAAATAAAGAAAAACAAAGCGCCAAGACACACAAATCGTAAGAAAATTAAGACAGCAGAGCACAGAGTGGTGCTGTTTTAAGATTTGGTATCATGTCTTCATGTTTCTTGGAGCAGCAAGACATTAATTCCCCATCTCTCAAGCCAAGGCACAAAGACTACTGTTCCACAGAAGACACCTGGGATCTGCAGTACCCAGACTAACTTGGAACAGTTTCTGTAAAGCAAAGCACTACTCAAAGTTCCCAACTAGGAAAAGCATACATGGGAAAGTGTTAAAATCCCCACAGACTTTATTACACATACAGGTTCGTATTTCCCATGGAAGTCTTCCTCGCAGATACTGTTGCCTTGCTACGGCCAAGGCTTCTTGCCAACAAGATAAATTTGTTGGTGAAAGGAGTAAATGTACCCCGGCCCCATCACTTCCCTACTTTGCTGCCTTTTGCTTGGATAATTTGGGTTTGGCTGAATGCTTTTCCTACCAACATGACTTTTTCTATCACCTTCTTTCCTAATGTTTTTCTCTGCCTCCTCCCCTATGGTACTGACATATGTAGAACAGAATTATTTCCAAAGCAGCATCAGAGAAAACAGCCCTCTTCTCCCTGGGGACTCAGTCCCATCTTAGCAAAAATTTCAGGGAACAGATCTTTTACTCTGAAGTATCACCAAGTGCAAGCAGAAAAAAACAGCACAAAACACTTAGCTCCCAATAACACTTGCAAACAAGTCACTAGTTTCGCAACAGACAACTGGAAAAAGTAAATTTAAAAAGAGAAGAAAACTGCAAAACTCTGTTCTGTATGACAGGTGAAAACTGGCTCCTTCCCACAAATGACAAGCAAGCATCTTGCTCCTGACACTTAAACCTCATTAAAAAAAGAGTTAACTTGGTAATTTGGAAGATTTCAATCTCAGAAATTGACATTGACCTCTATTGTTACATTCCTGCAGGCAAGGTTATCTGATATAGACAAATGCTGAGGGTGCTGTGCAGCCAACATCATCTGATTTCACTTGCCAATGGTTGTCTCAGGTAGATGCAACCAAATGGGAAATTTCTATTTCCTTCCAAGCTAAGCTGCAGAAAAGATACCTCTAAAAATATTTCTGCTCTAGCTCCCAGGCAAGAGCACCATCTGGTGTTCAGCTAATTAAAGCTTTCAACCTGTGTTTGGGTAATTTTATTGGACTGATTGTCTTTTTAATTATGTTTCTTTCTTGAGGTTTTTTTTTTTGTTTGGTTAGGTTTTTGCTTTGTTGATTTGGCAGAGTTTAAGCAAATTTACTCTGCACTGGATCTGAATTTCATGAAACACAGATAAAAAAGCTGCAAAACAAGATAAGAAAAACTTAACTTTCACAGGGGAACGAAGGAAAACAGAACAACCAAAAGAAATAGGGTTTTACATGTAATTATTCCTCCTAAAAAAAACCAAACAACACAGTATAATATATGCTTCTTAGAATAATGTCAATCTTATGGGTAAGCTGTAAATAATTCTTATCTTCAGGGATCTTAGAGGAGAAACAACTGCTTGCTGCTTGCTCACACATTCCCAGTTCTGTACTGCCCTTTATCAGCTTTACAGCCCTCCACAGCACCTCCTCCCTAACCCCTCGCTATTCTCTCAGGCAGAAGGCAAAATACTTCCTCCTCCTCACTCTCTACAAAAATAGCAGCTAGTAAATGCCTCCCAGTTATTTACCTTAACCATTTTCCATTCCAGTTGCCTGAACTTTCACTTACAGAGAAGCACCAGTTTTATGCTGAAAACTGTAAAAACAGTTTAAGCAACACCTGAAGGTATAAATATCAGATTGTTCTTGTAAGACTGATAATCAACATACAGGCCAAAGAATTTAGCAATGGAGTTAGGTTATGGAATTTATAAGAAGTTAAATTCTCTATTTCTGGAGATGTGCTATGGATCCTACAAAAAATACTGGTTTTATTTATAGCCACACCACTTTCTGGAATGAAAAGGCATTCAAAGCTTGAACTGTAGGTATTTAGAAAATATCTTTATGGAGAATATACACCAAATTTCTTTTTAAAATGCAAAGAGGGTGAAAAAAAAAGCCATACAGACTAAGCAACTCAAAAGCTAACCTACAATTAAATCATGCAAGATTTAATTCACTCTAAATTTAGAGGAAACATCAAATGTTGGAATCTTCAAATCCAGTCAACCCAAATGTTCTACCAAAGGAAAATAAAGCTTTGGAAAACAACAAGGAAAAATGTTTCCCCCCAACACTACAGACCCTATTTCTGATCTTTACCAGGAGAATGAATAGAAATTACAGCTATTATGAAGAAGAAAGAAACACACAGGAATGAAAGAGGTGGTGGAAAACACTTTCAAACTTAGAAACAACAGCATAATTTACACAGGTATTTATTGCTCTGCTACCTAAATGAGGAATTATTAACATAACCACCCATTTGCTTTCAGACTGGTCACTTTTAACAAGGTATTATCAAAGCCAGCTCTTCAACACCTTCTTACCTGTTTGTTGGAGTGGTGAAGCTAAAAGACAGAAGCTGATTCCAGAACGGGTCGTTCTCAGAGATGGGCTCTGATCCTGACAGTTTCTGTAAGTACTCATTTTCTGGAAGCTCACTGATGCTGCTGCTATTTGCTCCCATCTTCTTTATTTGGCAAATGTCTTCCTAAATTTTCATTGCTTTGAGGGAAAAAAAAGAAGAGGAAAAAAACATTTTAAGTCTTTTGTACAAATAAGGAATATGCAGACCCTGAGTTAGCCACTAGTAAAGCTTTAGTTTATCTCTTTGAAAAATTACTGAGATGTAGGAATTGGGCACATAGGAATATATTAGAAAGATTTCCTTTCACCAAACTTTGGACAATAACATCTTTGGTCCAGAAAGATAAAAGCTTCTGTGCTACTACTTCAGTCATCATCCCACTTGCATTTTAATAAGTTTTACTGAGCAAGAGCACTGGAGCACAGTTTTATCAGTAACAAGGCTGCTAGTAATGAGGGAAACTACACAGAATTCACTATTTTAATGGCGGTGTCAAGCTGACATACTGTTCAGAAATATGTTTTCAAACTGAACATGCACGAGATAGAAAATCACTGCTTCTGTAAGGATGTAACTAATCCCTGTGTGCCACCAGTGATCTACACCTTTAAAGTTCCTGTCTTTCCAGAGTAAGCACAGCTCTTATCATGCTGTTATCAAGCAAGCAAAGGTCCTGTGGACCATACATGAATCTCCTGACCTCTCTAAGATAATGTGGGTCCTTCCAGGAAACTATTTCAATGTGGAAAAGTCATAAAATTAACACATCAGAAATACAACTGCTTTTCGATGGGACACTGCAGGAGATGGCACTCCAAACCCTCTTACTGTATGCATGTGTTGTGCTTGATCTGTGTGAAGAATGAGAAGCTTTAAATTCTTCATGCTGCTTCTCATCTTTGTAAAGAATCTAATTAGGGAAAGAGAACCACAGCAATGCTATCAACTAAGTGCCAGGTATGATCCCAAGCACCTCATATCTTTACAGGCCATCAACCTCAATAAAATTCCACCATTCAGGATAAAATAACTGATAGGTTTAAAAGTTTGTATGAAAAAAAGGCATCCCATGAAAACAGAAGTATTGTGCAACATTTACTATAACCTAAATACACACTCCTGAGCTGGCATAAGACATAAGAACAGGCACAGCTGTACCAAAAGATGTGTACCAAAACTACTACCCAGCAGCAACTTTTTCCTTGGTTCCTACAAAGATACAGATGCAAAGTATCAGATCCAAGAATCATGACCCTATGATACTCCTAAACTCATCAACTTCACAGCAGCAATTACTTCCAGAAAAGACACTTCTAATAGTTAATATTATTAAAGAGCTGTGTAAATATGAAGAAAGCTTACTAAAAACAAACAAGAGCCGCAATAAAAAGCTGCAACATTAGCAGCCATAGTAGAAGTTCTCTGAAGAATTCATATTTGAGGTTTAGAGCAACTGCACAGTACCCAAATTAAACAACAAGGGGCTAGAACGTCATCTAGAGCAGAATGTAAGATCCATTAAGTAATAAAGAGATCTTTAAAATGTGAAAGCCTAAAAAAACAAAACCAAAACTGAAATTGGTGATTATTTTCCAAATTTTATTTGTAGGAGACTCTACAGGCAGGGACACTTGCACTGGAGCAGGTTGCTCCAAGCCCCATGCAACCTGACGTGTTTGCAACAAATTCAATTCCTGCAAAAGCCAACAACGATCAGCCCTCGACCGATATTTTGACTCCAACCTTGTTCCTGTGCCTTTAAATGTCTTAAAGGCCCTACATTTAAACCTTTATTTCCTGGAGAAAAGACAAGTCTAGTCTCTCTCTGCTTCAAGTTCTCATTCTCTGCTCATTTTTCCAGCCCAATTGCTCCAACACAAACAACTAATGGTGAAGAGAACCAAGAGGCAGCTGGAGCCCTGCCTTCAAATCCCTTCACCTGGAACTATTGAGTTCTCCATGCCAGAGCACTGACAGTGCCCAAAATCCTTAGTATGTTTTCCAAAAATGAGTCACCATATTCTCTGTTTACAAGCTCTCTTACAGCTCACTGCAGCTACCAAATCCCCCCACATCTAAACCACCTTCCCAAAAACATGACAGTAACTAGTTTAAAGCTAATTCTTCAAAAGGAGTCATGCTTGCTTTCCAGATTTCCTATGGCATGCCAGCAGGTTCAACACCATTAAGACAAAATCCAAAACAAAGAGGGCTTTAACAGCAAGTCTTAGCAAAATTGTATTGTCTGTTTTCAGAGTCAGTGTCAAATCACAGTTCCCAAAAACGTGCCCAGTTCCACAGCCATGCTTCCAAGCCATGTGACAAGCTATGGAGCCCCTTGGGAGCCCTCCAGCCCTAATGCCCAGCTGGCTCCTTCCAAACTGCACAGAACATGTTTCACTCCACACACCTCCCCCAAAGCGACAGAAAAATAAGGCATCAGCTGATTATTTTCTCCTCTAAATGAAATAAATATCAAGCCATCCTGACCTGTCAAAATAATCCACCGGTTACCTTGAGCTTTAAATACCTGATAGTAGTCTGCAGATAAGGGGACTTGGCAAGCTTTGACTTCCACTGATTCAAGAGCCGACAAATCCTGGAGCAAACAAACACAGATTTTCTCTCCCTCTTATACCCCAGGTGGTTTCTTTCCTCTCCTACGTACATTACACTCACTACACCCCTCTGAAGTAAAAATCTCAGCAGATTCTACTGATCCATCCTTTGCAGGCACACAAAGCTAACTTCTTCCACCAGAACTTGTGTTATCCCAAAGCTTGATGAAGTGCTCTGCAATGACTTCAAGATAGAGCCCGAGACCTGCAGCCCCCACAATCTGAGCCACAGGCCCTGCTTTACATAAGCAAGACATTTCTGAGGAACTCCAGCCACCAAGTCACCCAGGAAAGAAGTCTCTTCTTTGGAGTTCATAAATATCCCATAGGAAAAACGTCTAAAAATAATTTAAAATAGAACAAAAAGCCCAGCATTTAATTTCCAGCATTTTAACAACATTAACAGATTAATCCCAATATTTTAACTTAGCTGATTATATGCTAGTCATGATCTCAAACACATTTCCAAGACAGCTGCTACCAAATAATACTAAATAAATGGCAGTCACCACCTTAAATAATTTTCAAACATGCTATCAAATGTTTCTTTTAGATACAGCTGCCTTTGGCTGAAAAGATCACTCAAATAAAATGTGTAACCACTTAAATGTCCACACTGTTTTTGATTAAGAGGCACTGCCTCTGTGCCTGTATGCTGGTTAAGACAGCAGAGGTTCAAGTCATTAGATAATATAAAAGGTATGTCAGTACTTGGAACAGATTTACAACAGTATGCTTTAAGCAGTATTTAGAGCATTTATTTATTTATTTATTTATCCACGATTTTTCCCACATGTGAATTTCATAACAGTTCCTACTGCACAGAAAGGTTGCTCCAGGGAATCCCAAAGAAACTGCTAAACACCAGGTTAAACAACTTCTGCTTCCTCACACACTGAAGCAGGACAGCCCCAACAAACATAAAAACACAGGAAATTCCCTTTCACTCCAGGAAAGTCAGTCCTCACTCTAGCAGCAAATTACCAACAAAATCTAATTTCCTTTTCCTTGAAATACACTAAATAAGCAAGTGCATGGTTGATTAAAATAAAATTTTACAAAAAGCCAATCTATTTATTTGCCTCCGCCGCCCAAAAAAAAAAAAAAAAAAAAACTAGACACAACTTACTAGTAACTCACTTAGTTTTACTCAGCATTATTACACCTCCAAAGAATCACAGCCTGGTCTGCAAGAGTCGCTCTCTATTAAATCCAGCATGTTTAGTCCCAGAACTTGGCACCATGATGCAGCAGTAGAGGCTTTAGAGCAACACAAGGGAGTTTGTTTTGCACATCAGGACTCATTCCAATCACAAATTGCTAGGGGTAGGTATAAATCCCAAGTTTACTGTTTCTTCTAGAAGATTTTAGTATTAATCATTAGCAAGGCTTACAATAACACAATTTTTCCTCTGAAAGAAAGTTAAAAGCAATTCAGCAATACACAGTTGCCATGTATGAGTTCCTAAGTGCAACTCAAGGTATAGATGTGTACTGCTGAACTTGGGAAAAAACTTGTCATGTTCTATGTATCTTTTAGTTAAATAAGTTTATCAAAATAATAAGTAATCAAAGTTCCTTTCAGAATTGTATCTCCTAATGGTGTCACAACTTAATTGCTAATGCTGGGATTCTCTCTGTCCTGTACAGCCAGCTGCCTCCTTCCAAAACTATGCTTGCCATGATTGTCTGGCTGAGTCCGCAGATATCTTGAATAATATAGATTACATATAGCTGTGGGATTCTTTTTAAATTACTACTTTAAAGTGTAAGAATTTGAGATGGCCATGCACATGATTTTACAATGTCATCTGAGATCTGGTCTGAGTCTTTAACACAATCCCATGAAAATACCGAAAACATTTTAAAACCTAACAAAAATTTCATTTCTATGCACAGCAGAACTCTGGTTATCTTTACAGTTTGCAGGTTTACGAACTAAAGCAAATGTTTTCTTTCCAAGAAAAGCAGCCACAATCACTGTAAAGATGAGAACATGAGATGTAATGCTGCTCACTCTGTATTGCCAAAGCACTGCACTCAGGTTTTTGGCTGATCCCTATCTGTAGCCAAGAACTGCAATTTTCAGACCATCTTTCACCCATGAGACATTAAAGCATCCTACAAAATCCAAACATAAAACTTGTCACAGAGTTATGAGACTACTGCAATATATTTACACATAATTCTCCATGCAACAGAAAACACAGAAGAAGATTATCGTATGTGCTGTTCAGCTCCAACACTTGAATTTTACTGTCTGCACAAGATACTTGAATTCTGGCTACTGTTACAGTAACACAGTAATTCCTGTTACAGTCATGTTACAGTAATATTTCATAGATGTATAGAATGGTTGGTGTTGGAAGGAACCTTTAAAAGCCGTCCCATTCCACCCCTTCCATTGGCCACAACACCTTCTACAACCCCAGGCTGCTCCAAGCCCCATCCAGCTCAGCCTGGAACATTTCCATTGATGGGGCAGACACAATTTCTCTGAGCAACTTTGCAGCCCTACAGGCACGTTAAGTGTTTATTTACCCACACTGCTTGGGGAATTGTTTTGGGGAAGTTTTGGTGCTGATAATAAAGACTGAAAATAAAAAAACAATAAATGAGATTGTATCTTTCTACAAAGACAAAAAGCTATGCAAATACTTCATTCATACTCAGAGATCATTCACTAATTTTCACACAAAGATGTAAAAACTGTAAGAATTTTGGTTTCAACAAATAAATTGGTAAGATTTTGCTAAGCAAAACTCATGATGGAGAAATACCTGGTAATGCAAATTCATGCCAGTAAAAGGGATGTTCAGGAAAAAACAATCTTTACAATCCTCAGACATTAGAAATTTTTGCCATTTTAAATCAGAGAAGAGCACCGAAATAGTATTTGTTTTTAAAGCATGCTAATGAGTCAGAATATTCCAGTTATAACTCAATGCTTAGCAATATTCAAACACTATCAAACCACTATTAAAAATTCACTTTCTTGATACACCAGTTAGCCACAACTACGCAGCCTAGGAGATTTCAGAATGGAATAAACGCATCCTTTGTGACCAATTAAAAAAGCTTCCTACTGTTTTTAATTTAATGAGCTACGCATGAAAGATTATTTCTGCTCACTTTACTTTGATTTGTAATTTTTCTCCTCTTTTCTACTGCCTTTTGGCAACCACTCCTTTCTTCAGTTCCTTTTACCCACTCCTTTTACTTTTGCATACTGAAACTGTTCAGACATACACAAAATTCCCTCACCCCCAGAAAAAAACCCCACCAAACCACAAAAAACACAGTCTTATGAGAAGTAGCAGACATGTAAGCTGCTTTTGTGAAAAACACAAAGTAGGTGCTCTTTTAGAGAACATGATTGACCATGACAGGCTCTGTCTTTGCAGCCTGGGGGCTAGTACTGTCTTCCATAGTTTTCTAGATAATCCTGTGTTTCTCTTCTGCCCACTGTTTTTCAGACACTGCCAAGTTTGATGGCTACTGATACAACCCTCTGACCTATCTTTGCATCAGCCCAGCACACTAACTATTCACCAGGTACCAAAACATCTTCCCGCCAAGCTCAGCACATCAGTACAGAAACACTTTTGGATGGCAGCAAGAAATGCAACAGAAGTATGAAGAGGTCCCCACAATGCCTAAGAACAAGAACAATACAATAAAAAAACCCCTCTTAAGGTCTTTAGGCAGCTTTCAACATAAATTATCTGACTTGCTCACTGTTTACTCAGCTGGGTGAACAAACACAGCATCTCTTTGGGTTCTCCTGCTGTTCTAGAGCCTTTCCCTTGCACAGTAAGAATCTGAATTGAGCAGCAGTGCAGTGACATCAGTATAGTCCTTCCGGGTTCCACTGAAGCCTGAGAGTCTTGCACGTAGCAGAAGTGATTAATCTTGATAGATTTACTGCAGGCAAAGAAGGCCCCTCACAGGGAAGGCAAGCAGCTGAAAAAAACGAGTGACGATGCTGTATTTTCTGCTCCACTTCCTTTTCCACAATATTTTCGTGGGAGTCAGTCATCAATAAAAGCCTAATTCTGAAGAGCACAATCTGCTTCCTTCATGTCCCACCTACAGGACAGTTGTTCTGCTCACAGCTGAAGAAGGGATTTTTCAAAACCTTCATGGTGAGGCAGAGTATTTCAAGCAGAAGAATTCGTATGTGAGTGAGCCCGGATGTTGTGGTGCTTCCCCAAACTGCTCAACAAGGGATGCTATTGTCTTTGACAGCTCACCCTACACAGTTTGTCACACTTTATTAAAGTGTTCTGAAAGGAGGTGACAGAAAAACGAAAACTTAAATTCCATAAATGAGACTGAGATATACCAATCGTGTTTCTCAATGCCATCTCAGAGAACTAACACATTTTCATACACTCTATAATCTCTAACCTACAGGTTACTGGTGATCCACTCTGCTAATTTCTGACCACCAAATGGAACAATTTTGATAAGCAGATATCCACTGACTAATCTCAAAGTACCTTATTTCAAGTGAACTACTAGTCACCTTCATAGGTCACCTTCAAAGCCATGTCCTGAACTGGAACTACTGACTCACAGGAGGACAAAAACAACCTTGCTCAAGTTGCTTTTTCTCTAAAGTTACAAGACATCAAAAATAATTTACACAAAAATGCCATTCCAACCTTTTGCCTTACAACAGACACTTCTGATACTGAGTGCACTAAAAAATATTAAATGTTATGTGATGGCCCAAAACACCAATAAGCAAATACAGGCTTGTGGCAAATTAAACCCCAAAATTAGTATATTTCCACCCAACATGTACTGGCCTTTCCATTAGCACATGCCCAGGAGTGACACAGCTAATCTAATGAAGCTTTCTGTCCTCCATCCCCTCAGTCACCATGTGCTGTCAGGGCAGGGCAGCAGGTACATGGCAAACCTCTTGAGGGAGCTTTTGCTGAATCCTGAACGTGAAACACCTTTCTGTTCAGAAGTTCTGAGAGCTCCTATTGAACTTTACAGGTAAATAAGCATTTACAGCATTTAAGGACTTCTTTGTCCAATTTATGCACCAAAACACATCTCTAGTCCACTAATACAAAATCCCTCAAGGTCAATTAGGGAGCCCTCAATTATGCTCATTTCAGTTTACACTCCCACACCAAAACACAATACTTGTGTATCTCCCTGAAGGTTCAAAAGCCTCTCAATATATAAAATTTGACAGGAGTTAATGAAATTTAAAGCTACAAAAACATAAAGACAACCTTTCTGTTGAAATTCCTATGTAATAAGTTATTAAATAAGTACAGCACTAAGCCTGCCAATCTGAGAGTAGAATCCCAGCCTCAGTTTTACAGAAACATCCTGACACAGAGGGGAGGAGAGCTGGTGTGGTGGCAATTATGAAAAAATTTAATTCCAAAAAAAGATACCTCTATCCATCCTCTTGCATTCCAACACACCAAGAACAGGTCAGCACTCAAACACAGCTAGCATTTTTCGGAGTACATGCAGAAATAAATTCTTTAATCCAATCAGTAAACACTGTCAAAAGGGAAGAAGGCTGGGTCAAGCACACCTTGTAATTTCTGTGTAAAAGGCTCTACACCTGTTACAAAACTATTACAGGTAAATAACACATTTTTCAAAAGTTTCAAGAAGTGAAAATTCAAATACTATCTCCACTCTCTGCAGTGGGCAGGTATTTCTGTAAAGGTTTTGTTTGCTCTCACCAGTGAGATTCCTGCTGCCAGCCAGGACAGGTGTGCTGGAACTATAAAATGAGAATGACACATTGAACTTTAAACAAGAATATCAAAGGGATATGGAGCTTAAAAAAATAAGACAAATCAAGAATATGCACAACCCATACTGAAACCTGCCTTCACAGATTAAGAACATACAGCACATCAGAAGCAACATTGCTAGTTTCACCTTATCTTCCTGCAGTGGCCAAAAAAAGACTTTTATTACCACCAAAACAGCAATGTTTTTTAAAAACTGTTTTACACAAACTCCCTGATAATCTGTGATGAATTACAGTGTCAGAAATTTTGTTCCATATGAGAAGGCTCTGATGAATTTGTCCCTTCTCTCTATTAAAAAAAAAAAAAAAAAAACAAAAAAAACCCAAACAAACCCTCAGTATATCTACCTAAAAAAAATCAATTTATAGTAATTTATTGTTTCTACCACCATTGAGATGGACAGCTCTGTTGGATATGATACAAGCCAGACTAAACCTAGCCTGATTTAATAAATCAAGTAGCTTCTATATGGAAAAGATGTTAAGATTACTGTTACACACATGTATTTCCTCCCTATTTCATTATCAGATGTAAGTAACACCTGCCTAAAGGCCAAAGTAATGTTTCAAAAAGCTAATTCAAACATCATTTAAGCTTCAAACAGATACTCAGATTTTCATTAAAAGACCTGCATTTGTTTCATTATTAGTATATTTTGCTATATTTCAAAGCTTATATATCTATTTTGGTATCTGTGCTCTTCCACATTAACCATATTTTTGGAACAGGATTATTTGTCTTTGTTTTTGAAGTTTCTCACAGCTAAAGATCTAACTACAGCATTAAAAAGCATGTTATGCAGAAAGATAAATCTGCTCTGTATCTGTAATAATTTTATATTATATTACACATTGTGATTTATATCACCTATCTTCAGGATCAACTGCAAATTAAATTATACTTGCCAGGGTGTGGGATTACTTCAAGGTGCAATAGACTTCCCACTCTAGAGAATACACTTTGAAAAATACTGTTAAAATTATTAATCATCTGCTGTGGCATCAGTTCAGCAGCCACCAAACAGGATTTCGTACTTTTAGTGACTTTTGTCAGCCATCAGCATGTTAAAAACAACATCTTAAAAACACAGCATGACAGAAAATGCCAGAGGGCAGGGCTGGCTGGGATATTGGGGAGGAATTGCTGGCTGGGAGGGTGGGCAGGGCTGGCACAGGGTGCCCAGAGCAGCTGTGGCTGCCCCTGCATCCCTGGCAGTGCCCAAGGCCAGGCTGGATGGGAATTGGAGCAATTTGGGACAGTGGAAGGTGTCCCTGCCCATGGCAAGCATTGGCACTGGATGATCCTTAAGGTCCTTTCCCACCCAAACCAGTCTGGGATTCTACAGTCTCTGAATTTTCCTCTTAATCTGATAAAATCATTGGAAGGAAGCACCAGATCCATCCAATTTGCTACTAAGTATTTATTTCACTGATTTCGCAGGATATATGAGGAATTAGAAGCTCTGCTAGTAAAACATCAGCACAGGGCTGTAAGAGGAGGAGCAGAGAGATGCTTCAGCCAGGTGACAGTGCTGAGCTGGGTCCATCATTCCCCGGGCTGTCCACGGGCCCCTGCTGATGCAGCAGCAGTGGAAAGAGAAAACAGCCCATGGAAATGACAGCAGGAGGCTCTCCCAAGCTCCTGGCAATCTAAGGAGCAATGGCAATTTTCTAGTTGGCCCAGCTGGAGCACCTTGAACGTTTTTCAGTTGGGAATTGACACAGTGTGGGATTACACAACCCTGCATTGGGACACTGGACTCAACCACCCAGGAGCTTCCTTCCACTCCCATGCACTTCAAAAGTGATCTGTGATGGAAATATCAACAGCTTACTTACTTCTACAAATACCTACAACGATTACAACTGCAGCCCAGCACATTATCCCTCAGCACAGGAGAGGGGAAAAAAATCAGATTACAGCCCCATGAACTCCCTACGCCCAGCACAGGAGATTAAAAAGAATAAATAAACAAACAACCAGCACTTGGCATGAAGGCATATGAGGTAATACAAAGCCTGGCAACTAAGAGAAGATACCAATTCAATTCTAAGCTAAAATATGCCTCGCTTTTGATAAATATCATCATGCATAAGTATGAAAACAATGTGGTAGGAGTGAAGAGGCAGAGTGAGCCCCAGCAGACCTGAGATGCTGCAGAGGAATAGAAAAGCCTCTGCTTCTCAAGAACAGGATAGAAAATGAATCAATTCGGCATCTAGCCATGAACGACAAATATCATTAAGAGCACATAACAAAATACGGGTACGAATCTCTGGCTTTCCGGTCCTAGGCGCATTTAAAGGGACACAGGGACATCCCAGGACCCTGAGGGATCACAGGATCCTTGTAAGTGAGCACTAAGGGTCTGGGTAAAGGGACACGGCCACATTCTGAGAACCCTGGCAGGGATCCCTGCATCTCTAAGGGACACAAGGACATCCAAGGGAGCCAGCGAGGGATCGATTCCTGGATCCCGAAGGGCGACAGGTACAGCCCGGGGACCTTGTGAGGGATCTCTGGAGATGCCCCAGCCCGGGCAGGGACACAGCGAATGCCAGTGCCCCGGCAACTCTCCGCAGTACCGGTGTCAAATTACGCAAGGCATCCCTCCATCTATCGCGACATAGGCCCGCGCCACGAGGGGACGGTGACGTCGGGGTAACCGGGGGATCTCGGGGGCCCCTTTCGGAGCCAGCGGCCGCCGGTTCCGCCCGTCGCCCGTGCCCCTCGAAGACACCGCCGAGGCCGCGCTTACCGTCCGTGTCCTGGGCCCGAGCTCGGCGGCGGGGTCGCTGGCGGGGGTGCCTCGGCCGGTGCCGCTCCCGGGTCCCCTCACGGCCCCTCACGGTCCCCGCCCGCCTCCACGTCGCCGGCGCGGCCCCGCTGCGCGTGCGCGAAACCCGCGCGGGGCGGCGCGCAGAGCACCACGGGAGTTGTAGTTCCTGACGGGTAGGGCGACCATGACACCCCCGTGCCCTGGGCTGATCCCCCAGCGTGGGCAGCAGGGCAGGGGGGATTCTGCCCCTGTGCCCCTGTGCCCAGGTGAGACCCCACCTGCAGAGCTGCTCCAGCCCTGGGCTCCAGCAGCACAAGGAGGTGGAGCTGCTGCAGCCAGTGCAGAGGAGGCAGGAGATGCTGCAGGGCTGGAGCCCCTCTGCTCTGGAGCCAGGCTGGCAGAGCTGGGGGTGCTCAGCTGCACAGAGAAGGCTCCAGGGAGAGCTCAGAGCCCCTGGCAGGGCCTGAAGGGGCTCCAGGAGAGCTGCACAGGGACTGGGGACAAGGCAGGGACAGGACACAGGCAATGGCTCCCAGTGCCAGAGGGCAGGGCTGGCTGGGATATTGGGGAGGAATTGCTGGCTGGGAGGGTGGGCAGGGCTGGCACAGGGTGCCCAGAGCAGCTGTGGCTGCCCCTGCATCCCTGGCAGTGCCCAGGGCCAGGCTGGATGGGAATTGGAACAGCCTGGGACAGTGGAAGGTGTCCCTGCCATGGCAGGAGTGGCACTGGATGAGCTTTGAGGTCCCTTCCAACCCAAACCATTATGATTCTCCACTCTGCATCCCACATTTTCAACGGGACATGAGGTAATGGGACCAACAGTGAATGTCTGAGGTAGGAGGATTTACCAGGCCACATCCTGCCCTTGTGTTTCTCCAAATCATTTCTTCCCCAAGGATAACCTCTGAAGTGGGGTTTGTGCCATCACCTGCAGCTTCCAAGGCACCCGTTGGCTCCGTAGAAGGGAAACCCTTCCCAGCATAATCCTGACTTTATTCCCACATTCCTCATGGTGTGTGACAGCAAATCCCCAGCCAAGCTCTCACCCATCCCTGTGCCTGGGCTGTGCATTCCAGCAGCACCTCTGCAGACACATCTGCAACCCTGCAGACACAGCTGCAACCCTGCAGACACAGCTGCAACCCTGCAGACACATCTGCAAACCTGCAGACACATCTGCAACCCTGCAGACACAGCTGCAAACCTGCAAACACATCTGCAACGCTGCAGACACAGCTGCAACCCTGCAGACACATCTGCAAACCTGCAGACACATGTGCAAACCAGCAGACACAGCTGCAAACCTGCAGACACAGCTGCAAACCTGCAAACACATCTGCAACCCTGCAGACACATCTGCAAACCTGCAAACACATCTGCAACCCTGCAGACACAGCTGCAACCCTGCAGACACATCTGCAAACCTGCAGACACATGTGCAAACCAGCAGACACAGCTGCAAACCTGCAGACACATCTGCAACCCTGCAGACACATCTGCAAACCTGCAGACACATCTGCAAACCTGCAGACACAGCTGGGGTGTAGCCCTGAGTCCCCATTGCCACGGCACAGGGACACTCCTGGCGTGGCCTGGGCTCACACAGAGCTCCATGAGAACAGCTGTGGGCCCATGATGCCTTAAGTTTTTAGTTTTTCTGCTCTGCTTGGGTGTGTTTTTCTGCTCTGCTTGGGTGGTGAAGGCAAAACTGTCCTATTCCAGCTGAGGACTCAAGGACAATCTCTTCAAACTTCAGGCCCTAAGCATAAATAGCATGAAAAGAAGAGGGCAGGCAAGAAAGCAAAGAGGATGAAACTTCATTATTTGAGGTTATTAATTGGACAGTTGATTTCTGCAAGCAAATGGACTAAAACCTATAAAAATGTGAGATCTTGTGGCCAAACCCTCTTTTGCTTCCATTTTGGAGCCATCCAGGCAGGACCACGACTGTGGCACTGGCACTGCCAGGGTGTGACCTTTGAAAGCCTCTCAGAAAATATCCATTTTATTCCTCCTAACTCTATGTGGCCCCTGTTCCAGCTCCTCTAGGCATCACACAGAGCTGGTGCACCATGTGCCAAAAATAAAGGTTTTTTAGAGCAATCCCCATGCCCAAAACAAGCATTGCTACTGCTGTGGGTGCATAAACACATTATTCACAACATGTCAGTTTATGTTTTGCTGTCATCCCAAAGCCAGGCTGGGCAGGGCTTGGAACAACCTGGGATAGTGAAAGGTGTCCCTGCCCATGGCAGGGGTGGAACAGGATGAGATTTAAGGCCCCATCCAACCCAACCCATTCTGTGATTCTAAAACAGTGAAATAAAGATACAGCAGTACCATCTAAAAGCATTTCTAGCAGAAAAGAATCACCATGGCAAATGTGGCCTTCTAGACCTCTTCAATTAAATTACTGCACCAGGTTCAATGAAAATAGGGATAATGGCAGTCTGCTGCAACCGAAATATGATTTGGTTCAGCAAGCATGCTCTAACAGTCAGAAAACTGCACAAAGAAGATAATCCCTTCTTCCATATCTTAGACAATTTAATGAAACAGAATTATTTCTCACTGAAGGAGGTTTTAGTTAATCTAAGTGTAAATTAAATTTCTCTTCATTTCCTTTACCTCCAAAGCCACCATTCTTTCAGCAATAATATTCATTGTACAGAAATAATGAAGGAATTGAGGATTGAACCTCAGCAGCATGTCCAACAGATCCCAGAATTCTGAAGAATTCCCAGAATTGCTAGGATACAACTGCTACATCTGGGTAATAACAGCATAACATGTTACTGTCATCAGAATTTATCTTCAGTTTTGACATTTTTAGCAGCTGATCATGTGCAGTTTAACACACCAGAATTTCCTTTCCTTTCAGGATCAAGCCCATCAAATTAATCAGCAACAAAAAGTTAATTCATTTTTATTTAAGAATTTTTGGTGTATACTTTCATTTTTTAAAAATGTGTTTTTTAATTAACTTCTTGGCATCTAGCAACTTGTGCAGACCAACATACAGAAGGCACCACATCCAATTAAGATATTCTCATTAAGTAAAAAGATACTTGAAATTTGAATAATATTTTTTCAAATATTGTTTTATTGATCTTTACTCAATAGTATTTAAATAAAGCCAGAGAGGTTTAATGCTGAAGAACTTAGGACTAGATTTGCAGTACTTTGGTCCCCTAAAGATGTCAACTCTGAAATTTTCTAAAAATCTTCAGCGTAAATGAATCTGCTGCTTGGTCTAGGAAATTCTGTTAGATATCCATGTGCCACCATCAGGTGCCTAAACCTTTTGTAAATCTTGTTTTTAGCCAGTAATGAGCACATAGGAGTTTTCTCAGTAAAACTCAACTCACTTGATCAATATTATTCCCTCACAGGAGGATTTCCTTAATTCCTGTCTGCTTATTTTTCTTAAAGAGGGCTTAGAGCACTCCTGTGCATCCCAGCATCTCATGAACTCTGGCCCAGCCTTGGGCTTTTGCTTTCACTTGATTTTTATTTAACTATTCACAACACAACAGGATTATTGACTTAGTCTTGAAAAAGAATAGGGGCAGGAGAGTTACAACACAAATCTCCTGACAGGACTTCCAGTGAAGTGCTTCATACTGAAAGTTTTCTGGTGTAGGTTGCTCACTATAGGGTTTAACTGCAGCTAATAAAAGCAATGGAACACCATTCCAGAGACCATAAACATGTAATCTTATTTGCTTTATCTGCCTGGTTTTGTTTTTGCATTTTTTTTCAGATGGCTGGTGTTTAAATATGGTGCTGGCACACAGCTGGAAGGCTGGTGCAGCCTGCAGTCTAATTTACCATACACTTTATTTTCTATGTTATTGTTCAATGCATTTTCTTCTGTAATAATATCCTCAGTAACTAAAAAAAAAAAAAAAAAATATATATATATATGCAGACTTCATAAATTGACTGAATACATTTAGAGATTGAAGGAGCCCCACTAGAGTTCTTGCTCTACTTTTTGTTGTGTTCTCAGCTGTTTAGAGGTGGATATACTCTAAAACTATGACCTGTTTATGAGATGCCCAGCATATTAATACAGCATGGAAGGGACAATCTCTTTAGCAACGCTCAGGATGTCAGAACATGTATTCTTGTTTTGCTGCAGCTTGGATTGGGCATGACTGAGATACCTCCAGTCTTGTGTCCAGTTTTGGAACCCTCAGGACAAGAGAGACACTGAGGGGCTGGAGGTGTCAGAGCTGGGGAAGGGGCTGGAGCCCCAGGAGAGGCTGAGGGAGCTGGGAAGGGGCTCAGCCTGGAGAAAAGGAGGCTCAGGGGGGACCTTGTGGCTCTGCACAGCTCCTGACAGGAGGGGACAGCCGGGGGGATTTGGGATCTTATCCCAGGGAACAGGGACAGGGGAGAGGGAACGGCCTCAGCGCCAGGGGAGGATCAGGGTGGACACCAGGAGGAATTTCCTCATGGAAAGGGTGGTCAGGCCTTGGAAGGGGCTGCCCAGGAGGGTTTGGAGTCCCCATCTCTGGAGGTGTCCCAGGAATGACTGGAGGTGGCACTCAGAGCTCTGGGCTGGTGACATGGTGGGGATTGAGCTCAGCTCTCTTCCAACCTAAATGATCCTGGGATTCACTGATGTAGGAGGAAGCTGTGATATGGAGGAAGCTGATCTGATGGGGGTTTATGTTCCAAAGACGAGGTAAGAGCTGATTAAACAGCAATTCCAAACTCAGGTCTGAACAGAGTCGCTCGTTAAGGAAGAGCAGAGAGCATTAATCAGCTCTCACAGGGAGGGGTGTGTGCCTGAGCTCACTGCAAAGTCATGGCTGTGGACACGGGCACATCTGTGAAGGCTGCAGATCAATTCACACCACATCTGGCCAAACCAGGCACTGGGAGGAAATGAGGCACCTCACCAGGGGCACTGGGCAAAATTAGATACCAGAGTAATTAACTGGTGAGAGAAATCACAGTCACAAGAGTAAGACTGGACCACACTGATGGTTCACACTGATGCCTGTATAAGAAAGGTGCATTTTTAGGCCTGCCTGAGGGAGGATTTTAGTGAAATTAAATCATAAAAAGCAATCCATAGCTGCTCTTTCAAAGAACTCTCTGGTTTGTCAGACAGGAAAAAGCAGGAATTACCACCTCTATTCCTTACTAAGCACAGGGACACTTAAAACTCTTCACAGTTGGGATGCAAGTCAGCAGCAGAATCCATTTCCCCAGGAGTCAAAGCTTGCCCAGTTCACTATATCATGATCTCAGCTATTTTAGGACCTTCTTTTGTCTGGGACTTGTCTCCAGGTTTTCAAAGACTTTGTTACCACATGAGTTGTTTATAGCTCTGAACACCAAAAATTCTGCAATTCTGTGTAATAATTGCATGAAGCAACTTGTTTTTAAGTAAAATCTGGTTTTATTATAAGGAAAATTACACAAGCATGGTAAAGAGGTTTTAGTTGGACATTGGTTTTTTTTTTTTTTTTTTTTTTTTTTTTAAAGCTAGAACTGCACCATTTAAAATCACTACAACAGAACATAAAGCAACATTCTCTTGCATCATGCCTCTGCTGCTCCTCTTCAGAAAAAAGATATAATATTTCAAGGAAAATAATTAAGGGAAGTATCACATCAAGACTTTCTGCTTTTAGTAAGCCAAGTAAATTTTGTATGTAGCATAACTTCTTTAGCTCATCCATAGATTTGACATGAAAAATCAAAATTCTTCATAGGTAGATTATGACCTTTTGTTGTCACAATGCAGTCCACAGATCTTCACCAAGAACAGATAAAGCCTTTCAAGTATTGCACTAGCACTTAGTGACATCAAGATGATAAAATACATTTACCTTCCATAGATAAATTTATTTTTACGTTATTTAACCTAAATTCTAATCACACCAAACAGATGGTAGATGAAAAGTAGCTTCAGCAAGAAAAATACAAGAGCTTCAGCTTTCAAATATTTTAAATAAACAAATGAGCCAGCTGCCATTTTAGTGGCAAAAGACAATCTCTCCTGCAAGCAATAAAGTTTTTTTATTCAGTTAAAATGTGCAAAGAAAAAAGTCTCAAAGTGAGAGGAATATCAGCAGTTCGTACGGGACATGAGGGAATAAAATCCTTAAGAATTAACCCCTTTAAGCCATTTTCTTGTCATGAACTGCTGTGGATCTCTTTACAGCACTTCCATTTGCAATGCCATTGCTTTCAAACTGCAAAAAAGAAAAACATGAATGAGATTAGTGAGAAGTCAAATTAGAACTTCACACCTAAAACAGGAACAGCTGGTGACAAAAAAGGCTTTTAGAAGCAAGGTCAATAAAGATCTAAGAACAAATATAGAACAAGAACCAAAAGTTGTGGTGTCTATAGATTTACAAGTAATTTTTGCTTCAGGGGGAAGGAAGGAGTGAGGGCAGTGACATTTACAACTCCTTGCATTGTGGCAGAAGATAAATAATAAAAGCATAATTTACATGCACTAAGCATCCTCCCCCATTATGAGTAGCAGAGCTAGCTGAAGAGAAGGGCTATTTTTAATTTCTGCTTCATACATCTGTTGTGATTTACCAAATATTTGACTTTCCTTCTCTAAAAGAACAGCCAGTTGTGTAAAAAAAAAAAAAAAATTAAGTTATTTCAGGATACGGGCCCAATTCCTGTTCCTCCAAGACTGGAAGCTGTCTTGAAGCAACTATTTCTAGCCAGCACAGTAGTGGCAATTTTTCTAAGAAAACAACCACCAAAATATCTGTATAAACACCCAACTATTCACCCTCCTGTGGTGCCTGCCCTGAGCTACCACTGGGTGGCTCATCCTGGAGCTTCCCCTCTTAGCTGGGTGAATTAATCTTACTTTACAGCTTCCACATCCATCCTCTTGGTCTCTTTTGGTGGCTGCAGGTCCCTGAGCATCCCCAGCACTGCCTCCTAGCCCCTGCTTGGTGTCTGGGGACTCCTGCACAGCCTTTTTGGGCCAGAGGCGTTTGATGAAGGGAGCAATCACGGGGTAGAGGTAGGGCTCCAAAAACTTCTTGTAGACCCAGAGCAGAACGGGGATCACGATGCAGGGAATGCACACCATGGCTCCCTCCTGTGCAGGGAAAGAGATGGTGAGAGGGGGGAAAAACAGCTTAGGATGGCAGCATTGGTATGCCACAAGCTGAGAAAACAGTATTTACACAGTAAATAAAAACCTTGTTCAATAGTCGGTCATAAATCATTCTTTAATCATAAACTAGCTGCTAAAATTTCAATAATGCTGTTATAAAGCCCCCAACAAAGGGAACATTCTTGGCATTTTAACAAAAAAAAACCAAACAAATTTTCTATTAATTCACCAGTCCTACAGATGCAAATAAGAAAAACAAATTCAGGAAATAAGAGTTTTTGCTTAAACGACATAAAAACTGTTTAAGCAGCAAGCCACCAATATTAGCCCAGTTCATGCTATATTTAAGAGTCCAAAGGGTTTGTTTTGCTCAATCCATTTTTATTTTAGCAAAAATTAGACAGCAGAAAACCAATCCATCCAATAGACTGCTACTACTGAAGGGCAGGACAGTGGGAAAGGGAAAAAAAATTCCAATTGGGATTTGAGAGAATTAGAACACGGCTTACTTTCTTCCTCCTGCCCTCTCTTGATTCCACACCAACCCCACACAATGAACTACTAGAAAATGAACCATACCCTCACTCTGAAACCCCACAAGTCTTCAAAATTCTCAACAGTTTATACAAAAAAACCCAAAAAAACCAAAAAGAAAAAAAAAAAACCAAAAAACCAAACCAAAACAAAAAACAAAAAACAAACAAACAAAAAAAACCCAAAAAAAAGACCAGAAAAACAAAGCAAAGGGGCAGAGAGGTCCAGCTAGGAGAGGAAGCAGTTAATTAAGACTAGACCAGAGCCAGTGCTGACAAGTAATATATTAGACACACTCTGCTGCCACACAACTTTGCCCTTCACAGTCCCCCTCTCCAGGCTGCTGACATCTCAATTCTCACACCAAGAAGCAAAACAAAACCTTTCCAAGTGGAGAATGAAGAGACAGATGTGCACACTCAACTAGGGACTAGTCTTGCTTTTTTTTTTTTAATGCTATTCTGAAGATTTTTAGCCCTGTGGAAAAACAGAGTATGAGTTTCCAGCTGACTACTTTCAGGTTCTGTTCTGACTGCTTTAAATACACAAATATAGTTTAAATAGACTGTGAAGTCAGAGAGGAATTCTACATTGAGACAACACAAATGACTTAATCCATTAAACTTATTAAAAAAAAAAATTTCATATTCTGTCTCCACCAGAACTTCCTAAATATTAAACTTCCATCAAAATGTGGATTCATCCAAGAGCTGTAGAAAGCGGCTGCAGGGAACACCTCAGGCTGTAGAATCATTACAGAATTATTTGGGTTGGAAGAGAGCTTTAAAATAATTTCCTTCTATACCCTGCCATGGCAGGGACACCTTCCACTGTCCCAGGCTGCTCCAATTCCCATCCAGCCTGGCCCTGGGCACTGCCAGGGATGCAGGGGCAGCCACAGCTGCTCTGGGCACCCTGTGCCAGCCCTGTCCACCCTCCCAGCCAGCAATTCCTCCCCAATATCCCAGCCAGCCCTGCCCTCTGGCACTGGGAGCCATTGCCTGTGTCCTGTCCCTGCCTTGTCCCTCTCAGGGTAACAGGACGTGTTGCGTTTCCTCTGCAGCCGCTTCGTGTCAAGATTCCTGACCAAAAAATCATCGTTACCTCCGCCTGATGCACCAGCGATCGCCGGGCCCGAGTGAAACACGGTCCTGATCAATCCCTTCGGCACTTGGTGATGCTCCGTCACCTGGTCAGGGAAGAGAAGAAAAAAAGAGAGGAGAGGAGAGGAGAGGAGAGGAGAGAGAGGAGAGGAGAGGAGAGGAGAGAGGAGAGAGAGGATAAGGAGAGGAGAGGAGAGGAGAGGTAGAGGAGAGGAGAGGGAGAGGAGAGGAAGAGGAGGAGAAGGATGAGGAGAGGAGAGAGGAGGATAGGACGAGAGGAAGGAGTAAGGAGAGGAAGAGGGGAGGGAGAGGGAGAGGGAGAGGGAGAGGGAGAGGAAGAGGGAGAGGGAGAGGGAGAGGAAGAGGAAGAGGAAGAGGGAAGGGCAGTAATTTAATTTCTGTGCCGGGCGGTGCTGCGGGTCCCCCTGAGCCCCCACGGCGGGGTCAGCGCGGACGGCCAAACCTCGCCACGGCACAGCTTTATTCCTCTGGAAAACGCTACACGGGTAAAACCGCCGCGTTGTCCCCGTTTTCCACAAAGGACGAGCCAGCCCAGGAGGTTGGCGTTATGTCAGGCGATGCCGTTATGCGCTCCGAGGGCGGTTGGGGCCGGTAGCGTGGGCCTCCGGTTACCGGCGCCGCCGGGAGCGGGCGGGCCGTGCGGAGCGGGGCGGGGTGGGGTGTGAGGGGCGGGGTGTGGGATGGGATGTGGGGTCATTCCCAGCTCCCGATGCTCCCGGCGCTCCCGGCGCTCCGCACTCACCTGCGCCCGTACCGGAACAGCCCCGCGCTTCCGGGGCGGTGCTTCCGGCCAATGGCAGGCGGCAGCGCGCATCACGTGACGCGCCAGGCACCGCCCCCACCGGCGGAAACAAGGACGAGGATCGGATCGGGAATATCCCGGACCGGGAGGAGGGAGCTGCGCTATGTACCGGCAGTGCGCGGCTTTAAAATCCCATACTGGGGAGGAATTGCTGGCCTGCCCACCTGTGGCTGCCTCTGCATCCGTGGCAGTGCCCAAGGTGACGTTAGATGGGAATTGGAGCAACCCAGGACATTGGAAGGTGTTCCTGCCCATGGCAGGGGGTGCATTGGATGCCCTTCAAAATTTCTCCCCAGCCAAACCACTCTGTGATTCCATAATATTCACCACCCCCATCCCACAGCAACACCCAGCCCCATGTAAGTAAGAACTTGTAGCCGAACAACACAATCAGTCCAAACTTCAAAATTTTATTTATGTACATCCGTCCACATCGATTTACTCCCGAGCCATTAGCTTTTGCTTCTTCAGCTTCTTCTGGGAGATCTGGGAAGCAAACAGAAAGAAGAAAATGGTGAAATGAGACTTCCCAATACATCCAAATCTTATATTTTAGAAGTGTTAGGAATTCCCTCACAAATGCTACATTCATCACACCTGCACATGAACAGGAATCCATACAAGCACTACATTGCCAACAGGCGCTAAATTCAACTTACTGCACACACCCAGAGTTCACACACACAGTCTGGGAATGCTGTAGCTGCTCTGAGGGAGGAAAGAACCAATCCTCGGTGCAATTAAAAAATGGTTCTTAGGATTCTCAAATGCTTAATACTCATGTTGAAAATTTTAAAATGGGGTTGCTCAGAAAGAGACTATTTTTTTTCATGGGCATTCCAAAGGTGTCCTAAGATAGTCATCACAGCAACCCCTCTCTCTGCCAGACCCCTGGCTCTCCTGACAGCACTACAGGAACAGAGCACACAACACGTGGTACCTTTTTCTTCTGGGCAACTTCCTCCTCTGGCTTGGGCACGATCTGCTCCTTCTCGGTGAGGATCATCTCGATGTGGCACGGGGAGCTCATGTAGGGGTTGATCCTGCCATGTGCCCGGTACGTGCGCCGGCGCATTTTGGGAGCCTTGTTCACCTGGATGTGCTCGATGACCAGGGAGTCCACATCCAGACCCTGCCAAGGAACAACATCTGTCACCCATTTTTGTCTTTAAATAATTCACCTCTGTAGCAAAAATAAGAATAATTGTCCCAGACACTACTGCTGGTCAATGAAGTAGCAAGGCTTGGTGGTGTCATGGAGCTGAGGGTTTTCCAAGGATTCACCACTGACACAGCCAAGCCTGGTGATGCCATGGAGCTGAGGGTTTTCCAAGCATCTGCCAATGGAACTTGGCAGTGTCATGGCCTTACTAAAGCAAGTGCTATCTAAAATCATAATTAAAATTATGCTGATGGTTTATTGTCTATGGTTATTTTGTGGTTACTCAAAAATAGGTGGTCACTATCAATCCAATACTGCCAACAAAGCTACCAAATTAAACACTGTAACAAAGACAGCAACTGACCATGAGTCTACAGATTTCAGGAGATCTGAACAGCCATTTTGTGTGAAAAATTTTTAAGTTCGTTTTTTCCCTGTGTGAAATTTTTGTAGGCATTATAACTTGAAGAACACACAAAGCCTAATTTAAACAGGGAGCCACACCAAAGCCTCCATACAATTCAGTTTTGTGGACAAAGCAGGAGGCAAGTGGCTCTCCAGGTCAGTGACCCCTGGGGCTGCTGACAGAGAGCATGACACCACTACTCTGTGCCCAGAAACACCCACCTTGAGCTCAGCGTTGCTCTCTGCATTCTTCAGCATGTGCAGCAAGAACTCTGCGCTCTTCTTGGGCCAGCGGCCCTGTGTCCAGCCCCACTGCTTGGCCTGGAATGAGAGGACAACAATGGGAGTCCTGCTCTTGGCCTGGTCCAACTCAAGTTCAGTTTAACTTGCCATTATCACAGAATAGTTTGGGCTAAAGGAGATCCCCACGTGCCACCCCTGCCATGGGCAGGGACACCTTCCACTGTCCCAGGCTGCTCCAATTCCCATCCAGCCTGGCCCTGGGCACTGCCAGGGATGCAGGGCCTGCCCACCCTCCCAGCCAGCAATTCCTCCCCAATATCCCAGCCAGCCCTGCCCTCTGGCACTGGGAGCCATTGCCTGTGTCCTGTCCCTGCCTTGTCCCCAGTCCCTGTGCAGCTCTCCTGGAGACCCTTCAGGCCCTGCCAGGGGCTCTGAGCTCTCCCTGGAGCCTTCTCTGTGCAACTGAGCACCCCCAGCTCTGCCAGCCTGGCTCCAGAGCAGAGGGGCTCCAGCCCTGGGGAGATCTCTGTGCCCTCCTCTGGATTTTCTCTAAGAGGTCAATATCCTTCCTGTGCTGAGGACCTCATATTTTACAGATTACAATGGATTGTAAACTATTTTACTGTGCACCAAATAAGCTCAACAAAATTTTATCTTTTGACTTGATGCTGCCAAATAGATTCAAACACTCCAAGCAGATGCATCTTTTGGAAATAACAGCCACTCTTCTCTCCCTCTTGAGCAGCCTGATCTAGTGGAAGCTGTCCCTGGAGTGAGATGAGCTCTGGGGTCCCTTCCAACCCACACCACCCCGTGTTTTCATGTTTTAATGCAAGTTCACCACCAGCAACGACAGCCTACATCCACCCCATCCCTACACCACCCTCCCTTGAGCCAAACCTTGCCAGGTTTCCCAGGATCTCACCTGGGCGCACCTGCCGACGCCGCCGTTGTAGCGCCGGAAGGGGACGCACTGCTTCTTGAGGGTGACATCCTTCAGGTACTTGGTGGCCTTGCGGATGTGCATGCCCTTGATGGCCTGCGCCGTCTCCCGGGTGTTCTGACAACACAGGGCACAGAAAAGACCCTCTGAACAATCTCTGCAACACACAGCATCAGCACAACTACTCCTCGGCCCTCCCTCGACACAGCTCTTTTGGGTACAAAGGAAGAACTTATCAGAAGAGATATAAGGTGGAGAATGAAAAATAATTAACTATTTCTTCCTTTGTTACCCACTTTTTTAGTCTTTGGTATGACTGCCACTTCTGAATTTTTGGCACCAGCACTTACCTGGTGGCTAAGTCCAACAAGGAAATTTGTAGTTCTTAATAAAATTGTAATTTAACTACTTATACTTTTCAAAGCTCCTCTTTGGTCAATAATCTAAAAAAGCTAGATCTGGATGTATAAATTCTTAGTAAAATGTCAAATACAGCACCTCACAGGAATCGATCAAGAAACACTGGGACAATTGTTAACGATGTTATTTTCTCTGAAGGAATTTTAAGAGAAGGCTCAGAAACAAAAATTAAGGATAAAAGATCAGTCTTCTAAGCAGCTTTTACTGACTGGGTAAGCCAGCCCTAACTATAATCCTAACTGTTCATATTAAAAAAACAGAAACCGAAGTGGAAACTTTGTATTACACAAAGCAGAAAACATTCCGCTAAGCTTTGGTTTGTTATTGAAAAACATTTCTGAACTATTTTCTGCACTTAAGCTTTTTCCAGATCTTTGTGCTAAACACCACAGCCAAAACCAATATGAGAAGTGAGACATATTTCACACCAAACACAAGCCCAGTGTCTGATTAATTCACTCCAACTCCTTCACTGCTGTATTTTGTTATCTGAATTAGACAAGGATAATTTTAGGATCCAGACTCTTTTAATTTTTTTGTGGATGGAGACCATTACAGGCAGCAAACAGCAATCCTTTAACGATTAAAAAGTGAAAGATACTTTCTTAAAAAGAGGGCTCAGATGGGATATTGGGGAGGAATTGCTGGCTGGGAGGGTGGGCAGGGCTGGCACAGGGTGCCCAGAGCAGCTGTGGCTGCCCCTGCATCCCTGGAAATTTCCAGGGCCAGGTAGGACGGGAGCTCAATCCCTAACCACGCCAAAGGGTAGAAGATTATCTTTACAATCCCTTTTAATCCAAGCCAGTCTGTGCCTCTTAAAAAAAAAAAACAAAAAGCAAAAACTAACAAAAATAAATAAAACAGCAAATTAATTTGCAATTCCTGCTGATCGCACACTCCTTACCTTGAAGTGCACACGCAGGTTAGATCCACGCGACTTGCATGCTGCAAGAGACAAAAAAGACCAAGTTTTAGAATCAAAACATCACTGGCTTCCGTGAAATCCCACACGCACTCTCCCAAAGCAGCAACTCACATTTCGTGGGGTTCTCCGGATCCAGGGAGTAGCGCACCATCTTGAGAGCTCAGCTGAAAAACACAATTACAACATATTAAACTTCCAACAGTAGCATGCAGGACCTGGACCGCTCCCCTTACCACCGCAGCTGCTCAGGAATTACATGTTCTTTTCACAGTTACATCCAAAGGTGTCCTAAGAAAGTCATCATCGCAGCCACGAATTGTCTCAGGCCTGCTCCTTCCCCGCACCCGCACCGACCCTCTCGCGCGGCATCCCGGGGAATACCGCGGGCGCGGGGCATGCCGCAGCTATCCCGGTGTCCGGGATGTTGGTGCCGGCGGGGATGGGGCGGGATGGGGGCGGATGGCGGCGGATGGCGCGGGACCGGCCCGACCATGGCTCCTCACCTCGGGGTGGCGGCCGCAGAGGAAGGGGAAGGGCGGGGCGCGCCAACAGCGCGCGAACGTCTCGCGAGATCTCGGGCGGGGGCGGGGCCCGGGGCTGCATCGCTCCGCCCCAAGATGGCGGCGGGATCTCGCCGTGAGGGCGGAGTGTGCGCGGAGCGGTTCTGTGGCTCTCAGAGTGAATAATTCTGGTGTGGGGAGAGACTCCGCGGTATTCACGCTGCCACGAGGAGAGACAGCGCGGTATTCACTTTCAGCTCATGGTGCAGGTGCTTTTAGTGAGGAAGCCAGCGTGCATCTAGCACAGCGCCGCCAGCCGCCCAAGCGAGGGCATTGCCCCGCGCCGTTCCGCGCTGGTGCGAACCCAGCTGGAACATTGGTCAGTGCAATATAAGAAAGATGTTAAACTGTTAGTGCCAAAATGATGGCTGCGGAAATGGTGAAGGGCCTCGAGAGGAAGCCTTTTGAGCGGCGGCTGAGGGCATTTGGTCTGTTCAGCTGCAGGAAGAGGAGACTCGTCGCAGTTAAAACTTCCTCGTGAGGGAAGAGGAAGGTCAGTCACTGATTTCTCTATGGTGACCACTGACAGGATCCTGGGAACGGCTGGAGCTGTGCCTGGAGGGTTGGGCTGGATTTCAGGAAAGGTTCTTTCCCCAGCCCCGAGGCTGCCAGAGCTCCAGCAGAGTTTGGACCCTGATCCCAGGGTGGAATTGTTGAGGAGCTGGACTCCATGGTCCTTTGAGTACTTTCCCACTCAGGATATTCTGTGTTTCTGTGAATCAGTCAAGCAGGATCATTCAGGCTGGACAAGATTTCTGAAATCGAGTCCAACCCGTGCCCCATCCTCACCATGTCACCAGCCAAGAACAGTCAGTGCCACGTCCAGACCTTCCTCCGACCCCTCCAGGGATGGGGACTCCAATCTCCCTGGGCAGCCTCATCCAAGTCCTTTCCATGAGGAAATTCCTCCTGATGTTCAGCCTGAACCTCCCCTGGTATAAATCCCTTGTTCTCAGGGAGCAGAACCCAATCCCCCAACCTGAGAACACAGAATTGTTACATTTGGAAAAGACCTTTAAGATAATCCAACTCTTAACTATTTTAAGATAGTCTAACTCTCATCCCAGCAGCCATCACCACATTCACCATTAGATGGCAGCTCAGGATGGGAGTAGAGCAGCACGTTGCTCACAGAGGTGTCCAGGAGACCAGGAGGAAGAGATTCATTCAATTTCATATATATAAGCCTCAACTGGTATTTACTGCACCATTATATAATAATCACAGACTGACTCATTAAAATAAAAGATTTTTCTTTCCCATTTAAGGCAGCATTTGTGACTAGAACTGCTTGGAAATAGCTCAATGAAAACAAAATGTTTCCTGGGAGAGATGCCCAGCTGCAGCAAAAGTATCTGTGAGGAAAAAAATGACAGAATGGCAAAAAAGAAGAGGCATATTCATGAGAGAGCAGTAATTTGGTGTGCATGCACCTCTCCAGCATGAGAGTCTGGGTTTAACTCTGAGTTTAGAAATAAGCAGAGGAAGTACTTGCTGCCTGTGTAGATCATGTAGGTGCTATGAGCAGGAAACTATTTCTGGATCTCTTCTTTAGGGCTAAAAAGCCCCAAAGCTCTGCAGCTAGGATTTCACCCAGATGGGAGAGGAAAGTATTTGAGCTATCACAAGTATTTACATGGCTAAAAGCTGTAGGAGTTCTACTTGTTGCTGTAGCTCTCCATTTACCTGCCTTAAAATGTGCCTTTTTCTTTGGTTTCATGGAAGCTCTGTACAAAGTCTCCAAGCAACTTTGAAGCATTGATTTCAAAGACTGAAACATGCTGGGGTGTAGGCAAATACTATTTCTTCTCTTTATTGTGGAATCACAGAATGGTTTGGAAGGAACCTTAGAGATCATCTTATCCCTGCCATGGACAGGGACACCTTCCACTATCCTAGGTTGTTCCAAGCCCTTTCCATCCTGGCCTTGGACACTTCCAGGAATCCAGAGGCAGCCACAGCTGCTCTGGTGAACAGAGTGTAGCACTAAATTTCTTATTTTAATAATTTTTTAATAAATTAAAACTGGCTAAAGCGGAGGTGCTCAAACACTTCCACAGCCTTACCCACCCTACTGTGGGAATCCCCTCTCTGAACACACCTGAATGCAACTCTTCTTCATCCTTTCTGCCATTCCCTCTGCACCTTCCTCCTTTTTTTGCTGGGGCAGAAACTCAGTCTTTCCATGGGAAGCACCTTTACACACAACTGCTTGTCAGCAGAGCACAAAAACAAGGAGACATTCAAGGAAAGCTGGAGGAGAGGTGTAAAACAAGTACTTGACACATGATGGGGATTATCACCTGGGTTCATCATTTAAACCTAAAATAAATACATTTTCTGTTTCCCTACAGGTGGAACTATTTTGCTCAGCTGCTAAGCATTTGTAGTGGTGGGAGGGTAGCTCAGAATCATGGAATATCCTGAGCTGGAAAAGCCTCACCAGGAGTCCAGCTGCTGGCCCTACACAGACACTCCAACAATCCCACCCTGTGAATCCCTGAGAGCATTGTCCAAACACTTCTGCAGCTCTGGCAACCTCAGGGCTGTGCCCATTCCTTGAGATGCATGTTTTCAGCTTTGTTGAGAACTTGACAGGAACTCTCATGGGCAGCCTAGCACATATCTGGTGCTGGGATCAGGGCTGAGGCAGCTGAGCTTGTGCCCTAGCTGGGATTTCATGATTCCCCCACTGCAGCACCTGCCTGGGATATTTGGATTGTATGAGCTTTGGATCCTAAGCAGAAAATTCAGACAGGTAAGTCCAAAATTGTATTCTTGAAAACTCCTGCATCGGAAGCAGCTTCCTGCTAATTGACCTGGAACCTCAAATCCACAAGACTTGACATCAGACTCCTCTGCTGCCATCCCTCTTGCTGCCCTGTCCATACTGCCCAGCCTCAGTGCCTGTGCTGTGCACACCCAGGGAGACATTGCTGTCCCAGCAAGTACATAAAACACACACACAGCTGTGCTTGGACCCAAGCAGAGCCTCTGCTTTGTGCTCTGGGAGCTCTTGCTGAGAACACCCTCCTGTGAAGGGTTGATCACAATGGCTGCAGAGGTTTCTGCCATCTGCTTTGCTCTGGAGCTGGGCTGGGGGAGCTGGGTGTGTTCACCTGCACAAGAGAAGGCTCCAAAGCAGAGCCTTCTGAAGGGGCTCCAGCAGAGCTGGAGAGACACTTGGGGCAAGGGCTGGAGGGACAGGACACAGGGAATTGCTTCCCCCACCCAAAAGGAAGGGATAAGTAGGATGCTGGGAAGGAATTCCAGGCTGTTAGGGTGATGAGGCTCTGGGACAGGTTGCCCACAGCACCTGTGGCTGCCCCAAGCCTGGGAATGTCCAAGGCCAGGTTGGATGGGGCTTGGACCAGCCTGCGTTGGTGAAAGGTGCCCCTGTCCATGGCATGAGTGAAACTGCATGAGTTTTGAGTCCCTTCCAACCCAAACCATTAATTGATCCCATGATTCTACCCTCTGGCTGTGCTCCTGGGGCTGGAACGGGGCTGTACCCCTTACCCTGCTGTGGAAAGGCCCAGCAGGCAGTGGGGAGTGTTCAGGTACAGGAGTGTTACCTCACATAAGTCCTTTTGTGTCTTTAGCTGTGAGTAAACAAGCAGCCTTATCAGTGCTACTGGGAGCCAAATGTGACAATTAGCCAATGTCCCTGAGGGTCATCATCCCTCCTGGCCAGAGGGACAGGAGAGCTCCAAGACTGGCTGGAGTTCTGTTTCCACAGTCTGGGGTTATGTCATTGTGGCAGCTCTAAAACCACACAGAGTTAATTTCCAGCCAGGGGACCTTCCTGCTCCCCTTCCAGCCTGACACTCAGCTCAAGCACACACCTGGCTTGGGGCAGTCATTTCTGGCAGAGGGGCTTCTAAAAGCCACATGAGGGGCTGTGGAAAACTCCCTGTAACACACAGAAACACTGGGACTGACTAGCCAAGCATAACTCCAGCTTGCTGAAACACACCTCGTATCTGCTCTTCTACAGGAGAGAGCCTGACCTGTTCTCAACACAGAAATGGAAACCAGTTCCTCAAATATCTTTGTAGGTATCTTGGCATTTCTCTTAGAGACACAGATTTTGCAGTGCAAGGGTTATGTGGGGATATTAAACTGTCATTCATGAAATTGCACACAAATGGTTCCTTGTCCTAATGTTTAAGCAGAGAATCTTGAAGACAAAGACATTTTAAATTGAAACCAGCTTGAATGCTGCAAACTCTGACACTTCCAACCATCAGACAGCCACCTGCACCTTTTTTTTTGTGAAATCCTCTCTGCTGGCCATTCTACAGTCTCCTGCCCTGCTTATCCCAGATGCATGGCTGCTCCAGAAGCATAGCTCACCCCCACTGTTTGCCTTTTCCTCCCACAGTCAGCAAAACAGCAGCACTTGAACACATGGGAGCCAAATTCTCCAGCTAAAGGGCTCTCCACAAGCATCTTAAAATCTACTGACCCAGGCAGTGAGTCACAGGAGCAAGATCATAGAATCACAGAATCATGGAATGGTTTGGGTTGCAAGGGACTTGAAAGGTCATCCAGTCCCACCCCCTGCCATGAGCAGGAACACCTTCCACTGTCCCAGGTTACTCCCAGCCCCATCCAAACTGGCCTCTGGCAATTCCAGGGATGAGACAGCCACAGCTTCTCTGGGCAGCCTGTGTCAGGGCCTCCCCACCCTCACAGGGAGGAATTCCTTCTCAGTATCCTGTCTATCCCTCCTCTCTGGCAGTGGGAAGCCATTGCCCCTTATCCTGTCACTCCATGGAAAAGGGCCAAATGCACCTCCAATAGATGGACTGACCTTCATCAGAGATTTTCTCTGCATCAGTAATTCTGTCTTGGTCACTTGGAGCACTCAGTTATGTTATATATTCCACCCTGTGAGTTTCAGGAAGAGATGCTTCCATAGGGAGCCAGAAGATCCTTGCTTAAGCAGATAAGTTATTTATATGCATATATTTACGTGCATATACCTGTACATACATTTATAACTCATCGTAAGTGTATCATCCAGAACGTGAACAAACAAAATGCTTTTGATTCCCTATGAGTCCTCCTAAAACACAGGCAGTTCTCTATAAGGAGAGATCAGCTGCCCATCCTATTTAAACAATCTGTGTTGTGTGTGTGCTGTACCCAGAGCAGGGGTGAGGAAAGAGCTGGGAGCTCAGCGTCAGGACAGCCGAATATCTGTCCTCGCCATCACCACTGCTGAAGTGTGACGCAGCAGCCACAGCTGCTGGTGACCTGCCTGACAGGATGATAGTCAAAACAACAAAAAAAAACCCCAACAAACCACAGCAATCGGTGATGTTGTCTTAATACTCAACTTTTTTTGCATATTGTCCAGAGCTACGGGTTCATTCACCCCGTAAATACCCAGCTAAGAGGGAATCACTGGAAAAACAAACCCTTGTGTGATTAAATAACCTTGTAGCTAAAGTTTGTGTTTATTCAGTGCAGTTTTTGACAGCAAAACAGGTTTACATTTACGCAGGTTGTGGAGGTCTGTGATAGCTGGCTCTTTCCTTTAATGGACAGGAATGGACAATCTCTGAGATGAGTGAATAATGTCAGTGCCTGATTGCAAACATTTTCTAGGATAAGTTACATTCTGGGTTTATATTTGCCCTAACCTGTCTACCTCATAATCAAAAAGTATTTTAAATGTGCTTTTGATTAATGAAACCTAAATTATCCCTGGAATCAGGGATATTTCCCACAGTTTAGCCACATATTAAACTATAGGGAATTCTGTTTAAGGAAAGGAGGATTCAGGGTTGAGCCCTGAAGCAGGTGGGCTGGAGACAACTCCTGGGCAGCCAGCTCTGGCTGACTCTGCCTTGAGCTGCAGGAGGGTTGCTCTGGGAAACCTCCTCTGGCCCTTTCCAGCCTCAGCTTCTCTTGATCTGTGAATCCTGTCAACATTTCTAAAGCTGAGTGTGCCCTGTACTGTGAAACAGAGCCTCAAACTCCCTTTGTTACACTGCATTTCCTAAACAAAATAGATCAAAGAATCCTCCTCCTCCTCTCCTCTGTTACAGTCATGATTATTGATGTGGCAGTGCTGGGTTGGCAGTTGGACTCAGTCACCTTAGAGATATTTTCCACCCTTAAATGATTCCATGATTCTATAACTCTGTCAGCTGTTTTTGCAGCTGCCCCACTCAAGAGCTCCTCTGGATCAGCTGATAAACCACAACCAAACTCACTTTCCTCTTCTAGTGGCTTCTCCACATCCCTGCTGGCAGACAAACCATGCAGGGACCTGGGACAGGAGCATCCTTGCATGCAGGAACTGGCTCTGCAGGGTTCTGCTCAGAGCTGGGAGATGAGCATGAATGATGCCTGTTAACCTGTGCCAAAATTTTGGCCAGCAGGCTGTTTTCTGTTCATGGCACAGCAAGAAGTGGCAGCCCTGAACATCTAAACTTCATCATAGCAATCTTTGCAGCACCTTCATTTTTCAGCTCAGTACGTGGCTTTTGTGGTCATTCCTTACTATTCTTATGGTTAGAGTTTCTTCCTCAGTTTATGATCCTTCCAGCTCTGATGATTGGAGTGTGTTCCTCTCCACAAGACGCAAACAGCTTTGATCCCGAATGTCACCTCTGATGTCATACCTCCCTCCCAGCTTACTCCATGGCTGTTCTCCAGTCATCCAGATACTTCCCTCTTTACTATTGCAACAGCTTTGACACGAGCCCCCTCTTTCAAAGTTTTCCCTATCTGTCCAGCTTATTAATCCTCTCTAGCTGTGCTGCCCTCCCCCTCTCCAGCCTTCCCCTCCACTCTGCCTGGCCCAGTCACATGTGGTGCTTGGGAAGGTCATATGATGGATAGGGACTGCTGGGCAAGGCTGTGGCAGGGGGCCCTAGAGCTACCACACCTCCAGCTCCCCCCACCCCTCGGGCATCCACTGCTCTGTGACTCACTAAGGTGCTGGACCTGCATCCTGCATCCTGTATCCTGCACAGGCATGGGCACGGGCATGGGCATGGAAGGGAAGGCACAAGGAGTTGCACAAAGAGAATTCCATTCACAGAGATGATTAGTGGGATGAGTCCTGCACTCATATCCCAGACTGGGAACATGTGCTCCTGCTGCTCCCCTGTCCTACCTGCCCAGCCGGCCTCTGCTTAGAAGATGCCAGCCCTGCTCTGTGAAGCATACAGAAAGGAATCCTAGAATGATGTGGATTGGAGAGGATCCTCTCATTTCACCCCCCTGACATGGACAGGCACACCTCCCACTATCCCAGATTGCTCCAGCCTGGCCCTGGGCACTGCCAGGGATGCAGGGGCAGCCACAGCTGCTCTGGGCACCCTGTGCCAGCCCTGCCCACCCTCCCAGCCAGCAATTCCTCCCCAATATCCCAGCCAGCCCTGCCCTCTGGCACTGGGAGCCATTGCCTGTGTCCTGTCCCTGCCTTGTCCCCAGTCCCTGTGCAGCTCTCCTGGAGCCCCTTCAGGCCCTGCCAGGGGCTCTGAGCTCTCCCTGGAGCCTTCTCTGTGCAGCTGAGCACCCCCAGCTCTGCCAGCCTGGCTCCAGAGCAGAGGGGCTCCAGCCCTGCAGCATCTCCTGCCTCCTCTGCACTGGCTGCAGCAGCTCCACCTCCTTGTGCTGCTGGAGCCCAGGGCTGGAGCAGCTCTGCAGGTGGGGTCTCACCTGGGCACAGGGGCACAGGGGCAGAATCCCCCCTGCCCCAACCTTGACCTGCCTGTCACACTGCTGGTGATACAGCCCAGGTTATACCTGACCTGTACAGGGAAGCCCTTTTGTTTTTCCCCCGTCCTCACTGCAGTGTTTCTGCCTGTCTGGCCTTAGGCTGGGAAGTCCTGGGATGAATGTCAGCAGCATCTGTACATTACAGATAGGAACATAAGTTCAAGGTACTAAGAAATTCCCCAAACTCTTTGTAATTAATTACAGAGCTTTTGACTCTTCCTAATAAGCTCCACACACTCAATAAACACAACAAATGGGAGAAGTTAGGCAATCAGGAATAAATGGCCAGAAGGTGAAACAGAGCCTGATGAGGACCAGCATCCCATTGTCCTATTGCAGGCTCTGCAAACAGATGTGGCATTCTTTTAATTGAGACATTGAGTAATAAGACTGAATTCAAGAATGGGATAACCGATGAGTTGTCAAAGTAAAATGTGCAACCTGTGAAAACCAAAATGAGTAATACTGTTGGTGTATGCAAATGCAACTTCTGAGAAAAGCAGGAGACTCCTGTATTTCCAAGGGTGACTTGAGGCTTCCCCCTGTCTCAGGCTGAACCTGTCTCTACAGTCTGTGTTGGTTGGAGAAGACAAATGGTTCAAAGGGGAGGGTAAAGGATGACCAGTGTGCTGGAGAACAAATGACACTGACCTTGATGATACACAGCTGCATCTTGTGCAGTTTATTCTTGTCCTCAAGCTGTTTGTCACCCTTTTTTCTTCACGCAAAGCTAGTGCGTAAAGTCTCTGTTTGTGGTGTAAAATACAATTCCTCTTCAGTGTGTGAATCACAGTGAAATACTGCCACAGGGTCTCCTAAACACCGGCTGAATCAGCAATCAGGACCAGAAATAGATGAAGAATTTGTGTAAGATGACACAACAACTGCCCAGGAAGAAACAATTACTCAAGATTTGCAACCATAAAGCTTAGGTGCAGATTAATGATAATGGTGAGAACTAACATTATGATTTTACAGGGCTTTGCTAAAATAAGTAATGAATTAATTGGTTTTAATAAAAAGCTCCTTTTCTTTCCAGTAGACAGTGGAAGTGGAGTGGCATGCTCAGGGTTTCATGGGTTTAGGGTCCATCCAGATTTACAGGATCAGTTTGGAAAGCCTGGGATAGGTTTAAAGAGGATTTAGGAGTGCTGAAAATTAATAGTAGAATAAGAGAATGGGTTTGAGTGTAAGTTAAAGATCCATCTGTTTCCAAAACCCCTGCCATGTGCAGGGATGGCTTCTACTAGATGAGGTTGCTCCAAGACCTTTCCAACCTTCCTCCAGACAACCGGTTTGGGCATAAGTCTGGAGAGTTTTAAGAAAAGGAGATGTCAGCTGACTTGTTGTTCTGCCAAAATACCAAACTCCCAAGATTTTTTACCAGCTAATTACCAGAAATAATCCCAAAGCCAGAGGTCTGCCCAGACCCATCTCAGTGGGCAGGAGAGCCACTGCCTGCTGTCCACTGGCACTGCAGCCCAGCTGAGTGTTGGGTACACCTCCCTGGGTGCTACCACTCCACTCTTGGGCCAAACATTCCTGCAGGTTTGATGAAAAAGCATTTGGATAAGAATATGCACTCTGAAGCAGTCCCTAAAGCAAACAGCTGCCCTACCAGCTCTTCTCTGGACTCTCTAGCAGTCCCAGGTTCCTCTTATTTTAGTATTTTTTCTTTGCTGGATGCAGGAGATGTAAAGCACAAGCTCTATTGAGGCCTCACTATCCACCAGCTGAAGGATCAAATAATCACAAACCTCTGAGATGTTTCTCCAATCCCACCAAAACAGGATGTCAGAAAGGAGCAGAAGCAAATATCCCCCTGGCCACCCACAACACCTCTGCACTGCCAATGGACTTGGCTCCAAGTCCATGTTCAAGCCTAGACATGCTCAGCATTCATCCAACTTGGATGGAAAACTGTGAATTTTGTGTAAAAGCTTAAGAGGAGAGAAAATACATGTCATTCCTCGGCACAGACCTAAATGCATCCTTGTCTGCAGAGTGGATGGAGCAGGCCCACCACACACCACTGGGCCTTGTGTCTGACACAAAGCAGCCAAGCAGCCTGGATCCGTCTCACGGACCATGAGACATGCTGGGAATGACAAGCTGAATTCCACTTGTCCACTTGGGCACAGCAAACAGGCATCAGGACACACCAAGCTCTCTCTGGCTTCCAGCCTGAGCTCCTGCACAGCCTTGTTGGGACTAAAGGGAAGCAAGATCATTGAGGGTCTCACAGCAACCCAGGGTCTCATGCAAGACATGGGCAGGGACGAAAAGAGATGAAAACCATCCTAAAAATTATTCCTGTTGCTCATATACGTCTGGGAAAACAGCAAAAGCTTGAAGAAGGAAGAATTTTGTCTGTGCTGAAGGGTGGTCCAGAGGCAGGACCAGGGTCCTGCCGTGGGGAGGGGGCAGCCAGCGGGGATCAAAGCCTCCTGGAAACCTCCCAGTGGACGGCGATGTCTGGAGACAGGTACAAACTGTAACCCTGTGTGACAACGTTCACAAGAATTAGCATTTCTCAGGAATGCAGGGATTTACTCTTCAAGGCCCACCGTATCTGCGAGCAGTACAGCCCAAACACTGCACCAACAGAGCATGTGTTTGATAAGAACCCAGGAACAGATGCCAGCGGATTTAATGTGGGACAGGAGGCCCATTGCAGGTTTGCAGACTGCTGGCAGGGTCAGCTGTAAATATTCCCTCACAATCAAAGGCATTCATCTAAGGATTACATGCTGGGGGCTTTGTGGTAAAGTAAATTTGCAACTAACAGGACCATTAATAGTCAGACAGTTTAGTGGGCTCACTAGCTGCCATTTATTTTCCCCCCAGTCATTTTTACTACATCTAAATACCATGGGGATGTGGGACTTGAATGAGGTGGCTTAAGAAATCAGCTTAGAAGGAGTAGGAGAAGGGGTTACCTCCAACAAAGACAGCTCAACAGGAATCGAACAGGATATCAATAGTGGGTAAGGCCACTGAAGCATGTGAGCTGATTTCATAACCTGGAGGAGATTAGCCTCTTCTGTAAGCAAACAAACCTACACAGGGATATGAAGTATTGGCCCTATGAAGTCTGTTCATAGAGGGGATGCATTTGAAAGGCTGAGGAGGGAAGACAAAACTTTGTGGGGTAAGGAGTGGCCGTGAAACAAAGGTACCATAGCCTGTTTTCACCCCAGTTTAACACTCTCAGAACAAAAACATCCAGAGCAGAAACTGTGCTGCAGAAATAATACGTGCCCCCTCTGCAGTGAGTACTAAGTATAAAATAATTGTGGTGTGATGGGATGATGACAAACCAAAAGTTCCAGGACTGAGCAGGCACAGGGTGATACAAGGATTAACCCAGGGTGATATTTCACTGGAGAGCTGCCTCTCCAGAATCTCAGACCTCTTGGGGATGCAGTCAGCTCTGCACCCCCATTTAATGTGGGGGTCCTTTTGCCCCAGCTCAGCACACCCCCAGGGGGCTGCCACCCAAGCCTTCCCCTCTCTCAGCTTGTTCACAGTCATCTCAGAAACAAACTAGGCAGATGGAGCTGTGTGGGAATCTAGCATCAATTCCATTGGATTATACTGCCTGTGTTTTGTAATTGAAAATAATAACTGTTTTATAACTTAAAAAAAAAAAAAAAAAAAAAAAAAGAGAGATCCCTTTCTCTCCCCTCCTCCTGTAAATCCTATTCCCCCTTTCATTGGAGAAAGGAACAATCAGGCAGGAAGAATTGAGAGTGGTTATAACACTCTCAGGTTTCTGACATTGAATGTCTGACCTAAAGCCACGACAAAAGTCTTTAGCTTGTTCAAACGAGAAATTCTTAATAGGAGCATCTTTAACTCTGGTTGGTATGCCATTGTTTTCAATAACCACTTCACAAGCCCAGGAGTCACAATTTTTCCCTGACAGGAGTGGCCAGGTGCTCCACTTGTGCCTTCCCAGAAATGTGAACACAGCAGGATACAATCTTAGGAGTACTGTATAAATCCTTCCTGCAGCCATTCATATCAGCAGTGGTACCCTGTCCTGGGCTCCAAACTCTCTGCTGCTTTTTCCACAGCAGGTCATCCGTGGGAGGATGAGGGATGCAATGTTAGCAGTGCTGTTCATGCAAAAGGCTGCTGTTAGTTTTCTTTGTTCTCTGCAGAACTGCCCACAATAGAATTACTCTACCTCTGCAGGTTTTTAAAGAGGTGGTGTGATGATGAAAGGTTTTCCCTTTTTCTTTAATTAACAGTGTGGCCATTTCTGCAAGGAGAGCAGGTGTTTACATGGTAATTTTAAAAACAGGAGGAAAAAGCATTAATAACTATTATTTTGCGGAAGTCTCCTGACTTCAGTCTCTTTGAATTCCTTTCTACCAGGGATGCTGAACTCCTGCAGAAGACACTGACCATAACCCAGGTTTGACATGCTCTTCTTGTATGGAAACAGCATGGAAAGTGTCTCCTTGCTGGATGCACAGGTGTGGAAACTTCTCACTAGTCCTTCCCTGAGAGCACCAGTAGATTTCAGACACTTAAATATTTGGGCATCTTAATTTACATATCATACTGATTTTAGCCTTTTGTTACTAAAAGAAGCTTGACTCCTCTCATATACCTTCTACCTCCACATTTCATGACTCTGCTCTGACTCACCATGTCTGGTGCTGAAGAAGAAACCAGACTCAGCCACCAGCACCCACCTGCAAAGAGCTTGTGACTGCAGCTGAGTGGAACATTTTTCTATTTCCTATAAAAACGCCCATGATTTCAAAAACATTCCTCTTCTGCTTTTGGACTGAATTGAGACCTTTAGGAAATTATGTAGGAATGAAGCCAGGGAGAGGGGAAGAGAGCCAGAAAGGCACCTCCAAGTGCAGCCACTATCTCTGCAGGCACTGCCCCCTCACACCAACTGCATCCAACATTCTAAAGCCTCCAATGTCCCTACAAGTGCTGTAACTCTCGAGCTTCCATGTCTTTTAAAGTGGATTATTATCCATTTAACCCTGGTTTATTATTTATTACTTACTACAATATCCAGAAATTCCATCTGGGAGCCATGAAATCTTTCACAGTAAAAAACTAATCAAAACTAGGGATTTTTCCTCAGAATTTGGCTTAACGAACCGCTATTTTCCAAGCAGTTCTGGGTGGGAGCCTCCTTCCCCCCAGGCCACGAGGGTTACAGAGAGGTCAGTGTCGAGCCACACTCTGTGAGTTGATACAATGCCCAGCACAACAGACCCTGAACATCTCCCCAGATGATCATCACCTTTCAGCTGAAGCAGCCAGGATTTATTTTGATGCACTTTTTCTTTGCTGTTGCTAAGCTATTCTCACTGCTACTGTCATTCTTGGAAGCCAGAGGCAAAGACCAGGTCTCCTCTCCCAGAGGCTGGAGTTGCACAGACAAAAGCAGGAGATTTAGAATAGCAAGAGACAACAGAAGAAGAATGAAAGACATCGTGGTTAAACCACAATAATGTCATGGTGGTCAGCAGTCTGAAAGGGGTTTGTTGGTACCAGAATTTTTTTAAATTATGAGGCATCTGGTGACAAAGCTTGGCTGATTCATTTCCTGCAGGAGTAAGTCCAGTAGTGGACAGCAGCTGAGAAATTTAGGTCCTTTCTGTTTTAGGTCACTGCTGTCAGGATGCTGCTCCTCGAGAGGGACCACACAGCTGCAGAGGAGAGGCTGCATCCTCAGAACACTCTGCTCAATCCCACGCTCCCTGAGGAGCATGAGCATCATCTCAAGCCTCTGGAAACACGACGTGCTTGAGGAGATCCCAGAACATGTATTCATCCTGTGGAGTCAGAAATTAAGGGGTTCTAGGGATGATCCCTAAAGAGGAGAGCAGCAGCAGTACCCAGTCACAGCCTGTCACATGTAAGAGAGCTATGAGGAAATGAAAGGAAAAATGAAATGAAATGAAATGAAATGAAATGAAATGAAATGAAATGAAATGAAATGAAATGAAATGAAATGAAATGAAATGAAATGAATAGAATAGAATATTTCAGTTGGAAGTGACCTACAATGATCATCTAGTCCAACTGCCAATCCACACAGAATCAGGAGGTGTCTGGGCTGAGGAAGGCTCAGAGATGTGGGGTGCAAACTGAGTACCCTGGGAAAGCACTGCCAGAAACTCAGATTATTCTCTCCATTTGTATCTACTGGTTAGGGCTACAGCAATTTCTGTGTGTGATTTTGCATCATACCTCATTTCCTTCCTTCCTTCCTTCCTTCCTTCCTTCCTTCCTTCCTTCCTTCCTTCCTTCCTTCCTTCCTTCCTTCCTTCCTTCCTTCCTTCCTTCTTCTTCTCCTTCCTTCCTTCATTCCTCCCTCCTTCTTCCCCTTCATTCCTTCCTTCCTTTCTCCTTCCTTCTTCCTTCCTTCCTTCCTTCCTTCCTTCTCTTCCTTCCTTCTTCTTCCTTTCCTTCCTTCTTCCTTCCTTCCTCTTCCTTCCTTCTTCCTTCCTTCCCTTCCTTCCTTCCTTCTTCTCCTCCTTCCTTCCTTCCTTCCTTTCTCTTCCTTTCTCTTCCTTCCTTTCTTCCTTCCTTCCTTCCTTCCTTCCTTCCTTCCTTCCTCTCCTCCTTCCTTCTTCCTTCATTCCTTCCTCCTTCTTCCTTCCTTCCTTCCTTCCTTCCTTCCTTTCTTCCTTCCCTTCCTTCCTTCCTTCTTCCTCCTCCTTCCTTCTTCTTCTTCCGTTCTTCCTTCTTCCTTCTTCCTTCCTTCCCTCCTTCCTTCCTTCCCTTCCCTTCCTTCCTTCTTCCTTCCTTCCGTCCCTTCCTTCCCCTTCTCCCTTCCTCCTTCCTTCCCTTCCTTCCTTCCTCCTTCCTGCCCTTCCTCTTCCTTCCCTTCCTTCCTTCCTTCCTTCTTCCTTCTTCCTTCCTTCCTCCTTCCTTCCTTCCTTCCTTCCTTCCTTCCTTCTTCCTCTCCTTCCTTCCTCCTTTCCTTCCTTCTTCCTTCCTTCCTTCCCTTCCTTCCTTCCTTCATTCCTTCATTCCTACTTCCTTCCTTCCTTCTTCTTCCTTACTTCCTCATTCCTTCTTCCTTCCTTCCTTCCATTCCTGAATTCTCCTTCCCTCCTTCCTTCCCTCCCTCCTTCCTTCCTTCCCTCCCTCCTCCCTCCTTCCCCTCCTTCCCTCCCTCCCTCCCTACCCTCATTCCCCCCTTCCCCCCTTCCCCCCCTTTCCCCCCTTCCCCCTTTCCTTCTTCATCATATTTATATGAGAAAATCAGTCACAAACACACCAAATTCTATGCCAAGCAAGCAATTTTCTAAAAAAACCTTTAAACTTTTTGCAGATCCTTTGACTTTTGTTTTTCCTTTTGACCAAGAACAAATCCACGGTGCTCCCTTCACCTTAGGGGTGGAATGCCACACTCCTCATCTTCACCCATCATTTGCCTACATCATTTTTATTTACACTGGTGCCTTCTACTTTGCTTTTTTATGTAAGAGAAACAGGAGCCATGGGACTGAGGAAAGGGATGAAAAAGAAAGCAGGAAAATCATGTTCCCCAGAACATGATCTTGCACAGTGTGGTGAGACAGCAGCGGTATAAAGTGAAATAACTTGTCATGCATCAGTATCTGGTCCATATACAAGTAATAAAAAAGGAGAAATAAATGGTTAAACTTTGAGTTCAAAATTATTTATGGTCTTGATAACGTATTGCAGAAGGTGGTGGGCTGCAAGTCGGGCAATGCCCTTCAGGAAGCATCTTGTAGGAGCTGGGGACTCCTGTGACTCCCCCCAAATCTCCCCTGTGTCCCCCGCGGTGTCAGTGATGGGGACTTCTGTGACTCCCCCCCCAGTCCCCCCAAATCTCCTCTCTGTCCTCCGCGGTGTAAGTGATGGGGACCCCTGTGACTGCCTCCAATTCCCCCACATTCCCTCTGTGTCCCCCGCGGTGTCAGCGCTGGGGACCCCTGTGACTCCCCGCAAATCTCCCCTGTGTCCCCCGCGGTGTCAGCGCTGGGGACCCCTGTGACTCCCCCCAAATCTCCCCTGTGTCCCCCGCGGTGTCAGCGCTGGGGACCCCTGTGACTCCCCCCAAATCTCCCCTGTGTGCCCCGCGGTGTCAGCGCTGGGGACCCCTGTGACTCCCCCCAAATCTCCCCTGTGTCCCCCGCGGTGTCAGCGCTGGGGACCCCTGTGACTCCCCCCAAATCTCCCCTGTGTCCCCCGCGGTGTCAGCGCTGGGGACCCCTGTGACTCCCCCCAAATCTCCTCTGTGTCTCCCGGGGTGTCAGCGCTGGGGACCCCTGTGACTCCCTCCAAATCTCCCCTCTGTCCCCCGCGGTGTCAGCGCTGGGGACCCCTGTGACTCCCCCCAAATCTCCCCTCTGTCCCCCGCGGTGTCAGCGCTGGGGACCCCTGTGACTCCCCTCAAATCTCCCCTCTGTCCCCCGCGGTGTCAGCGCTGGGGACCCCTGTGACTCCCCCCAAATCTCCCCTGTGTCCCCCGCGGTGTCAGTGATGGGGACCCCTGTGACTCCCCTCAAATCTCCCCTCTGTCCCCCGCGGTGTCAGCGCTGGGGACCCCTGTGACTCCCCCCAAATCTCCCCTCTGTCCCCCGCGGTGTCAGCGCTGGGGACCCCTGTGACTCCCCCCAAATCTCCCCTCTGTCCCCCGCGGTGTCAGCGCTGGGGACCCCTGTGACTCCCCCCAAATCTCCCCTCTGTCCCCCGCGGTGTCAGCGCTGGGGACCCCTGTGACTCCCCCCAAATCTCCCCTGTGTCCCCCGCGGTGTCAGTGATGGGGACCCCTGTGACTCCCCCCAAATCTCCCCTCTGTCCCCCGCGGTGTCAGCGCTGGGGACCCCTGTGACTCCCCCCAAATCTCCTCTCTGTCCCCCGCGGTGTCAGCGCTGGGGACCCCCGCCGACCCCCCGGGGGCGTGGCCTCTCATTCATACCGCTGTGACGTCACGGGAGGCGTGACCAATGGGAGCGGCGGCTGGCCCCGCCCATGGTGCCACTCTGTAAAAGCGGCGCCGCCGCCGCCGCGCGTCCGTGCGAGCGTGTGTCCATCCATCCATCCATTCATCCATCCATCCATCCCTCCCTTCCCCGCTCCAGCGCTCGTCCGGCCGTGCTCCCGAGCCATGAGGCGGCTCTTGCTGCTGCTGCTGATGCTGTGCAGCGCCGTGCCCTGCTCCACCGCGGCGCGGGGCGCGGAGCTGACGCTGCCCGCGGCGGGAGGTGGGTGAGCGCGGTCGGTCCCACGCGGGACCGGGGCAGCGGCGGATCGGGCTCGTCCCTTGGCGGGGAAGGCGGGTTCCGAGGCTGCTGCTGACCTTTCTCTCTGGCTGGCTCGCAGATGGCAGCGCGGAGCGGGTGCCGGCGCAGAAGGCGAGGGTGAAGTTCGGTCTCCGCTCGTCGCCGCACGCCGGCGAGGATGGGTGCGCGCTCGCCATCGGCCAGCAGCAGTGCCTGGAGGACTGCAAGTTCAACGTGACAGCTAAAACCTTCATCATCATTCACGGCTGGACGGTGAGTGTGAAGAATCCTGGGCAGTGCTTAGACTGCCCACTCAGAGAGAGCAAACTGCCCTGCAAATGGGCTGTGTCTCCAGAATATTTGTTTTCTGGGATTTCTGTGGCTGCCTCACCCCTGGAAGTGTTCAAGGCTGGGTTGGATGGCACTTTGAACTACCTTGTCTATGGAAGATGTCTCTGTCCGTGGCAGGGGAGCTCAAACTAGATAATCTTTGAGATCCTTTCCTACCCAAACCATTCTAGAATTCTATGAACATAGGAATTTAGGAAAACTTTTAATGTTCTGAGCATAATGTTCTCTTAAAAGATGCACTTCTATTGAGATCTCTGGGGCAAAGTGTTTGGAATCAGACTTAGGAACTCTAAAATCACCCAACTCATTCATAACTGCTCAAGATCACTTCATAGCTGTATAATGTGAACATGGCATTCAAATCCAACTGACTGACCACTATGAATGTGACACTTGACTTGACAGGCATGTGTATAGACCTTCTGTAATCGTAGCTGAGTGCCCAGCCCTGACGTCTGCTACGTGGTCTCCTTGATAAAGAAACGAGGGCACGCAGACTTTATCAAGCTTTTTAATTCTGCATTTGATTAGACCGAGTGTGTGGCACAAGGGGACTTATCAGCTCTGCCAGGGCTTATACAAACTGCACTGCCAGGTCTGGCAAATAATTTTGCAATCCGTCAGAATTTCTGAAACTCTTGAGAAAAAGTGCGATAAGGTGGCACGTAACGAATGCCTCTCCCTCCTGCCCTAAAAGGCAAATGGGTAATTACAGCCAGAGTCTCTCAAAACCTGTTTTTCTTACTCCATTGCATGCATGCTCTCACTGCATTGCTGAGGGCTTGCAGAGGAGCAGCATGCAGCTGGAGCAGCATATGTAAATGACATGCAAGTAGCTCGACTGTGGATGTGTCATCTTGGTCCTGCGAGCTGGAAACTGACTCCTCAATCTCTTTCTAGATGAGTGGCATGTTCGAAACCTGGCTTGACAGCTTGGTGTCAGCTCTGCAGGAGAGGGAGAAGGATGCCAACGTGGTCGTGGTGGACTGGCTCTCTCTTGCCCACCAGCTCTACACCGATGCCGTGAACAACACGCAGATTGTTGGAAAAACCATAGCGAGGTTGCTTGACTGGTTACAGGTGTGCAAACTAAGAGCAGCCTCTGTTGTAATGCTGGTGAGGGACTGTTGCACAAGGCTTCACCAGCTCCAAGGCTCGCCAGCAGGGCAGGCTGTGCTGTAACACCCAGCCCAGGGCTTGGCTGGGTGATGGCTCATAGCTGCAGTGCTGCCCTGCCTCCCTGGAGATGCTGCCTTGCAGCGTGCTGGGTCAGGGGTGCTGAAGTGCAGCTTGGATTTGGGAGTGCTGCCTGAGCAGTGTGGACTCAGGAGCTGGGTGTTCAGAGCCAGCACTGGGCTGGCAGGAGGGTGGGGAAGGGGAAGGAGAGGTCCATGGTGCTGCACTTGGCACCTGAGGCCATGGCCAGTGCTGAGTCTGCTCGCAGCTCCCAGGGGAAAGTTTTATTCTTTGTGATAAAGAATATCACAATCCTGGGGCTGGAACATGGGTAAACCTCATGTGCCATCCAAACCGTTCCACTTGTCTTGATGAAATACCAAACAAAGCTTATCTGCCCCCTCTGCCCAATCCCTTCTTGGAACTGAACTTTATATTCCTGCAGACTGAAAGACAGGGGATCAAAGTCTTATATTTTCTTTTCCTTGCAGGAAGATCCCCTCTTCAAGCTTGAGAATGTCCACCTGATTGGGTACAGCCTGGGTGCCCATGTGGCTGGCTTTGCTGGTAACCATGTCCATGGCACTATAGGCAGAATTACAGGCAAGTGGCTTTTTAAGTCTCTCCCATGTCCTTCCTGGCAGTGAGTTTCCCCGAAGAGGCTCGTTTCCTGTGTTGCTTCTATAATGTTTTGGTGTTATTCTTCCAGAAATGACAAGTTTTCTACTTGTGGTAGCAGTGGAAAACACAGCTCTTTTCACATCAATTGTAGCAGGACTTCAATGAAAAAATGACAAACTGGTCCTGGTTTTATTTCAATTTAAATGTAGGTTCAAAAGAAGCCAGCTCAAGCTCTTACTATCCAAGTGCTATTCCTCTGAGTGGTACTGTTTTTATAATTATAGCTCATAAACTATGGAAGTGAGAGTTATTGGGTGCTGTTTGTCCTGCAGGATGTCTGATTAAAAGAAAAAAAAAAAAATCTAACAACTCTAACGCCTCATTCTGGAAATATCTGAAGAGTTTTCTTCCAGCTTCAGAGGAAAGCTGATTTCAACATGTGAGAACTTAGGGCATAATACAAGGGGCTGTATTAAGGATTTGCATGTGACACTGGCAGTGAGAATTCCACAGAGCCTAGCAAAAAATGTCTGCATTTATTTAATCAGAAAAAAAAAAAAATCACCTAACAGTCAAGTTGAAGAAATGTTCTGGAGTGCAGTTTCTGGTTGGGGGTGGGGCTTAGGGGTGAACAGAGCATCCCAAACCCATCATGGGATCTCAGATGCAGGGATTTCTTGGCTGCTGCATAAATTGTGTTAGTCCCTGTATATGTGCAGTCTGAAAACAGACTAAATGTCACCAAGGCAGCTTTGGCTGATGGCTGTCCCTGGGCTGTTAAACCTCTTCTGGTTTGGAGCTGCCTCTTGAACCATCTCTTCACCATGACCTGGTGAAGAGTCTTTGCTTCCAACAGGCAGTCTGATCATGGTGCTGCTATAGGGTTTTGTTGCCCCAAAAGTAGAGCAGGACATCTTTGTTCCCTCTGTGAGCCTATGGTGAAGACATTTTGGGGAACAGTACCAGGAATGAGGCTGGGATTGTGTATTAACTGGTGAGGAGCCTGCCAGCAGCAGGCTGTATGTTCTGTATGAAACAGCCCAGTTTCTTACCTGGCTCCTTGTGTTCTGTCTCTAACTCCAGGCTTGGATCCTGCTGGCCCCATGTTTGAAGGAGTGGAGCCCAGCAGGCGCCTCTCCCCTGATGATGCCAACTTTGTGGATGTCCTTCACACCTACACCAGGGAAACACTGGGTGTTAGCATTGGGATCCAGATGCCTGTGGGCCACCTTGACATCTACCCCAACGGGGGAGACTTCCAGCCTGGCTGTGGCCTAAGTGATGTCTTGGGGGCCATTGCCTATGGCAGTAAGTTCTCTTTACCTTTTGTTTCTGGTTAGTGTAGACTTCTCACAAACAGACTTGGGTTGATGCTGGGAGATGATCTTTTTTATGAAAGCAAAGAAAAAAATTTTTTTCCTTCTAAAGTGTCTGTACTACTGGAGATAGTTTCTGGAAACTATACCTGCTTTTAGCTCTGAAGCACACTGTTGCTCCAACACCTGTCCATAATCTGTGATCTTAGGCTGGGACTAGGATCCTCTTAAAGTTCTTCATGGGAGGGGCTAAGTGAGCATGTCCCACAAACCTCCTGAATTGCTGCTGTTGGAAAACTGTTCAAATTTGGCCACGTTTCAGCTCATGTTGGGCTGCAGAAAGGCACAGCTCATTTATCTCACGGGCTGCTGGGGTGACAACTGCTTAAACCAAGCTGATCCCTTGCACTCTGCCTGTCTAGCAATTGGTGAAGTTGTCAAGTGTGAGCACGAGCGCTCTGTGCACCTCTTTGTGGACTCCCTGGTGAACCAGGACAAGCAGAGCTTCGCCTTCCAGTGCACGGATTCCAGCCGCTTCAAGAAGGGGATCTGCCTGAGCTGCCGCAAGAACCGCTGCAACGGCATCGGCTACAACGCCCGCAGGATCCGACACAAGAGGAACAGCAAGATGTACCTCAAAACCAGGGCTGACATGCCCTTCAAAGGTAGGCTTCCCCTCCCTGTGGGAGCAGCCTCCCGGGGTTGCTGTTGGGAAGGGTGCAGAGGCTGAGGAGCAGCGTCGCCCCAAAGCTGCTCCAGGTTGATGTTGCTGCGGTTTGCTGGTGTTCCGCTGGCGCCTGGAGGCACTGCTGTCCTGTGGCACCACTGTGCCCCTTGCTCCCTGGGGAATCAGCCCACAGCAGTGCTCTGCCCCTTGAGCAGGGCTCAGAAATTCACCTGCTGCGCTTGCAGAACTCAGCCTTGGGGCAATGTGAGGTCTGGGGAGCTGTCCCCAGAGTGGGCCTGCTGCTGTTGTCATGTAAAGCTCAAATTTGTGATCAGTAAGGGCAGGATCAGTGCTGTCTCACTAAAGGAAGAGCCTGGTCTTTGCTGTTTCACAGAGAACAGTGCTGAGCAATGTTTCTTTCAGCACAGTTGGTTCCATTTCTGCTCTCCCCTTTCTCTCCAGTCTACCACTACCAGATGAAAATGCATGTCTTCAGCTATAAGGGCTTGGGAGAGGTTGATCCCACCTTCTCTGTCACCCTCCATGGCACCAATGGAGACTCTGAGCCCCTCTCTTTGGAAATGTAAGTTATCTGACTTTTGTGTTTTTACCTAAGAAGGTCACAGGGACTATACAGGATGGCAGCATTCTTTTTACTCTGCTGACACTGTGTTTCATCCCAGCCTAGCAGCCTCACTTCATCACCTTTCAAAAAAGCTTTTCATCCAGTAGCTTAATTATAATTTATTACTGGATGAATCAAGAGCATTTTAATGTTCCCATGCTAGTCCCATGCTAGCCTTCATGGCTCATTGCTTTATTGTGTGTGGGTTTTTTTGGTTGATTGGTTTGCTTTCCCCCTCCACCATTTGGATGTAGTCTGAAGTGTCTCTGGAGGCACTGCTGACCTCATTTAGCCTCTCCCAAAATGAAGACCAGGCACAAACCCCACCTTTAAGCTATGGAAGGATGGCCAAGCTGAGTGCAGGATGCATTGTGTGGAACCAGCTATCTGAGTTCAGTGTAACCAGTAATTAACTGGTGACAGTTGAATGTGCAGCACTTGATAAGCTGCAGGGGCTCTGTTAAACTCCTGGCATGGAGCAAAGGAGCACCTGGCATGCTTCCATAAGGAAAAAATGCCAAGTCTCTGCCTCTCTTCCAGGCTTGATCTAATTGGCCTAAATGCTACAAACACCTTCCTGGTCTATACTGAGGAGGACATGGGTGAACTTCTGAAAATAAAGCTCACCTGGGAGGGGACATCTCAGTCCTGGTATGACCTGTGGAAAGAGCTGAAGAGCTACTGGTACAGGCCTGTGAATGCCACCCAGGAGCTCCACATCAGACGGATACGTGTGAAATCTGGGGAAACACAACAGAGGTAATAATTGTGCTAGACTGCATGCATGAACTGACCTGAAACCTCAACCCAGAACCAAGGAAAAAGTGCTGTTTTTTTGAATGTAGTTGGTATCCCGAGCTGCCTTTCATTTTTGGTGACACCACCTGGTGCTGCCTTGTGGTGCAGGAAAGCATTAAGATTACTCTCCAGCACGAGGCTGCAAACAGGCTTTAAGGAAAACTGGTCACCACAGAGCAGATTTGGGGTATTCTTTTGCTTTATTTTGATACTCTGAGATCCACTGGGACTAAATTAGTATGCTTCAAGGTGGTTTAGATTGTACCTGAAACTTTAAAATACTGAGCACCAGAAGTACTGAAACCTGGATGGTCATGGCTGTTATTTACAGGCTTAATGTGCTGATTTGGCACAACCAGCAGGACCTAAAACTGCAACCAGCAAAATGGTGACACCAACCCCTCAGGCACTACATTGCTCCTTCTGGCAGGGGTGTTGGAACTAGGTGATTTTTGGGCCTTTCCAAACCCAGCCCATATCCCTGGATCATAGAATTTACCATAGAATTCTACTGGAAGGTTCTCCACCATGGCAGGAATGATTTTTAAGGTCCCAAATTACCCTAATCATTCTATGATTCTCTACAAATAGAGTTACCTGAGCATCCAAAAAATGTCAAATCTGCCAAGCATGTGACATGGCACTCCCACATCTTCTGTTAATGTTGCTCTGAAGGTAACCCAGATTTGTCAAAGAGCAGCAGTTGACACTGACAATTTCCCACATTTCTCAAAGCTTTAAATAAGCATTGCCTGCCATCTGTAAGGTATTCTGCATCCTGGCTTCTGTGAAACACAGGAGTAGTAGAAACAAAGATCCCCAGTTAAAATATTTAAGTGGGAAACAAAACAGCCACTCAACAGGCTGATGGTCTATTAAAATATCCTGTGGAATGGATGTCTAACCAAACAGCTTGTCCTAGAATAAGCTGCAGTCTGTATTACTTGTTAATTTTTATAATGGAGACAGCAATTCTGATTCCTCCTCATCCTAGGTTTGCTTTCTGTGTGGAGGACTCCCAGCTGACCAGTATATCTCCTGGCAAAGAGCTCTGGTTTGTGAAGTGCACAGAGGAATGGCAGAAAAGGTATGGAAATCAGTCAAGAGAAATTCTGTATGATGCATGTGGCTTGGCAGGAAAAAATGGAACTTTCTATTTTTGGTTTCTTTTTTTAGACTCCTGAAACCTCTTTTTCTTTCAAAAATGATAAAGGAATTCTCGCCTAAGATTCACAGCTGTCAGACTTAATTTTCATGTATGCCATATCCATTGCTAAGTAGGTGATATTATCTTCCCTTCTGACCTTGGGTTGTCACCTTGTACCTTTACATGTTTACTGACAAGTGGGTGTATCAAGGAGTCCTTGCTCCTAATTGTAGTAGGTGCTGAAGTGAGGTGCCACCAATGCCCCAGATCTGTGTAATAGTGGAAAGGTAACTAAGAGTCATATATTAAGTGCCCTGTAGAACAGGATGTCATCCCAGGACATGGGGAAGCTGGAAGGAGTGCAGAGCATTACCTCAAAGATCTTTTCAGTCTGGTGGAAGACCTTGAGCTGCTAATAAATCACTTGGTTAAAGTTTGAGCTCAACTGCATGAGGAAGACACAGGTGAGGACTTGCCATGGTGTTACAGCCCTGACTCCATCATCTCCAGGCCTGCTGATCTCCTCTGGTTCAACTCTGCCACTGCAAAAGCAGCTCAGCCTTGCTTAACCTTGGGGGACTTCCCAGACACATAGAACAATCCTCAGAGCATGACTTCCAGAAAGTCTGGTCCCAGCAGTGACAACCTGATTGCCTCGAATGCCTCCAGTCATGTTTTGAATGAATTCCTGTTCATTTGACTAAATGATACTTTCCTTTGGATTCAGCCCAGCCTTTTGCCCTCTCTTAAATTTCAGTTTGTAGACTTGGAGCTTTGTCACTTCTAATCCAGAGGACAAAGTGCTTGTTAGGGCTAGCAGAGCCCCGTGGAAGTCGAGCTTTGCACAGCCCTCCTGGGCAGCAGAGCTCAGCTCAGAAATGTGAGCTGGTGCTGTTCCAGGTTTGGCAGAAACCAGCAAGCTGTGCTATGCACGGTAGCAAACAATTCTGTGAATGAAACCCCTGTGCAAAAACTTGTTGCTCTGCCACAAGTCTCAGAAGATCGAGTAAACATTCCTGCAGGTACAATAAAAGGCTGTTTTGATATGCTACTTGGTAACCCCCATAAAACAGAATTGCTGGCAGATGTGCCCTTCCTGCTTGCTCGTGCAGTACAGCTTGTGCACGAGGCAGAGGAGCTGAGCTCAGCTCCAGCACACCTTTTTTTTTTTTTTTCTAGGAAATGATCCTTCCTCCCAGAGTTCATGACTGATTACTTGCTGCTCAGCTCTCTGTTTCTGCCAAGTCAGTGCAATGTTATAGTTCCCTCCTTGGAGATTGAGCCTGCAAACATCTGTCCATCCCAAATGGATCTGCACAGGCAGGGTCTAGCTCAAGCCCTGTAATTTCTGCTTGCAGCCTGCATAATGTCTGCTGCAGGCTCTCTCTGAGTAGCTACTGGGCAAAGCACAGCTTTGACAGAATAAAAGACCAACCTGTGCTGTCCAAACCTGTTCTTGGCATTCCATGTGTTCTTATAACTTCTTCATTATTCCTCTTAACTTCTGCATTTAACTAAGTATCATTTTTGCTTTCTGTTTTCCCCAGATCTGTCTCAAATCTGCTCTGAAAGCTCCCCTAAAGACTCACAACCAAGCAAACTAGATGCATGAAAACCATGCAGGTGGCAAGATGCTCTGGGAGAAAGCTGGCTTGGTAGCACTTAAAGAAACTAGCTCCTCAGGACAAAACATCTTGGACTGGATGCAAGAAAATGAGGAGAAATTGATGAACCATGGTCCTAGACCTAGAATAACTAAAACTCCATTTTCCCTTTCCCAAGGAGCCTGGTTTGTGCATTTAACCTTATCTTGACCTGTTACACGCTGCATTTTCCCTTCCCTGCTCCCATTAACCAGAACTATGGATGAGATCTTCACAGACTGAGACCTCAGCAATGATCTTCTGCCTGCCAGTGGAGTTGAGAAGACAAATAACCATGCTAAATGCCCATCAGACTGTGGGTGACAGAGCTGCCAAGAACAAATTAGCACCTAGGGTAGGAGCTACCATGGCCCTGCAGCTCTGTGGGCTGTGGGAAGGTGGGACCAGCGCAGGTCAGGTGTGTGGGGCTGTCCAGGGAAGGGCTGGGGATAAGCACAATGCCACTTAACTTCAAGTTGTCCTTTGCTTGCCTTAAAAATAATCTGTTCTGATACTGAAATGTCTATTTGCCTGACATGTGGCCTGATAAGGAGGCAGAGCTCTGCCTTGCCTGTGCCTGGGGCAGGAGAGGGTGCAGGTGGTGGTGGTGGCAGCTGCTCCTCCCTGCCTGGTCAGTGTCTGCAGTGGGGCTGCAGATCCCACCTGCAGCTCCCTTTTGGAGGGGCAAAAAACAGCTGCCCTTGTGCTGACCACAGGGATGGAGGAAGGCAGTGCAGTGTGCTGCCTCAGGAGAGCTTTGCACCACTCCTTTTGACTGCTGAGAACGTGCTCCCCTCTGCTCAGGAGCTCTTGTAGCACCAATGCATAACTAAGACCTTATTTTTGAGTAAAGTGCAAACATCCTGCCCTCAATTGTCACAACACCCCGGTTGGATTCCCTGGTCCCAGGTGATCTTGGCTTTGCTTTGAGCTGGACAGACTCTACAGCTGTCCTGTTTGCTACAGCAGAGTGGACCTTGTCAGTTGGTGAAATAGATTTTGTTTTGGATGCTTGTTTTTTTCTTTTTTTTTTTTTCTTTTTTTCTTTTTTTCTTTCTGTGAGGAGAAATGGTATAACAACCCTTGAGCTTTTGGCATGCAGAAAGGCAATCTCAAAAATGGTGTTGCCAGGTGGTGCACTGAGTTCTGAAGTCTTAGCAAGTCCTTCTGAGGCCTGCAAATCTCTTCAGTTTTTGTAGAGCTTCACTCCAACCAAAGCAAGCACATTTGGGGATATTTTTTTCATGGTTTTATGCAAAGACTTTGATAAGTGAAGCCTTTGGTAAGTATTTGTGACTTGTTGCCATGCCATACTTAGAGAAGTTTCAAAGCCCTATTTGTATATTGTGGTTTTTGTATGACTTAAAACATAATTTATTTCTCATATTGTATATATGTAAAGTTTTAAACATTTTGGTTTTAAGTAACAGTTTTTATAAGCCTTGAGATCAAAAATAAAGGGCTTTGAAAAAATCAGTGAAGTCATGTTATTGATCACAGAACCATTTGGGTTGGAAAGAACCTCCAAGAACAGTGAGTACAACCCTGCCCCCAGCACTGCCCCCTGTCCCCAAGAGTCACCTCCACACATTCCAGGTATGGGAAGGGCAGCTGTGCCAGGGTGAGATAAACTTTTTTATGATTATATTTTCCATAATTTCCACCCTAAGCCTCCCCTGGCCCAGTCTAAGCCCATTCCCTCTCCTCCTGTCCCTGTTCCCTGGGATAAGATCCCAAATCCCCCCGGCTGTCCCCTCCTGTCAGGGAGCTGTGGAGCTCAATCTACCAAAAACTTTGGCATTCCCTACCAGAACAGCTGTCTGTGACTGTCTTGTTCCTCTCTGCAGGTCCCTGAGACCTTCAGCCAGGTACAGCATCCTCCTTCCTCCTCCTCCCCAGCCAAGCTTGCCTTGGCCAAGCTGTTCTGTCCATGCACCCACCACCTTCAGGAATGGGGCAAAGTCTCTTTATCCACAACTGCTCTGCAGAGATGCCCCTCAAAAAATATTTGGAGAGGGTGGGCAGGGCTGGCACAGGGTGCCCAGAGCAGCTGTGGCTGCCCCTGCATCCCTGGCAGTGCCCAAGGCCAGGCTGGATGGGAATTGGAGCAGCCTGGGACAGTGGAAGGTGTCCCTGCCCATGGCAGGGGTGGGACTGGATGAGTTTTAAGATCCCTTCCAGTCCAAACCCTTTTGTGGTTACAATTTATTTCAGCTTTAGCCCAGCAGTGAAGAAATTATTTCAATAGTAACACTACCATAATTTTTATTCAGCACAGTGGATATCAAAATATCAAAATCCTTCTCTGGTTTTCAGTAGAGGGATGTTCTGATTGTCCCATCCTCACAGTGACCATAAGCCACATCCAGCAGGGAACTCTAGAAAACCATTAACCTTTCCTTCCCATGCTGCTTTCTTTCAGACATGGCACTACCACTGCTTTGGGCTGGGGAAAAGCAGGATTTTGTGCTACTTGCTATGGTTATTGAAGTGAGCACAGTGGACTCTGGAAAGACCATTGCTGGTGTGCCAGGCTAGTCAGGACAAGTTCAAACTCCCTCTCTTCCTTTGATTTCATCCATTAATTACTTTTTTTTTTTTCTCCATTAAATGTCACTTATATTTTGCCTGAAATACTTCATCTTTACCTGACTTCACTAACAAACCCATTGGTGAACACTTCTAAGAAAACTTGCCCAAATCTAATCACTAACTCTGAGTTTTCCCAGCTTTTCCTAGCAGCCACCCCACCGAATTTAAAGGGAAGCCTCTCATTGTGCTCTGCCTGTGCCTGACACAAACTGATGGCACAAATCCAGCAGCAGCAGAAGGACTTTGCAAACAGAGTAAAAACCTCTGAGCTGAGGAAGATTTGCATGAAATTACTCAGTTAACCTTTCCCTATGGAAAGCTCAGCAATGCCTGTCTGCAAGGAAAACTACCTCGATGGATTTGACAGAGATTTGGTGCTTGTAGGGCCCCTCATTATTCTGCACCCCAGAGCTGGAGCTGCTTTCTGATGTGTTCCTGTGGGGCTCCCTTCCACCCTCTGCTAAGTGTGTGTGGGGGGGAGCTAACACCAGAAGTCATTCCAGATATCTGGAACTCATTTTTTGGCTGCTACCCCGTGGACACAGCTGCAGCACAAGGGCTGGTGCCTCTTGCAGGGTGAGTCTCCTGCAAGGACAAGGAGGAGCTGGCCTCTAAAGGAAAAGGGGGAAGAACACAAGCTCACAAGAGAAGAGACCAGTCTGCAGCTCTTTCACATCTGTGGGCATCCTCTTCAGGTGTCTGGCCCTTCACACAGCAAATGTTGGCTCCCAAGTGCATCACTCCTGCTGCTCCACATTTGAAGGAGTCACACCTGCTGGCACATCAAGAGCCCTGCATGGCTCCCCTAGCTGGGAGCTTGGTTTTGCATCAGACAAGTGAGAAAACATAGAGAAGAGGGTATTTTTTTTTATGTTTTCAATTAATTCAGATTTTTTTTTAAAGCCTCTAAGGAATTTAGATCTGGCAGAGCAGACACATCCCAAATCTGTGCCAGGCAGGGCTGAGGTTGGACCACTGTGCCCCCAGCAGCCTGGCACCCCTCCCCCAGGTTTCCTTGGGGTCACTTTTTCACAGCCACTGCATTCAGCCCCAAGAGTTGGGTCCCCACAAAGGTCAGGCTGTTTTCTGAGGAACAATAGGAGCAGCATGGGGAATGTTTTATAACCCTCCTCAACCCCCAACCAGGCCTGCCCCAGCCTCACAAGCAGCAGCAACTGAGCACTGTTTCACCAATTACCATAAAACCCGAGTGCCATAGAATCACAGAATGGTTTGGGTTGAAAAGGACCTTAAATGTTATCCTATTCCAATTCCCTGCCACTGGAGGCATTTCTAGGGACACCTTCCACTACCTCAGGTTAATCCAATTCCCATCCAGCCTGGCCTTGGGCACTGCCAGGGATGCAGGGGCAGCCACAGCTGCTCTGGGCACCCTGTGCCAGCCCTGCCCACCCTCCCAGCCAGCAATTTCTCCCCAATATCCCATCCAATTATTCTATCTAATATTCCCTCTGGCACTGGGAGCCATTCCCTGCATCCTGTCCCTCCATCCCTCATCCCCGGTCCTTCTCCAGCTCTCCTGGAGCCCTTCAGGCCCTGGCAGGGACTCTCCCAGCCTGTCAAACACATCCCAACATTCCCCTTTGGAGGTGATTTGAACACAAAGTCCATTTGCAGTGTGCTGCTCCCTCATTTCTCAGTGCAATGTCTCCCTTTGGCAGTGCTCTGAGGTGGATTAGGTCCCCAGGGCAGGTGGTGCCAGCTATCTCACCCAAACCACAAAAGTCCGGGCACAAAAGATCAGTTTGGATGAAAAAGACCAACCCAACCTTTCAAGAACAAGGACAGTGTGTTTTTTTACTGGTTTCCCAAACTGAAGCCATGACCCAGCCTCACTCAAGCAAGTAAAGCTTTCCAGTGGTCCCCAAGAGCAGCCTCACCAAGAGATGGCTGTGACTGTCCAGGAAACCCAAGATCTCACTCCTCAGCCTGTGCAAATGAGTTGTAATTTTACGCTTGTTCCGATGCTGACATTCCAACATAAATTATACAGCTCGTTGCCTTCCCAGCCCAGCAGCAAACACAAAGGGTCTGGTAACTCCTGCAGATTGATGAAAAGGCATCAGAGACCTGCAGCCCAGCAGGATGGGTAAAGCAGCTCAACCCAGAATCGACCCAGGTTTAAAACTGAAAATCAGATCATTCCTATTGCTCGATTATTGGTTGTTTTGTATCTCTGTCCTCTCTGTTCCAGGTTGTTTTGCAGCTGTTTCACAAAGTTTCAGGACATTTATGGCAATGTGTATAAAGAAGACAAAGTGCAAACATTCAGAACCCTCTTCTTCTGACCTGATTTGTAATAGCATTGAAAAATGAGGAAGATGGACCAATAAAACAAGACTTTCCAGGCCATGCTGCTCCACCTCTCTTCATTCTGCAAAAAGGCAAAACAGCTCAGGCAAAGTAAGATATGTCACAAGACACAAATATGGTTGATTTTTCTCCCCCTCCTTCCCATATCTTTTTTTTTTTTGGCTGACAACAGGCATATCCTACAAAACTAAGAAGAGAAAAACCACACCAGCTTGGCTGGAGCTGGGCAAGTGTACTGAAACCATCCCATGCCACAAAACCTGCAGATGTAAATGAGAATATCCTTGCTCTGCTCTCTCTGTGAAACAACCAGGCTCATCATTGAACAACGCATCAAAGTCACTCCATGGAAAAGCTGGACCACATTTTATTCACACATAGAAATGGAGGCCATACCCAGTGATCTCAAAATCAGTTGGGTAAGAAAGCTTAAAATTTGTCCCTAAATTTCAGACTGGTGGATCTTGGTGATTTGCAGATGACTAAGATGACTTTATTCAAAAACCTCACTGCTCTCTTTACACATAGCTTATTAGTTTTGTCTTTATTGCTGAGGAAAAAGAATCAATTCAAACTCAACAAAATCCACTGGTAGCAGGATAACAGGTTATCTTAGAGTACTCCAGGAGTCAGTGAGAGAGAGAAATCCCAGATATCTTCACCTTGGTTAACATCTCAGCACCATTCATGGTCTGCTGAACAGTTTTCCTGAAAAAAACCCCAAAAAACAAAAGTAAAAACAAAACCAAAAAAAAACCCCAAAACCAAAAACAAAACACAAACAAAATAAACAAACAAAAAACAAAAACAAACAACAGCAACAAAAACAAACAAAAAAACCCCCCAAGTTAAAGAGTTTATTTTGCTTACAGGAGTTTTCTTCTACTAGTCCAGACTGTTGTAATATGTTCTAATCCACGTTAGGTTAATGAAGGTAGGTGAGGGTATATCAAGATGAATAAAACTCAGAATTTAGATGGAGAGAAGCAGCATCACACAGAGATGCTGCCAGGCTGGAGCCCCTCTGCTCTGGAGCCAGGCTGGCAGAGCTGGGGGTGCTCAGCTGCACAGAGAAGGCTCCAGGGAGAGCTCAGAGCCCCTGGCAGGGCCTGAAGGGGCTCCAGGAGAGCTGCACAGGGACTGGGGACAAGGCAGGGACAGGACACAGGCAATGGCTCCCAGTGCCAGAGGGCAGGGCTGGCTGGGATATTGGGGAGGAATTGCTGGCTGGGAGGGTGGGCAGGGCTGGCACAGGGTGCCCAGAGCAGCTGTGGCTGCCCCTGCATCCCTGGCAGTGCCCAGGCCAGGCTGGATGGGAATTGGAGCAGCCTGGGACAGTGGAGGGTGTCCCTGCCATGGCAGGGGGTGGCACTGGATGAGTTTTAAGGTCCCTTCCCACCCAAACCATCCCATGGCTCTGTAACACTCTCAAAGTCTGTCCCAGAGGAGCATCCATCCCCAGCAGAGCAGCTGCACACTTACACACTGGACATGTTTCCCTTGGCTATTTCTGGAACCCAAGCCAAGGCTGCAGGAGCAGGGATGTGGGATGAGCTTTTCTGGGAGCTGTGTCTGCAGATCTTCCTCCTTGTCTCGGGCGCAGCCGCTCTGCCGGGGCTCAGGGTCACTTCCCGGCAGAACCTCAGCTCAGGGCACACACAAGTGCTCCAGCTGGGCCTCCTCTGAAATCTGAAGGAGTTTTCCCCTGGACCTCAGAGAGGTTTGGTGCATTCTAACTCATGGAGAGCTGCTGGTCCAGGAGGGGAAGGAGGCTGAGCTCAAACGCCCAGGTGAGGAGCGCGCTCCGCGCTGTGCAAGGCTGGTCATAAGAGGCATAAATTTAGAGAAATTAAAAGTCTGTACACGTTTTGCTTCTGCTCATCATCCTGAGTTATTGACTCAAATTCCTGTCTGGAGGCCAAGTCACACGCTGCCTCCAAGCCAGCTCCAGTAACGAGATCAAAGCCCTGACCCAGACCAATCCTGTATTCTGGCCAACAGCTACTTAACAGGACACGATGAACTTTATATCCAGTTCATCTTTACAGGGATGAGCCAAAGGAGCATCTCGTTCTTCAGTCTGATCCAAAGATTCTCAGTTAGCTTTTGCTGCCCTGTAATGGTGCTCTTTAAAGTTGTTTGCCCTTCCCAACTGGAAGACTGTATAAGTGGAGCAAAACTGACAGCTAGATGGGCAAAGTAAAAAACCTGATTGTGTAGATGAAATATTGACAAATGATCAAGAAAAAAAGGAAGAAAAAGCAAGACTGGGGAAAAAAAGCCCACCAGTGTTTTCTTATCTTGTAGCTCTATTACAAGTAGTTAAGTAGTGAGGGGAAGCAAGGACAAAACCAGATAGTCTTAAGATATTTAAATAACTACTATTTCCTTAAGATAATAATCACTAATACTGGAAATAACTGGAAAGGCAACCAGAAAAAAAAAATTCTACTCTTCCATTTACACTAAAATTGTATGTTAAAGAAACACCAAACATTTTAATGAAGACTGTTTTAGTTCAAATCATACCCTCTACAGATCACTGGAGCCAAAGCCAAGCTCTGCTCTTCATCATCAATGTCCAGAAACCATTTAGAAGACAGATTTTTTAGATAATTCTGCATAATCATAATCTGTGAAAGAAAACTTGCACCCATATTTTCCATTTGCATCCTTGGGTTGGCTCCCATCCATGATCCATTCTCTCTCCCCAGCAGATTCATATCCATGTTCCTCATTGCTTTTTCTTCCAAGTTTTAGAAGAATCAGCCCTGTTCACTGCTGCCTAATTTAGACAATCAGTGAGCTCATGTTTGTCCTCCAAAGGACCAATATCTGCACCCAAATATGAGCTACTCCTCTCAGGTGAGACCCCACCTGCAGACCTGGGCTCCAGCAGCACAAGGAGGTGGAGCTGCTGCAGCCAGTGCAGAGGAGGCAGGAGATGCTGCAGGGCTGGAGCCCCTCTGCTCTGGAGCCAGGCTGGCAGAGCTGGGGGTGCTCAGCTGCACAGAGAAGGCTCCAGGGAGAGCTCAGAGCCCCTGGCAGGGCCTGAAGGGGCTCCAGGAGAGCTGCACAGGGACTGGGGACAAGGCAGGGACAGGACACAGGCAATGGCTCCCAGTGCCAGAGGGCAGGGCTGGCTGGGATATTGGGGAGGAATTGCTGGCTGGGAGGGTGGGCAGGGCTGGCACAGGGTGCCCAGAGCAGCTGTGGCTGCCCCTGCATCCCTGGCAGTGCCCAAGTGTTGCAGCAGACCTCTTCATTAGGGGTAGAAATGAACACAGACTCTCATTTAACATGAGATGTGTCCCAGTTTATTGTTTTTACAGATTTACCATCTTGACGCCAATAAATCACAAACTTTGACTGCAACAAACTCCCTCCAGAGGTTTTCCTTGGCAGACTCTGAAGGCAGATTATTTCTTGCTGGAATATGACTGGAGGTATTATCCTCACCACCTCTGACCAGAAGCTTTCACCTAGCTGGACTCTTACTGCACACACCCACTGCAGCATCTGACTGCACATCCAGGCTGACCTTGTGGTGTTCCTTCAACTCCTTCTTCCTCAGGGCTCTTCTCTACTTCCTTCAGGTTCTCTGCTTCCCAGCTCTCCTTGACCACCCAACCTACCCCTTTTATCATGCTTATCTTTATAAGTCATAGGTGCAACCCATAAGGACCAGGATATTCTTTGGTAATTAGTACAACTGTGAGTTATCAGGAGCAAGGTCACCTGTAATCTTTTCTTCTACATCTACACCCAGGGCTAGGTTGGACAGGGCTTGGGGGAACCTGGGGCAGTGGAAGGTGTCCCTCTGCATGGCATGGGGTGGAATGAGATGGGCTTGGTCATCCCTCCACCACCACAATTGCTGAGAAGAAATCTCACAGCAAAGAGCTTGATCAAGGGGAACCCACATCCCAACCCTCTCCAAGTCCTGAGTTTCTTCTCTTCTTCTTTCCCCCCATGTGTGCAGCCTCCCCAGATGTAACTCTGGGAATTCTCTGAGCACTCTGCCTGCCCTCTCTGGGCAGTGGAGAGGTACAGAAAAGCATTCATGGCAAGCTTTGTAGTACCTGAGGATGAGTTTCTCCTGCCTAGTAGCAGAAACCCCAGGAGCTCACAGCCCCTGTAACACCCCGGTAAGATGAGCAATGACATTGGCTTAGCAGGATGATGGTGTCCCTGCAGCTCCAGGGCTGTGCATCAAAACAGTGAGATCAGGAAAATTATTTTGTATGTTTTTTTGTTAAACAGGGATAGAGAAGAACCTGTTCCAGCAGGCCACCATCTGGTCCCTGACTTTAATCTTCATGTTCTGAGGATGCTGGAAGAGATGCAGCCCCTGTGCAGAGACACTCAGAGCTCTATCTCCACCTGCATCCTATCCTAAAACCTAAAAACACTCCTGGCAGCCCTCCCTCACCTGTATCTCATAAAGGAAACCCTCTCTGCTGAGTTTCCAGAGAGAGGTGTAAGGCACAGGTGGGCTGGACACACATGCATTGATGTCCCTCTTGGCTGGGACATGCTGCTGCTGGCCCACACTGGTCACCTGTGGACCCAGCACAGCAAAATTCCTCCAGGCAGTATGGAATTTCCCACCAGAAGCTGTGATAACAGCAGCAGGCATGGTGCACCCAGCCACAGTGGAGGCCACCAGAGGTCCAGGCTGTTTGCCAAGGATCAACCCTCCTGTTGTTGGAAGATGCTGTAAGAGCCAAACAACACATTCCAAACCTCAAAGAAATGCAAAAGGCTTGATATCTTGATATCTTTGTTGATCCTGGCTTGAGCATCCTGAAGAAGCAGCTACTACTCATGGCAGGATCAGCCACTCCTGGGAGGTTTTTGAGTTAGGCTGGGATTGCAGTGCTGGCTCCTGTGCTCTGCTGTCATATCAGCAGCTTGGAAGGATGTACCTTTCCAAGACACATCACGTATTCTTCTGACCCACCATCAGCTGGTGACCTTATGATTATATTGAGCCCTTACTTAAATCTGGTTTGTTTGGGAATTTAGGTTGAAGGCCTGTGTCCTCCAGCTCTGAGGGGATCTGCAGTGCCTGTACACCAGCAGGGCTCTGGTCTCTGATCACTCCAACAATCTGATTTTTCTTTAAAGCCATGGTGAAGTCACCTGCAGCACCTGATTTACACCAGCTCTGGACCTGGCCAGAGAGGTGCAACATCTTCTCACTGCCAGGGGCAAGTTGGGGCTGATTTACACTTTGGGAGATGGGCACACCAGCAAGCCTGGTTTGTTTGTAAACCAAGGAAGATTTATTCCTCTCAGTAATTCAGTGTCCTTCGGAAGGCACACGATGTCAGCCCCATTCTGCAGCCCTTTATTTATTATTTTATTCCTGCATAATCCATGCTGCAGACAAAGGGATGCATTGTTCTACTCTGGCTGACAAACAAAAGCTGTTTTTTTATAAATTCCTGCTGTGTTGTTTTCTCCCAATTTTGCTGTATCAGCTTTTAACTTCCATTGAAAAAAAAAGAAGTATTATTTTAAAAAGAAGCAAAATTTGGTTTTGTAATCCAACTGAGCTACCTCCTTATGCAGTTTCAGCAGCATTTTGCTGCTCCAATGGCCAGGAGGTTGTTTGTGCCAGCCTATCCAGACTGTCTTGCCTAAAACACCCCATCCTGTAGTTTTAATGGGATTGGACTTAAGAAACAAAGCAAAGGACCAATTCCAAGTTTTGGCATGTACTGATGTAGTTTTTCATCCTCCTTTCAGGGGGAAAAGTATTGTAGAATCCCAGAAAGCCTTAGGTTGGAAGGGATCTCAAAAATTACCTCATTCCACCCCCTGCCATGGGCACAGACACCTTCTACTATCCCAAGTTGCTCCAAGCCCCATCCAGCCTGGAATTGGACACTTTTAAGAATGGAACAGCCATAGCTGCTCTGGGCAACCTCAGGGCTCACCACTCTCAGCCAGGAATTCCTTCCCAATGTCCCATCTAACCCTGTCCTCTGGCAAGGGGAATCCTTTCCTCTTTGTCCTGTCTGTTCAGACCCTTGCATAAAGCCCCTCTCCAGTGCTTCTTTACTCCTCCCATATACATTTGTTAAGATAGAGCAGTTGGGGCCCACAAGATTGCTGATTTTAGGAGATGCTACCTTGAATTTTGCGAGTTAATCCACTGCCCCACGGTGGAAAGTTCTGGGGAAAGTCACAAGAGCCAACAAAATCCCCCCAGTTCTTGTTAAACTGCAGATGATCTCTGCACCCATTGCAGTGAGAGTTGACCTATTGCAAAATGCACACCAAAACATCCCACTCCTGGCCACTAGACTTGCCTCTTCAGGGTCTCTGGAGATGATGCTGAAGCAACCACAGTTCAGTATTATTTTGACTGGCTGGCTGACCACAAGATCCAAGGTTGGCCATCAACAGTGATACCCAAGGACAACCCAAAGGTCACAGACTGGCATGGAGAGACCAAATGCTGTTTTAACCCCTTGGAAATCTGCTGAAAGCTGGCCACAAAGTTGCTGGTCTTTGCAGAGTGCTTGAAGCCTACCCAGGTCATGATGCCAGAAATCCCTAAGCAGCACCCCCATAACTCACTGTGTTCACTGCACCTGCTGCCCACAAGGACAGGTGAAACTGCTCCAGGTTTGGACATCAGCTGCTTACTGATGGGTGAGAGCTGGGAAAGGCCATCACCAGCTGCCCAGCCTGGCTGAAAGTGGTTTTCAAGAGTGAAATCTATTTAAAGACAAACATTTATGCTGGCTCCATCTTGATCTTGTGGCTTTTCTTTCAAGTGAAAGGCTGATGGGTCTGAGACAATGCTGTTGCAGATGCACAGCAGACTCAGGACAGTTGCAGAGTATATGAAAACTCCCAAGGGATGTCTTATGATGTGCCAAGAGTGACTCCAGCCACCCATGTGGCAATCCTGCACACAGCTGAGTGCAAGCATAAGTTAGAATAAGAAGAAAGGCCCCTCAACTCCTTGCAAAATGTCAAGGACCAGTGCTGACCAAGGGTGAAGGAAGCTTATTATGGCAACCTTTTCCAACAGTGGGAGAACTTTATCAGAGCTCACACCTCACTGAAATCTGCAGAATAAACAGTCTGAGTCACCAAGGGCTGCCTTTAAATTCTCTGTTTCTGGGCACAATGCTGTCCCCAGTGTGTTCCTTGCACTCTCAAGGGAGCACTCCAGAAAGCTGCTGATGCCCCTCATTAGTCCTGTAAAGCTGCAGAACAGCCTCCCACCAGTGGCTGGATTAAAACCAACACACTCCACTCATCCATGACCAGACTCCTTGGGTGACAGCCTAGGGATGTGATCCCTGAGCTCCTGCACCCTGGTGGTGTCCAGGCTGGGGAGCATCAAACTGGAGGAGCCATTTGCTATCAGATTGCACTGCCAAAAATATGTGACAGACTAACTAGGGACAGAGCAACTCTCCACAGACCATTGGTGCTCCTGAACTGTCCTTGGAGCACCAGCAGCATTGAAAAATAAGCAAGGAAATTTCCAGCTCAGCCACTTCCTAATCACATAAAAAGTTCAGAGAGTACAAAGAGACAAAAGAAGGAACTCTAAAAGAAGTGCTTGTACAGTAAAACCACAGATAAAATGCTTTTCTCTGCCCATGACAGTACCACTGCATAGTGGTACTATATGGGTGCAGTTCAGAACTTCTAAGATGTTCATGTGCCCAAGAAGAAGGGATCAGACTGGGCTCTTCTGGACTGTTCACAGCACACCCAGCCATGCAGGGGATGTGTCCCCCACCCACCCCCTTTGTATTCATCATTTGCTGCTATGTGTCCCATATTCTTCAAAACCCTCAGAAAACAAGTCTAAGGTGATAATACTCCCTGCACAAAGGCTGTTCTACAGCAGAGGAGAGCATACCATACCTAAACCTGAGGCCCCAGACCAGTTCTCCAGCATGTCTGTGAGAGCTCCTGCTAGAACTCAGCTTTTTATGGACTTGGTGGGGGAAGCTTTCACTTCTCAAGAGACAAGAAACACAGGTTTTGCACAGAGCTTTCTACATATGCAAGAATTTCTGTCTTGGAGCACTGCAGATTTCCAGATCTGTAGATAAAGCCTTCTCTCCAGCCTATGCTCACCTGCTGCACAGGGCTTGGACTGAAAAGCAACCCTTCCCTGATCATTTTCCTGCACCTCCTGGAAATGGTGGACACTAGAGCAGATCTCAAACCCCTGTTGGCCCTGCCTTTGGTGTGAAAAGCAGTGATTTCAGATTATTAAAGAGGTGTTTTGACTTCCAAGTGCCTCACAAGGCAGGGAATGCCTTCCACCACATGCTTGTCATGCACCACAAGGCTCCTGCCCCAGGGTCTCAGCATATGGGACAAAAAAGTGAGAGAAGCACAGCATGGGATGAGTTTTGGAGCATGTGGCTGCTGGCATGGTAGAAAGAGGAAGGCCCACGCATGGATCTTGTCTAAGTTATCAGCATCCTGTGGCATGTGGGCTGAAATGTCCATCTACCTATTGATACACCCAGTAGTAAAAAAGCCAAAACAGTTAACCTGATAACTCCTCTGCAGTTCAAATTTTTGTGTGTTTCAAAAAAACCCACAAAAAATAACCCTCACAAAACCCCACTCATCAAGATCAACCCTCCAGCTCTTATAAGAGAAAAAAATTTAGATCCAACTTAAATGCCTGAGATGAAATTTTAACCACCAGTTAGATTAAACTTAAACACAGAGGGTGTAATGACCAACTTTTTGGAATTTAACTGGGACTTCTCCATCTCACCCAAATTGTGCCCCAATTAAAATCCTATGTATGGGTGTTTGGAACAGCTCCAAAAGCTTTAGCAATTTCCACATAGTACAAAGAGAAATTCCCAAAGCTGGGATCTTACCTGGTCATATTGCCTTTATCTACCAAGACCATCATTTCCCCAAGACTTGCACCTGGGTTCTTTTGCAAATGTCTCTTATATGGCAACAGGGAGACCAGTGTTTAATAGCACCAAATCCTCACTCTGCTTTTTAACATGAGAGAGTTCCCCAGTGATTTGGTTATGGAACCACAGGAATGTTTAGGATGAAAAAGCCCTTTGAAATCACCAACCACCACCAGCAGCACTGCCAAACCCACCACTGACACGTGTCCTGAGAGGCCACAGCCACACAACTTCTAAATCCTGCAAGGGATGGGGATACTACCACCACCCCCTGAGCAGCTGTGCCAGGGCTGGACAGCCCATTCCTTGGAGAAATTATGCTTCATGTCCACCCTGATCCTCCCCTGGCCCTGAGGCCATCCCCTCTCCTCCTGTCCCTGTTCCCTGGGATAAGATCCCAAATCCCCCCGGCTGTCCCCTCCTGTCAGGAGCTGTGCAGAGCCACAAGGTCCCCCCTGAGCCTCCTTTTCTCCAGGCTGAGCCCCTTCCCAGCTCCCTCAGCCCCTTCCCCAGCTCCCTTGACCAAACCTGCTTCAGCACTGCAAGAAAACAACACTTTTCCCTTGACTTTTTACCCACTGCTGAGTATTTATCACCTGCAGGCAAGACCAGCTCTTCACTAAGACAGTGAACTGCTCTTCCTTGGCAGCAGACTGGGAGCGGGAGGAAAACTCTTTGTTTTCAATTTTTAGAACAGGCAAGGACCAAACAGGGAATTAGCTAATAAAATCCTCTATGTAACATGGTAAAAAATGAGAAGAAATGTTGAATAAATTGTGTCAGACACTGTAGCATCTGAACCCCATTTGCTACCAGAGATAACAAGATAACATACTTTTCTTTGTATCTCACACCAGTCTCGGTTCGTTTTAAACCAGATTTTGAGTCTGGCTATGCAATATGATATTTTTCTTGACCAAGATGAAGGATAAGCCATTTTTTCCTCATCTGGAAACAGCTGACAACAACATACTCTGCATTTATGGAGTACTTTTAATCTTGGGTGAAGTGTTTATGGACCATGGGCCTTGTTCCACTCTCAGCTGCATCTGTGCAAGCCTGTGCTTGGCTGGGAGGGAGATAAATTAAAGGAGGGCAGAAATCACTGCAGTGTGTGCAGCAACAAAACAAGAATTAACTCCATATGAAGCCCATTTGGCTCTGGCAGGGCTTCTTTGTTTTCTCTGTGTTTTTCTTTACTCCTGCTGCTCAACGTGAACAGAAGATAAAGAGATGGCTGTAAACTGCCTTGCATAATACAGCAGAATTTATTCCAGAGGATTTAACTGATATGGGAAAGACAGTAGATCTTGGAGGCCTTAAAATATATCAAAATTCCATCTTTTCAGGTGCTGTACAGGTAGTCACTAAGTAAAGAGTCAGTGATCTGGGAGGGATCACCCTGCATAAACCAGCAGTAAAGAGCGTGGAGAGGGAAATGAAGGTCCAGAGCAAGCAAGGTGGATTAGCCAGGTCACAATACCCATCAGTGGCTCCCAGATCTCTGTAGTACTTAGTAAATACCTCTGCAGAGATGCTCTGGATAAATTATCATCCCCAGGAAGCACAGCTTCACTCCAGGCAGTCCCAAGAGCTTGAGGTCTGAACAAAACCCCATATACCACTTCAGTATTCAGGTTCAGTATTCCTGAACCACCAAAGTTCTCAGAAGTCGTTTGGAAAAGCTCCCTCCAGCTCCAAGCTCAGGGTCAGCAAAGGCTCATTTCCCTGGTGGGACACAGTGCTTGTTGTGGAGGTGGAGTGATGAACCCAGTGTGAAGCACCTGCTTCTTCACACTGCCCTGCTGACAGCCAGGCCTCCAGGGGCTGATCCCTTGGGGTCTGCAGAGGCTGGACATCTGCCAACACCTGCACTCACCTGGAAGGCCTCTGTTCCTTTCAGAAATCTCCTGCTGTGTTCACTGATGGGCACCAGGAAGAGTGCTTTTGCCACTTTTCTTTCCCCAGATCTATGTGGTTTTTTTTACAAAATAGAATCATATAATCACACAATCATAGAATCATCAAAGCTGGAAGACACTTTAAGATCATTAAGCCCAGCTGTCCACCCAGCACTGCTGCTGTAACTCCTAAACCACATCTCCCAGTGCCAGATTCTAACTCCTCTTGAACATCTTTCAGGGATAGTGACTCCACCAGCCCTGTGTGCAAATTGATCCAATGTCTTACCACTCCAACACTGGAAATATATTTTCTAATATCCATTCTGAATCTCCCTGTTTCAGGTCAAGGCTGTTTCCTCTGGTCCTCCCACTTCATCCACAGCAGAAGAGGCCAGCCCTCACCTTGCTGCACCCTCCTGTCAGGGAGTTGTGGAGAGTGATGAGGTCCCCTCTGAGCCTCCTTTTCTTGAGATTAAACAACCCCAGCTCCCACAGCTCATCCTACAGAAGTTAAGCACACCTAGAGATTCTTAACCTTAAAAAAACCCCAAAAGACCAAACAAATAAACACACAACCCAACACTGGCACCTTCCCTAACCCAATTTTTTTCTCTGCCTATATGAATCCAGACATTTCACTTACAAAACATCCCCTGTGGGATTCACTAAAACTTCAAACTTTTTTTTTCTCGCAATGACTGTGATTGTGCAGAGAACTTGGATGAAGTTGTAGAACAGTTTGGGTTGTAAGAGAACTTTAAAGCCCACCTCATTACACCCCCTGCCATGGGCAGGAACACCTTCCATTATCCCAGGTTGCTCCCAGGTCCCTCCAACCTTGCCTTGGACAGTTCCAGGGATGGGGCTCACCACCCTCACAGATAATAATTCCTTCCCAATTTCCCATCCAATCCTGCCCTCTGGCAGTGGGAAGCCATTGCCCTTGTCCTAATTATAATACATACATACACACACTGGACAATAATTACATTAATAGATGGAGATGTAGATATTGCAGTTAGCATTTACCAAACACCTAAAACTGTACAGAAACTGTATTTTGCATTATGGGCCAGTTCCAAGGAGTACTGGAGAGCAATACAGGGAGTGAGGCTGTTCTCCTGCCCAGGTCTGCAGGTTCATGACATTTGGAGCACTCAGGCTCCTAGCTGTTCATCCAGCCTTTATGACACAGCCACTCTGGGGTGTGTTCAGGCAGCATTTTTCAGATGTTGTGGATATATAGTGAAGGTCAGACTCAGAAAAAGCTCTTTGTGCATTTAAGCAGTTGGATGAATCTAAGCAGCTCTTTTTAGGACTGCACCACATGCAGAACTGGCTGCTCCACCACATGAGAAGTGGGCTGCTTTTGCCAGGGCTTGAGCTAGTGCAGGGTTACTAATCCTGAGATCTTGTCCCAAGCAGTGCTGTCCTGAAAGAGGCAGCTAGATGTGGGAAACCTCTGTCCCTATGCCAGAAAGAACAGATGGCTATTAAACAACCAGACTCCCTCAAACATGTGTAACTGATAATATTCCAAATTAGTGTTCCAGGTAGAAATTCCGCAAGCAAACAGAGCACTTTATAATTTTTTAAGCTCAGGAGACTGGTCTCTCTGCATCAGGAAGATGTGCTCAGTCCTGGAGCCTGTGCTGCTGGCCAGGCTCCAAGACTGAGTATATCAGGTTTCTGCCTCTGTATTTGCACATGATTTTAGATTTGGGAAGAGAAACCCTTCCTCCTGTGACAGCCTGTCCTGGATTTCTGAATTTTTCAGCTGCCCAAGTACTTGCAAGTTGGAATGGACTTTAAAAAGGGTAGATCCTCTTTAGGCTGCTAAGAGAAGGCAACTTCAGTTTTCATCCTTGTAAAGAGTTTTCATGCTCCCCTTCCTATTGTTTGATTCAGAACCTCACTTTGGTATCTATGTAACTTTCTTTGCAGCTGTATTTGGTATCAGGGGCCATTTTTCCATGTGCCTGGGCATCTGATGAATCAATGATGATTCTTCCCCTGGTATCTCTTTCTTATTTCAGGCATTTCAGCCATCTAAAACAACAGCTTTGTATTTCCAGGTGTTGAGAGTTCACCTTGCTGAACTCGCCTTCTCAACTCTCTGACTGCGCTTGATTTGTTTCCATCACATGGGAGACTGGTGAGAGCATGGATCTGACTCTGCAGAAACATATTTAGGAAGCCAATAAACCTATCTTTTTAAGCTCTCTCTCACTCCCCCCCTTGTTATATTCCCTGTTACTGTTGAGGTTTTTCATGCATTGACCACATCCAGCTTCCACCCTTGTCCTCAGTCACCCTCTTGTTCTGTTAAGTTCTGAGCTGCATCTCCTGGAATTGTTTGATTGATGTATTTTATCACTTTCTCTCTCCTCAGCTACTAACTACTGACTGAGACTGATGGTATTTCCCATTCCTGAGAGTATTTAGGGACAGTTTAGACAGGACTTGGAGCAATGTGGGACAGGGGAAGATGTTTCTGCCCATGGCAGGGGGAGGAATTGGTGAAGTTTAAGGACCGTCCCAACCCAAAACATTCTGGGATCTCTTCTGCTCAGAATGGCAGAACTTCCCAGGAGAGTCTTCAGCTGTTCAAAGTGGCAGATGTAGAGGGGATGATGATGTTTTGGGGCTGGGAAGTCCTAAGGGTCGAACACTCCAGACCAGTTTCTAGGTGATGTTTGGAAATGAGGAATGGCTGATGAGGCCGATGACCTCAGAGCTGCTGGTGAATGCAGAGCCGCCAGCATGTGCCAAGTCCCAGCCATAAATAAAACCAAACTACCCCTCTGCTAAGCCATGCATCAAGCAGAGCCCCTGGGAATGGGATCAGTGACTCACTTCAAATGCAAATCGCTGCTGGTGCCGGCTCACGTGCACACCGCCATTCTCCCAGCCTGAGAGCCAGACTAGGCCTCAGCGAGTAACAAAGTACCTAACTGGACTCTGACCTCAGGCTGTGCCCGGCACTGTGTGAGTGTGGAAGTGTACGTGTGTGTGAAGGTTTTTTTCTCCATGGTCTGGTCCTTCCCCTGTGTGCGAGGGTTTTTATTTTTTTCCTGGCCTGGTCCTTCCCCTGGGTACTGCTGCTGTCTGAACGGTGTGGGCCTGTCCGTCACGGTCTGCTGCCTCTTGGCCAGGCTCCACCTGGCAGCCTTTCTCTAAACCCATCAAACAAAACAGCTTCTCTGCAGGGTCTGTCTCATTTTTTGCAGGGTGGGGAGCTGTCAGAGAGGGCCCTGGGATGCCACACTACATCAACAGTGAGCGAGGGAGAGGTGTCCACCATCGCCCACCATGGGACACGAGCTGGGGTCTGACTCTTACAAAATTTTTAGCAGGGCCTGTTGTGACAGGATAAGGGGGAATGGCTTTAAATGAAAGACAGGAGGTGAGTATGGGATATGGGGAAGGAATTGTTGGCTGTGAGGGTGGCCAGACCCCTGGCAGTGTCCAGGCTGGATGGGAATTGGAGTAACCTGGGACAGTGGAAGGTGTCCCTGCCCACAAAATGATCTTTAAAATCCTTTCCAACCCAGACCAGTTTAGGATTATAGGTGAGCTAAAGGACTTATGCTGACCCAGGCTCTGCACATATCTAACAACATCACCCAAAAAATTTGCTATCCAGAATGTGTGCTGGAAACTCAGTTAACAACAGACTCTCCGGAAATAGTGCTGGGAGATGTCCATTTTTTATGGACATCTCTGTAAGCTGTTGGAACCCAGATCCTCAAAATCTTGTAAAAAAACCCAGAAATATGGGCTATGGAGATAAGAGGAAACAATCAAAATGATAAGGACAAAACAGCAGACAAAATTCAGCAAAACGGAGGGAAAAGAAAGATAAAATCACAACGATTGCATGAGAGGAAAGGAGGGAGAATAATTTGGATTGATAGAAATATTTCAGATACAGCTGCTGAGTAGAAACCTTTGCCAAGAGGAGTTTAGCAGTTGGCAGATGTGGATTGCTTGCTATTGCTGTCTCTAGAGGTGTATCTTCACTTTTTTTGGCACTCCCAATCTGTCTGCTTTCCTTTTCTTGTATTCAGGATGTAAATTGTTTAGGACAGAGTCTCTTCTTTTGGTGCATGGTGGACTTTGCCTAGTGGGGTCTCTGAGCATTGAGAACTCTACAGGCAATTATACTGAAGACAGCTTAACCCAGAGGAAAGGATTTTTGACAACCTAGAAACAGTCAAGATACTCCCTTTTTCCTGCCAAAAAGTTAACTTGTGATGAGTTGTGGGTTTGAAGCATACACAAGGAGTAGATACATAAACAAGTAATGTTCAGTATATGAGAAACCTGCAGAAACTCAAAAGCAGCAAGTCTTTCTCCACCCAGCCTTCATCCCATTGTTCTACCAAAATCCTCTTTCCAGTGGGCATTCCCCAGCTTTTCCTTGTCTGTCTGGGAATGCTTCAGGTTATCTTGAGCCATGATAACCAGGCATCTCTGCTTTGCTCTGCTTCACCACCTTTGGTTTCTCAGATGTTTCAATGATTGCATCAATGATCAGACAGACATAGAGAGCCCCAGTGAATATTTAATTTTATGGAGCATATGTGTTTATGTCATGATGGGCCTTCCCTGCTAGGATCCTATTTATCTTGCCATGGATCTCATCTGTATATTCTATCTGCCTACTTCAGCCCCCAACTGAGAATCCCTGTCAAATCTTCCCAACACTCCTGGAAAGTTTAAAATTAGACCAAATCTCTGTGGGTGGCTCCTACTTTTAAAGTGGACGAAATCCAGACATGAACCCGAGCTGCACACAGTCTGGAGGCTGCTCTGGGAGGCTGAATCCATCCAGTCACCCTTGTATGGAGGCCAAATCCTTACACTGCCCCCAGAAATGTGTTAGGGCTGGGATCAAAGATCAGAGGGAATGGAGAATTACTGCTGAACCGCTAATCCCCCTCATCCCCAGCACGGTGAGAGGTTCCTGCCAACAGAAACACAGCAACTGTTTATTGTTTTTAATCACTTTGAGCTCAAACCTCTCCTTGGAAATGCTTCTTCAAACTCCAGGCTCTGAATCAGCCACGTGCCTCGGGCAGGTGTCCTGCAGGAGGACACGGTGGCCCAAGCAAAGCCACAGGGTCACATTTCCAGGTGGTCGCTTGACCAAGTGGAACACAACAGATGTGTGATGAACATTTCTGTCCATTCTCTGTACACAGGCATTTCCCTGAGCATATAGGCCATTTCCATCACCTCTGGGATACTATTTGTGTCAAATGTGAATCTCTGAATTGCTTCCTCATCATCCAGTGCAATAAATTCCCAATTCTGAGAGTGTTTCCAGAGAAACAATACTAAAATTAAGTATTCACAATGTAAATTTCCTTGTTCAATGCAAGATAAAACCTAGTAAAAGATCCAGAAACATTTTAGATTAGAAGTGCCAAGGTAGTCAGACAAGAAACAACTAAGTACTTTTTTTTTGAGTTTCAAAATTGAGATAATGGATATTCACAAGTCATAATATGGAGATTGACTTCCCCTTTACCCAGGATGAAAGGCTCCCTGTAGGAGATGAGCTCAGCTGAAGAAGGAATTTGGTGGAATACTTCTTGGAGTCTGTGGGGTTGGAACAACTTTCCTCATTTTGTAGTTTGGAACTAAGTCAGGGTGGTAACACATTTTTTAATGAAAACAGGGCAAGACAGGGTCTGTCTCCCATTTAGTACTCCAGTGGAGAGACCTCTCATCTGAAATATCAAAGAGCACTGATTTGCAGTCTCTTCTTCAAGCTACACACAATAATTTCCATAAAAGAGAGCTGTTCCTACAGGAGGCACTGGGTGAGGGCATAGGACAACGTTCAACCTGGATTAGGTGGATTAGAACCTGGTGGTCCCTCACCCCACTTGAAATGTCCCAGGGTTGGAGCCAAAAGGGATATCTCTTTCCTGGCTGGGCTGGGATGTGCTCTGGCATCCTGGAGGCACATCCTGCAGTGTGGCTGGGGATTTGGGAGTGTCATCAATACCCTATGGGATCCTTTAGGTTGGGAAAGCCCTCTAAGCTCATCCAGTCAACCATTCCCCAAAGTACTGCCAGACCCTCCAGTCAACTGTTCCAGGGTTTGACAACCCTTTCCATGAAGACTTTTTCCCTAATATCCAAACCAAACCTCCTCTGCTGTAAACCAAGGAGGTTTCCTCCCATCACTTGGGTGTCTGTGGGTGGAAACCCTGTTGAGCCCAGCCCTAGACAGCAGGTGCCCAGCTGGGATCAGCCTGCTCCTGCTGCCCTTGGGAGCAAGGTGTGAATTATGCTCTGTATAAACATCCAAATTATGTCTGCTGTCATGTTAACTTGGGTGGGGGGACAGGGGGAAAAAAGGAGGGAGACATGGATACCTTTTGGGGATGGGGTGAGGGACACAGACACCCTGAAGATTTCAAAGGCCCTTTCTTTGTATTTTCTTGAGTTCTCTGAGCCCAGAAAGTTTATTTTCCCTCAGAGACTTCTCTCTTTTTTCTCTTTAAAATGAATGTTTACTTCTATTAGAATCTCTCACAGACTACAAATGCCAGTCTTTCTCCACTTGTGATGCTGCACTCGCCATCAAAACAGAATGAAAAGCTAGTCCTCCCAAATTCTGGGGGAAGAGAGGGTTTTCTCATGGCTAAGCAGATTGCCCTCTGAGTTATTATGTACCACAGGAGTGCTGCAGAATTAGCCTTGAGCATTAAATGCCCTTGCAAAAGTGAAAATCACTTGAAGCAAGAAGGGTTGTTTTAATTTCACAGGACAAAGAAACTTTGGGCTTAGACAAAACAACCTGGTGTGAGATATCAGCTGGGTGGTTTATCGTCACCAGGCTCCTCAGGGCTGATTATGGGAACAGGTCCGAAGCCAATTTAATTGACATATTGAATATTCAGATATCTGTAATGAAAAAGCAGTTTCTAGCACTGATTTTTTCAGTGCTGAAGGGAGCAGTGCTACTGAGATAAAACTGAAAATGTAATTTCCCCTTGGGGCCCAGCTCTGTTCTATGGTCGGCAAAGGAGCAATTAACATATTTTATTGTTTCTATTTCCCTGCTTTGCATTGGTCTTCCCAGCCCACATCAGGGAGAGGGTTAGAAAGGAGACGTGTTCCTGTTGAAAAGGCCTTTTTAAGTCTCTGATTTGGCACTTTCACGTAGGATTTTGACCCCCATAAACAGGGAGGCAGCAGCTGTGAGCAGCAGGGAGGGCGGCTGGGAGGGCAGCGTGTGCAGCAAACAGCTGGTATTTGTGCTGCCAGCCTCCAGCCTGCAAATGCTGCACTTCATAAGCTGTGTGCTTGTGTTTGCTTGTGCAAAAATGGATGTGCTCAGATGCAGCAGATCTCCAGGAGAGTCCAAAACAAAAAAGCATTTCTGTAGCCACGTCCTGCTGCAATGTGCAGAAGACTTCCTGAGCCCAAGATGTTATCTGCAGCTTGGGTAGATTTTCCTGCCTTAAAAATCTCTGTTCCTGCCCTAAAAACCTCCAATCCTGACCAGCTTGTCCACATTGAGGCTAATGTCATCATGTCCATGGTATTTACAGCTTCATGAGGCAGGCAACGAAAAAATGGTTGGACCAGATGACCTTTAAAGTTCCAACCCAAACCATTCTGTGATAAAAAATACTTCTTGACACAGTTTGTGAAGTTTCCACCTGGTGGCTCAATTTTTTGCACTCCTGCAGCTGGGCTGAAAGAGTGTGGATGCAAAATAGGCAACCTGGCCATCAAAATGGGACTTGCAACATTCTTTATAAGGCTGTACAAAAACCCGAGTATTTAGAGATGCACCTTCTAATTAGACATGGAGATGATGACTGTAAACCTCTGCTCCCAGGCAGAGTTGCAACACTTTTCTTTCTTTTAAGGCAGTTTCCTTGTTTCCTTGCCACTTTTTCTTAAGCAGCTCCAAGGCTGGAGCTCAGGGATCATGGTGGGAACTCAAACCCAGCACAAGCAGATGTCTCACTTCCAAATATTTGTAGCTGTTGATATCAGTGGCGAAGTTTGGCAAAAGCCATGTGTGATGTTAAGAAGCAGAATGAGTTTAGTTCAGTTGATTCTCATGAAAATGGGAGTCAAAGTCACAAGTGCCAACAATAATATTTTCTCAAAAGTGTTTTCTGCCTGTTGACTCAGGCTGCTTTGGGCAAGCAAGGCACAGACAGGATTTGGGTTACTCTCCTTGTGCATTTTGTCATTTCTTTCTTGTGAATGGCATAAATACCTGATAGGAAAAATTAATTATACAGAGGTTCAAAATGTATTTTTTGGGGGTAAGGCTGAAAGCCAAAAAAGACAGCATTTAAGAGATTTGCCTCACAACTATTTGACTTTTCATTGGATTAAAGCTGGTTCTAAAGGACAGTGTTTCTGAATATATGTGTATTCCAAATACCTAATTTTTTAAATCCAGCAATTCAAGTATATAACTGTAGTATGGCCAGGCCATGGTGTATCTTTCATAATTCTTACAGTTTCTGCAATGCTCTTCTAGGTCCCAATTCCTTGCATTTATAAGAAATTCAGCTTTTGTTCAGTAAATAAACAAAGTTCCCGGTCCTCTTAATTGTAAGATTAAAAAAAAAAAAAAGAGAAAGGGGACCTGGAGCTATCATTCAGATACTGGGGATTCTCTAAGGAAGTAATGAATAGTGTTTTCTAGATTGCCTGAAGGTGTAACAGCTCCCAGAGGAGACATGGCTCCTCAGTTTCTCTCCAAGAGGTTTCTTCCACAGCCTCCCTGGCAAAGCTATCCATAGGGATTGAGGGAGGCATTTCAGCTGTCAGCCAAAGAAGGGGCAGAATGTACAGGAAAGCTCTCTGCCCATGGACAGGAAATCTGCTGGCTTGGGAATGTCTTTCCTGGTGTGTCTGGCACCTGGTCACAGAATCACAGAATCATGGAAGAGTGGCTTGGAGATGGAAGGGACCTTCAAGCTCATCCCATTCCCATCCCTGCCATGGGCAGGGACACTTTCCACTGTCCCAGGCTGCTCCAATTCCCATCCAGCCTGGCCCTGGGCACTGCCAGGGATGCAGGGGCAGCCACAGCTGCTCTGGGCACCCTGTGCCAGCCCTGCCCACCCTCCCAGCCAGCAATTCCTCCCCAATATCCCAGCCAGCCCTGCCCTCTGGCACTGGGAAGGCATTCCCATGGCTGTCACGACATGCTCTTGTGGAAAGCCCCTCTCCATGTTTCCTGTTTGCTGCTTCAGGCCCTGGACAGACACAGTTAGGTTTCCCCGAAGCCTTCTCATCTCCAGGCTGAACAATCCAAATTCTCTCAGCCTTTCCTGCTCTCACAGAAAAGAAAGTGGATTGAATATTTCCTGCAAGGCAGGAGACATTCAATGCATTGAAGTAATGACACCTTGCTGCCAAAACTGCCCTTTTTAACCTGCCTTTGCAGCTGCAAACATGCAACTGAGATGTAGGAAGAGCAGGAGCCTTAGCAGTGTCCTAAGCTCCCTGATCCTCCAAGGATCCAGGTGTTTTAGCTGAAGCAAGAGACCAATCTCACAGGGTATTTCATCCCAGAGTAGTTGTTTTGGGGAAAACTCATTTCTCATGAGCACTGGAAGCTCCTGGGGAACTGAGAGCAGCCAGGAGCACCTCCTTACCCAACCCTCCAGCTGTGAGCATCAGTGTCTCTCAGAAGAGATGGGAAATCTGCTGTTGCTCATTGCCAGAGCGTGGTGGGAGGTGGAGCTCTGCCAAACGTGGGTGTGTGCAGCCTGGCAACACATCCACAGTGCAAAAAAAAAAAAAGGGAATATGCAGGATTTCCCAGGGGCACTGGCAGGGCAATCCAGAAGAGGGGTTGTTTGATGGAGGCTGCAGGCACCTGAGATCCTGCAGCATCTGCTCTGTGTGCAGAAGGGCCAAACTTCCATTTGGAAGGATGCTCTGGCAACTCCAGTGCTCTCCCAAGGTCTCTCCAGGGAGGCTCTCTGGTCTTCCCCAAGGCCTTCAGGGTCTTTAGCCCCTTATTTTCCCTGAATCACCCTACCAAGCACCCAAAGAGCAATGTCTCCATTACACTGTGAGATCCCTCTTCATGAATTCATCTCTACAGACATTGCAGCAACAGCATAAAATATCCTTAGCTAAGAAAAGTTAAAAGGTCTATTTCTTGAGCAGGAAAAATCTGGAGTGGTCAAAATAATTGAAAGCATGGTGGTAGGTAGAGGTTTACTTATTAAACACTTGAGCTCATTTGGTTAATTGTTCTACTCATCAGCATTTAAGCAAGGAAAGTACTTGAATTTGAAAATGTATGCATGCCTTCACAAAGTTTTTATTGCAGTTTTTGGATTGTTGCACAAAATGCAGTACAACTGACATCAGCTTTTAAAACATAATACAGCTGGGAGAAAGGAAAATCTCAGCAGCTGAGAGAGAAAACCCAACTTCCATTTGTTTTGTGTCTGTGCCCAGTTTCTGTATTCCCTGGGGATCTTTCAAAGACCATGATTACAAAACGCAGAAAGGTGTGTTTGGGAAGCTGAAGCACCAGACAGCAGCGCCCAAAAAAAGGCTTTCAGATTGATTTATCAAAAAATTTACTACCTTCAGAGTTAATGAAATCCTTTGAACACGCTGGTGTGATGCACAGGAGATGAAGGATTTGCTGCAGCTGTTGCGCGATGTTGGGAGATGTGCCACGAGCCCACGTAATGCTGGCAGTGACACCCTTCCCTCTCTCTGCATTCACCCAACGTGCTCCCCGAGCCTCCAGGGGACACTGACACAGCCAGGAAAAGGCAAAGCAACAGAAATAATGAGGGCTGGGTGCAGGCATTAAGTGTCTTGTCATTTCAGATCGTTTTTCCTGGCACAACCGACAATACTCATTCTGCAAGAAATTATCTCTATCCCAAATAAGATTTCACTTTTCTTTTTCACCGAAATGACCTCCCAAAACTGGGGAGAGAGACAGAAAGAGAGAAGGTGAGCACACCATACCTCTTACTTTTATAGTAATCATGATGCTATTTTACTGTGTATCAGGACAGAGCTGACAGAAAAGACAGATGTCAGTTTGGGAATATTTTGCAGGTGGAGTTATAAGTCAATTAAAAAATGAAATAACAAAAATCTCTTGGCATTCCTCTTTCCCAGACACAGCCAAGATTCCTGCTTTGACTTGATCCAGGCGAGGGAGGGAGCACAGCCTGTTCCTCCAACGCACTGAGATGCAAGGGGTGTTTGTTTTCTGTTATCAGCAAAGGGTGGTGATGAGCTTACTGTCCATGAGATAATCCATTTTTTATCACTGTGGGTTACGAGTGCACCATGGTTTGGAACAACAATAAAAGACAAAAAATCCCCCCCCTCCCAAAACTGGAAAAAATCCCCACCCTTCTCTTTTGCATTGGTGATAAAGTGGTATTTTTTGTCAGAGTGCCCACCCTGAAGCACACTTTAATAATATTAGTGGTTATTACATGCAGAGCGGCTTTTCACGTCACATGAGCCAGACTTGAAAGCAAATCCCAGCCTCTGTGAAATCCACTTGATCCTGGTGTTGAAACACAGCTATTTCCAGATGATACAAAGCACCTGTTTAACAGGGAGCTGGGGCAGGAAAATCCCATATCCAGTCAAAACGGCAGGAGGAACTTTTGGCTATTCAACAGAATTACTCACTGGCCATGAAGGGCAGGTTACAGGTTGCTGTTGTACTTCCACAAAAACTGTTCCAACATGGAAATGTTTCAACAGCTTCCTGATCAGGGATGAGTCAGAAAGAATTGTCCTCTGCTCCCACCCCAAACATGCAACCACCTTTTGCCACAACCAGAGGGGACCTGCCTTCAGCTGCCATGGCTACAGGATGGTGTGTCATTAACACAGAAATGGTGCTGAGAAGAGAAAAGGATGATCCAAAGATCACCAGCAAGTCAAGGCCCTTTTTAATGAAGGAGAGCTTTGAGAGCAATTTAGAGGGAATCCCAGAATAGTTTGGTTTGGAAGGACCTTAAAGATCATCTCACTCCATCCCTGCCATCCCTTCCACTGTCCCAGGCTGTTCCAAGCACCATCCAACCTGTCCTTGGACTCTTCCAGGGATCCAGGGGCAGCCACATCTGCTCTGGGCACCCTGTGCCAGAGCCTGCCCACCCTCATAGGGAAGGATTTCCTCCCAGCATCTACATGAAATTCCCCATCTAAGTTTAAAACTGTTGCTCCTTGTCCTATGTCTCCATCTGTCCCCTGTAAAAAGACACTTTCCAAGAAAGAGGAGATGCTTCTCAATGCAATAAAGCATTAAAGGCAACAGAAACTTCTTAAGAAGTTTCTCCAGCAGCTGGAAACTACTCAAAATAAATTGCTGGAGGGTACTTAGGGACTGTTCTTCCTATGCTTGCAAAAGCTGAATGGATAGGCTTTATCCAGACCCATTCCTAGTTATGACAGGAAGGTTACAAAAATCACTCATATTCTGCAGTGTAATTAAGCTGACCCTCCCTGTCTTCACAGCACCATCAAATTACAACAGGAATGTTTGTGGGTCTGACACCATCTCTCACTCACAGGGACCCCAGCCCACACATTTCCCAGTGGTAAAAAATCCTCCCAGCACTGCACCCCGGTGCTAAAAACTGCACCAAAAACACCAGCAAAGTGATGATGCCCACCAGATGTGCTGCCAAACCTGACAAGGATGTCTCTTAGGAGCAGCAGTGCATGGATAACACAACAATGCAATTTGGAGCAGACAAAAGGGTTTGAAATCTGATCCTACCAAAGTACCCAGGCAGAAGCTGCAGCAAACACTTGGGGGGCAGAGCCTATTAAAGGAGAAGGATCTGCCTTCCCCCAGCTCTCCAGGTGCCACCACAGCAAGGAGAATGAAGATCTTTTGCTCTCCACAGCTCCCTGGCAGGAGTGGGCAGCCAGCTGTCAGTGTCTTCTGCCAGGTAACAAGTGACAGGATGAGGGGAAATAGCTTCAGGGTGCCCCAGGGGGGGTTCAGGTTGAATATTGGGGAATTTTTGTCCATGGAAAGGGTTTTTTCCATGGCAAATGTTGTCCAGCCCTGGAACTGACTGCTCAGAGCAATGTTGGAGCCCCCATTGCTGGAGGTGTTTAAAAACCATGAGGATGTGGCATCTGGGGACATGGAGCAGCAATGGCCTGGGCAGTGCTGGGAATGGTTGGAATTTGATGGTCTGTGGGCTCTTCCAACCTAAACCTCTCAATGATTCTGAGATTTCCATTGATCTGGAGCAGCACAGAGAGAGAAGGACCAGCTGGACCATCCAGCCTGGACACAGAAAGCTCTTCAGTGCCCTAAGGCAGCTAAAACTTTCAACATTTCAGTCTCAGCCAGAGGTTTGTTATGGGCAATGGAGATAACGGGCATCATAGAAGATTTATCTCATATTTTTAATTTTTTTAGGGAGGAATGGACACTCCTGAAGAATTCCTCAGGCTCTGCTGCCTGCAGAGAGGGTCTGCATGACCACATGAGGGGAGTACACCATGAAGCTGCTCTATTTTCAGATGTGTCCTCTCCAAGGAGTCATTTCTATCTACATTAATATTTGCATTTTTTCATAGCTTATTTTGTTTTTCCTGCTCAACATCAGGGATGTTGGAATTCTTTCTATTCTTTATCAGAGCATTTCACTCCTGACATGTTTCCAAAACAATTTTCAGTGCAGCTTCTACACTGCTCCCATCACCAGTGTGTCCTTGAGCATTATGTAACCACAATTTCAGTGGCAAGTGAAGCATCATCACCTATGCTACATGCAGGGTGCAGGTGCTTTGAAGGCTTTTTTTGTTTGTTTTTTTAAAGGAAGCCATGTATTTTGAGTTCTCTGTGTGTTTTCCATCAGGACATATCTGCAGAAGTACAGTGCTGGAGGTGCAGAACAGGCACACTTCCAGATTTCACCAGCTTTAGTCCCATTATCAACTGTTTGCAGATAGCTGTCCCTGTGATCTGCAGGCTGCAGCTTGTACACAAGGGAAGCCAAAATAATGCATCTTACTGGAAAGCTGATGGGCAGACATAGCCAGGAACATTCTCCCTCTCACTGGTGAAGATGTGAAGGGGGTTTTTTGTTCAAAATCACATTTTGGATATAAAGGGAGAATCTTAACTCTCCAGAAGAGGCCTTTTTAAATTTGGAGTTTTTAATTTGCAGTATAATTTTTGTTGTTTTTGTTCTATTTCTTGGAATTCATACTTCTGTGAAAGAAAAACCACATTTCCTTTCCCCTTCCTACCGTTCAGGTGTTCCTGTTGTCATTTGCTGACAGTGACAAAAAGCTTTCTAAATTTTAGTCACTAAGAAAAGCTGAAAATACCTACAGAGCTTCTGCCTGCAGACTTGCAGCCACATGCAGGGGCCTGTGCACAGCTGGGAAGTGCCACTGACTCATTATTAAGGATCTCAGCCAGGTGGACATCTAAATCCAGATAATCCATGTGCTGATATACATAGAAAGAGGAGAAACAGAACCAGAAGGAAACCACAGCACTGAAAAGCTCTGACAAGTGATCCAGTATAGGCAAAGTTGAGCTGTTGCTATTGCTGAGTGGTTTGAGAACCTTTTTCCTGATTTTTCTGGGGGGTGAGAAGATCTCCTGGAAGATAGGAAGAGGCAGCAAAACTCTTTTTTCCCCTCAGAGTTTGTCCCCAGCCCAACTACTGCCATCCCCCATCAAGCTGCAGGTGTAAATGCTCGTGGCAGGTCCTGTGCATGAGGTGAAACTGCACTAAACTCCCTCTATTAAACACACAATTTCATGGCTGGAGTTTGGTGACAAAATAGCAAGGGCAACTCAAATAAATAGGTTTACTTCCAGCTTCCAAAAAGCAAACCCACAGACAGCTCTCTTTGCTTCACACAGGGAAGTTTGATGTTTGCAAGGAAGGTCAGCTCAACTCCAGAAGTTTCCCCAAACCCTTTTCATCCAGTTGTGGCGTTTCAAGCAGATGAAAATTCAAAGGAACATTTGGAAGTGGACATGTTGTTATGAATATAAACATGGATGAGCCATTTTTCGTGGAGGGGAGACAGTGTTTACTGTTGCTGAGCTGTAGAGCAGATAAATAAAAGCACTCTCAAGTGCATTCAGCTGTGTTCTGCTACAGGGAGCTACTCTGGCTGTTCATAAAAACCTTCACAGAGCAAACACCAGGGGCATTTCCTACCCAGCACTGTTTGCACACCTCTACTTCCATAAAAGTACCTTTTTTCCAAGTGAAAAATACTTGTTTAAAGCCCTCAGCTTTTCCGCTGTTTTTTGGTGAAGTGTTGGCCCTTTGCTCAGCAGGAGCCAGGAGGGACCCACCCTGTCCCCATCAGCATCTTCACTCAGCCACATCCTGGGGACTGAGAACATGACTTTGCACCAGCTCTATAAAATTGGTACAAATTGGGGCATTCAATTCTCTCATTTTAAAAATGTCTTTAAAAAAAAAAAAAATCTTTCTTGCAGGATACATGTGACAGACACTCAACCTCAGCCTTGCTCAGGAAATTGCCTTGCATCTAGAAGGGGAAAAAAGCCTCACCAGCTTGCCACCTCCATAAATCAGCCATCTGCAGAATGTAAACTGGTGCAGCGTGGCTCTATCAGCACTTACAGCTCCGAGTGCTTTGCAGAGGTTTACACAACGTGAACTCTTCCATCTCTCCTAAAAGAAATCTCATGCTATAAATTACCAAACTTTCCAGGAAACATGACAAAAACCCACCCATCCGTGCCGACCCCGGGGATTCAGCTACAGAGCTCATGAAAAGGAAGAAAAAAGGAGAAGTTTCCCTGGTGGCTGAGAGGAGCTGGAGAGCTGAGTTTATCTGTGGGTGTTTGGGGAAGAAGGTCACCCACGGCACATCACGGCGCAACGCGAGAAGGTGTTTGGGGAAGGGCTTGACAGATAATGGGGGAAGGAGGAGAGGAGGAGACCAACACACTCCTCTCCTTCCTGGCCTTCACAGGCTCCAAGGACATAACCCAGAATCAGCCTGAGAGAGCAGCAGAACTCCTGCTGAACCCAAGAGGGCATGGAAAGATATTGCGCTGTTTGTAAGACTTCTCTAGCCAGCTCTGTTTTCAGTTCTGTGGCACTGCCTGCAGGAGTAGTGCCTCCTTTCCAAGTGCTGAAACACTTTTTGCTGATGTTTTCACATTTTCAGATTTCTCTAAACTTGTGGGCATAGATAATGCTGCTGCTGAATCAACCCTGGGGCCAAAAATGCCCCACTACACTGTGCTTTTCTCTCAGCTTCATCAAAGTTTGTACAGAGGGTCCATCAGGGACAACATCCTCTACCTCCTGACATGGACTGGAAAAATTCCACTAATTCTCAAAAATTTCAGGAGTCTGGAAGACAAGCTAGAAGGGAGGCAAATGGGGAATGACTTTCCAGTGCCAGAGGGCAGGGATGGATGGGATTTTGGGCAGGAATTGTTCCTTGGGAGGGTGGGCAGGGCTGGCACAGGGTGCCCAGAGCAGCTGTGGCTGCCCCTGCATCCCTGGAAGAGTCCAAGGCCAGGCTGGATGGGAATTGGAGCAGCCTGGGACAGTGGAAGGTGTCCCTGTCATAGCAGGGGGTGGAAGAGGGTAAGCTTGAAGTTCCCTTCCAACTCAAACCATCCTGGGATCGTGTGATCTGTGATGCTCTGAATAATTGTACTAATACTGGGTATAACTGGGGTTTGGTGGAAAAATTCAGGGCTGGTTCCTCTCTGTGGAGTCATTTCTGGGAAAAGTGGCTAAAGAGCTGACCAAGTGCATGCTCTTTTTCTATTTGAGTTATGCATACACACTGAGGGGAAAAGCACCATCTCTTTGTAAGACTGCTCAGCACTTAGCAATTTCCTAGTAATTGGTACATTTATAAAGCTTTTTTAACTTCCTGTTTTGTTTGCAGCATTATAAATCAGTGACAATCTCCAGCTGAGGAGCTGGGGATATCCACAACAGGAGTAGACACACAACCAGATTTTTACTTTGTAATAAGATGAGTTTCACACAACTTCTCTGTGCCCTCTTCTTTAACCTTTAACAGCTGCTTTCCTCTTAAGAGATGCCAAAACCTCCAATGGAGCCCTGGGTGCTAGTGCTACCTGCATGGTAGCCCCAAACCTGTTAAAGGGGGCAAGGAGACTTGACTCTGCTTCTAAGAAACATCCTTGACATACAATAAGAAAGCCAAATTATGAAAACAGGAAACCACAAGTGTTTTCACCTCTAGTAAGTTCAGCTGTTCAAGAGAACCAAAACAAACCCTGAAAACACACAGAGCTGCATTTTCTGAGACACCAGCTTTGCTGACACACTATCACTGCTGGCTGTTTTCTGTCCCCCTGCATGGCCCAAGACATCACCCTGCTTTTCAGAGCATCACCATATCAGTACCCAGTTGTAATGTCACACACAATAAGGAACTCTTCTCATTTCTCTGTTTTTGGCAACCTTGCCCTGCAGCCAAGCCTTCCTCCAGTCTTGCTCATAGACAGCAAGGAGGAACTTCTCACAGCCCTCCATCCTGGATGGATTTGGATTAATCTTGTGAGGAGAAGGAGGTCTGGCAGCTCTGAAGTGTCCCTGGTGCCCCTGAGGAGTTACAGCAAAGGGATTGCACTGCTCTCATGCTTTGTTCCCAACCCACCCCGGGTATCCCAAATTGTCCATCTGTCCTTCCTCTCCTTGGCCCCTGGTCCACACCAGCCACAAGCCTGTAAAGGAAAATGCTGAAGGAAAATGTTCTGGTGGAAGAACACACAGGGGATTCCACACAGGGGATTTAAAATTAGTGTCAAATTTTGCCCCAGCCCCCCATTTAAAAAAAAAGTCCCTGGAGACACCCAAAATGTGCCAAAATGGCAGAACAAACCTTTTCCTATGTAACCTAATAGAGAAAATCACAGGATTTGGGGTTATGTTCTCCTTCTTTTCCCCAGGTTCATTTGTATCACAGGCCATACAACCCCCCTATGAAAATCATTATATGATCTGACAAACCTGCTGAAGGGTACCTGGGCCGTGTCCAGCTGCTGTCTACTCACCTGAACAAGGCTGCTCAGCCTCAGCTCAGGTTTGTGCATAAAAATGCACAACTAGATCAGAATGCAGATACAAAAAAAAGCCCCAGTCCCGGAGCTGAGGATGCAGAGCTCACCCCTCCAGAGCCTTCCTGGCTTGCTGCTTCACCTCACTCCTTCTCCCTGGGCATGCTGCCCTTTCCTCATCACCAGCTCCTCTGCCCTGCCCATCCCCAAAAAGGCACAGGACAGGGACATCCAGGCTGGATGGGGCTGAAGGGTCAGTCACAGCAGCCCTGTGTGTGCTGCTCCTGCTGCCAGGGCTGTGCTCTGGGCAGGGATGCTGCTTTCACCTCCCTCCAGCCATCACCACAGGAAACACCTCTTCCTGAGGGGCATTTCCAGAAGGGGGATGATCTCAACTTAAAAAGCAAGTTGTAAGAAAACACATGGGCAGATGTGTCCCAAAAAAACCCTAAAGAAGCAATGAAGAAACACCATCTTCCTGAAGATGTCTTGCTGCAGCAACTACAGAGAGACTTGGGATGACTAACATGCCTCCTTCAGCAGCCAAGTGAGACACAGCTCACCTTCACAACAGAAAATAGATCAGAGATTAATTTATTGTAAATAGAAGGTGTATCCAATAGCACAGCACTGAGAAAAGGGAAAAACGTGGGAAGGATTTCAGGCAAGGGTGTGCCTGGAAGCAGAACACTGCATGTCAGGAGATTCATTAATGTGCAGTGCCATGGGACCCTGAGTGAGGAAATGAGCTCATCTTTTCATCTTCAGAAACCCCATCTCTTCATTTCTGTAAAACTGATGGAATTTGCTGTCTTCATTCACCGTCCCAGTGGGCAGAGGATTCTATTCTTGTAAAAACGTAACTCAGTGGATTTCTCTGTTTAAATAATTCTATTAAAACTGGTCTTCAAGTGGATTTTAATGTGCCACAATTTCAAGAAGTGATATTGAAAATTTGAAGTTGTATATTCATTATATAAGTTAAGTATATTAAAAATGACAGTAAGTATGATTATAAATTATTCAGAAAAATCTTCTCAAGTGAACCATATGCTTGAAGACTAGAAGAATTCTGTAGTAATCAAAGTTTTTTTCCCACAAATTATTTAAATCTGGGAACCATCCCTTATTTTTCAAAGTGGGTTATCCATTCTCTGAAATACACTCATGCTGAATTCTATGAGAATAACAACATATAGCTGTATAAAAGAAAAGTTAAATAAAAGTAGATATTTCAGAAAAAAAGCCAGCAGTGTTTCTCCTTACAGGTGAGCTGCATCTCCTTGTGACAATTTTAAAAATGTTCTTTGGGCTATCAGCAACCAGACTGCACTGGAGGGAGCTGGAAGATGCTTTTTAACACGGTAAGATGACTCAATAATCCCTATTATCCCCTTCCAGGTCAGCTTATTCTGCAATCCTGTGATTAATTCCATGATTCTGTGACAGCTGTGGGAACCAACAGTGATTTCTGGGTGGCTGAGACTGTCCAGATTTGTCAGAGTTAGTTAAGATAGTTCCAGCAACTGGTGTTAGTTAACATAGTTCCAGCAGCTGGTGCTGCTCCTGCCTCAGGAGGAAACACAGGTAATTAATTGTTCCCAGCTCTCACAGGCAGCCCTGGCAGCTTCCTCATTGCATTAATTGGTTGATTTGCCTGCTGGGTGAAAGCACAAACTCTGACTCACTCCCCCAAGTCGATGCACAACTGAAGGAGTCCACCTGGAACTAACTGCTAGCTGCCTTCCTGTGGTCATTAGGAGATACCCTTTGAACAAATAATCTCCATTAAAAAATTCATTAAAATAGGGTGGATTTTTGATTCCATGCCTCCAGCCCAAACAACAACAGGTAGTACATAAATCCACATTTCAGCTTTGCCCCAAGTGAAGTCTGATGATGACTGGAATAAGTAAAAAGGTTACCTTGTGTTCTGCATATTTCACTTTTTCTCCTATGCTACAAGGGTAGGTAGGGGTGTTCTGCTTTGGCAACAGAAAATCCCAGAGGTTTTTGATCTCCACAGCATGTTTCAGAAGTCCTCTGAGGTTCAAAACACTTCCTAATATCACAATATGCTCCTCTTCCCACCTGATTTTTAAACACAAAGCAGTTCATCCACTGTGTAGATACACACCCACTGAACTTATGGTCAAACATGAACAAGTTTTGGGGAAGCAGAAATGTTTGATCTTTTTGTTTGCACAATGTGACCAGGAAGAAGGTGAAACAGGATGACACTAATTTTAGAAATATGTCAGACAATAATGAGCTAAAACCATCTTTATTTCAGGCTTTAAAAGAAGAAAACAAAGAAGAACAAGTAGAGATTGTGGTAACCCCATGGGGAAAAAATGCAATTCTTTCCAAATTCTTTAGGTTTAAAGGTACAAATCATTCATCCAGCACAGGGCTGTGAGGGGAGAGCTAACACACAGCTCTGAACCCAACAACATATTTCCTGTCTGTATTAATTAGCATCAGATGAATATGTCAGCACAAGCACACGCTCTCCAAAATGCCTTTATTTTGGCACATAACATACTTTGACCTACCAAACACACATCCCTCTGTGGTGTGAAAACTCACCAGTTCAGCCACCCTATAACCATCCCTGGGATGAGGAGACCAAGTGTCCCAGGCATTTTTTTTGGGAATAACAGTCAACAGAACAAAAGGTATCTGTGTGAGTACCAACAAGGCTCAGCCCCAGATGACAAACACCTGAGTGAAGGTGTCTGTGTGTGTGGTGAAGATCTGAGCTCCCTCCAGAGCCATCTGAGGTCTGATGCCCCATCCCTGGAAGTTTTCCAGGCCAAGCTGGATGGGGCTTGGAGCAACCTGGTCCAGTGGAAGGTATCCCTACCCAAGGCAGGGGGTGGAAAAAGGGGATCTCTAAGGTCCCTTCCAGCCCAAACCATCCTGTGATTCTGTGGTTGTATGATCCACTTTGCTCACCCTAATGAGATTTCAGGTAGGACTCTGTGAAGCTTCTGTTATTTTCCCCCCATGTAAACCAGCAGGCAACATGTCTTGTCTGTTGGTCTCAACACCAACATCCTGGGAGGTCTGGACCAAAAAAACCACCATTTGTGAGAAGACATGAGGTGCCAGAAATGTGACTTCCTCCAAGGCACCATTCACATCTTCCCTTTACTGGAAGGAGCCCAGGAATATGTCATCCATATCAGCACTTGCTCATTCCTGGGATATTTCTAGTGCTGCAGGAAAGCATAGTCAGGCATCATCCTGCACTCTGAGCACATGCATTACTGCTCTCCAAAACATGTGTTGAAGGCCTTGGCAAGCCTGTGTTCTCCCCCAGGGCAGCTCAGGTTCAGCTCAGATTCATCTGCTTCTCTCTCCACGCCAGGAATGGAGGTGATGGGCAGTAGATGCATCATCACACACATTTGGGGCACGTTATCTGGGATCACTCAAGAAGCACAGTGCAGTTTTGGGACACTTTTCCTCTCTCTTGTCTGTGCACAGGGTAAATCCTCTTATGGGTTGTGGCTTGTGATGGTGCTGACCAAATTTCAGACTAGAGGTGTGTCTCCTCTGAGCACTTTTCAAGATCAGATGTTCAAAATCAAATAAGGAAAGAAACCCACACAATCAATACTTTGAAGCCTGAATTTGGCTGTGGGGCTTTTATTTCTGCAGCATTTTCTTGCAGCAGTGAGGAGGGAGGGACCACAGGGCAGAGATGGGTCACCACATCCTTGCACTGCCTGTGGCACACAGCCCTGCCTGCCCTTCACCCCAGAGAGATTTACAAGCTCCTCATTCATCTCACAATCCTTCATTTCTGCCACGCAACCTCCCCTGAACCTGCTGTGAGTCATCAGGACTTGTCTGTTAAGGCAAGATTGATGCATGGCACAGGAAGAGATAGTGTGCATGTTCCTGGGTCAGCCAGAGGGATCCTTGGCCACACTGACCATCTCTCCCTCCCCTGACCCCTGCCCCACCAGAGGAATGGACCAGAACCTGCACAGAGATGCTCCAGGGGCCACTGCCCTGCTGACCCTTCCCCAGACAGACTGAGGTGGTGATGTGATTCTGCTGCACAAACATGAATTTTGCAGTTCCTTTGAACAAATCTTACATCCCACAGGTGATGTTTTGGCTGCTGGTTGAGCTTTCTTCCAAATGGGACCAAACCATGAACACTGTTAATTGGTACATATTAGGGATTGTGCAGCTGGTAAAAAAATTCACCATGGGGTTCTGGCCCAACCCTTCCCACATGGTCAATCTCTGCCTCCCATACCTCCCCTGGAAAAAAAAAACAAAAACATATCTAAAGTTGGTGCTGTAGTTTGCTTTAGAGGTGGGAACGTGTCAGGAATGAGAGATGGCTGGGAGCAAGCCCTCCCATTTGCTTTAAAATAAAAAAAAAAAAAAACAAAAAAACCCCAGAGTTTGATATGGGAGGTCAAATCTGCCACCTTAAATCACTTTATTTCTTAAAAGTTGCCATTCTTGGCAAATATCTCGTGGCCTTCACCTAAAAGCGAGGTTGTCTGTGAATGCCATCACATCAGATGTGCACTGCGGCTTCTTTCATCCCCAGCAGAGCAGGGCTGAGGGCTGAAAAGATACTTTTCTTTGGAGATGCCAACAGTTTCTTCGGCAGATTTCTCCCCCTCACCCCCTCCCACCCCAACCTAAGTTCACAAAAGAGACCAAAAAAAAAAAAAAAAATCCCACCACAAAAAACAACCTCTAAATGGATCCTGTAGTGTCTGCAATGTAAAGAATTAGCTGAATGGGAAGAAATGAACCATGGTCTTTATGTCCTAGTTACAGTCAGTGCAAACATTGCTGATAATCCCTGTTGTCAGAGGGGACTGGGGAAGAGACACGGATAGATCCCACTGGGAACATTTTGTCTCTCTCAATCCACACTTGAGATCACATTTTTTGTGTGTAATAACACTGAGTTGTATTAAGAAGCCTGTGGATAACTTGAAGCTGGGGGGGATAATTGCTCACTGTCCATTCCACTGAGCGTAGCACCTACATCCCTCATATGCAGGGAGGTCTCAGCAGCCCATTCATTTCAGGGGAGAAAAAGAAAGCTATTCATTCCCAGCAAATCCCATTTTGCCATGGTAACCCCCCCTTCCCGCCCCTCCTGCACAACTGTTGTTCACAGGGGCTGTTTAAAGCAGGACAACAAAACCAAGACATCCCCCTTCCAGCCCTGCCATTTTCTGCTCAGACTTTTCTGGGCAGGGATAAGCCAGGGATGGGGAAGGGAAGGGTTGAACAGCTCATTTTATCCCCTGCCATCCCTGGGGGTGTCTCACTTGTGTCCCTCAATGGTGGGGTGTCCTGTACCCCTTGAACTCCTCGGTGGGACAGTGGCAGGGACCAAGACATGGAAGCAAGGGGGGAATTTATTTTCTACCCTGTTGTGCCAAGGAGAGGGTTTTGGCTTGCCAGAGCCCACGCAAGGGCTGGGAAAGGGAAAAACAGCCCCACTGCCAGCTCTGTCCCCATTTGGAAGGATCAGCCCTGCTTCCTGCAGTCCCTTCCATGGGGAACACATCCATGGGTCCAACAGCAGCTGGGCACCAGCACAGCTCATCCCAGCCTGGAGTCCTCCAGCTGTCCTTGGGTAGGAGCTCTGAGCTCAGAGCCCACAGCCCCACCAGGAAACCCAGAACTGTGCTGCTGGTGGAGCATTTGGGTGTCACTAAAGCTGTGTTGAAGCTGCTGGGGAGGATATGGGGCAAGCAGAGCTTCTTCTAGTGAAACACTGAGCAGCCTGGGGTAGGGGAAGGTGTCCCTGCCCATGGCAGGGAGCTGGAATGAGGTGGTGATGGAATCCCAGAGTGGCTGGGGTAGGAAAGAACCTTAAAGACCATCCTGTGTCACCCCTGCCATGGGCAGGGACACCTTCCACTATCCCAAATTGCTCCAATTCCATCCAGCCTGGCCCTGGGCACTGCCAGGGATGCAGGGGCAGCCACAGCTGCTCTGGGCACCCTGTGCCAGCCCTGCCCACCCTCCCAGCCAGCAATTCCTCCCCAATATCCCAGCCAGCCCTGCCCTCTGGCACTGGGAGCCATTGCCTGTGTCCTGTCCCTGCCTTGTCCCCAGTCCCTGTGCAGCTCTCCTGGAGCCCCTTCAGGCCCTGCCAGGGGCTCTGAGCTCTCCCTGGAGCCTTCTCTGTGCAGCTGAGCACCCCCAGCTCTGCCAGCCTGGCTCCAGAGCAGAGGGGCTCCAGCCCTGCAGCATCTCCTGCCTCCTCTGGATTGTCTCTAATATATCCATGTCCAGAACTGGGGGCTCCAGGTGCTCCAGGTGACCCCCTTGGAGCAGAGTACAGGGCAGCAATCACTCTCCTGACCTGCCCATGCCTGTTCCATGCTCAGGGTGTGTTTGATCCTCTGGGCTGTGAGTGTGGTCTGCAGGGAGTGCAGGAATACTCTGGCCCAATTAATTTTGCCTATAGTCCAAAACTAGTCCAAAACTACATCTCAAGTTGCAATTCCCACCAGAACAACAAGACTGAAGTGAGCTGAACCTGCATTAGAGAAGTTTCATGGGGCAAGGAATCCAGAGAAATCCAGCCCAAATCCAGGCAAGCAGTGTGAGGAAGAAATCCTCAGTGTGTGCCATAAGTGCTTTGGCTCTGTGGCATCACCTCTGCTGAGAGCAGGGCTTCCCACAGCTAAAAATCACATCATTTTAGGTTAACCTGAATTTGCATTTGAGAGCAAATAAGGGGTTCCTGGCATGAATATAATTTCAGTAAAAACTAGAATTAAGGTTTTGGTTATTAATTAATAGGTCATTTTATTTTTTGTAAACACAGAGAGAGCACAGAATGTTGGGAAATTAAAACAACTGTTTGCACCAGGTGTTTTTAAAATAAATTCCCAGCAACACCACAGATTTTATCCTGCACTTGACTGAGGTGAATGAAGCCCTTCTGGTGACCCAGACATTTCTCTGCTACTTCCTGGGCATAAAACCTTCCCTCTCCACAGGCAAACACTGTTAGTCAGTTGGTCACACCACATCCTATTAATATGTAGATATTTTAATCACCCTCCAGGTCCTCTTGCAAATTGCTCTGCATGGGTTTTTCAAAGCACACAACCAATTTCCTGGTTTTTTAGTGGCATTTCTTCAAAAGTCTCGTCTGTCCAGAACATCTTTTCATCTCTAGAGACCCAGCACATTGTGGGATTTCCCCCTAGCACTGCTGCCCCAAAAAAAAGTAACTTTAGATTTAGAGAAGTCCCAAAGAAAATTGTCTTTGTCTAAACCAAATAGCTAATTCAGCTGAACTGACCATTCCTGGATGGAGAAACCAGTCCTCTCCATTCACAAGAATGAGAATTTTAGGTTGCAATGAATCCCACTAAAAAGTCACCCTAGAAAAAAGATCCTGTAATGACAGAATTTGACTCAAGCTAAATTCACTGCAACTGTGGGGCAGAGAGTGAGAAAAGGGGGGAGGGGAAATAAATCCAAGGGCTTCTCCATTCTCAGGTTTTCACTGGAAAGGCTCTGACATGAGCAAAAGCATTTTAAAAGTAAGAGCCTGGAGAAATGACTGCTCCCAGCTGTCTGTCCTGCCTCCTTCCCTCCAGTGTCACCGTGTGTGTGACACAGACAGCCTGGCTCAGGCAGCAGCTGTTAAACCACTGGAAATTTCACACAGATTTAGGGTTTCTTTCATATATGAAGTGTAACCTGCAGCTGTTGGGCAGCTGCTGCTCAGGAGCTTAACCACCCGTGCAGCAGGGATGGGGATCCCTGCCCAGGGGGAGGACGAGTACCTGGGGGAGCCAGGGCACCCAAATTTGATCTGCATCAACCACAGCCTGGCCCTTGGTCCTCATCAGAGCTGTGGTTTCACTCAGGACTGTGGTTTTGGGGTGTCTGTGTGGCTGGTCCCTGCTCCAGCTTGGTGGCATCCAGCTCAAACCCCCCTGGAAGGAGCATTGAAGAAGAATTGTGACCTTGCAAGGGTGGACACAGCACCCTGTGAGTCCTTAAATTATTCAGACATCCAATATTTATTGAATATTGAAAGGCTGATCACACAGATCACACAATCAAGGGATTACTTGGGTTGGAAAAGCCTTTAGAGGACATGGAGTCCAACCATTCCCAGAACTGCCTCATGTCCCCATGTCCACATTCCCATGGCTTCTAAACTCCAGGAATGGGGACTCCAACACAGCCCTGAGCCATGTGCCAGGGCTGGACAACCCTTTTGGTGAAGAAAATTTTCCTAATGTCCCATCTAACTCCTTATGAGAGCCAAATCCTCTGCTATTTGACTTCTATGTTTTTGTGACGACCATCAGGTTTCTTACCCCTTGACAATATCAAAATCCTAAACACTGACAGCAGTTGGCATATTCTGGACTCCTTGGGACAGAAATGGAGCCTTGGGTCCAGCCAGGAACACCAGGAATGGTGTTCCACAGCCCTGTGGGAGCTACAGGTTTGCTCCTGTAGGCAAACATAGATTTATTAGCTGAAGAACATTGCCTTTAGCCTCCAGAAGAGCTGGAATAGCAGGATTGTTAACCTGGAGGACACAGCCACACTAAGAATGCAACATCTTCAGAGCCCCTCAGCCAAAACAGCTTTTCCCTGCTGTCCAAAATACCAGCAGACACCAGAAGCTTCCCTGGGGGATGGTGTCTGCACAGGCTGGGCCACACCAGTGTCTTGGAGCTGCTTTTCCTCCCCTGCTCCATGAACATTTCCCCCAGACACTGAGAAGGTGCCCAGGTGAGCTTGTCTGGGATCCTGTGATAATTTAAACAGATTGAGCATGGCCACTGATTTACACTCAGCCTCCTGATAAGAACTGTCACTTTGCCACCATGGGCAGAAGAATCACTTGATTTTGCCATAATTCTTTTTTCCTCTCTAGGCAAGCAAAGAAAACCAAGCAGGACGTTGGCTTAGAAAATGCAATCAAATAATTTCTGCATCCTACTCTTAATGGAGAGTTGTAGTTAATTTCACTTCATCAAAGCTCAACCATTCTGTTTTCCATACAAATGATCTCATCCTCTCACCATAAAAGCTCAAAACAACATCAGATTGTTTGCTGTGGCTGTTGTTTTTATTGATGAGTGAATTTATTTAGTCTGTTGGTGCCCATTCAATAAACATCCATGATAAATGCTCCAGACCACTTCCAGTGGTGTTTCATTGGTCATTCCTAGAACTGTGCAGTGTTCAGTCTCTGAAATTAATGGGGGAAAGTAAAAGTATTGCAGGATACCATTTTACATCTACCCTGTTGTGGGCCACATTTTTGCCACACACATCATGCTGTAAGTGTTTTCCTAATTTCTTTACATGAAATTAATGAAGGATGAAATTCAGGTTTACATTTCAAGCAGACAAACACACCCCACAGAAGTTTCACTGAGGGTATATATTAAATATAAATGAAATATTTGCTCTGGTTTGTTACTTCATATCAGCCTCAGCCAACAGATACCCACCCAGGGCTCCAGGGGTGGAAAATATTCCTACTGGCACACTTAAAATGTTCCTTGCAGGCACACTCTGGGTGATTGTGCAGGAGACTTTCCAAAGGAAAACCACTGTGCTGAGGCATGAACTGTTAGGATTTGGGAATGGACCTGGGGCAGAACCTCAGATCTACCCACCTTTGAATTTCCCAGAGTTTTTGTATTTGTGTTACAGCATGAATTTGTCTGTTCCTGCCCTTTGACACGTTCTATAAACCAACAAAGCTGTTGAACTCCCACTGAAGAGCACTTACAGAGCCTGGCATGCTTTTCCCAGGAAAAAAAAAAAATCCTACAGAAAGGAAATACTGCAAGCAAAATATCCACATCCCTGGCTGCATCTAGCCCACAGGCACTGTGATGAGAGAGAATATACCTGTAGATATCAGAGTGGGTGGAAATTATAATAATTTCCAACTCTAGAGGCACTTTCCTTCATGCAGCATCATCTCCCTGCTTCTTTTGAAGCAAGACACTCACTGGTTTGGAATCTCAAGAATTCTGAATTAATCCCACCCCTTCCCCCTCTCTCCCCCCCCCCCCCTAATTTTTTTTTAGCCTTGTAGGTGGGAAATATTACAATGTTAATTGACATTTTCAATCATTGATGCTTTGAAAAACACCTACATGGCCCTGCTGATAAAATCTGTGGGCAGCACCAGCACTGGCAGGTACCACAGAGGGCAGGGCAGCTGCACTGGCATCTCTCAGCCAGCCAGAGTTGTTCTCACAAACCCCATTTTCACTGAGCTGTGAAGAAAATGTGCTCTGGAGGGTTTCATCTGAAAAAAAAAAAATGCAATGGTCTTGTACTGATATTGCATTGATGATACAATTGCAATGACATTGAAGAAGCTGGTAGCATTGACAAAAAAATAAAATGACTGGAGAAGTGATTTTTAGATAGAATGAGTATTCTCAAGGCTCTGTACCAAAAGGAAGAATAAAAATCATATTCAGTCCACCATATCCACTCAGAGTTCCCAGCTCTGGCTGGGGCATCCCCACAGCAGAGAGGGTGGGAAGATCTTTAATTATTGCACTGAGTGAAGGCGTTTTCCAGTTGGGATCCTTGCCCATCCATCCTGTGGTCCAAGGGCACCATTCTCTCTGGTTTACCCAAAAGAGGGTTGGACTGTGGTTTGATCTCTGCTTATGAGAGCCTAGACTGGGAAAATAATTAATAATCAAAGCCCCAGCAGCTGAAGCCAGACAACTGCAAGAAAAAGCAAATCTCCCTTTCTCCAAAGGTTTGATTGACCCCCACAACTCTGCAATTCTCAGTGTCCTCAGCTCCAGAATCACCTTTCTCAACAGTGTCCAGCCTACCCCAGGTCATTGTGTGTGCATGGTCATGGGGGACAGGGGGAAGAATGGGAAATGAGGAGGAACAGGATGCTTTTCTTCTGCTGAGGACATCCTTTGGCACCCTGAGCCAGCCTTCCACTGGGAAGCACCACTTGGGAAGCAAGACAAGAAGAATTCCACGAAGAATGACCTGTGCAGGAGAGAAAACCCTCCAAGAGCACAGCTTGTTCTTCCTGCTGTGCCAGCCAGCCCAGATTCTGCCTGAGGCATGGCTTTGTGTGTCTGCAGTTGTGTCAGGACATTTGTCACTGCTCAGGAGAGAGCTCAGCCTGATGTTCTCATCCTTCCCCTGCACAAGTGTCCTTCCAAGTTCTTCCTTCCTCCTCTTTGTAAGGGCTGAGAGAACATGAGAGCTGTGGTCTGGGCTGCCAGCAGCGACCTAGAGGGAACAGAAAAGGCACCAAGCAGCACATTTGCCCCTCAGTGTTAGGAGAAACTCACCCAGCTGTAATAATCTGCTCAGGTGTGGGGTGTCAGTGCCCAGGACAACCCACAGAGACCTCAAGAGTTGGCCCCAGCCACCCCTGGCTCTCAGCTACAACCCTCCCTCTGTAAAGGCTCCAGGTGCTGCAAAGCAAAAAGAGAAGCAGCCTTTTGAGAAATTAAATTCGTTTGGGCAAAGGGCTGGAATAAGAATTGTACCTCTTGATGTTTAGAAAAACTTGTGTCCCTCCAGTGTCACTGCTGTGACCAGCACGCCAGAGAGGGAGGGTCCCAGCTGGAAGGTGCTGGTTTGTTGGCAAATCCTTGGTGAAATTCTTGGAATCAAAGAATTATTTGGGCTGGAAAAGCCTTCAGAAGCCATTGGGTCCAACTCCACAGGACTCCCCAGGTCACCACTGACCCCTGTCCCCAAATGCAGCATCCACAGGGTTTTAAACCCCTCCAGGGTGGGGACTCAGCCCTGCCCTGGGCAGCTGGGCCAGGGATTGACAGAACTTTAGATAAAGGAATGTTCCCAAATCCTGAGCCCATCCCCTGCTGTCCCTGTTCCCTGGGATAAGATCCCAAATCCCCCCGGCTGTCCCCTCCTGTCAGGAGCTGTGCAGAGCCACAAGGTCCCCCCTGAGCCTCCTTTTCTCCAGGCTGAGCCCCTTCCCAGCTCCCTCAGCCTCTCCTGGGGCTCCAGCCCCTTCCCCAGCTCCCTCAGCCCCTTCCCAGCTCCCTCAGCCTCTCCTCACAGGATTTGTTCTGTACAACATGAGGTTTTTCCCTGGCTCCTGGTAATGGCAAACTGAGCAGAGTGAAGGAAACACCAGCTTTGGGTTGGTTTTTGTTTTATTTTTTCTGTTCTTAGAGTTGTACAGAGTAAAGCTCATTTGCTCAGCAGCCCCTGCCATAGGGTTTCCCTTCCATCTGAAGGTTCCTCCTGGACACCTTGCAGGAATTTTGTGCTTATGAAATTGTTCCAACCTCTGCAGCTCAGCTCCCCTTGGAACAATGCATTCTCTGTGAGCCCCTGAATAGAAAACATCAGCCCATAGTGATACAGCTCCTGTTGGTGCCCAGCCCTAGACATGGGATAAAAGTGCTTTTCAATGTGTACTTGGGAAAAAAAAATGTGTTTTAATGCTCCCACAGTACTCCTTTTACAATGCCAATGCCACTTAGAGCTGCTGATAGGAAGAAGTTGGACTAATCTTAGCCAGAAATTCCCATGACCTTTCAGTATCTGCAATGCTGCAACTTTTCTTAAAATTATCTTTGCAGGGAGAACAATGTAAAATATACCAAAGAACTTATAGCAGACAAATGACTACTTGTTAAGGAGCCCAAATATTGCAGGAAGATGTTTTTGGTGATTTTATGCAGCTGGTATGAGGAGGGAAAAATTACAGGGATCAAGTGGGAATATTGAAGAATAAAATGAAAGTGAGTCAAAGGGTCCAGCAGAGATTTCACACAGTGTTTTGTGGAGCACAACCTGGGGAACCCCCTGCCCTCTTATATCATCTCAAATTAGCAAGCAAAAAGAAAGCAACTGTGATTAAATATTGGAACTCCCTTCACTTTCTTAGAAGCAATTTTTCTCAGAAAAAAAAAAAAAAGTTTAAAACCTCTTTTTAGGCAGCAAGCTCATGAAAGACTGGAAGAACCAGCAAATTAGAGACAGAAAAATAAATCTTTGAGCAAATACAGATCAACATTGGGATACAATAGTGGAAGAAGAGGCTGAATTAGGAAGGAAAAAGAGAAAGACAAGGAAATCTCCCTGATGTCTTTGTGTACAGTAAACTGTGCTCACCAAGGAGCTATTCAACACCTCTGCCAGACTGACCAAAATCCCCCCAAAAAATCTGACAGCTGGAATAAAATAGTGAATCTGGCAAAGCAAACATAATCACAGAATGGTCTTGGTGGGAAGGGGATCTTAAACCTCTTCCCATTTCACCCCTGCCATGGGCAGAGTCCACTACCCCAGGCTGCTCCAAGCCCAGTACAACCTGGCTCTGAAATATATCCAAATGATAGAAAATAGTAACAGGGAAAAAAAATCGACCAGGAAACAATCAGAAGCCAGATTTGAGAAAAATTAATGCAAATAGATCTTGTGCTGCAGGGGGAAAAAAAAAAATTCACATTCTTGAAATGTGTCATGGCATGACAAGTTTTGGGGGAGTAACCCTGGGAAGCTGTTAAAGAGTCATCTGTTTCCAAGTGGGAAGTGCACAAACTCAGAACCAGGGAGAAGCACTTTTATGTCATTATTTTTATGACAGGGAACAAGAGGAAAAAGAAAAAATAAGAGGCTGTGGGGCTGCCTTGGGCTGCAGATGAAATGTGAGGGTCGTGTCAGGCTGGACCCTGAGCACTCTGCAGGGTTTGTCCTGATGTGATCTCTGGGCTCTCCAACTCAGAATGGAACCTCATAAATACCACAGGCCAGCTCTGTTGCTCATTTCAAGGAATTTGCCAAGGCACAGGTATGGTACTCCTCTAGCCATAAAAAATATAGTAGTAAATATGTAGTAAAAATATTTTAATATTTTTTAAAGTGACAGCAAGCTGGGTTTTATGCAAGTAGGGATGAAAATACGTGCAAAAACTGAAATAGAACCCTGTTTTCTTCATTTGGCCTCGCAGACAGCACCACTAAGTGTTTACAGGGTGTCCTTTTAAGATTTATTTATATATTTGGATATTCAGAGGCAGGCTCTGCAGCTCCTGCTTAAGTAGAACTCCTTTTTCTGCTGTCAGCAAGTAGTTTTTTCCCTAGTAAAAACAACCATTATTTTTACTATCAACAGCTGCTGTCCTGGGCTCAGCTCAGCAGCACCCAATCCCTTCAGATGTGGGAGTTTTCCCTTCAATCTGGGAGACACCAACACCAGCTCTGATCTTTTTTTATATTTTTTTTTTAAATCAAGGGTTGCCCTGCCCTCAAGCAGGGATGAGCAGGGGCTGATTTTGGCTCCCTGCTCTCACAATATGCTGGAGATGTGGGCAGTGAGCTCATGGCTGGGCTCTGCCTGTGGTCAGCCCACCAAAAAGGGATCTGGACCAAATTCCAGCCTGGTCACCTGGCAGATCTGCACTGCCCATCCCATTTCTGGGAAACTCCAAATGAAAGGAAAAAGGATCTTTTCCTCTGCAATGCCAGGCTGCCTGCATTCAGCCCCAAGGCCCCTTTGTCTAATGTGAGTTATTCATAATTACTCAAGCTGCTAATTTTCCTCTCATGTAAATGATGTTGGGAGGCAAAGCATGAAGGCAGCTAGGCACGTAGAGGATAATGGATTGCAGGAGGAAAGAATGGGGCTGGCATGATGTGAGAACAGCTCTGGGTGCTAGGCAGATTCCAGGAAACTGGAATGCTTCTGGGAATTCCCTAGAAATGCAGGTGGCACAAAAAAAAAAAAAAAAAAAAAAAAAAAAAAAATTCCTCTTCAGATTAATCACCAGGAAATTGAAAAGGTGAAATGTTTCCTCTTTAAAAAAACCATCCATTTGAGTGTCATGGTTCTCCCTCCCCAAACCAGCCCCATCTCCCAGCATGATGATGTCTGGTTCAGCCACCCCAAAGGCACAGCCCCTGGGGGTGGCTGCTTCAAGGCTTTTCAGGACATCCTGTCTGTGTTTACTCTGCTGGAAAGGGCTCCAAATGAGGCTTTATAAACAACCTCATGTGTTTTTTCGCATCATCTCCACCTGACAGCTGAGTGTCCATCTCCTGGGAGCAGGCAGCCACGAGCTGAGGATGCAGAGTAAACACCAGCAGATGCTCACAGAGGTTTTGCCAGGCACTTCTGCTTCTGTGCTGTCCTCTACCTGCAACACCAGCACTGGGTTTTCCATCTTGAACCTCAGAGCTCTTCAAATCAAGTAGTTTGTGCTCACAGTTCATGCCTTGGCTGCCTGGCTGGCTGCACTGTGTTTTGCTAATCATGAGGATGTCAGGAGAGGATAATCCTGGAGTTCCACAGGACAGTGGGGCTGATTCTTGTTTACATCATGCTGGGGAGTGCTGAAAAGCAGCTCTGAACAGACCTCAGTGAACCCATGGAGTCTCCAGACCTTGTCAGGGATTTTTTGGGCTGGAAGCTTTCGCTGACCACAGACGTGGGCTGAGGTTTCCACAGGTCTCTGTTAATTTTTAGCCTAATGGGACTCAACCCTTGGGCCAGCATTTTCAACCCTCATGACTTCCTGAGCCTGGGACTTCTTCCCAAGGGAGGTTTGGCCTCTGGGCAGCACATTTCCTCTCTTACCTTGCACAGAGCCCCGTGGACTTCGTCATGCAGTGCTCCCAAAAGAGTTACAGCCCAGCTAGACAAGAGGGGCTATTCTCAACATATAAAGAGTTTTATTTTTCTCAAGGAAATTTATTATTCTCAAGATATAAAGAGTTGTATTGCTGACAGTGAAAAGGAAGAAAGCAGCCAGAGGCCAGTGAAGTGCTAACAAGGATGGAAACTCTTGGGCTCTGAAAGGATGGGATTTCACTCTCCCAAGCCCATGCACTGTCACAGAACATAAGGAGTGAACCTTATTTTTAACTAACACACATAACTGGGGTGACTTGAACTTGGGCTTGTAAATGGGAACAGTCACACATTTTCCTCTGGATGTTTTTCCTCTTCCAGAGGAGAGAAACGAAGATGTGGGGTCTGTCTTAGTAACTAAAGGAAGGAGAGGGTGATTCCAGCTTCTCTCCAGAAAAAAAAGGGCAACATGTGTCAGTCACAGAGCTGAGTCACCTAAGCACCATCTGTGTAATTAGCCATAACATGAGTAAGATATTTTCTTGGTTTTCTTCTTTTATCTCATTCCTTTGCTGCAAACCTATTTTTTCAGCCTAATGTACTCTTTTATCTGTCTTGTCCAGTTACAACTGTGTGAGTGTGAGCTGAGACACAACAAGGTGTTCTCCTGCCCTGGGGTTGGAGGCTCTTCAAACTGGGCTAGGGGGGCTTGAAATCACACTGCTACCTTCCCAAAATACTGCTGTGATGGGCTTTGAGGTTGGCTTTAATGAGGTTTACAACAGGGACAGGACCCAGGGAATGGCTGGAGCTGTGCCAGGGAGGGTTGGATTGGATTTCAGGAAAGGTTTTTCCCCCAGAGGGTGCTGGCACTGCCCAGGCTCCACAGGGAATTCCAGAGCTCCAGGAGAGTTTGGACACTGCTCCAGGGATGCACAGGGTGGGATTTTTGGGGTGCCTGTGCAGGGACAGGAGCTGGGCTGGATGATCCCTGTGGGTCCCTCCCAATTCAGATTATTCTGTGATCCATGTCAGACCCAGCAGGGTCAGGAGCTGCTGCTGACCAGGCACAGGAGTGAAAAAGGTCTCTCAGTGACCAAAAAAATCCAAAAAGGAAAGTCTCTGACCTGCAGCAAGGCAGCTGAATGTGCTCATGAGCCTCAGAAAGGTGCAAGCTCACCTTGCTCAGCAAGAGCATCCCCCTTGCCCACCCATGGCCCCACACACCCCTGGGCTCCAGCAGCCCCCTGAAATGGGTCAGTCAAATAACAGCTGATGTTGTGTGTGGAACCAGCTGGGTTTCAGCTTCTAAATGCTGTTTCTGTTTCAGTTCACTCCCTGCCATCTGTCTGGGTGTGAAACACCTATCCCACAAAAGGCCTTTCTGCTCCAACAGATAATTTTATGCAGAAATACCTAATTTATCACACAGTCAAAGGAACATTGCATTTTCACATGCAACTCCAGGAAGCAGCATGCTCTTAGGATGTCACCTGTTGGGTCTATTCCTCATTTCCTGCCCAGAAAAATCCATTAGTCTTCAGCTCAACAACTACATTTTAGGGCTGTAACCTACCCCTCACCTTTTCTGTTTATTAGTTGGGTCAAGGGGCCAGAATGGGACTGGGCAATGCAGAGATGTCACTGGTCCATTTCCAAATTGCTCCATGCTCTCCAGAGATTCATATTCAATAAAATCCCTCTCTCTGATACCTTCATCCCTTGCTATCTCCTTTTACAACAGTTGGGTTCAAGCCACAGGAATCAGCGAGTTTTAAGAGAATAATAATAATATTCCTTGAGTTTTAACTGGGTAAAAGTGATTTTACATGTTAACATTTTCAATATGTTCTGGAAGTCAAGTTATAGCTGAAAAATAACTTGGGGCACTTTAAAATAGAATTTTAAAACAGTTTGGGCTGGAAGGAAGTTTGAAGTCCATATTGTTCTAACACTCCTGCCATGGGCAGGGACACCTTCCACTGTCCCAAATTGCTCCAATTCCCATCCAGCCTGGCCCTGGGCACTGCCAGGGATGCAGGGGCAGCCACAGCTGCTCTGGGCACCCTGTGCCAGCCCTGCCCACCCTCCCAGCCAGCAATTCCTCCCCAATATCCCAGCCAGCCCTGCCCTCTGGCACTGGGAGCCATTGCCTGTGTCCTGTCCCTGCCTTGTCCCCAGTCCCTGTGCAGCTCTCCTGGAGCCCCTTCAGGCCCTGCCAGGGGCTCTGAGCTCTCCCTGGAGCCTTCTCTGTGCAGCTGAGCACCCCCAGCTCTGCCAGCCTGGCTCCAGAGCAGAGGGGCTCCAGCCCTGCAGCATCTCCTGCCTCCTCTGCACTGGCTGCAGCAGCTCCACCTCCTTGTGCTCCTGGAGATTCCCTTTGAAAGCCATAAAATGTGCCAAACCCCAAAATTATTCCATATTCATTCAGCAAAAGTGGTCCAGGACCACTGAATATCTGGTCTCTCCAGGGCATTCCACACTGAAGCCACATATTACAGCTTGGTGTGCTAAAAATCATCAGCACCATCACATCCCCCCAGAGCTGGAGACAATCCCAAGGAGCCTCCACAATCACCAAACAGCAATGAAAACACCTCTGTGTCCCTTGTGCACCTTCTCAAGCTGAAAGCACAAGTGGTGGCAGCACACACACGAGCTGAACTGTGAGTGCCCAAAGCAGGCTGCACCCTCCATGGGGGCAAAATGGATTTACTCGGGGTTTACTCACTCCTAACACCCCCTCAGGTTCATGGTGTTCAGTGATTTCTTTAAAAAATTTGCCTCTGGGCTTCTGTTCTTACAGGAAAACTCTAATCTAGTCCATAAAACTAAAAGATGTTTCTAGTGGGTATGGGGAAGCAGGAATCCAACAACTCAGGAGTGGAAAGGTGAACAAACCTCCCTGAATCCACCATCTCAAACAAGCCAGGTGACTCCAAACAACTTTCTGTGCTGGGAAGAAGAGGCAGGGAAGTGACTAAATTCTATTTAATTTAATAAGAGAGAGAGCCAAGGCTAAAGCTGGCAGGAAATTGAAATGTCTTTAAAAGACAGAGGTGGGGGGGGACCACTCCAGGTGGCACTTTCATTTCTGGAACTGGGTCTTGGTCAACTTCAAGACCTCTAAGAAATGCTACAACCAATTTCCTTCTCCACAGCTCCTGTAGCCCCCATTCCACTGTGTTTTACATAATATAAACACAAAAAAACCCAGAAGGAACTATGGGGAAGGAACATTTTCAGTTTCTCTTTTGAGCTCCATCATGCAAGTAAATTACTCCCTTGGGAAACAACTGGCCAACAAATCAAAATAACTTTTTTCCAAGAATTTTTTTTTCAAGAGTAAATTCTCCTAACTACATAAAAACAGAGAATGATAGTATCAGCACCCCCAAAAAATGGTTCTGCATCTTCAAAGTATCAAAATTAATCAATTTTTAAACTTTTGGGGCGACAAAATAATTGCAAAGTGTTTATTTGAGCAAAAGTGTTAGCTGCTGGTGCCACGTTAATTGAAAATTGGGCTACAGAGTTTCTAATCAGACAATGGGATAGTTCTAAGGTAGATCATTAGAATGGACAATTTTGTACTGTTCATGCCAGGAATATCAGCTACAGCTGAAAAGCAAAAGACAAATACCCAGAAACATGGTCCATCTACAGAGACTTGTATAGAGAGGGGGAAAACAAAAAGAAAAAGAAAAAAAAAAAGATAGAAGAAAAAGGGAGGAAAAATTATGATTAATTAAATTTTAATTGGCTTCAATCAGCAAAACTAAATTGCATTAATAGGTTTTAAAAATTAGTTTTCTGAACATGCATGTGAAAGGCCAGTTCTGCTTTATGCTACATATCCCATACAACTTACAGCAAACCATCCAGTCATGGGACTAGGGCCCATAAGAGATTTTTTTTTTTTAAATGTTTTACTGATATGGTATTGCACTGGGGATTTCCTTTAAAGAGCAGCAGCTGAAGGCAGCAAAGCAAATTCCCAGCTAGCATTTCAAGGAAATGAGAAGTGTTCCAACCCTTTTTGAAAGCCTCTTCTTCACTGCATAGCATGGCCCTGTCTGCTGAATTTTGCACTCTGCAAAATTCCCCCTCTCAGATGAGGGCTCTGAAACCTTCTCAGAAGAAGAAACTCTGCAAATTTCTCTGTAGTGAGAAATTTCTCTCCGTCTGTCAGCAGTGTGAATTCACCAGGAATAAAAAAATCATGTAGTTTAGCAGAATTTACTCAGGGAAAGCTTTCAGTGGGGTTTTCTTTTAAATTCTTGTGCAATGATAAAGTCAAAGATCTGGAGATAAACCAAGTAAAGATCTGGAGAGGCAGAGGGACCTCAGCAGCCTTTCCCAGCTGGCAGGGCAGGATGGTTTAAAGGCACCTGGTGCATTCCCAGAACACCCACCTTATGCAAACAGCAGCAATCTGCTGGGTGAAACGTGCTTGTTCTCCTTGGGGCAGGCAGGCTCTGATTCCCAAATGGCACTGGGAACCCAAATTTGGTTCAGGGTCTTGCTGGGACCCTCCCTCAACCTGGACTTGAGTGTTTCACAGTCTCACACTGCACCAGGGAGGGATCAGGGTGAACATTCAGAGGAATTTCTTTACAGGAAAGGTGATTTTACACTGGAAGGAGCTGCCCAGGGAGGTGTTGGAGTGCCCATGCCCAGAGGTGTCCAGGGAATGCCTGGATGAGGGTCTGGGTGCCCTGGGCTGGGTGACAAGGTGGGGATTGTCACAGGCTGGACTCGATGGTCTCGGAGGGTTTTTCCATTCCAAGTGATTCTGGGATTCTGTTCCAAGGATGGGGCACTCACCACCCCTCTGGGCACTCCTTTTCTTCCCTTGCACACTGCAGCACAGGATCAGGGCTGCTTCCAGCTGTGGGGAGTGCTCTGTCCACGGCCAAAGGAGGAGATGTCCCCAGTGGGGTCCTGGAGTCACTCCCAGCCCCACACTGAACAGCCCCACTGTGAAGAGGGATAAACTCTGGGGAATTGGCTAAACCTGCTGGCTGATCCACACCTGAATAAACCCTCCCAGCTGCCCCAGCCACACAGGGAAGCTGTCCTGAGCTGACCTGGTGCCCCTTTCCCTGTCTCCTCAGCACAGCAGGAGCAGCCCCAGCCATAGCAATGCCTTCAGAGCACAGCATGCTCAGCACAAATATTGCTGCTGTTACTCACAGGCAGTAATTAGAGAGGGCTTTCTCCACCCAGGTACTTTGCAGCAGAGCTGGATGCATCATTTGCTTTGATGATGAGCTGCATCAACCAATCTGGCCCCATGCAAGGAGCTCTTTAGGCAGGAGACCCCCAGCCCAGGGAGGAGATCAAACACCTTGAAGGATACCAGAGCTCCCCTTGGATGTGGGATGAGCTGGATTGCTCCATTCTTTGGAGCAGAACCATGAGCAGTTGTTGGAACCAGCTCTCCCTCCAAGGAAGTTCTGGGAAAATTATTTCCTAGCTCCTTTCCATATGAAAAGTCCTAAAAATGTGAAGAAGCCAGCAGGTATGGCTGAGACCAGCTGCACTTTGATTCTTCAGCAGGAAGCTAAAGAGCTGAAAAGATCCTTTTCAAGACATAAATGTGATGGGAAATAACTCAGTTGAGCATTGGTAAAGCTCGGGATAACATCCAGCCTGGCACAACCACAGAAGAGAGGCAGACGTGATCCTGAGGAACAGCAAATTTGTTTATTTATTAGGTCTCATGCCAAAAATACTAGAGCAGTATTTGCTGGTAGAAATATTTAGTTCAGACTGTGACTGCCCTTCCTGGAGATGGTGTGGGATTATTTATCTAGGCAGAAAATTGCAGGGTGTTCTCAGGTAGGAGTAATGAGCTGGGACCTGCTCCTGGCAGAGCAGCCTGTGATGAAAGGGTCCCTTTCCCTCTGCCCCAGGGGATGAAGTGTGACAGCAAAGTTACTGCAACTCCTTGAGGAGCCCCTGAGCAGCTGAAGAGGACACATTTCCCCCAGGCCTGTGGCATCCCCTGTGCTCCTCAGCTGGGTGGGATGGGTAGAAGAACAGTGATTTTGGGCAAAGGCAAGAGCTGTTAGTAGATCAAAGGCTATGGTAGAGAAAGGTTGTCCTACTCACAGCTCCAACAGGAGGGACACAGACAGTTCTGCCTTTTGGAGACCCAGCTTAGGTAGCACAGTCCACCTGAAAGACCTGAAAAGGCAGTGTTGAGAAAATCTGCTTTACAGCCCCTTAAAAACACACAGGAACATGGCAAACCTTGCTAAATGCTTTCACTCCATGACAAAGTTTCCACCAAATTCTGCTGGGAAATTGTCTCAAGCAGTTTTGAGAGAGGCAGTTCCTCTGGTTCAAACACTGTGTGGGTCTCTCTCTGCTTTTCCACAGAGCCATTTCTGATGCCCAGAGCCTGTCATTCCATAATCTGCCCCTCTTCCCCCCCTCCCCATCCCTACTCCTGCACTTCCCCTGTCAGCTCTGCTGCAGTGCCAAAGGTGTGTCAGGATCAGACCCATCTCTGTCCTGCACTGGGCTGGGCAGGTCAGGAGGGTGGCAGAACAAGGACTGCAGGGACAGGCACCTCCAGGCATCCCTGAGCTGGATTCCCAAGGGGGGAGGAGGTCTAATGACAGACTGTAAAATTCTGGATGGGGCTGCAGCCCCCCCTGTACTCAATAACATCATGTTCCTACAGATAAAACAGGGATCTCATAATCTCTGGTTCTGGGATGTTTCATGTACAACAGAACAGTAATATAAACCAGAAATATTTCCCAGACCTGGCAATCTCACAGCTGATAATGAGAAACATTTTCCTTAACAGAAGACTTCCAGGCATAGGAACGTTAAGAAGGAATCGTGTAATGTTAAAAATGAAGACAAATTATTCCAAACCCAGGACAAGGATTCTATAAATCTGTGAATTGGTCCCAGTGGTGGGAAGAGAGAGGCAAAAAAGCATCTTGTCAGAGTCCCTGCAGAGGTGGGTACCACTGCAGGAAATCCCTGGATAAGCTGCTGGGGATGAGCTGCCCCTCTGTTTTATCCCAGGGCTGAACTGTGATGGGATCCTGGGGTCCCCATCCCAGGCACTGCTGGGCCAGGGGGAGCAGGAGGTGGAAAACTTCTTCAAAGCAATCTGGGGTATACACATTGCAGCTAAAAATCATGTGGGACAATCACTGCAGCTACCAAAGCTTCTGTCTGTGTCCCAGATAGGAATTTTGAGATAAGAGGGCATGCAGAGCCCACGGAGCATTAGGATTGTTTCACCCAGCCTGGCAGTGACTCAATCTGCCAGCACAGGTAAATAATTCCCCCCCCCTCCATCCCTCTTCCCTTGCTCCATCTGCACTAGGATTGGTGCAGAACTATAGAAACTGTATTAATAAAGCTCTTTTATGTGGGTTTAATAATCTCCCAGGATCTGCCAGACCACAAACTTGAAACTCTTTATGAATGTGACTCACTCCCAGAGCACACGTTCATTGGTCGACAGACTCTCCTGATTTTTCCCTATGAAATCCTTTTTCCTATTGGAAGAGAGGGCCTGAGGTGTTACCTATGCTGCAATTGAAGTTCACTGACTCCCAGTAACCCCAGATACTTGCATTACATGATTTGACACTCATTCATTCATCCCAGAGCAGTCTCACAATAAACACTGACCCCTCCTTCAGCAGAAATTATCATGTGTGCACATACACTTCCTACTTTTGCAACACGTTTTACAGGGTAGGACTATCTGCAAGACTGAAAGGAAAAGAAAAAAAAATAAGTTATTTTTTCTCCTCAAATGTATTAAACATCCAAATTTGCCACGGTGCACTTAAAGAAATGGATTTGAATGAAAAACCTCAATGTGTTTTGAATCAGTATCAGATCCCACTTAGGAGCTGGTGTCTGACCTGCAGAGAAATGCAGTACAGCCAGAGATGAGTGAATTTTTGTAACATTTTTCAGAGTCAAATATGAGCTTGGCAAGTGATTCACAAAGAAGAAAGTTGATAAATGCGAACACAGAGTTCAGCACTGGCAATTCAAGCTGGGCTGGGGTTCCTGCAATATTAAACCCATTGAATGTCTGCATTGTACAAAGATCTCTCAAGTTCCTGCTCCCCTGAGCTGCAGATGGATGGGGGATCCCGGGTCAGGCTCAGGGGCTCAGTGCTGCACACATAATCCAGGGAGCCAATTAGGGGCTCATGCACATCATCACATATCTCTGCTGGTGCAGAAAAACGGAAAGGAGAGATTTCCTGCTCACAAAGAGCCAGGAAATGTCCAGCTTGGCAGAGGTGTGAAACTCAAACCCTGAACACAGGTGATGGGCTCAGCTGCTAAAGAGGAAACTGTTCACAGGGGGGGCATTGCAGGGATCTACGGATTTGACCCCCTCAGCGAGCATCTGTTTGTCAGTTCCCCAGTTCACACAGAATTGGCAGAACAAAAATCAGCCCCCAAATCTGCCCTTGCACATTTGCACCAGGTAAAGTGCCTCGCTGGAGAAATTCAGAGCAAAGCAGGTAAATGAATTCTTAGATATCTTCTCCAAGGCACTGGGTTCTCTGCAGAGCAGGGCATAATAAAAAGCTAATATGGCCACAGCTTGTCCTCCCCAAACTGAGCACTGGCTCACACACTGAAGGAAATGTCTTGGATGTCTGTCTGGAACACAGCCACTTGCTGACAGCCTACCATAACATTATATACAGGGCTATCTTACCTTCCAATTACACATCCCCAGGGTGTTCCCTAAATATGACCACGCTGATTATATTCAGCAACCCTCCTTTTATTGAAAGGCACTTATTTCCCCTCTCCCTCCCAATTTATTCCAGACAAACTAGAAGGCTGAATAAAAACCACTGAACTCTGTGGCCCATTTTAATTTCAAATTCAATTTAAATTTTAAATTTTAATTTTCAAGCACAGTCTTCGCTTTACATGCTTCTCAAAAATGCCTTCAAGTTTCCTGCTGGTTACTCCAGTCACCAGTAGGTTTTTTTTCCCAGAGCAAACATCTGTGTGGAGTATTTTCCTCCGTTTGGCACAAGAAAATTGGTACTAGAGGTGAGGGAAAAAAAGAAAGTGCTGAGGATGGATGGATGGAGGTCCCTCCTCCATCCAACTCGGATGTGATAGCACAGAATTCCTATCACACAGGAAAGGTCACTGATGTCACCACTTTTTCTGTGTTTGCACAGTACATTTGGCCTCCCTGTGAGCTGTGACCACATCAGCATTGGCAAACTCCACTCCAGTGTTGACATCTTTTGCAAACACCCGCTCCATTCAACAAACAGCACTGAAAAATGCACATTAAAATATCTGAGGCGTCAGCAGAGCAAAATAATACGCACACGAACATTTTACCAACACAGTCATATACTGGAGAAAATCCTTATTTACTACAGATTAGCAGACCTCCCCTGTCAAAAGGCTAAAAAAATAGTGCAGCAGCCTGAAATAGAAACAAACAGTTTTGGTCAGTGCTGCTCTGCTGTCAGGAGCTTTGTCACCCACGTCACAGGAGTGCCCACGGCTGCTGTGGCTGCAGCACTGGGGGATGCAGGACCCACCACCCTCCCAGAGCCTGGGGCCCCACTCCTGTACAGCCAGGCTGCTCTGAATGCCCTCCTAGGGGCTGGTACAAGAAGCAAACAGGTGAAAAACCATCCTGACAACAGGACCAGGCTCCAGCTGCTGTGAAAACCTCAAAAAACCCCAACTCCAGTCAGCAGCTGCCAGCACCAACATCTGGATTCACTGATCCCAGGCCATGGCTTGGATTTCCTGAGATTCACCTGTGAGATAAAGTGTTCAATCAGCTGAATCAAATACAGGGTAGAAGAACAGACCACTACACACTCTTCAGCAACCCTGGCACACAGAAACCTTGACTGAGGTTTGGCTTCCCAGCTGCCTGCCCTGTAAGGCCATGGGGCTCCCCAAGGCACTGTGCTCAGCAGGCTTTCCTAGAAGCCTGCTCCAGTAATTCTGCTGTCACAGCACTTCTTCTTAAAGGTGTGTGTTGGGTTGATGTGGCCAGAAATGTGAATTCTGTCCCATCTGCTGCAGCCAGCTGGGACAGTGCCCCTGATCTCCTGGCATATATTCTCTGCTAATGGGCCATCTTTAAACCAGCTGGGCAATCATCTTTATCTTCCCACAGCCCATCCTCCCTCCAGGAGATATCTCCTGTTCATGGCCACTGAGTCCCAGGGCATGGCTGATAAAATTCCATCATCCCACTGGGAGATGCTCCAGCCAGGGCAGGAGCCAAGCCTTTCCTACCCAGAGAAAAACTGAGATTTTGGACACCAAGGCACCTTCTTTCCACTGGATTCCAGAGGAAAGCCAGACCCTTCCACATCATCCCTGGAGCTTCAGAGGAAACTGCACCTTCTCCAGGAGCACTGCTCCAGCTGAGCCACATCTGCCCCTGCAGGAGGATGCAGCACCATGGAATGGGACTGTGCCACCACCCTGACTGACTGACTGTGCCAGCTTGGATTCTGACTCTGGCAGGGCTGGGATTGTTCTGTGTAATACTGCATTGCTATTGTAATGTTCCTAGTAAAGAACTGTTATTCCTATTCCCATATCTTTGCCTGAGAGTCCCTTAATTTCAAAACTATAACTTGGAGGGAGGGGGTTTACACTCTCCATTTCAAAGAGAAGCTTCTGCCCTTATTGGCAGACACCTGTCCTTCAAACCAAGACAAGGTGTTTGTAGAAGGCAGAGAGGGATAATCACAGCTGAGCAGGAGAGCACAGGCTGGATGGAGCCCAGGGTGAGTGCACTGAGCTGCAGGGAGATGGTTATGGATGTGCTGCAATACAGCCACTGGGGTTTGCCTTTTTTTTTCTTTTTATTTTCCTTTTTTTTTTTTTTTCCTTTTCCATAAAGAGCTAATATCTTGGGAAGTCTTCCAAGGCAGCTCGTAGGAGAGGTGGACATGCCAAAACATGATGCACACTGGACACGGCTCCCTGCTGCAGGCTGCCAACCAGCCTCTCCAGCCAGCTGCTTTAGGAGCTGACAAGTTTTTCCACAGTCCAGGATCAAATTTAGAAGCAGCCATCCAGCTAGCAGCAAGCAGCACAGATGGTTTCTTTGTCAGGAGAGCAGCAGGTAGAGATCCTCCAGCTCAGAGTGCTGATCTGTCTGCTCCCTGTGTTGACTCAGAGCAGGACAAACCTGAGCAAGCTCTGGTGGGATTCAGGCTGGAAGACCCAAACCCACCCCAAGCATGACAAGCCAGATAAATTTTACCCTCCTTTAACTTCCTCCACCAGCTGCAATCTGTGATCCATATGTTTATTTGCTCTGCAAGGTGGGGCTGATTCCTGGACTTTCTGGAAAGCCACCACCTGCTCCAGGAGACCTTGGTGGCTGCCCTTTTGCAGTCATTATGTTTGCAATAAAATTCAAGCAAGCCCATAAAAACAGGGGAAAAATCCAGCTCGGGTGTGGGTCCAGCCCCGGAAGAAGTGAGAATTTCACTGGATTTAGCTCAGAGGTGCTCAGATCTCAGCCTGGGCTTCCTGCCAGGCACCAAAAGCTCCCTGCAAACCCAGTCTGGAGACAGAGCTTTGCCATGGCAAATGGGTTGGGAATATCTCTGGAGAGGCTCCCAAATCCCTCTGCACTGCAGCGAGGGCCCTGCCAGGAGACAGCACTTGGCAGCTACTGGGAGGGGGAGCTGAAATGTTAAAGTTCAGGTCCAAACACCAAAACCTCACCTCAAGCACCTGAGCTTTGTGCTGGGCCACGCTGCAGAGTGGGACAACTCCTCTGGCTCTCCCAGTGCCTGGGGTGCTCTCTGGGGCTGACAAAGGCAGAAAACCTGTCCCCATCACTGGAACTGTGAGCTGTTTCTTCACCTCCAGCAAGAACCAAACCCGTGTGCCTCAGTTTCCCCACCTGCTACAGGAGCCCAGCAGTGCTTTGAAGCCTCTCACAGTGAAACTCACACCACAAGAACCAGTGCAATGTAATTACAATGATCTCCTTTATTAAGCGTGGCTTTTTCTTCTCCACTGAGGTCTTTCCCTGCTGGCTTGCAGGAGGTGGAGCAAGAGGAGCCCTGCTCACATCCCTGGACTCACACCAGCCTCCTGCACCATATTTCCTTTGGGAATGGAACACAAAGAGCGTGGGAAGCACAGGGGGACTGGGCTCTTGATGTTCAGCACTCAGACAAACCCGAGCTCCTTCTCCCTTCCTCTGCCCCTTTGTAGTCGTGACCTCTCCCTGGCAAGGCCAATCTCCTCCATGGCATTTTGGGGCTGGCCAGGGCACTGAATGGGGAATCAGCCAGAACACAGCTTCCTTTGTTGCAGTACTCCTTCTGAGATATGTAAATGGGGCAGGTTGCTGTCCCAGCCCTCCAGCAGGTACAGACCTTCCCCCCATGGCAGAAGCCAGAGCCCACGTTCCTGGGTGAAACACAAGCTGCATTCCTCCTCCCCAGCCTGCCCAGCAGGGAAACACGAACATCTCAGATAAAACCATCCAGCATCTGATATTTCACAGGGCAGGAATGCACTCCATCCTCTCCAGGATAGGGTTTTCTTGCCATCTCCTCTTGATGATGGATTAGTGCCACTCAGCTGGCTTGGGGGTCTGGAACAGGACACAACACCCCACAGGGCAGGCTGGCAGAGCCTTCAGACCCCAGCTGGTCCTGCTCCTTGTCCATGCTTTCTTGGGATTCTTTTGTCCTTTACTTCCAATGTGGGGTCACAATTGTCCAGCATGACAATGGGCTGGCAACCTTCACAGGAAGGTGACAGGTCATTCTCTCATCATGCCCTGGGGCACTAAATTGGTGTTTGGACACCTCCTGGTGTCTGGTGTGGAAGGTAAAATACTCCCTCCAGACATAGGCTGCTACTATCAGGCTCAGGCTGGAGCTTCATGAGCAGAGAAATCAGCCACAGAACTGTCACTTGAAGCCCAGGACTTGTCCCATGTTTTAGTCCATGTAGTCAATAAACAGGAAAAAAATCAAGGTTTGGCTGAAGGACACAGAAATCTTTGAAGCACACACATATGAGGGGAGCTCCAGGACAGACACCAGCCCTTCCTGCCACGGTGTTTTAGTGACTGAGAGTCCATCCTGTGGCACAGTGCAGCTGAGGGGACCCACCAGAGGAAAGGCAAGGTGGGATTTTGCTCTACACATCCCTATTTCAATGCACAACACTGCAGTTTTGCTTTTGGTAGCAAACACCAGAGCTACCAGGCAACAAAGACAGCAAAGAGAAGAAAAAAGGAAGAGGAGGAGACAGAGGGGGAGTGGGATCAGAGGTTAAAGGGCACCCAGAGCCTTATACAAAACATTCTGCTTTTGATCTTGCCCTTGATCATGAAGGTCCATCCCACTTTTGCACAGCCACAGGTCATATTATGGCTTGTTTTCCCAACAAAAAGAAATACAGGGCCAGAAGCTGGCAGATATTGGTTCTCACGCACAAACCTGAGCAAGGGTCACATTTTCAAAGAGGTCAGTGTCTATTCTGTCTTCCAAGGACACAAGAGAGTCTAGAAGGTCTGGGGTTTGTCTGCAGCTCTGCGTTCTGTGTCAATGTAGATGAGCAGTTTAGGATCCAGATCCTTCCACCGTGCCCCAGGCCAGAAAGGTTTCAAGCAAACTGGACAAAGAAGGAGAGATCTCAAGGAACCAGTTTTTCTATAAGGCTTCTGAAAGTTTTAGTTGGGAAGAACAGAGAGAGGGGGGAAAAAAAAGACCCTGTAAGTGTATCCATTCAGAGTAAGAATAAATCTGTGGGTTCACATCCTATTAAACGCTGGAGAAACACACACCAGAGACCTCTTAAAAGGTGTTGGCCACCAGGGAGCTTTTAATCAGAGCTCTTATTTTCTTCAGCACCAAAGTCAGTCAACATCAAGACACAAACTCATGGTAAATCAGGCATCCTAGCTGCAATGCTCACAGGGCTTTCCCCTTTCCTTTCTTTTGGACAAGGTACAAGAAATAAAAAAGCTTGTTTCCAAACAGTACAGATTTGAAGTGAGCAGCTGCTCACCAGGGAAAGACCCAGAGCTAATTACCAAGCTCACCTAACGAGCTCCTTGTGAGGCCTGCAGGATGATCCAGGCTGGGATGGTCCTTGGGGCAGGTCAGCTTGGATCCACACCAGCTTGCTCAGGGCTTGATCCAGCTGAGCCACAGAATCCTCCAAGGATGGAGACTGTGCAGCATCCCCCAGCTGAGCTTCTCCTGCAGATCCCTGACCTGTGGTGGCAGGGACAAGGAGAGCCACAGGAATGTCACAAAGAGCACCAGCTGACCTCCCTCTTGGGGTTCCCACCTCACCAACACCTACTGATGCCAGGAGGGCAACAATTCCGGCAAAATCCAGAGTAAAACCCACATTAACTGAAAAACACCTCTGCAAAACCAAGTTCTCCAGGGAAAGCACAGAGCACAACCTCTTCCCCTGCAGCTGCATTAGGAAAAATCCACCCATTGCCTGCCCACGGTGATCTCAAGCCCTAAATTTAAACTAGGAAATCAGCTGTCATTGGGAAAGTAACCTGGGTATTTTCAGCCCCCTAAGAGGAGGATTCCTGGCATAGCCTGGGGCTGCTCCATGGCAGCCCCAGCTCAGCTGCTTTTTGTGGGAATAAACCTCAGGACTGGCTTGGGGTGGAGGGGAGCACAGGCAGGTTCAGCTGGTGTGAGGTGTGATGGGTGCAGCCAAATTCACACCCCCCAACACAGCCAAGCCCTGGGACATCTTTGGCAAAGCCCAAATGTACCTAAACAGTGGTTATTAGGCCAGAAAGAGTTAGTCCCTGACTGCTGCTGGTGAAAGCAGGATGAGTCCATAAATGTGTGGATGAGGTTACAGCCCAGCACGGATGGGGGCTGGTCTCAGCCCAGCTCAGGTATTTTTACATATTTCCCACCTTACAGATGTATTTGCATTCCCATCCCCTACTTTCCTGCATGACCAGAGCTCATTTCCAGCAATTTGGTGCACACCTTATGCAGAAGGCCACAGAGAGCAGGAATTGAGCAGTTCAGATCCTGATCCAGTGCAGAAAAGGCTGTGCCCACAGTTATGGTGTCCCTGGATGTCTCAAAGCACCTTCTGAAACTAATGGTGAGGTTCAGCTCTGCCCCAGCAAGCCCAGGTGCTGAAATTTTGATGGTTTCAGAAAAACAAAGTGGTTTATTTTTACAAGCAGCAGCTTCTTCCTGCAAAGATACAAGTGCAACACCTAACTGTCCTGGTGGGAAAGAACCAGAGCTAATCTTCACTCCTGTTGTATTCATGGCTTCATTTCCCTCTGTCAGAGGCAGTGATGAAGACCCATCCATGGCATTATCCTTGTTAATAAGTGAACAGGAAAGAGCCCAGAATGACTCTTAGTTTCTGGACCAAGATTTGGGGATTGATGCTCAGAACACCAACTTATTTATCTGTGATCTGAGCTTGTGACAGCTGGAACATCTTGCTTAGACTTTTATGGCAATTCCTGAGCTGCCACTGTCAGAGCACAGGTGAGACCATAGCAGGATAACAAGCACAACACTGCTGCATGCCTTTGCACAATTTTCCCCTGGCTCTCCTTTCCTGCACTCAAAAATGTGGCTCTGGTGACAGCTACCTCAGCACAAGGCATCTGGAGCAGCTCAGCATTTTGCACTTGCTCTAGGCTGTGTTGCAAGACTCTTCTTCCCATCAGTGCCTTGCCAATAACAGAATGGTTACCAATCCCATCTTTGTGTCCAGCATCTCCCAGCTCCTCTCTCCCTCATTCCCTGGGCTGCTGGAAATTCTCTCTCTGTGGAATAAGAATTGAGATGGTCCAGGGAAGGAGGTTCAATTTGAAATCAAAAATCATAGACAAATTTGGGTTGGAAGGGACTTTAATGTCCATGATGATACAATTCCATGGGCAGGGACACCTTCCACTGTCCCAGGCTGCTCCAATTCCCATCCAGCCTGGCCCTGGGCACTGCCAGGGATGCAGGGGCAGCCACAGCTGCTCTGGGCACCCTGTGCCAGCCCTGCCCACCCTCCCAGCCAGCAATTCCTCCCCAATATCCCAGCCAGCCCTGCCCTCTGGCACTGGGAGCCATTGCCTGTGTCCTGTCCCTGCCTTGTCCCCAGTCCCTGTGCAGCTCTCCTGGAGCCCCTTCAGGCCCTGCCAGGGGCTCTGAGCTCTCCCTGGAGCCTTCTCTGTGCAGCTGAGCACCCCCAGCTCTGCCAGCTTTTAAAATGCAGACTCCACTTCTCCATTTTCCCTCTGTTTGAGACATTTTCCTTCCCTCCCATTTGCCCATCAGTGCCCCTGTCACCTCCAAGAGCTCCTAACTCCAGATTGCCACAAGCCCATTAATTTGGCTCCTTGCTCTTAGCTGTAACTCAACCCTCTGTGCCTGCTGGCAACCAGAGCTCAGTTTTCCTTTACCCTCCCTCCTGATGTAAAATCGAATTTCTTAGTAATGCCTCAGACTTTGCCACGGTCCCCAATTCAAAAACCCCAATTCCAAACCTCCCAAGGTCTCCCCTTCCCCCCAGCCCTACACCCCACACTCCTGCAGGCAGAGGAAGCCAAACTGCACAGACAAGCCCTGGCTTGGCAGTGATGCCAAGAAACTTGGAGATTTCCTGCTGGAGCACCTATGGAAAATGAACAGCTTATTTTTGTCTCATTTATTCACACTGAACACTCCCCAGTGCTTCCTGTCTCAGCAGAAGCTATGTTTGCTCTATCCAAAACCCTCTCAAAAAAGCCACAAAACAGTCTCATATCCCATCAGGGTAGCTGCCCCTGGATGTTTTATGGGATCATGGCATCAAACAGGTTATATTTGTACTGTTTTAAAAAATAAAATATAAATAAAACAAAAAACAATCCTACCCACTCTCCAAAAAGGGTTTTACAAGGACAGCATTTTTTAAAAATTAATTTAAAATAGTATTTAGATTACTGCAGAATTTCTTGAAGACCACTTATTTTGATACCAACAGAAACAATCAGATTCCAGAAACTATTTATAAAACCTTGCCTTGAGTAAATGAATCCCAGAACACTCAAGAAGTTACATCCACCTGTCATCAGAAGCCACACACCTTTGTAAGCACTTGGGTATATATAATTTAACCCCCCCCCTAAACCTCTTAATATTAAATGCAGCATTTACCAGAGCTACTAAGTGCTTTCAAAAAGATCTTCTTATTTATTTAAGAGCTTAAAGATATTTTTGGGGAAGGTGTAATCCATTTTGGAAAGTTTTTCCCACATTTTTAAACCTGCTGATAAAGTCATTGCTATTGTTACAAAGGATCTGCCGTTTCCCTGGAGAGATGTAAAAAGTATTTTTATACTAAAAAAAGTTGTGGATGCAGCATCATGTCCATTCTTAACACATATGAAACATTAGAGCTGAATAATTTTTGCAGCCTCTTTCTCTCACACCTTAATTATTTTTTCTTCCAATAAAACAGAAATATTTTCTCTTGATTTCTTGAAACAAGGACAGTTCATGCATCATTTGGCAGCCTTGTGCAAGCAGTCTGTACTTGAATTTCCAGAAACACAGTGTGTTATTTACATTGCCAATTGCAACACTATTTTTTTCTGTGTAAAAGCTCCCTTAGATTTCACCAATCTTTTCGCTTTTTTTTTTTTTTAAATAAACAGACCCTGAAGGCAAGAAGAACACTGCAGAGAAGGAAAATAGCTCTGGTACTGTTAGAGCTGGAGGCCAAACACAAATTCCACACTCTCTGCTGGCTTAGATTGATAAATTTGCTGGGACTTCAAGGCACAGCCCCAGAATTTCATGCTCCCTGGGAGAGTATTGATACACAAGATATATCTGTCTCTTAATATGTTATTTTTCATGGGGAATGTGTTGTTTAGCCCTCAGCTGGTTGAAAATTCTCATTGCTGTTGTCCTGACCTGTGGAAATCCTTCAGGATTATCCAAGGTTGGGAGGGAGAACTGGTGAAGGTTAAAGAAGACAAGGAGGGGTGAGCTGCAGTGATGGAACCACAGTGATGCCCCAAAGCCACAGATCCCAAATTTCCACCTGCTCACAAGTTTTTAGAAACAAAGAGTTTGCAGTAAATCAATCCCGTTGGAATAATACATAGGGGAAAAAAAAATGTTAAACCCTGAAGTGTGTAGTTGTAGAAATAAGACACAATACCAGAAAAAAACACCTACAGAAAGCTCATATTTAACTCTAGAATCCCACATTTTCAAAAGGCACAGCTCATCCCACACTCCCACCCCTGCAGAGGAGAGAAGCTGAAGGCATTTAGCAGACATTTGCATCTATATTCTGCAAGTAGCAGATGCAAAGGAAGAGATTCATTTCCCCTAACATAAGCCATCTAAAAATTAAATGCTGATAGTCATCTTGGATTCTTTTTAAACCCAGATTAAAATAGCTGCTATGTGCAGGTCTGCCCTGCTCTCTCTCCCCAGAGATTACAGAAAGCACTCAAGTGCCAAAATTAAATAGGGGGCTGAAATTAAACCAAAGGTATCCCACCCTCAGCACAACTCCTGAATGCATGGCCTTGTATCCAAAGCACACTGGAATCCCTGGAAAAATCACAGCTGTAATTCTGGAAGGGTGTTTGAGTCTCCTGCTGCTGCTCAGGGATTTGGGGAGGTCAGGCTGACCTGAGGTGCTGTGTCAGCCCCCAGCACCTCTCAGGACAGCAATGTCCATCTGCCTGGCAAAAATGGAAAGGCAGAAGTGGAAGCAAAGAAGGAGCTCATGGTCCCAACATCTCTGCTGGGAAGGATTTCTTGGGATATTTTTGATGTGAGATCTGAGTCCTAGCAGAGCAGCATCACTGAAATGAGCATCTCTGAGGTGCACAGGCAGGAACTGCAGCAAAATCCTCAAAAAAGGGTCTAACAGGGTGAAGGAAAAGGAAATATAAAGGATCTAAAGCAGCACCCAAACCGTGGTGTGGCAGAGTGGGCACACTGGTGTGTGCTGAGTGGGAGAGCAGCAAGGAAAACCCCAAAAAGCACCACTGGGAGACTCTCAGGCATCCAGGGCAGGCGAGGGAGAAGTCCTGGAAAAGAGCCCCCACTTTTTTTGCTGCAAACCCAATATAAAGCTGATGATCACGGGCTTGGAGCATTTTGAGCATCCAGCTGTCAGGGGAAGGTGCGTGGGGAGCAGAGTGGGAGCAGAGAGGGGACCAAGCTCATCTGCTTTTTGTCCTTTCTACCTTTTTTTTTTTTTTAATGGCAGATGCTGGTTTTCCACACACACTGCCAGCCCCACCTCCTTTTTTTTTTTTTTTTTTTTTTTTTTTTAACACGTTCCTCTGAGAAACAAAGGTTCGACGCAAAACGCTGCCGCTGATGAAATGTGGAAAGCCTGGCTGCTGGTGAGTGCTGCTATTCATCTGACTAAGCAGCATTTGACATTTGGGCTTGGTGGGTCTCAAGTTTCCCTCTAGTAAGATATGGGCTGACTCCGCCGCAGCCAATCTCGGTCGGAGGCTGCGGATGGTGCCGGAGGGAGGGAAAGAGGGAGGGAGGGAAGCGTGAGCACATCCCAGCACCCACGGGCTGCGAGCCTGACCTCAGCTGCACCACAGCCGTGGCACCGCTGCCCGGTCCTCCTGGACCTGCTGGGGATGCTGCAAATTCATCCTTTTAATTTTTAATTTTTTTTTTTTTTTTTTTTTCGTTTCTTACTTACACTTGCTTTTGCTTCTCTCCCTTTGCGTTTTACAAGCGCGGCGTCGAGTTTCCCAACCCAGGTCTGAGCTTGGTGCAACACAACCAGCAGCAGAGAGGGAAATCCTTTCTGTCAGCCAGTGTTTCAGAATAAATCCAGACTGAAATCATACCAAAAGTGACGGGCTTGCAGAGTGCTGGCTGAGTTGCAAGGAGGCTGTGAGCTGAATCCACAACTCAGACGTGTCTTCCTAGATGGAGAGAGTCCAAGCCAGGCAACAATACCACAGTGCACTCTTCTGAGAGGTGTAATCCACAAAAAATCCCACTCTGGGTGGATGTGTCACTGCCCAACTGCAGCAAGCCAGCTGGAAAGAGCTGACATGTTTGCCTTTTATGAGTAAAGCATTAAGTATGATTTGGTAGAGACACTGTGTGGTACTGGGATGATCTACAATATCCTTTAATCTTCACATTTTTCTTTGTCTTTTGTCCTCCTCCTTCTCCCCACCCCAAGGTTTTGCTTTAACTACAAGCAAGGACAAAAAGAGGGGAGCTGCAGCACAAATGACATGAATACTAAAACAAGTGTAATCTGTAAGTAAAGGTTCTTCAAGTACTACCATGCAAGTACTAAACTCCTTGTCTACAAAATTTTAAACTGGCTTGTACAACAGCTTTTTAATGAGTAAAAATCCCTTATCACCTTATTTTGCACCAGACCTCCCAGGACTGTTACTTGCAACATTGCCACAGTCTCCCAGCTCCTAACAAGACCCACTTGTCACCCCAATTTCCACTTCTTGAGCCTTTCTATTAGTGGAAATGAAATTTGCAGAACTCATTGCATAACTTGTTCAAAAGGAGTTAGGAACAAATACAAACACATCTCGTGGATGACAATGAGCCTCTGTGAACCCTGAAGTCTCAACAGGCATTTACTCACTCCAAAAGCTAAGAACCTGACTCCAGTCTCACTGAGTGCAAAAAAAAAAATAACTCCAGACCACAAGTGCTGCAGAACAGTATAAAGTCATGGCTCATAAACTTTATTTGCCATGTATCTCCATCCTTTGCCTTCAGGAGATGGATGGCCTCATCCAAGGAGGGTTTTCTGCATAGCCCCTGGCTGCCCAAGAGCCCAGGCAAAGCTCAGCCTGACTTTGAGCCATCTCTGTTGGAGGCTGGAGCCTCCTAAAGAGGGTCTCAGGCCATCCTGTCAGTGATCAGCCATGTGCTGTGACTGCAGGCATGCACAGCTCTCATGTGTGCAGCCCATGCAAGGTGTGGCATGTTCCTCAGCTCAAAGCACACCCAAGGCACTCATCTGCTCTGCAAATACAGCTGGGCCTTTTCAGAGGCAGCCTGGAGAGTGGACAGACTTGGCTGTGAACACAAATACGGGTATGAACAGCCTCGCCTCAGCTGCCCGCATGAACAACCCTGCCAGAGCAGCTACACAGGAAACCTGGGGCACCTTGAGGGATAAAACTGAGGTGTCAGCTGTCCCAGGTCACCCCAGAGAAGCTGTGGCAGCAGCACAGTGCAGTCCTGCTGCCCTGCCTGGGCGAGGGCAGCATCCCCAGGGCCCCGAGCTGCAGGGACCTGCTCCACCCCATCCCTCCAGCCTGCAGACCTGGGGTGAGGCAAGCACAAGAGCTGTGGGAGGAACAGAGCAGGTAGAACCAGTGCTCCCCACCTGCCAGGGAGCTTGCTGCTGAGCAAGACCAGGGGCACAGTCCAAAACAAACAGCAGGAGAAACCTCTTCTCCAAGGAACAGCTTGTCCACGCTGCTGAAACCTTGAGGGCATTACAGCCCTGTCCCAGCACTCTGCTGTGCACACTCAAGGGCTTGAAGCACACCTGGAACAGGGAATGAAGAGGTTAAACCCAGGAGAAGGGCCTGCCTTATGCCACAGGCTGATCCCAAGCTCCACATGTTTGCTCTGGTTGTCTTTAGTACACACACACAGGGAGGAGGGACTGACACAAATCCAGCTCTGAGCACTGACAGTGATGTAACTCTGCATCTCAGAAGGAAAAGGAATGCAGGTTTTTCTCTCCCTGTTCCTCAGGAAGCCTCACAACCAATTGTTTCTTGTCTGTGCTACAGGAAGATGAGCAGGCTGAACCCATAGGGAAGCAGTAGGCTGGAAGGGGTTTCCTCTGGCAGTACAACCACCATCTGTGACACCTCCCTGGAGGGCAGGAAGAACAGGGTGCTCAGTTTAAACTGCCCTTTAAAATCACATCTAATTTTCCTTATTCTATCACCAAGCTGCCACCCAACCTTAGGTTGAGACTACAGGAGTCCTACAAAATTCAGCAGCTACATTCACTCAGGTGCATAATTGTGCAACAATGGTTGCAAAAATTCCTACCATTCACACCTCGACAGCTGAAATGGGAGGAGAGAGACCTCTTTTACTTCTTCTCAGCACATGGTGAGCTTGGAGAACACCACCAACCTGCAAAACCAGTGATGCCTCAGCTCACAGTACATGGCCACCAAGCTATCAGCACTGTGCACGCACCTGCAACAGGCAGCTGTGTAAGTCACATAAAACATATTTAGAAATCCAGTTGCCATCACTAGGATGCTATATTCCCTGTGAAGAGTCCCTCCTTTATTTTCATTTCTCAAACTCACGGCTGAAAGGGGCACAAGCAGCTCCAGTTGCAAGTTTCCTAGCAGATTAACAAAAACCTTGACGAACTTCAACATATTTCTGGTGGTTGATGTCCTAAAGGATTTTATTTATATGAAATCCATGCTTTAAACAGCTGATAGTCACTTCAAAATATGTCAAACTGACCCTTGTTCTGGCCTCAAAGGAGCTCACAAATCATAAATTTACGTAATAAATAAAACTTCTCCTGGGACAAACAACAGATTGTAAAATGCACTCATTCAGCAACTGCTGAGAACACTAATTTCCTAATCAGGCCCTGTGGATGCATCACACACCAACTTAACCTTATCTCCCCTCACCTGGGACTCTGACTGTGTGCTCACACAGCAGCTGTGCTCCTCCAGAAGCACCATGGTGCTCAGGTGCCAGGTTTTTCAGAGATGAATCAAACAGAACAGTGAAGAGCTGCAGGAGCTACACACAACCCTAAACCTGCCTGGCGCAAGCACCAACCCCATCCCCATTCCTGGGGGATGAGGAACCTGGGCAATGAACACCCCTTTTGGCACCTGGAACCCTCCACCAGATGCAGATCAGGAGCTGTGGATGCTGCAGGTGAGTGGTTGGAACACCAGGGGTTGAGTCACACCAGGGAGCTCCCCACCTGCAGCCTGGCAGTGGCCAGGGCCAGCAGGAGAGCTCAGCAGCTCAGGGCACTTTGGGAAAGGCCATGGAGCCAGGCTGGTGCTGGAATAAACACAGAGGCTGGGGGGGAATGAGAACAAGGCCATGAACTTGAAAGTCAGGGTTTGGCTCATTGTCTACAGTCTACCAGATTCTGGCACCCACTGCATAGCTACAGCTTTGTGCCAGGCACATCCCTGATGCCCCATCCCTGGAAACATCCAAGGCTGGGCTGGATGGGGCTCTGACCAACCTTAACTAGTGGAAGGTGTCCCAGCCCACTGCAGGGGGTTAGACTAGGTGTCCTTCAAAAGTCTCTGACACCCCAAACCATTCTGTGATTCCGTGGTCTATTCCAGCACTACCAGTGGTAAATAATGGCTTGACGAGGTTATCTCACACATGAGAAGCATCTCAGAATTTTAATGCACTTCATCCCACAGAAAAAATAGTTTTTTAAAGTTCAGATTTTACCCATTCTAATAGCTCTGTTCTCAGATTCTATCCAGGGCTTGAGGCAAAAACAACCTACTGACTTGAGCTCAAACTTTGCAAGGGGAGTGTGTTCAGGAGAGCTTGAGGAGGTGGGAGAGTGGAGAGGGTGGGAGCCCAGCATCTGGGTAACTGTGCTGCACTCTGAAGTTTTGCACCTCAATTCCAAATGTCTCTTGTATTTTTGCAGTACATTCCTCAGACCCATGGATGGGAGACAGCAACGTGGTCTAGTGGAAAGTGGAACAAGGTGGGCTGCAAGGCCCCTTCCAACCCCACACATTCCCTGATTCCATGACAGCTGCAGTGTGAAACCAAATCAAAGAATCTCCTGATACACAGAGAGAGCTCCTGCTCTCTTTGAGAGCAGGCTGAGGGATGATAGTGAGTTCACTGCACCTTCAGCAGTTTCACAGAGACCCCCATTCCAGCAGTGGCACCTCTGCCACTCTGGCTGCCTCCAAACCTGTGCCAAATAACTGCACCAGTGCCCAAACCACACTGAGAGCAAGGGAAGAGCAGGGAAGGAAAGGTGCAAAGAGAGGAAAAAGAGAAGATCTCTATATGGTTAGAGCCCCAAGCTGCTTATCCTGCACCACATGTGCAGGGATGGGAGCCACTGACACTGCCCCTTCCTACCCAGGGGAGTCACAGTGAAATCATCCTCCTCCAGTGATTCAGACTGGAATGACACAGGTGGTAGCAACATACCACAAATTCCTTTGGTTTGGTTGCTTCTCAAGTAATTTTCAGGAAATCTATTTTTAGGCCTGTAACTGCATATTTCCACAGCACTCCATGACTCTTCCTCCCACCCCAGTGGTGGGCAGAGCAGGAAAAGCCTAAAGACAGAGACCAGCCCTCAAGCAAACAAGACCTGAGCAGGGGACACACCTGCTTTGCAGTACAAGAGTCATGGGTCCCCACTGCCTTGTCTGGAAGCTGTTCTGAGAGAAAACAGCAGCACAGAGCCCTGGAGCACACACCTCTGCACCAGGACTCAGGGTTCCCAACCTCCAGGACAAAATGCTACAGGTGGTGACACAGGCAGGACACCTCTGGTGAAGGCACACAGCACTTGAACCTCACCCTTCCTTTAGAAACAGCATTCATGGATGAATACTGGTTTTTGTGTGGCTGCATCCAACACCTGACACAGTGGGTTCTTGGTTTATATCCATCCTTGCCCCTTCCCTCAACTTCAAGCTACTCCATACTCAATATCTACTCCATACCCTACTCCATACTCAGCCTACTCCATATTCTACTTCCTTACAATCTCTCCTGGGTCTTGGTTGCAGACTGACACTTGCCAATATTAGAGAAGTAGTCATAAATGTTCTACTTTTTGCTCACCACAACCTCATAACGCTTTTCTCCAAGTTAGTAATACCTAGCAACTGTAGATTTGCTGAATCTTAAAGTTTCATGATTACTTTTAAGGTGATTTACAAGTTTCTGGAGTCTGGTGAATGTACTTCTATTAAAAAGAGCACACCTTTAGTTTGTACAGGTGAGGAACTTTAGCCTGTTGAGTGTCAGAAGAGGCTCCTGAAATTTATTTTTTCATGCTCAATCCAACAATTAGTGTTCCAGTAAATACAACTTCTCAATTCTCTGCCATCTATTAAGTTCTCCCTATTAAGTAGTCTTCTGCTTCATACTCTAGATTTTGCAAATCCCTTTTAAAGACCTAAAAAATCTCTATTTATAAATAACCACAGCAAACGGGAAAAACATTTTTGTGTAAAACACTCTTACAATAAAAACAGAAAGCCCAATGTTTTTGATTATATCATGTGTATATTTGATTATATCATTGTGTATCTCGTACTAGAGCTAAATGTTTATAAAGAGGGATTAATTTTTTTCCTTCCTGGCAACAGCTGTAATAAATACACTGCTAGAGAAAATATGTGAAGTAGAAGACATGCACTCAACACTGGAGAAATATGTTCGGATATAGTGCAGTGAGGAACTCGCAGAATAACCTAACACCACAAAAATTTTGAGCTTCCAGCTTGCTGTCAGTGCTCAAATGTCTCAAAGTAAAACTTGTGAGAGTTTTCTTTTGAGATGTGGTCGGATGGTGCCTACGAGTTCCATCAACTGATTAGTTAGTGACAGAATGAAAAACATTTCATAGGTTGACAGAGGTTATCAGGCAGCAGCACAGAAATGAGGGCACAAAGCTTTTCCCCTCCTCCTTCCTGCAATACTTTAGATTTTGGCTCCTAGATGCTTATTTTGTTCTTTTTTTGTTGTTATTCTAAGTTCCCTGCTGCTAATGCAGAGGAACTGGTGTGATGTCTGTGGTTGGGGCAGCAAGGAATTTGGCGTGCCTGGATTTTGGTGTCCAGGCTGGGCATCACAACCTCTCCAGACTGGCAGGTTCACTCCCAGACCTTGCTGCCTTCAGCTTCTGTGCAACAGCTCCCTGTCTCACTGATTTTCACAGAGATTAAAGCTCTGCTTTCACAATCACTAATGCCACATTTGGGCAATTCCTGATCTCACAGAAAACACATCCAGCCCAGGCAGGGTGTGAACACACAGCCCTGCTTTTGCTGAATCAGAGCAAGAGTATGACCACCAGAGGGAAAACAATAGCTGCTCTGGTTTCATACCTGACAGGAGGAGGCTGTCATGCTGACAGTTTCAAATACCTGTGGATTAGCAGCCTGAGATTACACCTGATCTGCCTGCAATTCCTATGGCTCCAGCATTTTGACCAAGCATCACTGGCTCTACAGCTGGATTTGTTCTCAAAGATCTCCCTCAACAAAGTCCAAAAATGTTACCTTTTGATCTTAACTCACTTCCATGAGAAATACTTATCCAGTATAAAACTAAACCCAGAAACCATATGTGTAATTCAAACTTAACTCATGCTCCAATCCACCTGTTGAATTTACTTTTTCATGTAAATGTACCAAAGTCAGCAGACATGACCAGCACTAGGCTCCTTGTAGCTGTTTCCAGAAGAGGGGAAGTGCAACCCCGTTACTAAACCCTTAGCTCTGAGCTCTCAGAAGGATTAATTTCCCTTCTGATCCCCCTCTCAGCATCCCCCTGCAGCATCCCAGTCGGACAGCACAGACTTTGGCAGGTGGAGAGGCCAGACAGAGCCCTGCCCAGCTTAACAGCATCACAGCAGATGGAAAACGTCTGGATCTGCAGATGGAGGAAGAGCTTAATAGAAATACTCTCACGATGAAGTGAGACTTCCCTGAAAACGTGCACTTTAGGAGCTTCAAGATGGAATTTTTTTTTTATACACAGAATGCTACACAACATCCCATCTTCATTACTGGAGCTCCACTAGCAGTGCAACAGAACTGGTTATATCTAATCCAGAAAGGAATGGGACAGGTAAGTCAACCTGTGTCAGGGCTCTGTGCCTTCTCCCTCTCTCTCACACACACAGTTGTTTAGGATTAAGGTTTAATAGCTTTTTTTTTCTGGACCAAGGGACCACAGAATCTCTTCATCTCCTGCCAGATAAAGCACTCCAGCCATCAAACTGCAGTGGGGATCCACTTTGAAAAGCACCAAATGCTTTCCAATGCCCTTGGAGTCCAGCAGCACCACACACTCTGGTGTTGGTGTCGTGGCAGCTGCCTGCTTAAAAACCATAAAAGGAGAAATGGGACCTGAAGTCTCAAGTGTTTCAGTTTTAAGGTTTAATCTATCAAGCACTTAGGAGAAAGGCTGTGCTACTGCAAGGAGTGCAGATGCCTTTGTGAGGCTGGAACAGTTGCAGGGTGTCTAAAACACTCCACCCAGTGGTAGAAAGCTACACCTGCCTGAAAAACTAAATCCTGCAGAGTTCTACACGGGCAATAAATCCCACATATGTTTGCTTTCCCCACATGGCTCAAAAAAAAAGAAATAAATCAACCTTTTCATTATACTGCATAATAGAGACTATTCGTGTAAAGAATACAACTGAGCTTAAAAAGGTAAAAAAAAAAAGAAAAAAAGTATGCAATGCACTCAGTACACTCAAAGTATGTGATTATCCCTCTAAAATCTAACACATTTCTTATCTCTTGCTCCTTCCAGGACACTTAAACTCCCCTAATCCCAACTGCTCTCAGCAGAGATGCCTTAATTTCCCAAAGGCGGAAACACAGTTCTACCATTGTTATATCCAGGAAATCAGAGAACATAGTTGGGAATTAGTACAAGGATCAGGTATTTCTCTTGTTATTCTGTAATAAATGATAGGGTTTACTAGCAAAGACAAGCTCAGATCAAAGCCTCAAGGCTCAGCACCCTTATGCATTGTGGAAGATTGGCTCTGGAATCAAACATCAGTGCTTGTGCTCTTTAGTGATAACTCAGCAAGAAAAAGCCAGTATTTTGAATCCCTGCCCATGGCACTGGGGTTGGAAGCAGATGATCTTTAATGTCCTTTCCAACCCAAACCATTCTGTGATCCTGTGATTCTGTATGCTGAAGCACAGAAAATGATGTTTGTGCAGGGCCTAGCACAGGACCTGGTTTTGGCCCCTGGGAATGCCATGCTCAAGGCTTAGAAGTGAAATCAGGAACTACAGAAGAGGAATGCAGAGGGATTGTCAGTGTTCTCAACCATTCAACTGTTTAATTGGCACAAAGCAGATTTAGCTGGAATATTGGGGAGGAATTGCTGGCTGGGAGGGTGGGCAGGGCTGGCACAGGGTGCCCAGAGCAGCTGTGGCTGCCCCTGCATCCCTGGCAGTGCCCAGGGCCAGGCTGGGACAATCTCTTCTGGTGGAGGGTGTCCCTGCCCATGGCAGGGGGTGGAATGGGACAGTCTCCAAGTTCCCTTCCAACCCAAACCATTCCATGATTCCACAAACACATTGCTCTGACCTGGCTGACCTCAGCTGGGTGCTGTGGGAGAAGCTGCAAGTGTTGGAGCTGCACTATCCAAAGTCCCAGCAAGTTCATGGGAAGGGATTTTTCAGTGCTTCACTTTGGTGTGGCAAAGCCCCTCATCAGAGGTTCTTACAGGAAATGAACAGGATAAAAATGGAATGATATGGGAATAAGCAGTTGGATCACACTGCAAGGAAAGGTTACTGGCAGGAGGATGAAAATCATCTGTGTTGATAACACATTTGTCAAGGTATCTGGAAGTTGTAGCTTATGCATAAAATGTTCTCTGGAAAATGAGGTGGACATCATGATGCATTTGGCAGGAAATACACTGTTATTCAGGATGACCAAAAGCAGCTCTCATGGCCAGAATTACACATGAATCTCAAAAATTTGAGTGAAAGAAAGGTGAAATAAACATTTCCCCTTCATGTTAAGAATCATCATGCTAAATAAAGCACATGAAGAGGATTTACCATAAACACACAGCGATGAGCTCAGAGAGAACTTATTCTTGAGAACATTACAACACAGGGATGAGATCCTGGAAAAACTTCATCCGGTTCTCTGAGAATTCAATGATCATCCACAGTCAAGAACTGCCCATGAATTCCCTCATGAGGGCAAGAGGAGGGGCAGCACCCATCCTTGATCTCTGTGACCAATGACTGGACCTGAGGAAATGACATGAAGCTCTGCAAGGGCAGGTTTGGGTTGGATTTCAGGAAAGGTTTTTCCCCCAGAGGGTGCTGGCACTGCCCAGGCTCCCCAGGGAATGGGCACAGTCCCTGAGGCTGCCAGAGCTGCAGGAGAGTTTGGACACTGCTCCAGGGATGCACAGGGTGGGATTGCTGGGGTGAATGTGCAGGGACAGGAGCTGGGCTGGATGATCCCTGTGGGCCCCTTCCAACACAGATTATTCCCTGCTTCTATGATTCTAAGAAGGAAGAGGTAATTAGTTATTGGTTATTACAGAAGGCACTATTGGTTATCAAATAAAAATCCTCCTGCAAAAGATGTGGCAAAATCCATGTGACAAATGTATTCTGAGCAGTGAAATCCCAGTAATCCTAGTTGATGACAATAATAGTAGAACAACAGATACAGTATTAGATGAACATCTGGTTTGCTGCCCTAAGGCAGCTGGGTTGCCTGGAGTTTCTCTAATCCATATAAACAGTGCCAAATATCTCTACAGTTGTTAAAGTCACTGCACCCATGAAAACCCCTGGGAAACTGATAAGTATAATTCAATTGTTATCCATCAGCTGTAGCAACACTCGCCTTGACCTGAATTTCCTGCTAGGCTAGGCAGACAGGTTTGAGTAACTGCCTGGTTTTCACAATTCTCACATGCCAGCAGAGTGGCAAGAAGCTGTTGTAGATAAGAAATATTTGCCACTGGATATAGGATGAGAAAGAGTAAAGGCTGAAGTCTCTGCTCCTGTGTCAGTGCTATGGAGAGGTGTGTGCTGCCTCTGACAGGGCTGTCTCCAGTGGGATGCAGACATGCACATCAGAGCAAGCTGCAAGCTGTTCACAGCAGCCTGAAGGACTCCAGTGAGCACAAAGCCTTCATTTCACCCCAGTGTCATGTTGGTTCTGTCAGATGATGTCCAACTCCACTGCCCCTGGCAGCTTCCTCAGAGCTGCACCTCCCAAACTGGCAAGAATAGCTCCATACCAACAGACCCAAGAAACATGGGTGATACTAAAGTTTAAGAATGAGATGCTGAATGCATGAATTCACCATGTGACAACGGGCCAGATGCAGCCACACCCCTTCTCAGAGAGCTGACAGATTTGCTGGAGGTCTCTAGAAACTACCCAATAAAGTCTCTAGAAATTACCTAATAAAACTGTTCCTCAACTAGGAAAAACACTCTGTCCAAATCCCAACACTGATTTCCCAAAAGTAACAATTCTCACAGTGATTTACTTCTACAATAAACTAACAAACAGAACGCCAAGCCCTTTTTCTTTTTGTGTTATATTTATTATTCTTTTGGGAGGCACAATGAAAATTCCACCTTTTGTTCTTTTCCCTTGCAGAACAGCAGGGTACAGGTTAGTAGCCATCAATCTACAATCAATATGTACTTCAGAAAGTCTCTGATTACATTTTCACATTTCCTGATAATAAAGGAGGCACACGTGCCAGACAGTGACAGTGGCTGAAACAATTTTAAGCAATACTTGCTTAAAAAGCTGCACTGACTGCTATTTTAAGGCAGGTTGGGTGAAAGCTTGACAGGCAATTTCCTCAGGAAATGAAAATAATTTCGCCTACAGAAATACATTGATTGAAAACAGGCTTTTAGAAAATACTTCATCAGTGTGAAATCATATTGATGCTGCACTTCCTTTAGTTAGAAAGACATCAACGAATTTTTTTTGTTCAGAATCCTGACTTCTCAGTTGTTCCTTTACCTTGCAGCGATGCTCTGCTGTCACAGGAGGCAGGTTTCTCAGGGAATCAGCAGCTCAGGCCAGGCTGCAGTGGCCAGGAGCCATCAGGCTGTGTTCTCAATGAGCACAGCAATGCCTTGCCCCCCGCCGATGCACGCCGACCCGACCGCGTACTTCCCACCTCGGCGCCTGCTCAGAAACAGCAACAGGGAAGATGGGTTACCTGCAGGAAACCACAGCACCTCCTGCCCTGGTTTTATGAGGAAGCCACCTATCAGCTGGGTGTTACTGAAGATGATGTTTCAGAATGCACATACTGTTATTTTTCTAGTAAAATACCTGAAGTCTCAACTGACGCTGAAATATTTCTGAACAATGACTTTAGACATCATCTGACCACACCCTGCCACAGGCAGGAACTTCTTCCACTAGACCCCACCTGAACATTTCTAGACCCCACCTGAACATTTCTACACTGCTGAGGTAGTTTTTAAATGCTAGGTTTCCTACAGCCACACTCCAAGAAACAGTTTTCTGTGAGGTGCAAATAATCTGAAGTTTCACAGCACTAAGACAGTGTTGCAAGTACAAGCAAAGAGACACAGTAATCTCTACCCTAAGGAAAAAGGAAAATCAGATTCAAATGGTTCTAAGCAAACAAGCCAGAAGAGCCAGAATTTCTGAAAATGGACTAAAGGAGAGAGAAGGTGACACCAAAGTTTTTTTAAGCCCCTTCCAGTAGCTAAAGGGGACTGGAGAGGGACTTTGCACAAGTGATTGGAGGGACAGGGCAAGGAGGAATGCCTTCCTAGAGGACAGGGTTAGATGGAATACTGGGAAGGAATTCCTGGCTATGAAGATGGTGAGGCTCTGGCACAGGGTGCCCAGAGCAGCTGTGGCTCTTCCATCCTGGCAGTGTCCAATACCAGGTTGGATGGGGCTTGGAGCAATGTGGGATAGTGCAAGGTTTCCTTGCCCATGGCAGGGGTGGAATGAGACGCTCTTTAGAAGTCCCTTGCAATCCTGACCATTCTAGGACTCTACAATTCTATGAAGTGCACCATGCTCAGAAGAGACCACTTTGCTAAAAGGCCATTTCCAAAAAAATGGAAACCCTCCCACAGACTCCTGTGGGCTTGGACCAGATCTAGGTGAACCAAAGAATGCTGTCATGACAACAGGATGGAATGTGAGGCAAGTGCAGAACCTGCAATGCAGCACAGAAAGCGGCACATTCCAACCAGCAGAGCACACCACATGGTATCTGTGCCCAAAGTATCTGCAGGCATAACTCCAGCAGCACTGCAGGCACGCTGAGCAGCTCCTGTCTGTGAGCATACCTCAATTCATGCACCAGGTGAGCTGTGATCCGTGAGCCCGAGGCCCCCAGAGGGTGCCCGATGGCGATGGCGCCTCCGTTGACGTTGGTTTTCTCGGGGTCAAGGCCCAACACTTTTTCCACAGCCAGGTACTGAGGTGCAAATGCCTCATTTACCTAAAGCACAAAGGACAGAACTCTTACACCAGCTTTCAACAGTGTGCAAACAAGATCAAATGAGGTGAACTGGTCCTCCAGGTCCTTTTGAGAGAAACATTAAACACTATGCTTGTAACAGCATGCTCGGCCAACACGCATCTGTCAATCCAACCCAACTAATTCAACACTAAGCAAGTATGAGATGTATTTTATAAAAAAAGATACAGTATGTTCAGTGGGTCCATGAAGAGCCTGCTGCTCTGACAGAAAAAGGCCCTGTTCACATGTATGACTAACTGAAAACACGAGCAGCCCAGCCAGCAGAGTAAAACGTCTTGTCACATGAGGATATTTTTGTTCCATGGAATGTGATCACACCATTTCCAGTTTCCACGTGTCTGGGATTTTGTAGTGACTGTGCAGCAGAAACTGGATGGACAGAGGTCAGGCAGGCTCCTGACAGGCAAAAGCACCTACATGGCATGAGTGGAATCTCTCTGCTAAAAAGATCAGGGGTAAAATCACTGCTCCTGTAAAAACATCTCACCTCTACCAAATCCATATCCTTCAGAGTCAGTCCTGCCTTCTTCAAAACTTCTGTAATTGCAGGTACAGGCCCTGTTTGGAAATTGTTTAAAAATTATTATTTTAAGTATTAGAAACTTGTTTTACATAGGATAAATTCATAAAACCTCATGAGAGCCCCTCCCACGAGCCTCTGTGCAGCCAGTGAATTTTGGACATGGCACTCACTTTCTTTATTACGTGGTAAGAAAACTCCTAAATCTCAAAACTACTTCATCTCCTTGCCAGGGAAAGCTAAGAGTGTCACTACTGCTGCACACAGAGCTTTCAAATCAAGAGAAGTAACAGTCCCCAGGCAAAAAAATAACTTCACAATGGTTGTGAGGCATTCTCCTCCCCAGTACTCTTGATTCAATTTATTCTTTTCTCACAACTTGCAGCTTCCAGGTAAACAATAAACGAAAAATCCAGGCTGCTCTAGAGTTTGCTGGTCATGTGCTTAGTTATGGATATTGTTGTTTTGGCATTCTTAATATAACTGAGAATCTTCTAGCAAAATGCCAAACATGTAATTAGTTTATTCCAAACAATTTAATTAGTTTATTCCAAACAATTTAATTAGTTTATTCCAAACAATTAAATGCTCCCTCAGAACCAGGTCTTGGACAACTGAAGAACGCAAGATTTTGGTTTTCAGACTATTAAGACTTTGGCAACAATACTGTTCTCTGGAAGAAAGCTGACTTATATAACCTAATATAATCTACTAAAGGAAATTAATCCCAGACACAGTTACCTAAGGAAACACACTCAAAGAGAATTTGGAAGGGTTAATCAAACATGTGCTTGTAGGAGAAACATACCCTGTGATGTTGGGTGGTGGCTGATCATCCAATACTAAATACTATCACACCACCAAAAAGTGGTGCTGAAATCACACAGCTCAAAGAATAAAAACATAAAAATAAGCAAATTACTAAAGAGACAGATAAATTAAAAGAGGAAAGGGCCCAGCTCAGTGGAGTATCAGGGAGCCCCAGGCAGCTTAACACTAGACTCTAAGTGCATCTCATTAGGGAAGGATTTTAGTATGCCTGCTACGCATGAGAGTAATGGGAGGGTCTCATGTGGACAATACAAAGACCCTAATGACAGCCAAGCAAACTTTTCCCCCTCTCTTTTTTTTAAAATAATGTATTCTCTCACTGAACACTGTGAGACAGGACATGCTATCAGTATGTGAAAGGACAGTGGCTCAGACTGAGCTCCTGTTTGCCAGATCTGCTGCTGTTCATGTTGATGAATCTCATCTGCTCTCTTTGAGCTGCTGGGGACAAGCTGTGGTGTGAAGGAGATGGGACACCAAGTGATCCTCCATATGATTTATGAAGTTTTTAAACAAGTTAGAAGAGTTGTCTGACCTAGAGAGAATGGGGCTGGTTTAGGGAGCACAATGCCAGCACAAAGTCCAGCAAAAAAAAACCCTCAATCCACGTTTGCTTTGAAGGCTGTGTCAGTCAGACAGTCTGACCAGGAAAACAAATCTCACAATGCCTCATTTGCATTTCTACTGACACACAGAACCAGGCAACAACAGCTCCTCTGAACAGAATGACAAGAGAGGAAAAGCAATGCTGGGATACAATGCTGTCTGCAAACTAAAGTGGAGGGAAAAATCCTGTGGTGTCTGGATTGGCTTTGAGGGATTGTTTGCACTAAGAGACACTAGATGAGGAAACAGGAAAATATGTGACTAAAGCAAGCCAGAAAGGGTTTGTTCTGCCAAGTAATACCTGAACAGATGGTAATATTCTGGGATCCAAGAAGAAATACCCTGGGATCCAAGCAGCCTGAGCAACTGAGTGACTGCTGAAAGGTGTTCACACAGCCACTACTCCATCAGCAAGAGGTGAGGCAGGCAACCCTTAATTACACATTTTATCGTGGGATTTACAGCTTACAGGAAACCAAAGTGAATTTCAAGAGAAGATTGTTTTTAAAAAAAATGTTAGAGTGTTTGCTTTTTTGACTAAAAGACACAGTAAAAAGGGGGAAAGAAAGAAGTGCCTGGGGAACTATGCTTGTACTATTAGTATGGGTCAGACACTTTCAGCCAAACCAAGCAGCAAATCTGTCCCTCTGCACAACAGGAATGGACTGACACAGTGGGATGGACAGCAGGACACACAAACACCTTCAGAGCCACCAGCCTGAGCACAGTGAAGCATCCTTTCCTTTCCTTTAGAATGCCCATGGCAAGAACATTTTAATGCTGCTTGATGCCATAAAATGATGTGCTTTAGTGTAACTTACCAATGCCCATGATGGAAGGGTCACAGCCAGCTGAGTGATAGGCTACTACTCTTGCCAGGGGAGTGAGACTGTGCTTTTTAAGTGCTGATTCACTGGCAAGGATAACTGCACCAGCTCCATCACACACACCCTTGCAGTAAGAGAGAAGCATTCTTAGTGAGAAAATACAAAGAAACAAAAAAATCTTCACACTCTTTAAACTAAACCCCCAAAAGAGGCCTGAGTCTAAGGTACTGTGTTTAACAATGTTTATTCAAAACAACAAAAAACAGCCTTTCACTATTCTGAGGATGGGGAAATAAAATATAAAATATAAAATATATAAATATAAAATATAAAATAAAATAGCTAAAATATGGATAAATATTTAATGGATTCCAATGTGTTAGTAAAGAAAAATGTCTTCCCTGCATTGGAAATATGATTCTGATGACTTGCAAGAACACAATTAATAATGGATAATGTATGGGTTATTAATTATAAAAGATACTTTGCAGACACCCACACTTACTGTGGCTATGATCTATTTTAGGCATGAATTCAGACTGTATGATCACAGCACTCCATCTGGCCCAAAGAACTTTAATCAGTTCATTAAGGTAATGACTGTGAGAGGAACAGTCCATAATGACACTCTGCTAAGCACTGAGTATATTCTGGGTAAGAGCAAAATGTGATTTTGGGGCTTCACAGCCACTGCAGCCAACCAACTGCACAACTCCAGGATGATGAAGAAATGTGCCTCACTGCAAGATCAGTGGCAATCCACAGAATCAAATTTTAGGGCTTAGGAGCTGGCTGAAGGATCCCCTGGCACCTCAGAAGAGTCAGGTGGGGCATTTGGCTGCAGAATTAGAAGTCATTTTTGTCAGGAGACACCCCTGAGAGCCAACTCGGTGAGAGATAAAAACAGTGGCAATAAATCTGGAGAACCACAGAGGGGAACACGTGCCCAGCCCAAGGGTCTGATGCACTCACTGAGGCATTCCCAGCCGTGACTGTTCCATCCTTTTTAAAGACACATGGCAGTTTTGTCAGCTGTTCCATAGTGGTCTGGGGTTTGGGGTGCTCATCCTTTTGCATGCTTTCTTTACCCTTTTTTGTCTTCACTTCAATTGGTGCCATCTCAGCCTTAAAGTAGCCAGCATCGTTAGCTGCAATCACAAAAAGGAAAATAAAAGGACTTGATAAAGACATCAAGATGATTGCCCAGCATGACCAACAATCATACTTTCATGGGCACACAGCTTCTGCTCTACTCAAACAAAGAGTCCAAGAACAGCAATACTTATGCTTTATTTTGTTTACATATTGTTGGGATTTTATGTGTTTTTTATTTTAAGAAATTGGGCAAAAACTATACAAGTACACTCTCAAACTTCTCCAAAGTCGCAAATATTGAAACTTTGTTTCAGGTTTAAACAGCTGAATTCCTTTTGATTTGGCTTTCTTGTGTAAACCACTAGGTTTATTTTTTAGTATATATTCCCCTTTACTGCTGCTTTATTTTACAGCTCAGTGATTTCTCAGATGGCCGAGATGTGAATCTCACTCAGAGAGGAATGTGCAAAAAAGCCTCTTGAGCCACTTTGTTTCTGTTGATAACATACTGTATATCAATCAAAATCCCATCCAAGGTGTTCCTCCAAAGGCTCTCACTGTCAAGCTAGGATCTCAGAAAGAGATTCAGCTGCCTAAACAACCTATTACAATTCAAGATGCCCAAAAAAGCATCTGGCCATATCACCTAATATAACATGAAAGAAAAATTTAAAACTAAAGAAACTGAAATTGTCAGATCTGATGTTGTTTAGCTACCTCTGGGCTTCTCAATATATTCCTCAAAACCTTTTTCTTTCCTGATTACACACAGGGCTCTCTCTTTACTCTGGGGTAAGACGATCTGGTCCTACAGGCAGAAATAAAAACAGCAAGGTAAAATCCTAAAAAACAAGAAGCACAGTTTCTAGCAAAGGCTCCAGGAATGGCAGGAGTTAGAAACAAGAAGAACAAGCCGTAAAGGTAATAAACTATGAAAAAAAGTTACAAAAACCACTTCTGAATCTACTGGAAAAAATATAAAATCTTCCCTCAAGAGTGCAGCTGTTAAAATGCACCATCATTAGAATCTAAAACCATGTTTAGATCTTTCCTTCTTATGTTGACCTTTGCCCTGCAATGCATGTTGAGTCCAAGGATGGCCACTGCACATTCTACTGATTGTTGGTCTAAAACTTCACAGTGACTGAATCACAGAAACCTGGGATGGTTTGGGTTGGAGGGGACATAAAAACCATCCACTTCCACCTCCTGCCATGACAGGGACACCTCCTACTGTCCCAGGCTGATACAATTCCCATCCAGCCTGGCCCTGGGCACTGCCAGGGATGCAGGGGCAGCCACAGCTGCTCTGGGCACCCTGTGCCAGCCCTGCCCACCCTCCCAGCCAGCAATTCCTCCCCAATATCCCAGCCAGCCCTGCCCTCTGGCACTGGGAGCCATTGCCTGTGTCCTGTCCCTGCCTTGTCCCCAGTCCCTGTGCAGCTCTCCTGGAGCCCCTTCAGGCCCTGCCAGGGGCTCTGAGCTCTCCCTGGAGCCTTCTCTGTGCAGCTGAGCACCCCCAGCTCTGCCAGCCTGGCTCCAGAGCAGAGGGGCTCCAGCCCTGCAGCATCTCCTGCCTCCTCTGCACTGGCTGCAGCAGCTCCATATCCTTCTTACATTGGAGGCCTCAAAGCTCAAAGCCTGTGAATTATGGTTTTGGGCACATAAACCACCCAGAGAACAGTTTAAAACACAGCTCCTATACAAATATCCCCTCTTCAGATTCCATGTGCTCTGACTGTTCAAGCATTCAAGAACAACATAAAATTTGCAGAAGAAAGCAGAAGGATTTAGATGAATTACAGCACATGCTGGCACACAAGAAGGATGTGTGTCACTGCAGAGTAAAGAAAGGAGTGCAGTCACACATGCCTGGGACAATGCTGCATCCCACCACTGGGGCACCAACAAATGACATCCACCAACATGAATCCTGCCCAAGCAGGAGTTCAGCTGTGACTGGCCAATGCTGTTTGCTGCCTCAACAGCTATGGAATGTCCCTGAGGAAGGCACAGGAAGGCAGTGGAAAAGGTTTCCAACCACACCAGAGGGGTGCAACACCTCTCTCAGTATACTTGAACAACCAACCCCTCTAAGAGTGCGTTATTTGTACCACGGGGCCAACAAAATCACAAATTACAGTATGCAAACAGGAGGACAAATTACACAAGAGGCAGAGAAAACCTGAGAACACTTTGAATCAATGCTAAAAAGCTGACTAGACTTGAAACTAGTGTGGCATGAACACTTCCACCCCTCGATTGACTCACCAGCTTTGCACCTCTGCTGCGTTTTGAGCGCGTAGCGGTCACAGTCCTCTCGGGAGATGCTGTATTTTGCAGCCAGGTTCTCAGCTGTCACTGCCATGGGTATTTTAACATGTGTGTCTGTTAGGGCTTCCCACAACGTGTCTTCCAGCTGCATGGAACATCAGAAGAAGAAAATTAGGAAGCACAGAAATACTGTATTTATTACTGACAGTTTCTAGCTGTTCAGCATTCTCTTGGAAACTAATGGCTCTTGGTAAAATTAATTCTACCTACAGATAATTCATTGAATTATTAGAATGGACACACTGAAAAACAGTGTGCATTGTTCTTGTGTGCAATTCTAATCTCCATCGTGCTCTAGTGCAATTCTTTCCACTCACAGGAAAGCCCCAGGAGGCTTGGGGAATGCTTAAAAAAAAAAAAAAAATCTTAGTATTTCAGCATATTTCACTTCTGTAGGAATTATTTACTAGAGCCATGTGACCTAACACACCTGTCTGGTTTCCAAGAAGGAAATGCAAGGCACTGTGAGAAAGCAGAGCAGCCTACTGATTCTTTAGCTCTTTCTCTACTGTCAGGTGAATCCCCTTACAAGAGTCAAAAGGTTTCTGTGGGTATAACATCTCAGGGAAGAAAATACCCATGTCTACCTTCACTCAACCTGATAAAGACAAGCCCAGTCAGTTCAGATGGGTTTTGTTATCTCTGTCTGCAGTAAAGTTTTGCAAGATAAACCATTCATTCACCTGCCACTGTGTAATTCAGTTACCTTTATGGTAAGAAGTCAGTTCTACCTATTTGGTGTATCACAACTTTGTGAAGGTGCTGCCTGTATGACCAGTGCCACACAAGAACAGAACCAAGCACACATCATATTCACCATCTTCACAATGGAAATACAATGTGGAGAAAAAAATCCAAAGGGGTGAAACACTGAAATATCCTAATTTTGCATTTTGATGTCAGTTATAACCCAATGAGTGGCATATTATCAATTTATTGTACATTTCCCACAGCATTCACTTAGGAATTATCTTCAGAAGAAAATGTAAAGATAACTTACTTGCCCATGGACTTAACTTCAAGATTCCACCTTGAAACTGAGAGATGTTCATAGCTTGGAGGTTTATATGTTCTTTACCAGTCTATCTACTTACTGCCAGCATTACTGGCCTTGCTAAATTGTGTGGCTCTACTTCACAAACATTTTGTACATAGCACTTGCACAGGACGCACCAAATGAACTAAATCTTGTGTATAACAGTTTATTGGCATGTTTAACATGGAACAGGAACTCAAAAATGGTTTTGAAAGAGCTGGAAAACTGGCACGCTTCACAACGTGGCCTGACCGTGCTGTTTTGATACTGTCTGAATACTAGATAAATGCTTTAACATACAAAGTCTGGATCTAACCTCCAATAATTTCATTTGCAAGGATTTAGTGTCCACAATCCTGATACTGAACAATGCTTTTGAGAAGAAGAACAGTACCTTGAGCTCTGCTCCTAATCTGGTTCCGAACCGAACCTTCCGAACCGCGTAAGGAGCCTGGCTCATGCTTTCAGCTCCACCACACAGAACAACTTCTGACTCATTCAGGCAAATTTCCTGTTAACACAGCAAAACAAAACATAGCTAGGGTTCAGCTTGCTGTTTGAGTAAGAAAGTAACAACTATCTTAAAAGAAGAGGTTGTACCTATAAAGCAACGAACTTAGAATGAATACAAACTTAGTTGTGTGCAAGGGTGTACTCTTCTGTTAAGGTTTGGGTCTGTCTCCTTCATGCCATGTCCCTTTCTCTTCCTTTCAGCAAAGAATGATTGTATCCATGAGGGAAGAAGAGAATATGGGTGTGCACACATGACAGAGCAGAGGAACAAAGACATTAGGTATCTGCATGGTTGTGTGGTTTGGTTCACAAATGGCTGCGCGGGTGGTTTTGAGCTCCTACCCTTCTCAAAAGAGAACAGAAATTACACTGCAAAGAGCCTGAAATAAGACATTATGATTCAAAAAAACATGGGACTTAATTTTAGAAGACAATAGCTAGTTACTTGCCAAAATAAGTACACAAAATACCCTAATTCATCAGTGGCAAAGCACATTAAACCTAAAGGCCCCAATTCTTAAATGCACCATCAGAGCATTCAAAAATAGTCCTTCCTTAAAGTGCTTCACTGAGTTAGACTTTGAGGTTATTTATGAACTAGAATGAAAGAAAATGAAATTACTCCAGAGAAGCTGTGGCTGCCCCATCCCTGGAAGTGCCCAAGGCCTGGCTGGACAGGGCTTGGAGCAATCTGGGGTAGTGGAAGATGTCTCTGCCCATGGTGGGGGGCTGGAACTGGGTGACCTTTGATGTGCCTTCCAACCCAAACAGTTTCATGATTCTGTAATCTTTATATATATTTGAGATTTCTAGTTAATAACGTGTGTAGCAGTAAGTGCAGAGATGCTTTTTATAGTTACTAAAAACTTTGTGAACATCTAAACAGCACTGGCTGCATTGATTAAATACCATTGATGAAAAGGACCTAACTACCATACTTTCAGTAGAAGTGGTCATATTCTGCAGCAGATTTTTTCAGTGTGGACAAACACTTGTATAGCCTTTGCAAAAAGCACCAGGGAAAACAGTCAGGCAGGTATTATTTTAAACACGTAACCTTAACTCTACATTTTTTTCTTCTAGTGGATCAGACCTAAAATAATTCTTTAGCAAAGGAAAACAAAAAAAATCCCATAAAAACAACTATCAGCTTGTTTAGGTACTCATAAAAGTAATGTATGAGTAAATAAAATTAAAATCCCTGTGCTCTGACTCAATGGTTTTGGCCAACTCCTCAAAGAAAAGTTGATTCTCTTCAATTTTAAAAGAAGTGATACTATAAACTACTTAGCCCATGAGAGGTTTGGATCTTTGAACAAAAGCATACTTAAAAAGCACAGATTGCTGCTTACACAGCTAGCCAGTTGACAATACAAACAGTGATCAAGAGATGAAAGACTCCTGGAGTCCAGTAATTCCAGTCCATACCAATAGGATTGTGGGATGCAACTATTGCACAACTGAGCTCCATCTCACCAGATAACACTTGCTGCACTCCTCATGTTAAACTAAAAATCCCTACAATACTTGGATTTTAAAAAATAACCATGGTACTGTGGTGGTTGAACTCCTGCAAAAAACTGTGCAGGCCAATAGAAACCTCTAGTAAAAATCCATGTCAAGACTCAGCCCGACCACAAAGGACATGTTTCTGCATGTTAACAGCCTGACAAAAGTTACAACAGAAAAAGAGCTTTGTTACCTGACAGCCATTGGCAATGGACTGGAAGCCAGAGCCACAGAGCCTGTTGACAGTGAGGGCTGGGACAGAGATGGGAACTCCCACACGCAAACCAACGTGTCTTGCAATGTAGATGGCATCTGAGGAGCTCTGCAGGCACAACAGGCAAGAGGTTTTGTCACACTCTCATTGATTTGGAAAGCAAAAGAAGTCCTGATGGGAAGTCAGAATGGTGTAATTGCATCCCTGATAGAAGACAGTGTAGGTTCAGCTGAAATCCCACCACTCACCAGAAGTACTTTGACTCAGTTCAAGTAGACACCACCCCACAGGATCTGAAAGTGCCACTGCCTTAATGTGCATTTTAAAGAAAGTGTGTGTTAACTCAGAATCTTTATGTTTTCCTTTATCCCTTACTTTCAAAACAGCACCCACACAGCAGGCTGGCACAAGGGCAGATCCAGCCTGCAAAGCTGCAATTATTTTAAGGTAAATTAATATTGCTCAAACTAACAGGGGAAGGCTTCCCAAAACCAGAGAAAACACCTGTGCTCTTGGGGAATATGCCCCAAGACAAAGTTCTGTGCACAGTGCTAAAATACTAGTGCAAGTTCTGAAAAAAAAAAAAAAATTAAAATTAATCAAGCCTCTTCTGCTGAAGGGAGTTTGAAATAGCCATACATTCATTGTTAATTAAACTTAAACAATATTAATAAACTAGAATTATTTTAAAAAATAAATCTACTGGGATGGGAAAGTATAATAAAAAGGAAAAGACCAGTACTTTCAAAATCAAATGAAATTGTTTCAGAAGATTGCTACTCTTTATGTGAAACCACTACAAGAGATTTGAGTGCAGTAATTCTTTCCTAGGCCACAATTAGTTCCTGCAAAATTGAAAATCTGAATAAAAGGAGATGAGATGGTAGCTGTAGGAGACAGAATAATTTAAAGCTATTCTTCTGGCTGAAAACCCGAAGGAGGAATACTGTCTGTTTCTTTGCTTATGTCCAAGTTCTCAGTTACTTACTTCTTCTGCATCCTTGAAATATACAGTGCAAAATAAAAGACCCTACCCTTAACAGTAATGGTGACATCAGAATACAAAGCAAAATAAACCCAAAAAAAACTAGGAATGTTCTTTGCTGTCTTGCCTGAAACAAAGATCCTCATTTGTATGTGTGGGTAACTGCAGTTTTGCAATGCATACAACAGCATCCTCCTCACAAGCTCTTTGAAAAAGACACGATTATCCAAATGTCTCTGCCAATCAAGGCATGCATCCTTCCACCTCAAAGGAAACTGGATTTTCTTCTCAGGAAACAGAAGATTCATGCTAGTGCAGTTGAAGTGGCATATGTATTTCTGGTGGAAGCACAAATTTTTTTATTAGGGAATGTTTTTCCTCTTAAGCTTAAGCTTTTCCTTTCCGCTTAAGCACTCACTCAAAAAAAATTCTATAGGAAACACAAGAGGAAAAACCACAAGAGAAATAGACAAAAATCACTCACAGGCTTGACACAGGAAGGGATTTATGCAACTCAGTGAAAAACCACTGACCACTGAGACACAGCTTGAGCCATTAAAAGAGGGAAACATACCTGGGATTAGCAACTACCCTGTTTATTGACACATACTTTTAGGAGGTCAGCTTGTCCCAGGTTAAGCTACCTCTGGCACTAAAAAAAGCCAGCTAAGCCTTGTTCCCAACAGTACCACAAATCACACAGGACACCTCCCTCAAACATGAGCAGGAAACACTAGACTGCCAGCTGCCACTGACCCCTTTCCCTTCCACCCTGTGAGCTGCCAGCCAGAGGCAGGGCCTGTCTTGGTTTGAAGGACAGGTGTTTGCCAATGAAGGCAGGCTTCTCTTTGAAATGGAGAATGCAAATTCTCTTCCTCCAAATTATTATTATAATTTTGAAATTAAGGGGCACTCAGGCAAAGAGATGGGAATTAGGAATAACAGCCCTTTACTAGGAAAATTAAAATAGCAATGCAGTATTACACAGAACAATCCCAACCCTGCCAGAGTCAGAATCCAAGCTGGCACAGTCAGTCAGTCAGGGTGGTGGCACAGTCCCATTCCATGGTGCTGCATCCTCCTGCAGGGGCAGATGTGGCTCAGCTGGAGCAGTGCTCCTGGAGAAGGGGCAGTTTCCTCTGAAGCTCCAGGGATGATGTGGAAGGGTTCAGTTTTCCTCTGGAATCCAGTGGAAAGAAAGCAACTTGCTGTCTAAAATTACAGTTTTTCTCTAGGTAGGAAAGGCTTGGCTCCTCTTCCTGGCTGGAGCATCTCCCAATGGGATGATGCAATTCTACCAGTCATGCAGTGGGACTCAATGGCCCAGCAGCAGATGATATCCTCCTGGAGGGAGGATGGGTTGTGGAAAAGATAAAGATGATTGTCCCAGCTGGTTTAAAGATGGCCCATTAGCAAACAGTATGTGCCACAGAGATAAGGATCTCTACTCCACTCAGCCTCAACAGATGGTGACAGAACACACATTTCTGGCCACATCCTGTACTGCAACCCAAGACAGGCCACACCAGGGTGCCTGAAACAGCCCCCAAGCAGCAAATGCTCAGGCTACCAACCTGCATGACGTTGCCCACGACCACGCTGTCGATGATCTCAGCGGGGACCTTGCCCGCGGCCAGCGCGGCGCGGGCGGCGTGTTCCGTCAGGTCGGTGGCCGAGAAATCCTTCAGCAACCCCCCGTAGGTGCCAAAGGGAGTGCGCTTGGCTGCCACGATGAACACACCTGGGAAGGGGGCAGAAACAGGTGAACACGCCTGCAGTGCTGGATCCCAGAGCCCTGGGAGGTTTGAGCTGTCTGTGCTGTCTGGCACTGACCCCCTGGAGGGCACTGCTTTGAGTTGGGGTCTCGGAGAGGGATTCCAAATTTGAGTGATACCGTCAATCACTGGTGTGTAGTTTGAATGAAAGTGGGGGATTTCATATGGTGAAGGGTTTTGAAATTGAAGGTTATGGAATATACTGATGGGTATGGGACAAGACGGAGCATTTTGGGTGTTGTCTCTTTCTGTCTTCATGATTTCAGGTAGGAGTTTTGGTTGGATAGTGCTGCACCGCACTTCACAGGAGTTTGGTTATTGGGTCAAAAGCATAAATAATATATGTGTTAGTTCTTTATTGGACTTTCTAGCTTTCAAGGACCCTGTATCTAGCTAGATTTGTCTCCATTTTGCTCACTTTTAGCTGGTAGCTAGGAGTGCTGCACAACTCTCTCTACTTTAGATCAGATTTAATAAACAACCAAGTCCAAACATGAGAAAATCCGTCTCCTTCGTGTTTTTAATCCTGACTCTGAGTGAAGACAGAAGATAATTACAACAAGCTACTAATTAAGTGGTGCAGTTAACCCTTTCACACTGCAGCAGGGGCAGAAATTATCCATAGGCACAGCACCTTACACACAGGAGAGCTCCAAGCCAGGCTCTGGTGGGTAACACCCTAAATTCACATTTCTAAGTATAGGCAACATGAAAACAGGAAGCTCAAGGTAAATAATGTGCTTTAAACTGGGAAGGCATGGAGAACTAATGGTCAGAAAGAAAAGCTGGGCAGATTCTGGAAATACCCCTCTTTCCACAGTGTTTGACAAAAAGTAAGGTTGGATACAAATGTGGAGTCAGAGCAAGCTGCCACATATGTCAGTCATTACTGGCAGTGCACTACAGGCATGCCAGTAACACCTAGGAAGTCCTGTAGCAGACACTTGAAAAAAAAATCAGATGAGTAACAGAGCTTTTAGCAGAGGCCATTCCCTCATCCTAGAAAAATCAGCAGATTTTTGGTCTATATGCAGAAAGAGTTTTCACAAGAAAAAACCGAAAAAACCATACCAAACAATAAAGCACAAATCCCTCCAACCACCACTTCTTATATGCATTTCAACTTTGAGTACTTTAGCTTAAGAGGAAAAACATTCCCTAATCAAAAAATTAATGCTCCCAACAGAAATATATATGCCACCTCAACTGCTTTAGAATGAATCCTCTGGTTCCTGAGAAGAAAATCCAGTTTTTACAAGACAGGAAGCTATGTGCAAGAACGTGTGTAGAAATGCATGGGCCAGGAGCAGTTGATACAAATTCCAGCTGGGAAGAAGCCATCTCTGAACCAAAGCAAACATCTCCTGGCTCCCTGTCCCACTGGCTCTCTGCTCCCACGTGCAGAAAAACAAGTGGGAGGCAGGCTGTGAACTTTCCCCCAGTTGAACCATATCGCTCACAACCCGTTTCCACAGCTCCCATCAAACACCCAGTTATTTTGGGTAACACTGCAGGGACATGTGCAGATGTAAGACAGACAAATGAAAATGCCTGCTCATTAAGCTGCTCATGAGCGCTGATTTCAGGTCACCTGATCCACATTACTTGGGTTTTTTTGCCAGAGAGAGGGTGCTCCTCGTCTCGCATGTATTTGCAGCCCAGGCTGCAGGACTACTAGATAAGGACATTCCAAAGTGGTGAAGGTCAAGGTTTCTCACTGACAAGCTTTTGAACACAGTGTAGAGATCTAAAATGTGCAGGGAGGATGCTCAGACTCCTGTCACAGAATGCACAGGGTTGGAAGGGACTTCAAGGATCATCCAGTGCCACTCCAGCCATGGCATGGACACCTTCCACAATCCCAGGAGCTCCATGCCCCATCCAGCCTGGCCTTGGACACTCTCAGGGATCCAGGGACAGCCACAGCTTCCCTGGGAAACCTGTGCCAGCAGCTCATCTCATGGCAAAGAATTTCTTCCCAACAGCCAATCTAAATCTTCCCTCCTTGGCACATCTTTCCTGCAACAAAGTACGCCTTGACACTCACATTCTTCACCACTCCTCCTGCCCACCGATTCCCTGCCTCCTCCAAACTGTGCCAACCCAAACTGATTCCAAAGCTTTGCTGCAGACCAGCCTGGGGACCTGACCAAGCTCAAAGAACTCTTTCTCCTCCCTTTCGGTCAGGTTGTCAGTTCTCCACATTGTTTGTTCAGTCACATGCACCGTGGCGTTGCCTCATGAACAGTCCAGGGCCGAGGATGAAACTTTGCCCTCAAACATTCCTTTCACATCAACAACCCCCCTCTCTCTTCCACCGAGGCTGCTCACTGCTGCCCACTTCCCAACAGCACCACGGGGCCAATAAACCAGGGCAGGCCACACTACAGAGGCAGCTGAGCACCAACCCAGACTCAGCAGAAAACGAGGGCCTCATTTTCACTTGAGTTCTGTCTCAGTTCACCTTCTGGCTGCTCAATAAAACAATAACTCAAGACTCAACTGAACCAGTAAAAGAAGATGAAGCAGAAGCAGCATAGTCTGTGTTATGCTGAATTAACCTGGACAGAGACACTCCCTTAGGGAGAGTCTGCCAAATTTTGCTGGAGAGGCACCAGAAATGCTACCCCATCCACAGAATTTCAGAAGAGGCAGCAAGTGGTGGGCTGAAGTCCCGAGTGAAAAAGGACTCTTAGTCCTTTTACAACTCTTCCTAAATTTCCACTAATTAGTTCTGTCTTACATAATCAGAGAAAGACTCAAAAGTCTCTCCAATTTTCCAAGGTGATAAACATTGATGAGAGCAGAATAGTACCAAATGGATAGTGATCTGAAAAGTTTCGGGGCAAGAATGCCAAGATCACTCAGAATCCTTAAAAGACACTATATTTGAGACATCTTTTAACCTGGTTTTGTTCACCACTTGCTGCCAAACAGGGAACTGAAACACTATTTAATTCTCCAACATATCTCAAATGCGCTTGGTATGAAAATAATTGTTCATCAGATCCCATTTTGAAAGCCTAGAAGACAATCAATAACTTAAAAAAGGAAGCTAATAAGCAAGAACAGTGTAGGAAGGTGTTGTGGATTGAGATAGGAGAAAATCCTGCAGTAGGCACAGAAAACTGAAATCAAATAATTATGGACAAGGTGCCCTCTGTTTCATCCAGCTAAGCAAAACCATCAGAATTAATACAGTGCTGACTACACAGGCTTTAGCACTGAAATCTCACACCACAACTGACATGTATGTTAATATTTACAGTCTGTCAAGTAGCAAAGTGCTGTCAAATAGATAAAAAGCCCTATTACAATAAATTTTAATTTTGTTTTCATACAAGAGCAGGCCTTAAAAGGTGTATTTGCCTCATTTCTAAGAGTCACAGAATTTAAACAAAGCAGAGCATTAATTAGTTCTTTGCACCAAACACTTTCAGGAGCTGTGGCAATTTAAGTTTATCCTGCACTGCCAGTGCCAAACTGCCAGTCACTGTCATTTCAGGTGTCACTTACAGTCACTGCATGTAAACAGAGAATCACAGAATCACCTGGGTTGTAAAAGACTCTAAGACATGGAGTCCAACCACTCCCCAGGTGCCACATGGACACAGCTTTTAAATCTCTCCAGGAGTGGGAATTCCACCACTGCCCTGGTGCAGCTGTGCTAGGGCTGGACAGCCCTTTCCATGGAGAAATAGTTCCTGACACACAACTTAAATTCCCAGTTCCATAACAGACTCACACCCCTTGCTATGCATCTGTCTGCAGGGAGCCAAACGCTAAATTACTGCATAAAACAATGCTGGAAAAAAGAGGCTGTGACTGACACACCCCGACCTCCTCCTCACCTTCTGCATCCCCTCCCCACCCTGTGCTCCCCATTCCCACCCTCTCACCACATTCCCACCCTCTGAACCCCATTCCCACCCTCTCACCACACTCCCACTCTCTGAACCCCATTCCCACCCTCTCATCCCATTCCCACCCTCTGAACCCCATTCCCACCCTCTCACCACATTCCCACTCTCTGAACCCCATTCCCCCCTCAGAACCCCATTCCCACCCTCTGAACCCCATTCCCACCCTCTGAACCCCATTCCCCCCTCAGAACCCCATTCCCACCCTCTGAACCCCATTCCCACTCTCTGACCCCATACCAACCCCCTGACCACATTCCCATTCTCTGAACCCCATTCTCACCCCCTCACCCCACTCCCACCCTCCAAGCCCCCTCCCCACTCTACGACGACCATTCCCACCCTCCGACCCCACACAGCTCGGTGTTTTTTGGAACTTCCTAACCACTTCCAGCTGCCGGGCCGCGCAGGCACGGCCGGGACGGCGGGGAGCGAAATCCCCGGTGAGGCACGGGATCGGCTCCGCTTTGTAATTCCAGCGGGCCCCACGAGCTGCCCTTCCTCAGGGACCCCCACAGCGTCCAAGCCGTGCCCGCCCGCCCTCAGGGTGCCCCGCTGCCCCTCATGGAGCCAGCGATCCGCGGGGAGCGCGATCCTCACCCCGCAGCAGCGCCATGGCCCCGGCCGAGTGCCGCGCCCGCCCGCCGCCCGCACATTCGCCACGCTGGGGGCGGAGGGGGACCTTTACTCAAAGTTTATTTCTACGCAAAGTTTTAGCTTTTTTGTTTAATTTATTTAAATGCGTAACGGGGGGGGGGGGGGGGTGTTTGTTGGTTTTGTGGGGTTTGGGGTTTTTTTTTTTTTTTTTAGTTTTATTTTTCTCCTGCTTGGTTCGATTTTTTTTTCCCCGTGCAGTTTTGACGAATCGGCGGCGGGGGCGGGCGGTGATCGCTGAGGGGAGAGTCTCCCCCGGCAGCGCCGCCTCACAGGTAATCACATCATTACGAGTAATTACACCATTACGAGTAATTACAGATGATAATGGAATCGCCTGCGTTGGAAAGGACCTCTGAGAGCATGCAGTCCGAAGCTGTCACCCGATCCCCACCGTGTCACCAGCCCAGAACACTCAGTGCCACGTCCAGGAGCAGCTCCAGGGATGGGGACTCCAAACCCCCCCCGGGCACTCCCCGTGCCCGACCACCCTTTCCATGGGGAAATTCCTCCTGGTGCCCAGCCTGACCCTGCCCTGCTACAGCTGGCATCTATAAACCTCCTTGAGGTGGTTGTGGAGGCTCGCCCCCCTGAATTTGTGCACAATCCGTGGCTGAACCAGCGCTGCCCCTAATCCCAAATTTTGGCTTCCCTGGACACGGATGGAGATGAGCTGGAGTTTGACACCAGCAAGCCTTTGGATAATCTCGTTTTCCCACACAGCAGACACTGAAAAACAAGGGGATAAAAGGGGTAAAAAGCCTGCGATGGTGTGTTGGACACTAGAGGGAAGAATTGATCCCCCCGTGGGCTGCAATGAGCCGTGGGTGCTGCGAGAACCGACAGCAGGACAGATCCATGGAGTGCTCTGATAATGTGAAATAGTTAAAAATACACACGGTATCCTACAATCCCACGATAGTTTGGATTGGAAGGGACATTAAAGATTATCCAGTTCCATCCAGTGCCATGGGCAGGGTCACCTTCCACTGTCCCAGGCTGCTCCCATTCCCATCCAGCCTGACCTTGGATATTTCCAGGGATGCAGGGGCAGCCACAGCTGCTCTGGGCACCCTGTCCCAGCCCTGCCCACCTTCACAGATAAGAATCTGGACCTCCAAGCTACACCACAAAACCCACCCTGCCCAATTCTGATGGTTGAAATGCACCTTGAAGTGTGATTCATCTGTATAATTGCTCCAGTGGAACCATCCCAGCTGTCAGGCACAAGACAGGGAAGCCAGTGAAAATATTTAGTGTACAAATAAAAACTGCTGTATGTCTTCAGGGACACATTTAAAGTGCTGTCAATTTTCTAGGAAGAAGAAAATGTTATCCTGTGAAGACTCCCATTTTTCATATAAAATAATCTCTCAACTACTTTTCCTCCTTAATTCCAATGATTTAATAAATCTATAAATCAATGAACATGCAACACTTTTTTTTTTTTTTAAAGAGCTGTGCATTTTGCTGCATTTTCTCTCTTTGCTATTGACTTCAAATAAGTCTCATGTAAGGTGGGGCATTCTGCCCCTGTGCCCCTGTGCTCAGGTGAGACCCCACCTGCAGAGCTGCTCCAGCCCTGGGCTCCAGCAGCACAAGGAGGTGGAGCTGCTGCAGCCAGTGCAGAGGAGGCAGGAGATGCTGCAGGGCTGGAGCCCCTCTGCTCTGGAGCCAGGCTGGCAGAGCTGGGGGTGCTCAGCTGCACAGAGAAGGCTCCAGGGAGAGCTCAGAGCCCCTGGCAGGGCCTGAAGGGGCTCCAGGAGAGCTGCACAGGGACTGGGGACAAGGCAGGGACAGGACACAGGCAATGGCTCCCAGTGCCAGAGGGCAGGGCTGGCTGGGATATTGGGGAGGAATTGCTGGCTGGGAGGGTGGGCAGGGCTGGCACAGGGTGCCCAGAGCAGCTGTGGCTGCCCCTGCATCCCTGGCAGTGTCCAAGGGCAGGCTGGATGGAATTGGAGCAATCTGAGACAGTGGGAGGTGTCCCTGCCATGACAGGAGGTGGAAGTGGATGGTCTTTAATGTCCCTTCCAACCCAAACCATTCTGGGTTTCTGTGATTTATTCACATGCACAAGGGGTGGAATTTCCTCCCCTTTTCTCCACTCATTTCCAATGGTTCTCAGGGCCACTCTCAATGAGTTTGTCATTGTGACTGCCAATATTTCAGCACCTCTGAAATGAAGTTATAACTTCTAAATCTTCCAGTGTCATAAGTGATTCTCCTAGTTTCTGTGTATAAACTACTTAGAAATGTTTCTATTAGATGGAAGTATGTATTGAAAGAGATTATTTTTTGCATTCCCATTTCTGACCAAGAGCCATTGCTTCTTCAAAAGTCTTTATTTCACAAATTTTTTATCCCCAGCTGAATATTACAGTGACTATTACAAGCATTTTCTTATAAACAAAGGTGTAGTTTACAGATTTGTTCAAAATGGAAAAATATTTTATAAGCAGTAGTATTTCATCTACAATATTCACTCATGTATATCATTCAACTTTGACAGCAGCTATACCTTCTGCTTGTTAAGATAATGACACTTCACACCACAAAAAATAAAATAAAAATATCCCCAAAGATTTCAATATAGTAGCACTTTTTTAATATATTTTTTTTTCTTCTAATTTCAAATTAATCTGAAAGTCTTTGTCCACTGGCATTCACACCTTGAAATAATTTGGATGCTCATCAGGGTTATGTCTTCTGCATTGTTTTACTTAACATCTACCTTACTAGAATTTCTTTCAGAAAAAAAAAGATCAATTTATGACTGTAATACATATGTGAATCAATAAAGTTTGAGGAAAGAGCTTCATGGAAATTCATGCAATTCATTTTAATTAGCTTCTATTTATAGAATAAATAGCAATAATAAAATGCTAATTTTTCAGTTAATGGTCTGAAAGAATAAGTTTGCACAATTTTATTCATTTACTCTTGAAAAGAGAGGAAAACAACCATTGTTTCAAGTGCGGCTTTTCCATTTGCACCTTTTGCAAATCACACAAATGAGGAGCCATGTCCTGCAAAGACTTCAGTGTTCAAGTTGCAGGTGATGAAAAGCAGCCACTATGCTTAAAACATGCCCACATTTTGATACTCTTTCACAAATACGATTAAATTCTTGTACATCCAGTGGAATAAACTGCATGACCAAAAAAAGGTTTGTAATGTAGGATTGCGAAAATTCAGTCTTGAGGTCTAATGTTCTTTTTCTCCAGTCAGCTACAGCAGCTTTATCAGATGAGATAAGCAACCTCAGCTACAAAATGCCAATTTAAAAAAAAACCCAAAAAACAAAAAGGAGGAAGAAAAGGAATTTTCTGATGAAAATGAAACATGGACATTGTCCTGGATACTTCTTGTAGGTCAGCCGGCATATGCCTGAATTCATGTTTGAAGTGTTGGCTCTATAATGCTGGTAATTTGAGCATTTTGATGGTTTAATTTATTTTGTTTATTCCCAATAGTGCTTTTCTGAGATATAAGCCATCATATTTGCAAAAATCATTGTGGGTCACTATTGTTTTGAGGTTTGTTTTTTTTTTTACCCCAAGAACTTCAAATTGCTTTTGCAGACCTCCTCAATGAAAGGTTTTATAAGTAGGGTTTTACATCCATAGACAACTTTTTCTATGAGAGAATAATAAAATATTCCACTGTTTTAATGCTTATTTCAGAGAAATAGTGGTTGAGCTAAACATCTAAAAGGCACAGAGTGGGAAAATGCTAAACTTAATAATCAATATTTTTAAAAAATGACAGATCTGGAGAAGAGCCAGTGTTCTCTAAGACATGCTTTGTGCTCATTTTGCTTTTTAAATAAAGAAGTGTAAATCAGGAAAGAAGGCATGCTTGAGCATAGCAATTTAACTAAACTAACATTTAAATACAAATTTTAAAAACTGCTAACAGAAAAGATAACTTATATTATATGTTATTATATTTCATACAGAGTTGTCTTCCAGTTGGATCTCACTGGGTGAACTATGCGATCACAGATCAAAATGTTATATCCCAGTTCCCATCTACACATACAAGGAGTTTTTAAGAAAGAGCATATAAATTACAATCCTGAAAGTGCCAGTGAAGGACCATTATCCCCTAGAAGACCATTAAGCACATTTTACAATGGCAATCAGCAACAAAGTCACTGCAGAAGAGGATTCTGCAGCAATCTGTCACTTAGTCTGAGTGATAAGCACAGGTTTAATCAATGCATTGGGAATTGTATTCCAAATAATTTACATCAGAAAGAGGTAGAGACCTGAACTGCCTGAAACTGCTGACCTAACATGAATCCTGAGCAACAGCTCCCTGTTTAAACCACCTTACAGAAAAGCTGAATCCTGCTTTGAATTATTTATTTTTAAACCACGAGGACTACTGGAGCGTGGAAAGAAGGGAGAGGAGACAACTAAAAAAAAAAAAAAAAAAAAAAAAAAAAAAAAAAAAAAAAAACCCACAAAAATAATCAGAGCATTGCAAAGACATTCATTGTGAAAAGAGGTAGGTGAAAATAAATAAAGATCCTGCAGGTAGGGCTTGCTGGGCACAGACAGAAGACTGGTGCATTACCCATATTGTGTAGCAAGGGGGGATGAAGGCACTACTGAAGACACAGCAGAGGTGAGTGCTCAAGGACTGCAGTTTGGAGGTAGCCCTGGCTCTATACAAGCAAAACATCTATAATTTGATTGGTGACGGTTAAGGTGGGAAAAAATTACTTTTTAGCCTGAAGTCTGTCCTTCAGTGGTAACAGTTGCTCTAAACCATAGTCTCAGTTTAAAACAGGGTATTTACCCACTGGCATAAACTGACATAATTCTGCAGAGCACTCAACAGTTTCTTTTAAAATGTGCTTTTTTTTGGATAGTAATATACATATATCGTACATACAGGACAACTGCAGTTTGTATATACACTGATTATACACACAATGCCTAAATGACAACTCACTCCTTGCCTAGAAAGGAAACTGCAGCCCACATGAGTTGGTGTATCTTCAAAAAACTTCACTTTTCAATCTCTGAGCAGACTGCATACCTGGTGATAAATTTGCTGTTTGGATTTACACCAGCTAAAAAGAGTCAGATGGAGAGAGTTTGGAGTTGTTTTTTCTTTGAAAGCTCTTAGTCATGATGGTGCTGCAGACCACAGAAGCAACCACAAAAGCAGGTGAGTTAAGATTGATTTAGACAAAAGTATTGTGGAAGTGGGAAGGGCAGAATGCTGGCAGCACACATCCTGATTGCAGTTTGGCACATTTTTGGGGCTATGGCAGAAGCATCCCCACGCTGAGCAGTGGAGGAGCAACACTGCCAAGGACCAAATTAAAACCAGTGGCTGGTCTCCTTCAACATCTGTGTGGTGAGGTCAGAGGGTTGGCTTGGTTTAGTTTATAAGTCTGATTAAAAAAAGGAAACCTAACAGAGTCTGAATTGAAAGCAATTATTCATTACTAACATATTACCTGACAGTGCTTTTTTTTTTTTTTTTTTTTTTTTTTTTTTTTTATGTTAGAACATCTCATCTCTTTTAGAATTTTTTTTTTAATTTTTAAAATATTCTTCATTTATCCAAGCTGTGTATTTGCATGATTCTTAACATTTTGGATGGCTGCTGAACTGAATGGAGTTTTTCCATGGATTGCTACAGCTAGGATTAACCACTGAACATAGGTAGGGCTGGATGATTAAACTGGATTGCCTTAGCATGATCTATGCATGGGATTCTGATACTGGCCATGTAAGAGGTCCAAAAACCTTGACAGCCACTGGATGAAAGTGTTTGACACTTGAAAGCACAAGGAAAGCCAACAGTAGGGATCAGGATGGTGCCATACTAGAAGCAAAAGGCTTAAGGCAGTCCTTTGCATCATGATTATTTCACTAGGACAAAACCTTTGCTAATGTAAATTTGGTAATGTGAGAAAGTCCAATGGAACAAAGTCGTGTCAATTTATTTAAATTTCTACAAAGCAGATGCAGAGAATGTATTTAGGAGGAGCAACAGCATTTCTCATACCTACAATCTGTGACAAATTCCCCAACAGTGGAAACAAACAGCATCTGTTACCTTTATATTGTGATAAATACATACCTTCTGCAATTTACCTTTTTAATTAACCATCCTGAGTACAGGTACTAGAAAGAACTGATGTTCTTATTCATACACACAAGACCATCTGCTACTAGACAAATGACACATCCTTCAAGGCAGTACAAGTGTCTCAGATTTTGTTTTTGTCAAAGACACCTTTGAAGATCAAAATAAGCTGTCTCCCACTTCCATCCTTTTTTGTTAGTGGCTTTCGGAGATGATTATGAGCTTTGAGCTGTGTCAACATAAAATCAAGCAGTAAAAAATAAATCTATTTTTCAAGTATCCTTATTTCTGAGCTGCAAATTACAAAAAAAAAAAAAAAAAAAATCACATACAGACCAGTGTCTTTTTTAGTGTACATTTTAGCATCCATTTGTTACTGTGTACTGGTTCTTCCATAAGCCTGTTTGGTCCATATTTAAAGATCTCTTGAATTCTTTTCATGATTTTTTTTTTTGTTGCTGCAAGTCTCTGGGTGTGAGAGGTGAGCTTCATTCTGCTTTCTTCAGACTTTATTGAGAAAATCCAGCTTGAGAGAAGCAGGGAGATGAATGGAGTCCAAGGTGATGGCAGATGGGTTGTATGGGAACTGAACTGGGAACATGTGCTTGAAGTCTAACAGCAGCTGTGGAGGGTCATTCCTCTCTTGCAGCAGCTTCTGCTGGGTGTGGGAGAGAAACACAAATTTAGCATCAGTTGTTGCCTTTTGTTGTTGTGTTTAACACCACCAAAGGTTTGAGAATGTGCATCGTTTTACAGATACTGCAGAAAACAGTGAGAACTATTTTGTTCTCTTCTGCAGCAGCTTTCCTTCTGAGCAAGTATTTACAGGAACTTCTATACAGGCTGCAGGAAACACTGCTTCAGGAGAAACTATTTACATTTTCTACTTGACCACAAGTCAAGTACAAGATGACCCCCTTGGAACAGCAAAACCAGGACTACATGATAACAGCAGATCACCTTTGATTCAGCTGCTCAACCACAGTGATATGTTTGGGGGGTAGCCATGCACACACCCTTTCTTTTCCTCCCAGCTCCTTGAGAGCATTAAAAGGTGTTTGACTTTAATTTGTTCATTTTTCCTTTAGTTGCCAATTTCTACCTCCTATCTCAGTAATAACTCAGTTTCACCAACACTTTGTTGACTCTTGCAACCTTAATCCTCAGTCATGTTGCTACTGAAGAGTTGAATTAGCTGAGCTGGGGATTTGGGTGCCTATTGCCCTCTGTGATTAACAGACTGGTTTTCCCTGCAGCTGTGTGTGCACACAGAGCACTGAATTCAGGACAACCAGCAGCAGCATGCCTTTTATAAAATGCCTGAGTCAGCAGTGATTTAATACAGATGTCACTAGAATTACAGAGATATAATTTGTGGCCTCCAGCTGACAGCCCTTTAAATTTACCTGTATGTTCCGTATGAAAGCTACTGTCACACGTTCTTCAAACTCATTCACAGGAGTGTAGAGATTAAGTATCTTTACAATCTGTTGAAAACAAAACATGGTTACAGTTGTGAGAAGCCAAAATTTTCCAGAGCGCAAAAGCAGTTTGTCATGATATGGCCACAACAAGTCTGCCATGACAAAGCAGACAAAAGAAGCAGCAAAAGTATCACTCTGGTGTTTTTCTTTGCCTGCTGTAAGGTATTGCAAGACCCATGGACCTGTCAAAATCACTCCATATGCAAATGTCTGTAAATTTGCAACAGACTTGGACAACAGATTTATACAAGGATTCCACTTGGTTGGCACATGGTGACATGGATGACTTCTGATGTCACCTCCACAATATTTCTCTTGCTTCTCCCTCACTCCCACTCCTCTCCTCAGCTTTTCTCAAAAACACATGCTCAGGACATGGGTGATGCAGGTGCATTAGAAAGGCTCTCCAAGAACACTGGAAATCAGCTCACACCTCTCATTTCTCCCTTCCTACAACATAATCAAATTAAGGACATGCAATCTGGCAATCTCCTGGAATAGAGTCTCAAAGTTCAATTTCATGTTCAGCCAGCCTAGGCTAGCCCTTCTCAACCTCTCGCCCCAGACAGGAATCCTTGGTGGGCATCCTGCAGACACAGCCAATTTAAGACCTGGCAAAGACAATAGGAGGGTTTAAAATGCCAAGAATCCAACTTGCACAACAAACTCCTCGGGGCTGGGTTTCATCTTTGCACATTTCTGAAGCTCCAGTGCCATCAGTGGCACTGTAAGAGAAGAGCCACCACTGTGACCACCTCTGAGAGGGGCCAAGGTGTAACATCAGCCCTAAAAAGCACAAGCTGTGCCCACTGAATAATGGTGCTGAGGCTGGGCACTGAAGAGCTGGCAGCAGGAGATCACCCTTTCCCACTCCTCAATTACCCTGTGCTGTAAACCCTGCCCTGCTCCCTACCTGCTGGGTCATGAGTGATGTGCACAAGGAGCAGATGGCATCAGCATCCTCTGAGGTTTTCTTTTTCAGCTGCAGGAGCTGTGCTGCCTGGATCAAGGGCTCCAAAGTTTGTGCTGCCCCACTCTGCTGCAGGTTCTTCCCACGCAGCCATTCCTCCAGCTGGCTTATGTTAAACCTGGGTAAGCAACCCAGACAAGATGTGAGCAGAGAGATAAGCAGCATCTTCAAAACTCCTCTTTGGGGCTGAAGGTGTGTTGCAGTGCTGGGGTATGTGGCTTTTTGTGATGCATATTTGTGATATACATTACAAGAGACAATCAGCCCAAAGCTTAATACTCAACAACCTGGAGTAAAATATATATTCCAAGTACCTTACAAATAGATAAACCATGTAACAGCCAAACAGCACAGGGGAGGTGCTTTTCTAGAGCATTCAGATTCCTCCAAGCATCAGCAATTAAAATGAAGCTTTTAAACGCTAACAAGATCCTGCAAGGTACCCAAATACCTTTGAGAATATCTACACAGAAAATGCTTTTGCTGTGCCCAAGGGGAACACAGAAGGATCCAACGTGGGAAGGGTAGAGGGTAGCAAAAGGAAGATTTAACTAATTTGCAAAGAAAAGTGTACTTTATGTTCCTATTTTCCACCAACTTATAACATTAGCAGAACTCCCCTAAGCAGGCACAGCCCTGCCTCAAGCCCCAGCCCCACCTCAGCTGCATGCCCGTGCTCCATGAGCAGACATCCTTCCTCAGGAGCAGGTTGTTCAGGGTCACAGCGTTGATCATGTAGAAGAGCTGCTTGAACACCTGCTGGATGATCTCTGGGTCCAGGCCCTGGTCACACATGGTGCTGTGGAATGTGTTCAGCTGGTGAATAATTTCGTCCAAGGTGTAGGAGTCGCAGTCACCTTCTGCAAAGCTGGTGGAGTATTTTCTGTAGCCCAGTGGTTTGACACTAGAAAGCCCTGGGATGCTCTCATCTTCCAACATAGCAGACACTGAAAGGAATGGGGGAAATGGGCTTAAAAGCTTGCATTCATCTATTTGTCATTAGAGGAAAGAACTGATCTCTCCATGGGCTGCAATGAACAGGTGTCATGCAATGCCATGGATGCTGCAGGAACTGACAGTAGGACAGATCCATAAATGGCTGGTTTACTCTGATAATACTAAATAGCTGAAAAGCACACAAATATCATAGAATTATACAAGAGTTTGGTTTGGAAGAGACATTAAAGGTCATTTAATACAATATCCCTGCCATGGGCAGGGATGCTTTCCACTATCCAGGTTGCTCTGAGCCCTGTCCAGCCTGGCCTGGGGCAGTTCCAGGGATGGGACATTCCTCAGATCAATCCTCAGGGATTTGGCTGAAGACATAACTCTTCTCATACTTTCTCTCACCCTCAAAAAACCAGGTCTTTATGAGTGTTTTTCCTCTTATGAGTCCTCTCCTCCCTTATTATGTACATTTCCACCCAAAAAAAAGATTAAGCACAAACCTGGCCTGGAGGGGAAAGCAGACCCACCAGCCCAACCTCACCTCTCCCAACAGAAATGAAACAGATATCACCTGGAATGGGAGGAAAAACCCTCATCCCTATTAGCTTCTAAAAACTCTCCTGGTTCATGCTGGCAAAAAACAGGTGGAGCATATAACCTGGGGCAAGAAAGACCCTGCAGAAAGGCAGCTGTGAGCTCACCAATCCTGGGGTGCAGGATGCCCTCGGCAATGTTGATGAGCTGCTGGTAGATCTGGATGGAGAGCTGGCTGAACGCTTGGCGGTACTCGGCCAGGTCGAAGTTCTGCAGGCAGTGCTCGTTCTGCTTCGCCGTGTTTTGGGTCATGAAACACTGAAGAGGAGATTGAAACAGCCAGGCTTGTTATCCCACCCACTGACACTCCATCAAAACCACTGCATTTAAACCCCTCTGCACCCTTGCAGTGCAATATACCAAAATATGTCACCAAAGTGTATTACAGAAACGATCAAAACTCATAAACCACCCAGGAATTTGTTCATAAATTATTACTAGAGGACTACATTTTGAAGAAAATCATTAAACTACCAGTTTTTCATTTTATCCTTACCAAGCATCTGCACATTTCTATTAACTGCAACATATAGGATTAGAAAGTGACATTTCAGGCCATGTGAAACTACTTTTTTAGCTACATACTAAAAACCCTTTAAGTTCCAGCTGTTTACGGGAAACAAAATATTTTGATAGTAAGATTCTAGAAAATAGAAAAAAAATTATGACTGCATGTAATGTACTTGGACAACATTTTAAATTGTCCTGAAATTCATAAGTCTCCCCAAATAACTGAAATTGTTGCCTGCCTTTTGCTGATTCAGCTGATACTGCATTTGGCTGCTGTGAGCCCTCAGTTCTAGGCTCAGATATTAATGCCAGTTTTAATGGCAGAAGCCAATAAGATGTTTTAATTAACACAGATCCTTTAATTGCCTGTTATTTGGTGTGAAAATGAAAACTGTGAAACTGTTTTTGTTGGCTGCTTACTAGCAAAATGCAAAAATACAACATGTACTAATTTAAGTTGATTTCACAATTTTCCCATTTATTGACTAATTGAAGAGCATCATGCTCTTCACATGACAGGACTCCATGTGGGTTAGGATTTTCTTTTAAACCTTTTCTTAAAAACAGGCTGGATTTAAAACTAAAGATAACAGTACCTTGCAAACTGCACAGAAGTACTTTTTCCCTCTATATTTTGCACCAAATTGCCAATGGAATTTGCAAACAGCTGGTAAATCATGGTAAACAACGTAAAATTTAAGACTATATTTAAATCCAGCTGGTTTTCTGGGGAGGATTTTCTTTAAATGCAGTATTATTATCCAGACAGAAGAGGGCAAACAAGAGCACAACTAGTAGTAAGTATTCTCTAAAATATTTTAAATTTAACTTTTAATTTTAAATCTTCGAATCCAGTGCTGAGATTTTACACAAAAATCATTATCTTTTGAATTTGAACTATTAACCTGAATAGTTAATCTTATGATTTTTATCCCTACACTTTGCATGCTCAATATATTGAACAAAAATCAAGACTGAAATAGAAAATAAAAGTGTTTGGATCCGTTGAAAAATTTAATATGCAGAATACATTGCTAAAACGATGGCAGTGTGCAATGTTCTAGAAGAACTGTGATAATTCAATTTTTCTGAATGGAAATTTATTTCAAGCTATGAAATATTGTTTAATTAAATGCTGTGGGACCAACTAAAATGAGGAGAGCAGGGACAGGACACAGGCAATGGCTCCCAGTGCCAGAGGGCAGGGCTGGCTGGGATATTGGGGAGGAATTGCTGGCTGGGAGGGTGGGCAGGGCTGGCACAGGGTGCCCAGAGCAGCTGTGGCTGCCCCTGCATCCCTGGCAGTGCCCAAGGCCAGGCTGGATGGGAATTGGAGCAGCCTGGGACAGTGGAAGGTGTCCCTGCACATAGCAGGGGTGGAATGAGATGAGCATTAAGGTCCTTTTCCAACCCAAACCACTCTGTGCTTTGAGGAGCTTTTCCAGGAAAAGCTCTCTGTGCTGTACCCAGATTAACCAAGGAGGGAAGCCTCATCCCACATCCAGAGGGCAGCCCCTGGTGCCAGGAGGATGCAGGACCCTCCCTCCCAGGCTGGCTCTCACCTCCTCCCCGCTGTACTGCTTCAGGCAGTGCAGGAGCCTGCAGGTGTTGGCCAGCCAGAACGATGTCATCTCAAAGTCATTGTAGTTCTTCTGTGCAGGAAAAGTGAAAACGTGTGAGATTCCCCCCTCCCTTTCACTGGGGGGTGATGGAGTCACAAAAATAACCCATTTTGAGTTCCCCCATCCAGAATCAGGCAGTTTTGCCTCTGCAGCTGAGCAATATTAGCTGCTCTTCCCTGCAAACCTTTTTTTTTATTTTTAATCTCTAAATTCAAACAATTTTATTGCTAAGATCACAATTCTTATTTTTCTTCTATAAAGCGACACTCTAAGAGTGATTTGGCCTGAAAAATCACTGTGAGAGCTGAGTGTCACAAATGTGTGACACACTTGGACATGGTTATGACCATCTGACAACCTCCCAACCCTGAGATCAGAGCAAATGGACACCTGCCTTTAGAACTTTCTTAAGGCCATTGATGATGGAAGTGAGCAAGGAGTTCAGCTTCTGGTCATCATTGATGTAATCTGCATGTCTGATGCACATGTAGAGGATGTAAGCAGGAAGGCAGGGAACAGTAGCAGAAACTGCCTGGGGCTTGAGATCTAGAAGATCCAATTAAAAAATAAAATAAAAAAAACCCCAAAAGTTAAAAACTAAAATTAAATTTAAAAAAATAAATAATAAAAAAAAGTTTCACAAGGAAAGAAAACTTTTGACAAAGAAGCAGAGAACACCACAGCTGAAGTGCACCCAGGCAAACTCCTCTCTCCCCTCAGCCCTAGGGAAAAAGATATTTTGGCTCTTCAACTTGCATCCCTGTCTGCAGAGTGGACACAGAGGCAGAGGCTGAGCTGCAGGACCCTCAGCACTAGGGCTTGGGAGGGCAGCCTTGTCTGCACCTGAGGTTTGTGACACCACATTTCTTCTTATGAATGCACAGTAGATCCAGAGCTTCTTTCCCATATAAAACCCTACCCAGCAGCACACAAACCACCTTAGAACAGCTCCCTGAAGCTTCCAGAAATACCTCCCACAATAAATCCTCTCTCTGGATTGATGACACATCAAATCACTCTTTCTCTCAGGATACAGAATCCTAATGGCAGCTGTGGGCATTTGGAGCCTCCAAAGAACAAGCTTGACTGATTAGGGGAGCTTCAGTGCCCACAGCAATGGGCCAGCACTGCTCCAGGAGCACTTCTTACATCCTCACTAGGCTCTGCTGGGCTTAGAATTGCAGTAAATACCAACACCTATCCAGGGAAGCCTGACTTCTGAAACAGCACTGAGTGAGGGGATGCTGCAGCAGCTCTGACCAGACTGGGCAGTGCAGAAGAGCTCACAAATTCATTATCTGCTGCCTGTTGTTACCTCATAAACCAAACTACCTTAGTTCCACTGCTGTGCCAGATCCCAGGAGTCTATCCTTCTGCCACCCTCTCCCCATCTATCACACCATATGTAGCTCAGCAAGTTACTGCCTGCTCTAAAAACTGTAGCCTCGCTTTGCACTTCCCATTTTTTGCTATCCCTAAGGAATTGTATCCATCCTGGTCTATCTGCTTAGAGCAGCACTACTTTACCTACCCAAACTGCCATCACCACAAACAGGCAGCCCCAGGAGGGATTAATTGAGAAGATGTATTTGTCTACCTTAATTTTTTAATCTCAAATTTACAAACTCCCCCAGGCAGAGGAGCAGAGCAATCTCCCCACCTGTAATGAGATTTCGGATGAGACGTGGCTCATCCTCTTTGTAATATTCCAGCATGCCCTGAAAATCCTTCTCCTTCCTCTGGACAGCCATCTGTATGTTTCCCTCGTGTGATCTCCACTCCTCTGGTGCCATTGCCTGGAATGCTGTGAAAAGAAAAGATGATCAACACCTGGCTGGCACCTAGGAATCAGCAACTATTCAGACTCTCCACTGGCCTTGGTGCAGACACCAAGACAAAAAGTTATAAATTAAACTCCCAGTGATGTCATCAGTTTTGACAGACTTATAAAAATAGAAACAATCAGGCCCTGGATTACCAGTCTGCAGAGTTCTGACTCTGAATGAAAGAAAAAGTGCAAAACTTGAACTTAAAAGAGGAAAAAAATGAAATAATTTTTTATTTTCCAAGAGACCACGGGCTAGAAGGTAGCAACAACTCTAGTGTATGATTTTCACCAAGCAGGGCAAAAAGCAGGCAGGCAATTCAAAAGTTGCAAACCACAGTGGAACACTGCTGAATTGTAATAAAGCAGAAGAGACCAGCATGCAAATACTGCAGCAAGCAGCATGCAAATCATGCTGACAGAGAGCAGCTGGGTGAGCCGTGGAAACCCTCCAGTTATCCAGCTTAATTTCACTTAATGCCTGGTTTCCAGAAATTAACTCATGAGAATGGGGCTCTCTCATTAATCACACCTCCTCCAGAGAATAGCAAGTGCTTTCTGTGCAACACAGATGCCACATTTAAGGTGCTTTCTCATTAGGCAGAGTATACATACACATTTTGATACTAAAGGGTTATAATTCCCCCTTCAAATTTGACAGATCAGAGCATTTTCCTGCTGGCCACTGGGCTCATTTCTGTATTTCTGCCTGGGTCACTGCATTACTGCAATGACACCAAGAAATCCCTTAAATATCCTTTGAATGCTGGTACTGGGTCAGTGTCAGCTCAGTGCCTGCTGCTAGTTCAGTGCCAGAACAACCAAAATCTTGCTTTCATAGAAAGAAAAAGAGAATAGAAAACCCCAAATCCTGCAGCTCTTCAAGGCTGGCCAAAGGAGTAAAATGCAAGTGCAGTTCCCCCAACCCAGTATCTCCCAATGCACAAGTCACCTTCAAAATCTTGGACCTTCTTCCTGTAAATCTTCAACTGCTTCTTCAGCTTCTTTTCATTCTTTTCCAGCTTTTCCAGCAATTCTTTAAGATCCTGAAAGACAGAAGATACAGTTAACAAGACTCCCAACATTAAACCCAAGAATAACTCAATTGGGGTGAGTTAGAGCCTGGAGTCTGGTCTGTACATCACCAAGGCATGGTATGAGCACCTCAGTGGAAGAGGAACACCACCCACAGCATTTAATCCTGGCTGTAAATCACATTTAAACAGTTTTATTTAGATACTGGATTGTTGAAAAAAGTAAAAAACTCAGAAAGTGCCAATATTCCCTCCAGACCTCACACACAGATACAGAAGGGGAGAAAGGGAAAATTTATGATCATCCAGGCCAACTTTTTGGGGTGGCAACTGCCTTTCCACACTTACAGTAAAAGCAAGTAAGATGAAAGCCTGTGCTACCTCTGTGCCTTACAGAATAGAGGGGTCCCCAGTGATCTGATTTGGAAGGCAGTGCCACAAAACAGACAGGCTTCAAAAACATTTAAAAAATTAAAAATAAAGCACCTATTTAGTCACAAAAGTCGTACAGCCATCGAGCATCAGCTCAAAGCCAAGTACCAACACTCCCCAATGCACCAGTGGGAGATGCTGATGGATTCTGCAGAGTTTAGGAGAAAGAGTGAAAGATATCAGTGCCCTTCCCTCCCACCTGTTATGGTTCCTATCTCTTTTTTCTCACTGTTTTTTGCCCTCTTTCTGTGCTTTCAGCACAGCCTCTTACCAGGTTTTCATTGGTCAGACGTGTGATTTCTTGCTGAAGTCCAAACTCCACCTGGGCCTCTGGAGAGAGCTGCAGAGTCTGCAGGAATGCCTGCTGCTGCTTCTCCAGCTCCTCTTGCATTAAATCCACCTTGTTTCTCAGAGCTTCCACCTCCTCCTCATGATTCTTTTTCTGCTCCTGCAGCTGTGCTTCCAGCAACCTGAGAACAGGACCACAGACTGATCAGTCTGTGATGTTAGCATGATGGTAGTAATTACCATTTGAGTTTAGATCCTTCAAAAATCAGATCACTTGAGAGATACTCTCAGTCAACAACCCTATAAAACTGATGAACAAGAAGTTATCATTGCCACGTTAGTCTGTCATTTGCTGTACTGCAGATGAAATACCTTTCAAATTAAAATACAGGAAATAAAACGTTGAGATTAAAAAAAAAAATCCCAAAGTACCCTTTTTTATTTAACTGCATCAAACATCTGGGTTTCCTTTACTTGTAAAAAGCAAATACCTGGCAAGAAGGAAACACAGAACATCTGTACGTTTTGTTTTCAAAAGCTCAGCTCAAAGGACATTTGTTCCTGTGCTCATTTCCTGTCAAACATAAATTCCCACTCTTTAAAACTGCCATTTGCCAAGCCAGAATGCCTTTTTTCATTTGGTGGAAGAATGTTTCATCACTGAGATGTTAACTGCAGACACCTAGGCTGATGATGATGGTGGGAAAACTGGCAGGTGACATGGTAATTGATATTTTTAAGTGATCCCTACCCTCTGCAACATGGAAACCTGCCTTCAGCTCACCAGTCGTGCCAAAAGACTGAAGGTATGAGGACTGAGAGAGGGTCACCAAGCCAGAAACTACAAGTGTAGTCCCAGATTATACAGGGCAACATGGCCAGGAGAAGGAATGACCCAAGGGGATAATCAAGCCCCTGTCCTGCTGCAGCTCAAGGATGTGCCTGATCACTTCACAGAATCCTCAAAGAGGAGGAAGATTCTGCTGCTGAAGCTTCACTCTGACCCAGAACATGCACAGACACAGAGCTGGGCAAGGGGGAAAAACCTGCAACTCTCTCTGGTCCACAGGGAAATTGGTTGTGATCCACACCTGTGAACTGTTCTACAGGAACAACTATGCATGGAGATTTGATGTTGTTGTTGTTTTGGCATTTCTCTTCAATAACTGTTATAAAAGAGTGCACAATTTCAGGGAAGATTCCTGGATGAAAAGTACTAATTATTCCCCAGGTTGTTCTGTGTGGTGGTTGTTTTGTGTTGCCTTCAGAAAATTTAACAACACGACCTCTACTCCCACCTTCCAGCACAAGACAGAAAAGCATGTTTTCCACCTATAGAAACATGGTGATAATGCAGTCAGCCTCATAATCCTGTCAGGAGTTATATTCTTAATAGGCTTGAAAAATACAGATCCACCATGAAATAAGTATTAAGTACTTAATTTTCATTTTATTTCTTCATACTGGGATTAGTTTGGATAATCCCTGAGACTTCTATGAACCTAGGTTCCCACTTTGCTTGGAAAAATAATCTCTTATTTCTTCCTGTTACTCTCTGGTTTCACTCTGATACCTCTAGATATGACCACTTTAGACTACTCTATACACAGTATTAAGATTTATCATCTCTTTAATGTCCTTAAAACTTTAATAAAAATCATATATATTGGAGCCCCATAACCACCAAGCACAGGGGTGATGCAGGACAAGAATCCAGGAGGGAGACAACACATGGATGAGAGCAGAAAATCCCCAGGAACATGCAAAGGTGGCAGCATTGGGATACAAGGACAGGCCCTCTCCTTCCAATGGGTCAAGGATTGGGAGGAAACACTTCTGAGAAGTCCCATATCTTACTGCAATTTGGGGGGGAAGGGGGGAAAGGGGGAAAGGGGGAAAAGGGGGAGAGGGGGAAGGGGGGAGGGGGGGAAAAGGGGGAAAAGGGGGAAAGGGGGAAAGGGGGAAAAGGGGGGAAAGGGGGGAAATGGGGTAAATGGGGAAAAGGGTTAAAAGGGGAAAGGGGAAAAGGGGAAAAAGGGGAAAAAGGGGAAAAGGGGAAAAAGGGGAAAAGGGGGAAGGGGGAAAGGGGAAAGGGGGAAAAGGGGAGGAAAGGGGGAAAGGGGGAAAGGGGAAAAGGGGGAAAGGGGGAAAAGGGGGAAAGGGGGAAAGGGGGAAAGGGGAAAAGGGGGAAAGGGGGAAAGGGGGAAAGGGGGAAAGGGGAAAGGGGGAAAGGGGGAAAGGGGAAAGGGGGAAAAGGGGGAAAGGGGAAAGGGGAAAAGGGGAAAGGGGGAAAGGGGGAAAGGGGGAAAGGGGAAAAGGGGAAAAGGGGGGAAAAGGGGAAAAGGGGAAAAGGGGGAAAAGGGGAAAAGGGGAAAAGGGGAAAGGGGAAAAGGGGAAAAGGGGAAAAGGGGAAAAGGGGGAAAAGGGGAAAAGGGGAAAAGGGGGAAAAGGGGAAAGGGGGAAAAGGAGAGAGGGGGAGAGGGGGGAAAGGAGAGAGGGGGAGAGGGGGAAAAGGAGAGAGGCGGAGAGGAGAGAGGCGGAGAGGCGGAGAGGGGGAGAGAGGGGGAGAGGGGGAGAGGGGGAGAGGGGGAGAGGGAGAGAGGGGGAGAGGGGGAGAGGGGAGAGGGGAGAGGGGGAGAGGGGGAGAGGGGAGAGGGGGAGAGGGGGAGAGGGGGAGAGGGGGAGAGGGGAGGGGGAGAGGGGAGAGGGGGAAAGGGGGAAAGGGGGAAAGGGGGAAAGGGGGAAAGGGGAAAGGGGGAAAGGGGGAAAGGGGGAAAGGGGGAAAGGGGGAAAGGGGGAAAGGGGGAAAGGGAAAGGGGGAAAGGGAAAGGGGAAAGGGAAAAGGAAAATGAAAAGGATTTTGTCATCTTTGAGATCCCAGTTTCTGAACCTTCATCATCCAATTTCCCATTAATGTCACTTTAACCCTTACTGGATGACATCACAGATATTAGTGAATAACCACCACCAGCCATGTCCAACTGGAACCATGACTCCTCTGAAAATCACAGGAGGGTCTCAGTTCCTGCATTTTGGAAACCCTACCTCCAGCTGCTCCCAGAGAGGACAGGGCCCCATCCAGGACCACATGGCAACAGCAGAGCAAGAGGAAGAAAACAGGAGGACAAGGAAAAGGGAGGAGGAGGGAGAAGAAGCAGTGGGGAAAAAAAGAAAGTGTTTGACCTGGCAACTTGCTTTAAACCTTGGTAAGCCAAGCCGAGCTCTCCATCTTCATTGAGATACCCCCAGTCCTCAGTCTTGCTAGAAATAAAGGACAGAAAAAGGAAACGAGGACAGAGAAAGACAAAAGGTCAGTTGAAAGAGAAGGGGAAAAGGTGCAGAACCCTTTTTATTTCATTATTATTTTTTAGAGCACACTTGCATTGCGTTTCTTTTTCCGCCACAGGGAAAGAGACCCCTGCCTTGGCTGTGCCCTGTACAACATTTTAAAACAAGTCTCTCCATCTCTTTCCCACTGCAGCAACTCCCACTGGTCTAAAATAAATTCTGCTCCTTCTGCTTCAGCCAAGGGTTTCCTCAGCATTTGAATCAAACACATCAGTCTTTCCTCAGAGCAACCTTTGGTCCAAACACCACATGCATCCACACAAGATCAATCTTCTCTGTATACACCCAGGCAGAATAATGGCAAGAAAAGACTCATCTCACTTTAACACTTTTAGCAGATTGGCTTTTTCAGTCTCCTTTTAGCAGATTGTTTGGGGTTCTTTTTCAAGTTATATGAGGCAAGAAGCTGATTTATCTTCTTTCATGAGGTGCTGAACAAATTAAAAATGAGTGATGTAAGCTGGTCAACTTGACCAGAAAAATTTGTTACAGCAAGATCTTAAGTGGCTTTGATGTCAGTTAGAAAACAGTGCTTGTTTTAAGCAATAACAATTTAAAAAGTAAGCAAGGAAACCATCAAACTTAATATATCATTATACTGAAAAAAAAAACCAACCCACACAAACAAAATAAAAAAAAAAAACACAAAAAAGAAGAAAGCCAACACACATATTGAAAAGAGCTATAGCAGATGCCATTCCCTGGCAAGGGAGTCTCTGCATATTTCAGTGGAAAAGCACAACACACAAACATTCATGAGCAGATTTTCACACGAGGAAAGCAGTGAGAAATGTGGTGTTGCAGCACTGCTTTGAAAGGGCTCTGGAGGTGCCTCACCACTCGTGCATCCCTCCCATGCCAGTGCTTGAGCACAGCACTTCTCAAAACAAGCAAACATTTCAGCACTGACATCTGCAAAGTTCATCTGTTAGAGCCACGTGTATGAATTTAAATTAAAACCTTGTTGCCATCCCATACGTAGCAGGTTTCCAAAAAAGGTCTGCAGGCTCACACATACAGGGAGGTTTACTGGTCTCATTTGCATGAAATTGTTAGTAAAGTCTTTTTTTGGTTTATATAATTTTAGCAGGACATGTCATCAGGCACTGAAAACCAAAGGAAAAGGCATTAAGGATTCCCACTATTTATTGCACATCAGAAACCTGTGAAATCTCACATTTTTAATAGATAGCCTCTCTGGAAAAATAGCTTTCCACCCTTTTTTAATCACAGGCATTGAGATAAATGAGGAGAGCAGCTCGAGAAAGTGCCATTATAAGATAAATATATAAAAATGCTGATTTAAGGTAAATCTGCACTGGGAAATAAGCATTCAGTCCATCTCCATCAGAGCACTGAATGCAGAAATCACTGTGTTCCCTGTTCTCCCAGAAGTTCATGCTGACCAAGATATAAAAATGGCTCTTTTCAACACAATTAGAGTAACTGGCATCTGAAATATAATTTCCTAAAATCCTGGGTAATAAGGAGAAGAGTTGAAGGTTCACAGAGCCATGTTTCCCCTTTATCCTGATATTGGATGCACAGGTCTGGGGAGCAGCTGGGGCCTGCAGTCACCAAACTGCCCTCATCAAAAGCAAAAAAATCCTGCCCAAACACCTCCCTACCCTTTGAAAATAGCTTAAAGGAGATATATGTACCCCAAACCCAGAAATGTTAATTTCAGCATCTTCAGTAAATTATCCTCTCTTCATCAAGAAGGGGCATTCCACTTTCAGACACAGATACACTTTTTTTAGTTAAAAGGAAAAACAACATGCATCAAAAACAAGATCCATGGCAGAGTGGGAAGATACCCACTGGAGAGTGGGAAGCAGAGATATGACACAATCTCCATGTGATGGTCTCTCCCAGGTGGAAAAGCATCCCTCATGTGAAGCCAGCATCAGCTCTTGGCTTTGCACAGCAGCTGCAGGTGGGACTTGCCCAACAGGAAAAAAAAAATAAAATCCATGTACTCAACAGAAATCACTTGGAAGCTATCATGGAAGCTAATTTCAAAGACACAGCCTGATTTACTTTGAGCTGCCAGGTTGTTATCTCTTAATACCATCATCTGGTCCCTCACTGGCTCTGCATTTCCACCAAGATCAAACAGATCATTTGAAAAAATGATCCCATGAACTGAACAAAAAGCCTACTTAGCTTTAGATTCAGTTTTTGAAAGAGAATATGAGGTAGGAACTAACTTGATGATTTCCCCCTTAGCAGCTGAAATCCAGCAGAATTTCTTCAAAAAATAAAAAATAAAAAAAAAAGCAAAAAAGAAAGACAAAAGCTGTGTTTAACACATTTGTAAAGAAACACTGCTTTCAGTTCAAACTTGCCCTTGACCTGAAATCCAAAGGGTTTCCTGCAAAAGCTTTGTGGAGAGAGAATTGCTACATGGGTAGGGCTAGTAGCAGCTGGCAGAGATCTTCCTGGTTTCCTGCTGCTGTATTTAGAAGTGCTGCATTGTATAGACACAAAGAGAATAAAACACTGCCCCTGGATCCCTGGCAGTGTCCAAGGCCAGGCTGGACAGGGCTTGGAGCACCCTGGAAGGTGTCACTGCCCATGGCAGGGGATGGAACAAGATGATCTTCAAGGTCCCTTCCAACTCAAACCATTCTGTGAAAGAGAAACGGGAATGCTTCTTGCAGAGAAGGTGAGAGAAGAAGTGGCTCTTACTTATAAATCCCACCTGAAAAGCTTCCCATTAAAATATTTATTGATCAATATTAGAATGGGAAGTCTTTCCTGTTTCTCATGCTGACACCCTTGGGTACAGAGCTGTGTAAGTACAAATGCCAGTTTGGGCTGGGGGAGGGAATGTTAATATATGTCCACAAACACAATTATCCAGGCTCCCCAAGCATTTGTCTTCACCCATTTTATTGCCATCCTCAGCAGCCTACAGCTTATCAACCAACCCAATAAACAGCCAAGTGCACAGGGAACCTTGTAATGGGAAGGTTGGTGGTGCTTAATGAGCCACTGGATAAATCACTGCAGAAAACCAGGGTGAGAGCATACAGAGCTACTGCAGCTCTGTGTCAAGAGCCAAGCTCCTGCACAAGAGAGGCAGATGAGAGAATAATGAACTGACCCTGGAGACTGCAGATTTCACCTCCCAAAACTCAAGAGGCCAAAAACCACCAGGGCCAGATCACATGAACTTCTTAAAATTGCAGCTCAGCCCGTGCAATTGCAATGAAAGAAATTTGTAGTCCAGTGGAAAATTAGATCCTGGAAACTTATAGGCTCTTCAGGGATTTAAACCCATGTGGATGTGGCACATGGTTTAGTGCTGGCCTTGGCAGTGCTGGACCTCAAGACATCTTTCTGAACCTAAATAATTCTACAATTCAATTCTTTCTGCAGAAGTCAAGTGTGGAAACCAGAATGTCTGGAGGAGGACTAGAGCCTCCTGGCAGGCTACAGAAGGCAATGTGCTTTCTGCATACTAATTAATTAATTAATTAGACCAGTTAATACTGGGACCAGTGACACGCCCATGTCAGACACAGGTCCTGTTAAAGCAGCAACCCTTATTTTGACTCCTTCACCAGTCTCTGAAAACAAACTAACCTTCCCTACACATGCACTGGAAAATTTAGGGAGTAATTAAAGCTGTGCCCAACAATGGCATTTCACATTTCATATGAGCACCCACAGCTCCAGGAGAATGTTGGGAAGAAGGAAAAAGAAAGAAAGAAAATAAAATTCATAGAATTCATTAAGTGAGCAAAACCCACTCTTTGCTGCAGGAAGCACATTGAACTCTACTGATTTACTGACAAGAATGTGATGTAATTAATCTCAACCCCTCTACTGCAGGAAGGGCAGGAACGTCATCAGCAAGTTCACTTCAGGAAAGCAAATACTCAATGGCAAATTGAAGAAAACCACAAAGCCTGGTCCTGATCTAGCCAGACATGATGCCCAGGTGAGAAACCAATGTCACAAGAGCCCTGGACCCCAACAACCCCCACTGCTCCAGGCCTCCAGACCTGGGGAATGCTGGCAACACAGCCTGGGCAGGGCCTTAGTCCAGCCAGAGGGTTTTGAGCTTAAATGGGCCTTAACTCATATTCATACAGGTGTGAATAAAGTCCTCATTGAGTCACGTCCCAGCCGGGAATGTTAGCAACCTTCTGCAACCACTCTACAAAGTAGCAAGCTATACTGTATTACTAAAAGCCATTAATCCACAATGGCTGGGTCTTCTTCCTTGCTGAACAGAAATTATTTAGGGGGAAAAAAGCTTCAAACATCTGTATTTGTCAAGAGAAAAAAAAAAAAGATAAACATTCAATTTCCTTGAAGTAAAATTAAAATTTGCTTTTCCTATTATCTTGCTGTTTAATCCATGTAATTTTTTTCTTCTTGCAAGATACTACTTTATTATTTGATATCCTCCTTGGCAGCTGCAAGGACTGATTTAATGCCTGGCAGTATCAGCCCATTGTTACTGTCAGGACAGACACACATTCAGACTATCAATCCTCATTGAGGTAAACCTGCAATACAACAGTTGTTCCTGGCACTCAGTTTGGGTGCAAGAAAATCAATAATTTGACTGTTTCCAGGGAATGCAGCATGTTTGTTAGCTCAGTTAACAACAATGGGCTTTTGCCTCTGGGAAAACCTGAAGGGAACTGTGGCCTCTTCCCAACACGGTATGACATTATTTGAAATAAATACAAATACAATCCCAAATCTTAGTCTTGCTGCTATTCACATACTGGAAGCAAAGTCAAAACCCAGTTTTTGTCACTTCCATGTCTGCTTTTCCACCTGCTCAGTATCTGTCTGGAACTGGATGATCTTTAAGGTCTCTTTTGACCCAAACCATTCCGAGATTCTACAATTCCATAAGACGGGTGCCTTTGGCTTCACCTTTATGGCCCATCCTTGAGTCCATAACACAACCCAGAGGCTGGAGCTCTCTAGAACAGGTTGATTTTTGGTGTGGATCCATCTCTGACACCAGTGCTGGAGGGGTCTGTGCCACACTTACCAGTTGGTCTTGCACATGCCCTGGTAGGCTTCGATCGCGTCCTCCCGGTCAACGTACTGGTCACTGTTGGGCCAGCTGGCATTGTGGGAGATGCTCTCCTAAAGTCAACATGCAAAATGGAAATGTGACATCCTGCTTTAAAACTCTGCCTGGCTCTAAAAGTTCCTGACACCAAACAACTCCCAACTATTCTATTAAAAACATCCCTAGGGCATCCGCCGCACTATTGAGTTTCTATGAGTCCACACACATGCACGAGAGATAAGAGATGGAAGAAAGATGCAGTGATAAGATATTGAAGAAGTATGCAGTGCTAAGAAATGAAAGAAGGATGCAGTGATAAGAGATTGAAGAAGGATGCAGTGAATTTGGCAATAGGATTAGCAGGCTTGGTCTGAAATACGAAACACACCAAAATTTTGAGGAATGGGTAGACAGCAAATCAATAAATATTGAGTTTCTGGAAAATGTGCCCTTCCATTCAAATGTGCTCTAAATACAAATCCTATCTCAGCTGTTTGAGAGACAGGCTTCCTTCTTGCCTGCATGTCAGAAGAAACACATTACAGCTGCACCAGCCTGAAGTGAGCAGAATCTGGTCTAGAAATTCTTTTCCTTCACCACATTTCCTTGCAGAAAAAGATTATTGTTGCAACACATCACCAGGAACATACTGAACCACACTGGTGCAGGGGTGGTGTGGGCTGGTTTACCCTCATCAGGGGTGGGGGTAAGCACCCTGTGGCAGTACCATGGCACAGGTAGGCCTGGACTGTGTGAAATGCCAGGGACTACATCTCATCCCCAGGCAGAACCTCCTGTATCCCTGC